>NC_139154.1:20063731-20756231 GCF_964270905.1 Leucopleurus acutus
AATATTTTTCCCTTTGTTAACCCTTGAGTCAGACCATATGTCCTTTGATCTTTGCTTCAAAAAATATTGTCACGGTCTTTAGAAACAGGGACAGCCCAGGCAAAGTTATAACATATGGGATGTTTTCCCTCTGAACCCCTAACTTTCCTCTTAGAATTCCTCCTGGTTATGTGGGGGGGGGGGGCGCGCGCACACACACACACACACACACACACACACACACACACACACACACACACACACACACACACACACTGGTGTCCTGGAAGAAAATGATTTCATTCCAATATTAGCACATGTCCTGCTTCTGTGCAGCCTAGACTCAGGGTCGCCCTAAGGCCAGCTGGAGTGGAAGGTTTCAGAGCTGGGGAGCCTGGGTTTGAGCCCCATGTCTAACTGTATGGACTAGGTGAGCAGGTCACTTAACCTCTTGGAGTCTCTGTCCTCCGTATGTAAAAGGAGTGTGTAATATCTACACTGGGGGCCTCAAAAACTGACTGTGAAATGCTTGACACGGGTAGGAGCTACGGAGACAGCACCGATTCCTCTGATTTACAAGGAGGGTCCATCTTCTTGCTCAGGTCCTTAGGAAAATCCCTTGGTCTCCTACTCTACTCCCAGCTGTAGAAGCAAAGCGTCCAGGACAAGGATTCAGGAAGCAGCAGGGGCTCACTTTCCTGATTCTCCCTTGTGTACACCTATCTGTACAAACATCCATCAAAGGCTGATCTCTCCCAGTGATAACCAACCAGCCACCACTTAGAGACTGCTGGGCAGGAACCATGTGGAAGACGCTCGTCGCTTTTCGCTGTCACCTTCCAACCGTCCACCCCTTCCTATTACCGCTCCAGTCTTCCTTTGGGGGAGGCCTCCCTATGCATAGCTTGAAGTCACATGGATGGACCTGACCTTTCCCTGGGGACAGGCACGTGACCTAGATGCAGCTCATCACTCTCTCCCTTCTTTCTGGGATCCTGTATTTTACATAAGTGATGCCCCAACGTGGGAACAGTTGAGGTCATATCTGTTACAGTGGTGGCCACATTACGTGGCCCAGCCTGTGCCCCCATTTCCACTGCTGTGGTACCTAATGGTGTTCTTACCGCTTCTGCTGCCTGGACTTCATATCTCCTTGCTTGTCGCTCTTTAAGCCTGGCCAGCCCCCCAGATTGTTCCAAAAGACGGTCTTTTTATTCAGCACAGCTCCATGTGGTTTCTTTCCCTTGCAACACGAGCACGGTCTGATGAGGCCAAATTCCCAGAGAAAAATAAGAAAAGAATTCTTCCCTTCACAAGCATTCTCTCTTACTGTGGTCAACATCCAGGGCTTGGGAGCAAGGTGAAATCTTAAAACACATCACTAGGGCTTCCCTGGTGGCGCAGTGGTTGAGAGTCCACCTGCCGATGCAGGGGACACGGGTTCGTGCCCCTGTCCGGGAAGATCCCGCATGCCGCAGAACGGCTGGGCCTGCGCGTCCGGAGCCTGTGCTCCGCAACGGGAGAGGCCACGACAATGAGAGGCCCGCGTACCGCAAAAAAAAACAAAAACAAAAAACTGACAAAACGATGGCACTAAAGGATTTGCAGAACAATCACTGCAGTTTAATTTCGACTATTTAAAAATGGAAATAAATTAATTTTCCATATATGAGACTGGTGAAATGAATTATAGGATATCAGTACCAGGCAGTGCAAAGCAGTCATTTGAAAGAATAAGTTAAGTCATACTTAATGACATGCCATGAAGAACCAACATCATTTTTACTTTTCCTTTCCTTTTTAACTTGCCTTTACTGAGAGTCACTTTCAACATTTTTTTCTTACATGAATCAGAAATATATAATAGCTATAGAATTACCATATGATCCAGCAACCCCACTCCTGGGCATATATCCAGAAAAGATGAAAACTCTAATTCGAAAAGATACATGCACCCCAACGTTCAGAGCTGCACTATTTACAATAGCAAGACATGGAAGCAACTTAAGTGTCCATCGACAGATGAATGGATAAAGAAGATGTGGTACATATATACGATGGAATACTACTCAGCCATAAAGAAAATGAAATAATGTCATTTGCAGCAACGTGGATGGACCTAGAGGTTATCATACTAAGTGAAGTAAGTCAGACAGAGAAAGACAGATATCATGATAAGACTTATATGTGGAATCTAAAAAAATGATACAAATGAACTTATTTCCAAAACAGAAACAGACTCACGTACATAGAAAACCACTTATGGTTACCAAAGAGGAAAGGGAGGAGGGATAAATTAGAAGTTTGGGATTAACAGATACACATTACACTATATAAAATAGATAAACAACAAGGATCTACTGTGAACAGTAGTAGCACAGTGAACTATATTCAATATCTTGTGATTATCTATAATAGAAAAGAATCTGAAAAAGAATATAGATAAATAGATAGACAGATAACTGAATCACTTTGCCGTATACCTGAAATATTGTAAGTCAATTGGACTTCAATATAATAGCAGTTTACATATGTAGCCTCACTGAAATCTCATAAAACCTTGTAAACTACATAGGGCAGTTTATTTTACCCACTTTACAGATAAAGAAACCAAAGCGTGGAAGATAAAGTGACTTATTGAAGGAGTCCCACAGCTGTCAACCTCAGGAGGCAGGGTGCAAGCCTAGGGGGTTCTTCCTCTGAACTGCAGAGCAGAATAGAGGGTCTGGAAATCAGGGATCAGCCATTCAGCTCCCCGCCACACCTTTAACTCTCAGTGTGACTTTGAACTTGTTTCTTAATTTCCTGAAACTCAGCTTCCTCATCTGGAACATTCCATCACAACTTAGCTCACATTGTAGAGGCAACACAGGGGCTAGGAGCAGAGTCTGGAGATAGTTAGACCCCAGCTCTGCACGCGTAGACCAGCTCTCAGCTTTCTTCTAAAATAGGCACCATCCCACAAGGGCTCTGATGCAAGACACGAGAGAAGGCATGTAACACGCAAGCACATGCTTTCCACATGAGAGGCACTAAATACAGGCCATTTACCATCACTCGGATGTCATGGTTACACGTATCTGCCTTTGGTTGCTGTGCACATGGACGAACAACATGTATAAGAGCTCAGGGGCACCCCTGCTCCTTTCCCACCTCCTGTTCACGACACCTCTGCAGGGTAAAGGACTGCATATTGGTGTCATGGCTCTGACCTCTTATGTGTCTCCCCAACACCCATCTACATAGCCCCACTTCCCACCTTTAATCTTTGCCTCCTACCATTTCCCTGCAAATCTGACAGCTTAATTGCACAAAAACTGATGACAGCAGTAACAATAATAATGGCCGCTAACACTTATGGGGCCCTTTCAATGTATCACTCTTTTGAGCACTTTACATGTATTAGCTCATCTAACCCTTATTTAAGAGGTAGAGACTGTTGTTGTACCCATTTTACAGATGCTGGAAACCCAGATGCAGGTGTAGTGACTTGCCCAAAGTCACAGGAAGTGTTAGAGTCGGGACTTGAACCTAGAGGTCTAGCCAATAAGCAATGGACGTGTTTTCCATTTTCCAAATGCAAAATAAATAAAAATATGCATGGCATATCTGAACACGAAGCACAGACAATGCCCAGAGCAAGGGAACAGCAGTGACAGAAACAAAACCAAAACCTCAGAATGTTGAGTCTTTGTGCTACTTCTACTCTAATAATCTCACCTTAGTGAGACGGGAAACCTTGACAGCCTCACGTAAGGCAAGGTGCTCTTCCTTAACTTTGCACCAAGAGCCCAATACTTTGGGCAAAAGTGGGGACCATAATTTTTTTTTTTAAACTGAGGATTCAGTGTGTACACTCAGGACTCAAAGAAGGAGCATACTGCTACCTCTTTGCTGATGTGGGTGTGAGTTAACATCTGGCCTTTAGTCAATTCTTGCAGCAATATCAGGTCCCAGACTACCTGAACAGTTCCCCTCCCCTGGGATTTTCACCCCTTTGAATAAAAGGGGTTATAAAACACATATCCAAATATGATTTCACTTTTATATTTGTAAAACTTTAATAGCAAGGAATTCACATTTTAGGAAAAGAAATCTCTTGTCATACCATTAACTCTCTAGTTTCAAAAATACAGTCACTATTGCTATTTCGTACTATATATGGGTCTCTATGTATCACGTGTGTATGCCTGTCTATACACATAATGTAGCATGTATATGTGCATGTGTGCACACACGCACACACACATACAGACATAATGTGCCGTGCAAGGAACAGGAACAGTGCTGTCAGCCCCTGCCGACGAGGAGGCCGTGTGTCCTGAGCCACTTCTGCAGGAGCGGCGGTGGCCTCAGGGTGAGCCCTGCATACTCTCTCCTTCCTGTGCACTCACCGGAGCCATGCACTGGGGTCCAGTCTGTGACCATATATATCATGGGCTCTTTGTGTGCGGTGTAGCCAATGGCCTAAACGGAGTTCAGACACACTCCTCCGGAAGCCTACAGGGCCAGCCACCATCACAACTGTGTGTGCACATGCTCAGACCCAGGGAGTGCATTTTTTACAAGCTATCCCCACGTGAATCCTGTGACCTTTCGGGACCACCTTCCAAATCTGCCTCTCCAATTGGTCCGGCCGCTCACCCGAGCCTGGGTTCTCTCTGTGGAGCAGATTGAGCGTCCCCGCTGCCCGGCCCCGGGGAGCTTGGGTCAGGCTCCTCTGGGTCACCCACTGAAGGCTACAAAGGAAGGGTCACTTCTTTTCCACCCAAGGCAGCCCGAAGGGCCCAGATGATCTTTGGCTTGACCTTACCTCTCAACTCACGGGCTCCTTTTCTCCTTCTCCCAGATAAGTTGTGCAACGTCTTTCTTCGGAAGCTGAGGGTGCAGCTCCCTTCTCTCTGGCAAGCTTTCTGAATGGCACTTTCCGTATAAACAGGAAGAGTGCGTGTGGTCACCACTGAAGTGTGCAGGTGTTGATAGAGGATGTGAAAGTGTGGAGGCGAGTGACTAACCCAGCCAATGGCGTTTCCCCACCAGGCACCCAGCTGGCCGCCTCTCACCCACAGCAGGGCAAGGTCTACCAGAAGGCTGGAAGCAGCAGCCTGCACCCCACTCTGGGGGACCACCTGACACAAATTAGAAGAATGTGGTCAGGGAGGCCAAGGAGAAGTTCTCTGTTGCTCTACTCCTCTCCCTAACTCTATGCAAACTCTTTAAAAGAATCCCAGGAAAGTTTCTGAATCCCTTAAATACATTCTTATCATCAGGTACACTGACTTTGATGGGGTACTTGACTTGTCCCAAACTCTGCTGGTTCTCCCAAAGTGCCTGGAAATCCGAGAGATCAGAACCAAAAACCTCATCCTGCCTCTGGACTGTAATAAGACTTCTAGAACTTTCTAGGGCCAAGCTGCACCGGGAGAGGAGAAAGAGCATCAGATGAGAAGTCAGACAACCCAAGCCTGCTCTGCTTGAAGGGTTTTTACCTTCCCATCTCCATCCACCAGGAGGGCTCCCTGCTCCATGCCCTTGCCTCCCCCCGCCCCACCCCACTCATCTCCGGAATTACTTTCGCTAACGTCACCAGGGAGCGTAGCCAATGGACACTTTTTCAGTTCCTGTCTTTTTTTTTTTTTTTTTGTGGTACGCGGGCCTCTCACTGCTGTGGCCTCTCCCGTTGCGGAGCACAGGCTCCGGATGTGCAGGCTCAGCGGCCATGGCTCACGGGCCCAGCCGCTCCGCGGCATGTGGGATCTTCCCGGACCGGGGCACGAACCCGTGTCCCCTGCATCGGCAGGCGGACTCTCAACCACTGCGCCACCAGGGAAGCACTCCGTTCCTGTCTTATTTGTCCTCCTGTAGTGTCTGACACCTGGGACCACTTCTTTCCTTCTGGAAATTTCCCCTTGGCCCTGTGACCCCGAACTCTCCTGGTGATTTCTCTCATTGTCAGCCTTCCATTCCTCTGCCGGCGTCTTACATTTTGATCTTCCCCAGGGCTCTGTCCTCAGCCCAGTGGCTCATGTTCTCCCAAGCAGCCTCTTCTGCACTCCAGATGCTGCTACCCAAGCCCACATCCATCTCTTCCCAAGTGTCTGCTGCTCCCCGCAGCACCTCCTGGGTATCAGGTTCCATGGTCTGGAATGAAACCCTGGTCGGGAAGACCGCCCCCTCCCCTGGCCTGCATCACTTTCCATGTGGGCTGTGAAACCCTTCCTGCCTAGTTCCCAGCTTGCCCCTGGATTCCCACTCCTGAGTTTGCCTCCTTCTGACCTCTTGTTTGGCCCTTGGCTAATAAGGCTTTTGCAGACTAGACTCTCAGTTTCCTCATCTAAACAGGACCATTTATCTATACCCTCAGGCTGGATTCACTTCTGGACATGCCTAGAAACTCCCCACCCAATCCTATGCCAACCCCTGGGACATGATCCCAGGACTGGCCACACCAAGTCCCCAAAAAAGGGAAAACTTTTTTTTTCCTATATCCAAACCAGAAACGGGGCATCTTCTGCCCTTTCCCACACACTCCTCAACCTCCAAACATCGAGCTCTATCAATTCTACCTCTTAAACCACACCTCAAATCCTCTCTCTCTTTTCCTTTCCCACAGCCATGCCCTTCCTCCAGACCTCGACATCAAAGGGACACGTGCACCCCATGTGCAAGCATTCGCTGTGGTGTGGAAGGGGAAGAATAGAATATCTACTCACACTTACTTGTTTGTTTTTATGAGGTTAAGCCCCACACAACATGAAATTTACCATTAACCATCTTGATGGGTACCAGCGGCATTGAGCACAGTCACGTTTTAATGCACATAATGCATGAGTACCATTGTACTGTGATCATTTGTGAATAATCACACACCTACTGGGAATATGTTGTGATGATTTCTTCACCAAGGAAGGCGTATGATCAGACAGGTGGACACACCTGGCTGCCTGACGCATCTCCCAGGGGACAGGCTCCAGAGTATATTCCCAACTGCCTCCACATTTTCTTTGTCAAGACTGCAAAAATGATAACATGATACTCTCCTCACTCCCCTCCCAGACCTCACACCCTTCAATGGCTCCCCATTCCTTCCAGGAAAATCCCCAGGTCCCATTGCTGGGTGGGCAAGGTTCTTGACGCAGTAGCCTCTGCTCTTTCCGGCAGCATCTCTGCCACTCTCATGACTCACCTCCTTCTTCACTACCCAAGACCATCATACCACTGGTGATTTTCTGAACACCCAGGCTACGCTAGACCACTCTGTCTTTTCCCACGTCATTTCCTCTTTGGGGGATGTCTTTCTTTCCAATAGCTATCTGACGAGACCCCGTGGATGCTAAAAACCCTTCCTCGTTACTCCTCTCTGAGGCAGAATTCATTATGCCTGTGCACTGCCACTGTAGCATTTGCCTCTGTGCTGGATGGTACGATGGGCGATTTGGTGGTTAAGAGGGTGGGATCTGACATCAGAAGGACTTGGGTTCGAATCCTGCCTCTGGCATTTACTGGCCCTGGTCCCTTGGGCACGTAACTTAACTTCAGCTTCCTCATCTATGCAACATCCACGTCACAGAGTTATGGTGTAAATTCAACCACGTCGTGTCTGAACAGGATGTGAAGAGTATTCGGTAAGTGGTGGGGACGATCGTTATGGCTATTTTGTTTGTTTACCTTACTATTCAGAAAACTCCTTATAAAATGCATCAATTTCATACCAAGGAGACCTACTCCTGATAAGGCAGAATCCCTTCATTGAAAACAAAAGCCACAAAAAACAGGTTAATCCTTTAGTGTACACTTGTAACAGGTCAGAGAATGCATTTTCTGCCGGCTGTCGAGGGTGGGTCAGCCTCCTTCATTCCCTTTTCCGTTCACTTCCCACTGCTCGCCCACCCAGCAGTAACCCACCACCGGCAGGTTGCTGAATGCTCTGGGCTGCATCTTGTCACCGTGCTTTTGTATGAGCTCCCCAAGTGCCAGCCCTGGCAGGGGGCACTCGGGGGAGACTGCCTGCCCCTCTCGGCCAGCATCCCTGTGTTCCCCGTACAGACATCCCCATCCCGGGCCTGGGATGTAAGCAGCAACAAGTCCAAACTACTCTATATAAAATAGACCAACAACAAGGACCTACTGTAGAGCACAGGGAACTATACTCACTGTCTTGTAATAAACTATAACGGAAAAGAATATGAAAAAGAATACCATGTATAAATGAATCACTTTGCCATACACCAGAAACTAACACAGCATTGTAAATTAACTAGAAGGAAAAAATAATAAAATAAAAAACTGATAACTATCAATAATAATTATGATTATTTGTTTAAAAACACAGAAAACAAGTCCCTGGAGTTGGGGCTAGTCACAGATGCCTTCATTCAGATTTATTTCCATCCTCTGGTAAAACATCTGGCACGATGTTTGTTTGTTTGTTTTTTCCAGCCGTGCTGTGTGGCTTGCGGGATCTTAGTTCCCCGACCAGGGATTGAACCCAGGCCGTCAGCAGTGAAAGTGCAGAGTCCTAATCGCTGGACGGCCAGGGAGGTCCCTGGCACCATGTTTAATAAAAGTCCTTCTTCTGCTAAAACACCCATTACACTTTGTCAGTTACTTCGTTGTGCATCTTCTCCTGGAGGCTGGAGGCTTTGCAAGGTAGGGGTGGCACCAGCCCTGTCCACCTGTCCAGCCTGTCTCTGCGTGACCTAGGTCCTCAATAAGGATTTGTTGAGGGAGTCCATGAATGAAAAGGTCATTACACTGCAGCTGGGTGAAACCAATTACGAGCCCAAGTTCTGTCATGTGCTAACCTTGTCCTCCTGTGCAACCTGGAGCAAGTTATAATATCTCAGAGCTGCAGTTTCCTCATCTATACATTGGGAAGCACAGGACACATCCTCCCATAGGCACGGGGGCAGTTTCCAAAGCAGGCTGCAAACTGCAAAGCCCTTTGTGAAAGTGATACTGCCGGGTGTGTTTGGAGCTGGGAGCAGGAAGTGATGAGCGAGGATGACGGAAGAGTTGGGGCAAATGCGCTGCACCCAGCGGGTCAGCGGCAGGATGCCCGACCCTACCCACCCACCCACCCCCGCCCCGCTTCTCCAGCAGGAGAAAGTTAGGGCTTTACCTCTGCCCCGGGGAAGGGCTGTGTTTGTGGAGCTGTTGTTCCCCTGAGCCAATTGCCTGTGTACTTGGCGAAGTTCTCGAGCCCTCCCTGCAGGGAAGTGATGCATCCTACATCCTCATGCCCCACAGTGGGGAACGAGAGCACAGGAAACACGGCTGGTCCTCTCTGCTGGGACCAGGAAACAAGCCCATGTGGGCAGCACGCGCTGGACCAAGGGGGGCTGCATGAGGAAGCCTCTCTAGGAAGGTGGGATGGGAAGGTGTGTCTGGGAATCCTGCAATTCCCTGCTGGGCAAATGGAACAGCTTAGGTGGTAAATGGGTGAGGATGGGCTGGTCAGTGCCAGCTGGGGCTTCATCATCATTCCCAACCACACAGTGGGTGTGGGCAGCCTCCTTTGCCAGGTTGCCAGATTAGGTATGGAGACTAGCTACTGAGGGAGGGGGCTCGCCTCAGTCACCCGGTAGGACTGTGCAGGCTCACAGATGCACAGGTGAGAGTTTCCCCATCTCCACACCCCTCTGAGCACTCTAGCGAGGACTCTTGCACTCAGCAGGTGCTGTGAATTCTGGTTGCGTGAACAGAAGGATCTAATCGAATTGATACCTCTTTGTGTCTGTCTATATCTATTGTTTGTCCTGTGTGATAATGAAAAATAGCTGACATTTATTGCATTTATGCTTACAATGCCCCAAGAAGCACTTTGTATGTATTTATTTATTTAATCCTCCCAAAACCCTGTGAAATAGATACTATTCTTATCCTTATTTTACCAGTGTGGCACATGAAGTAGAGAAGTTTAAGAAATTGCCCAAGGTCACACAAATAACCAATGATAGATCTAGGGTTCAAACACAAGTATGACTGTTCCAGGGCACATGTAGACTCTCTATACACACACATACACACTTGATTCACATACCTTTGTACGTATGTGTAAAAACAAGTCTACACACTGTGTTTATATTTATATGTAAGTCTGTAAGCATAATGTTTATTCCTGGCATGACCATCCCACATGAAATTCTCCTGAGCAGCCCCAAACACACACATATATAAAATCATTTTACTGGTAGTAGTAAATTTCGGTAGCACAGAAAGCACACTGAGGGAGGAGAGGGAAGGGGCCAAGACAGTGGAATGACTTATCTCTATTAGAACCAAAGACTTCCAGATTAAAAGGAAATAACAAAGGAAACAATCAAAAGGAAGAAGGGGCAAGTCTCCTGCACTGGGTTTAGAAAGTACAGGTAAATAGGTAACAGATCAAGGGGAGGGAGGTATGCATCCCATCACACACAAGAAAAATTGCTGCGGGAGCTGCTCAGTAATTCATGACTGGAACACGAAGCAGGGACTGTGGCAGGGATAAAAGAAACAAATAGGGTAGATGGGGCTGGAACATAATTACGGAGCCACTCAATCCACTGGCACCGTTTACCAGAGAATAAGTTGCATACACGAGAATTTGCATAGAAATGAGATGCTGAAAGCACAGGAACGGTACAGTGATAAGACTTCATACATGTTATTAAAGCAGGCCAGTGGGAGAAAAAAATCACTCAATTGATACCATGTAGGTTTAACTACATCGCATGACCAAAATAAATTTTAAATGGTGTCCTTGGCTTCAAAACAAGTATGTGGCTTTCAATTCAGAATGCTAACCGATATTCTGTGTAGGTCTATCTCATTCATTTTATTCTTTTTTCTCTTCTTTAAACAATTTTATTTATTTACTTATTTTTTAAATTGAAGTATAGTTGATTTACAATGTCATGTCAGTTTCAGGTGTACAGCACAGTGATTCAGTTATACATACATATATATGTGTATATATATATATATGTATACATATGTATGTATATATATTCTTGACCTCATATATTTGAAGTATTACTTTAGGAACAAATATTTTAGAATAAATACTGAAGTATCAGTTCTCCCACTGGTTAAGTGTAATCATTGCATTTTTTTTAACTTTCATGAAACACTCGTTTTTATTCTCTTGTTCTATGCAGCATATAATTCCTAAACAAGACTTTTAAAGAATAATTTCTGACAGTCTTTCATTGTTACTATTGACACAAGCTTCCTTCATAGGTAAGACAAACTTAAACTTTATAAATAACCACAAAAACTTCTACAACAGTGAAAACGGTATTTAAAGCATCTGACACCTTACATCTGAAAGTTGTATTGGTGAAATAACTTGTGAAAGGCAAATGGATTTTTGTATCAAATGAAACTTTATAGGAATATTTTTAAATAGTGAGGAAACTCTCATTTTCAGTTTGCACATACATTGTCAGACGAGTCACAGTTCTGCTAGCATATCCAAGGCATATCCAAGAAAGGCATATCCAAGACGTGGCGAGGGGTTATATCCAAGACGTGGCGTATCCAAGACGTGGCGAGGGGTTGGGGAGAGGGATAAATTAGGAGTTTGGGACATAAACACACTACTATATACAAAATACATAACCAACAAGGACCTACTGTAGAGCACAGGGAACTCTACTCAATATTTTGTAAAAACCTATAAGGGAAAAAAATCTGAAAAAAATATAGATATATATGTATGTATAACTGAGTCACTTTGCTGTACACCTGAAATTAACATAATATTGTAAATCAGCTATACTCCAATGAAAAATTTTTAAAAAAGAAAGGCACAGCCGCCTGCCACAAAGCACCCAAATCACACGACAGAGATGTAGGCCTGAGGCTTGGCCAGGTACCTGTTCAACCTCCCTAACTCCCAGCCACGTGCTTGCTGTGTAACTTGCCCCTCTGTCCCCCTACCTGGACTCACCTGCCCCAGGACAGTAACTTCTCTGAAGGTGGCTGTCAAATCAGATGCCCAGGTAGCAGACACGTCCTTGCCAAGCTCAGTGTACTGGGCGGCAGCGGCAGAGAGGGATGTCACTTATCCTACTGTCTCTCTCTGGTCTCAGGGACTGCAGGCCATGCGGTCAGACAGTCTGTTTAATCAGTTCTCTGAGAAGTACCGGCAAAAGCTGCTCAAGGCTGGGGGTGACCAAACTGAAGTTTTCAGCATCCCTAAGCTCCTTACACAACTTAAGGACTTAGGAGGTCCTATGGCCCAAGAGTGCTTATTGCTTGGTTGGGAAACTCTGCTCTAAGGTATGGAAGCTAAGAGGGGGTTATTATTTGCATACTCAGTAGGCCACTGGCTGATACGTGTGTGTTGCTATATCCCTGCATTTGGGGTTTGTTAGTTACTCTTTAATTGTCTTAAAATTTTGCTTTCTATATTTTGACGCTATGTTTGCGGGCACATAAATGTTCCTGTTTGTTTTCATTTTGTTATTAATTATACTTTATACGAATTTATTAAGTTATTCCATTTCTCATTATAATTACAGTGCATTTTACATTGAATTTAACTTTGTATGACTATAAGTACTGTCTCCCCTGCATCCTTTATGTTTTGCATATTCCTGAGAGTCTTTATTTATTCTTTTAATTTTTATATTTCTTTGTCATTTTGATTTCTCTATTAGGAGTCTAGTAGCTTAGTTAGAGTTTATGTTTCAGCTGGTATTTGCCCTTAAGAAAAGGATTTTTCCCTATTTACTTTTATTGTCTTAATTAATTTAATTGCCTTTTCTTCTGTTATTTTTCAGGCTTCCCTTTTTTGATATTTCTTGCTACTTCTCTTGTTTTGATATTTCTATATAAATTATGGATTCTTTTCTTTGAAAGGTAGAGATCCTGTTTCAATTCCACTGCCTTTTATTCTCTAAACCTTGTCGTTTTGAAACTGGTGGAAACATAAGCAATATTTACTGTTTTAATTTTAGTAAACTGATATAATGTTAACAGAGAAGCCTATTAAATAGAACTACTAACTGCACAATAATTTCAGTAATTCTGCTGGGAGCTGATGGTAACTGAGTGTTTACCCCATGCTAGAAACCTGGGCTAAGTGCTTCAACGATGTGACTGGGAATGGGATTCCCAAGACTGAGGGCCCGGCCAAGGCCAAAGGGCTAGCAGAGTTGAAGCTGGAATCTGAAACCCAGGCTGTGTGATTCCAGAGGCCAACCCCAAATCCAAAGGGATGCCCTCAGAAATCTCCTAAGGAATAGACAGTCTCTTCTCCCCCAGTGGCCTCTGCAGCTCCTCCAAGGATGTTCAGATGGTCCACTTAGCCAAAGGTCACTGGAAAAAAGCCACTTTGAGTGAATCCACTTCAACTGGGGACCAAAACTTGATACTCAATAGAGAAATAAGAAGTTTGACTATGACTTAATCTTTAAAAATAAAGTGAAAAATTATGAAAGTTTATCTTACATTTATTAAAGTGTAGGTTATAATTGTCATTACATGTTAATTTTTAAGACAAACAAGAAATAAACTGAGTATTCTTTGGGTGGCTTTTGGGTGCAATATTCCTAAAAAAAGAGTAGGATGGCATATAAGGACATCCTTCACTTCAGATACTTTTATGACACAAGCATAAAGAAAGTGTCTCAAAAAAAAAAGAAGCAACGGCAGCAGCAGCAGCAAAGGATTTATATGTTTGCCTAATGCCTCTCTTAATCCTTGACATGAAAATCACTCTCTTTTGAAATGCCTAAGCGTGGATTTTCTCTTCAATTTTTAACTAGAGAAATTCTGCTAAACTGCATTAGATACTAGTTTTACATGTGATTCGAAGAGCTCTCCAACACCATTTTTATCTGCTTCATGAAATCTTACCGTCTTTTGCAAAATGTATAATTTCACTTTGCAATTGACTTGCATCGCAAATCCACGGCATTGCACTGTCTTGCTCTGCTTAACGTCTGACAAATGAGGAGGGACAAACTGTATCAGTCTTGGTCCCTGCAGGAAACAGATGGCATACTCACTCAGACACTATAATTGAGGAGAGTTTAATAAAAAAAAAAAGTGTAAAAATGTTGTTGGACAGGGTTAGGGGAAACCAGTAAAGGATGCTGAAGGCTATCTGGGTTAGCAACATCAGGAAGCCATTACCAGCCACCTCCATTCCTCTAACCGCCTCCTGTGACCCGGGAGCATATCTGTAGCTGGCAGGCAGGGATGCTTCGAAGGAGCGGTGATTTACGTAGAAGGACACAAGCCATTTGCAGTGACCCAGCTGAGAGGGACCTGGAGATTAATTACCCTGACATCACCCTTCTACTGTCTTCTGGTCTCCTACCAGTGACACCCATTGGCCAAACCCAAATGGAATCCCGAGAGCAAGGGAGCCCACTGATTACCTTTATAGAGTTCAGCTTCTCAGGACACAGAGTGGGAAGAGAGAAACTGGACATAAGCGGGACCAATAAAAATACCTGTCATACTGACCGAAAACATGTCGATTTCTTGACTCAGTAGATTCTGACATTAAGTGAAGAGGAATGTTTGAATGATAACAAGCTTTAAAGGTGCTCAATTTGTTATGAATCTTCTAGTTTCACAACTTGTGTTTCCTATATTACGTCATAACTGGAGTGATTTGGGTGATTAATACTGGGTTACTGTGATCTCCTGCCGCTTCCCTTCTAAAGGCATGCGGAAGAACGTTTCCTTCTACTTTGAAGAGAGAAGAAATGGAGTGAGGAGTAAACTGAACACGTGTGTGTATTGGGGACAAATTTGTGTATACATATACACACGCAGAAAAATGCCACCTATACAGCCTGAGTGAATGTATTGAGTCAGCTGGCAGTCATGAACATTTCAACTGCTAGGAAGTGTTTTCTGGTATTTTGAAGCCAAGAGGCCATATCTAAGTTTTCAAGCCTTAACTGAATCACCAGTTTCATAATCTCACTGGATTTACAATGTTTAATGAGCAAAATAGAAGTTTTAGAAAGGGAATTAAGAGGGAAATCACTCCATTTTGTATCATACTTTGAACGACTTAAGACAAATCTGAAAAACAGAATTACTTCTGGCTCCTTTTTGAAAACGTTCAGAAGATCTGAGATGAATGGCATCTAAAACAATCATTAAAATCCATTTACTTCTATACATTCAGGATAATTTCCCTGTTTTTGAACGTTCTGATGGTTGATACAGGGCAAATAAAGGCAAAAGGAACAGAACACCTCATCCTGATAAAAAGCTTAGTCCAGGCTACCCTTGCAGACAGAAGTACTTGTTTTTAGCTGGTGAGCCATTCACTTACTTTCAAAATGTAGCTTGCCACTATCTACCCAACTAGGAAACAGACCGCTCCCTAGTGCAGAAGATTCTTCTTAATTTAATGCTCCCTCAACAAACATTCTGTGAGCCTGACCGTGCCTCCTGGCCCACAGCCCCCCCTGAATCCTCGGCCTTTCATCTCTGGAGTCTTGTTGTCCCCTCTGGCTACTGTCTGGGAACCAGGTCCTGGAGCATCTGCACCAGTCTAAGCCCTGTCTTAGTTAGAGTCCCCCAGAAGCAGGCTCTCGAGATAAGGATTCTAGTGCAAATGGTTTCTTCGGGAGATGAAGAAAACACCAGTAGGAGAGTTGGGGAGAGAGACAGGGAAGGGAAGCAGCCAGAAGAAGGAATTATCAAGCCACTGTGGTTAACTGGGACTTAACCTTCTGGGGAAATGACATGGCAACCCATGTAGAACACACAAGTCGGGTTGGGGACTGGAGAATTTATATACCGACTCCTATCTGTCATTGGTTGAAAGCTGTTTGCTGGAGGGACTAGTCGTCTGATACTTTCAGTCTGCCAAAGATGAAGGCAAAATGAGATTTGGGGGCTCCCCTGGTGGCACAGTGGTTGAGAGTCCACCTGCCGATGCAGGGGACATGGGTTCGTGCCCCGGTCCGGGAAGATCCCACATGTCGCGGAGCAGCTGGGCCTGTGAGCCTGCGAGCCATGGCCGCTGAGCCTGCGCAACCGGAGCCTGTGCTCCACAGTGGGAGAGGCCACAACAGTGAGAGGCCCGTGTACCGCAAAAAAAAAAAAAAGAGATTTGGGAACCAGAGAAAATCCTCAGGCATAAAAGTGTAGGCCGTGGCAGTTGGATGTCAGATGGGCATATTCTAAGGTGGTTAGTTGGGGCCAGAGGGTTAGGGCAGGACACTAATGGCATCTGCTATACCGCGGCTCTCTCTCCCGTCACTTTCTATCACCATCAACTGTGGAGAATTATGTTCTTGTCTTGGAGCAGCGAGACTTCTACTCTCTCTCAAGAGTTTTGCTGAGGCCTCACATTCTCTAAGTTGTCCTAAAGGCCTAGGCTTTTGGAACACCAAAGCCAGAGACTCATAGACCTCTTCACTCTCCATTCTGTCATATTTTCACATGGGACAATGGACACAGAACAAACTCTCTGTAAAAGTGGTAAAAGCAAAAGGTGAAAATATTGGAAAGTTTAACATCTCAAAACTTTGCTCTTCCATAGACACCACCACTGTTATTACCATCGCAATTAGTTACTTCATTACTATGAGCACAACAGAAGATATCATGAGAAGACTCATGAACACTAGTACTAGTAAGTGTGACCAACTAGAGTCAAATGAAAAATAGTATAGAATCTTTGGCATCTGCATGTGCACAATTCAAACTTGTTTTTTGTTAAAATCCTAGAGAGTATTTCTCTCTAGGCTATGATGGAGCGATTTGTAGTAGACACATGCTTCAGCTGAAAAGAAGTAGAAAAGTAAATACACAGTAAATTTGTTTGAGAGCACTAGGGAGGTGCTGGGACAAATGCCAGCATCTGAGGGGCCGAGGCTCTCAAGAAAATGGAAACCCATTGAGAACGCAACCATTTTCATTCCATCCTTCCTCTTAGGACATTTGCTGATACCTGATACAGAGAGAGTAAGGTTGAACTGGGCAGAAGAAGGTTATCAAGAATCAGATAAGCCAGAAGAGCTTTTGCTAATCTCACAGGGATGCAAAGGCAAAAAAGGAGTGTGGGGTTGCCAAGGCGGCCAAGACGTGAAGGGCCCAGGATGTAGAAGGAAGAGAAGTTCAGGAAAGTGAGCCTGACACTCCATAGCAGTTTTCCCCTTGAGGCACTTCCTGATTCTTAATTTGTGCAATACAAAATGCTCAGAAACCTCTACAAAACCAGCTGGAAAATTATGCAGAGGTTTTAGTGGTCTTGTATATCTGGGAAGATAAACATCCATGCTCTCAGCTGAGGGTCTGGAGTACATACTAAATGTAGTCTTGAATTAAATATAGATTCAGTCTTGCAAAGTCTATAACATAGCTTTGAACCAAGGATTAAGGTAAACTGTCCATATTTGAGCTATCTGTCAGAGATAACATTAATCCTCTCTGAAGGAAGAAAAAAAATCCTCAGTCTCCTCAGTTTTCATACATGATGTTTGACATTTAATTAAAACATCAAGTATATATAAAAAAGGTCAAGAGGAAAATAGGCAATAATAATAGAAACAAAGGTGATCAAGATAGTTCAGTTACTATACACATTCACATATAGGATGAATGAGTTTGTAAGAGTAGATGATATGGTGAAGAATTTCAATAGAAAATTCTAATATATTAAAGGGAAATTCTAGAAATTAAAAATATAACTGAAATTTTAGGTAGAACACTCTTTGACAAAAATAACAGCAATTAAAAAAAAATCTGTCTCCTAAAATAAAAGAAAAAAAAAGCAAAACCAAACAAATGGGACCTAATTAAACTAAAAAGCTTTTGCATAGCAAAGGAAATCATCAATAAAATGAAAAGACAACCTACTGAATGGGAGAAAATATCAATATTTGCAAATGATATGACCAATAAGGGATTAATATCCAACATATATAAATAGCTCATACAACTCAGTACCAAGAAAACAAAGAACTCAATTAAAAAATGGGCAGAAGATCAGAACAGACATTTTTCCAGGAAAGGCAGATGGCCAACATAGCTAATCAGCAAGGAAATGCAAATCAAAACCACAATGAGATATCGCCTCACATCTGTGACAGAATATCTGTCAACAAAAAGAAAACAAACAACAAATGTTGGCGAGGATGTGGAGAAAAGGGAACCCTCCTACACTGTTGGTGGGAATGGAAATTGGTGCAGCCACTGTGGAAAACAATATGGAGGGTTCTCAAAAAACTAATAATAGAGCTACCGTGTGACCCATCAATTCCACTGCTGGGTACTTATCCAAAAAAAAACCCCATTAATTTGAACCCAGTGTTCCTAGCAGCATTATTTACAACTGCCAAGGTATGGAAGCAACCCAAGTGTCCATCAACAGATGAATGGATAAAGAAGATGTATGTATACCACCTAAACACCTCAATTAAAAAGGCAAAGATTGTCAAATGGGATTAAAAAAAATCAAGACCCAAGTATATGTTGCGTACAAGAATCCAACTGAAATGTAAAGACATGAAGAGGTTAAAAGTAAAACAATGGAAAAAGATACACCATGCTAACACTAGTCAAAAGAAAGCTTGGATTGTTCTATTAAAATCAGATGGAGTCACTTTCAGAGCAAAAAAACTACCAAGGACCAAGAGGGTCACTTATAATGATAAACAGATAAATTAATCAAAAGGACATACAATTCTAATATTTATGTTTCTGAAACAGACCTTCAAAATATATAAAGTAAAAATTGAAAGAACTGCAAGGAGAAACAGAGAAATTCACAATTATGGAAGACGATTTCACCACCCATCTATCCACAATTGAGAAAACAAGTATACAGAGAATCAGAACTAATACAGAAGATTTGAACAACCCTATCAATGTAGCTGACCTAATTTACATCAAAGAACACTCCACCCAAAAACAGAAGAATGCGTATTTTCTTCAAGAGCACATGGAACGTCTACCAAGATAAGCCAGGTTCTAGGTCATGAAAGTATTCTCAATAATGTAAAAAGGGATGAAGTCATCCAAAGTATGCTCTCTAGAATGGCATTAAATTAGAAATAAATAATAAAAATCCTTAGGAAATCCTCAAGTATTTGGAAATTAATAAGAGATTTCCAAATAACCTACGGATCTCAGAAAAAATACACAAAATAAGAGAGTATTTTGCACTGAATGAAAATGAAAACATAACCTATCAAAAATGTTTGAGATGCAGCTAAAGCTATATTTAAAAGGAAATTTATAGCACTGAACACCTATATTAGAAAAGAAAAAATTTTCAAAGACTAAACCTTAAGAAACAAAAATAAGAGGAGCTAATGAAATCTAAAGTAATCAGAAGAAAGGAAATAATAAAGATCAAAGCAGAAATCAGTGAAATAGAAAAACAATAGGGAAATATTAATAAACAAAAAACTAGTTTTTTGAGAACATCAATAAAACTGATGAGGTTCTAGTTAAATTTTTAAGAAAAATTTTTCCCAGGTTTTCATCCTTTATTATCTGTGTGTTACATACAGTGCTTCCTTTCTCACTCTACTGTCCTCATTTTTGTCCAAATTCTCAATGCCTTTATTAAAAAAGCTTAACTAGTGTTTTGTAAAGATCATAGCTGAGAAATTGACACTGATACAATCTACTGATCTTATTAAGATTTCTTAAGTTTTACAGCACTCGTTTGTGTGTATGTGTGCATGTGTGTGTGTGTTTAGTTCTATGGGATTTCATCACCTGGGTGGATTTCCATGACCACCACCACAATCAAGATACAGAACAGTTCAATTGCAAAGAGCCCTCATGCTACCCTTACATACCCACAGCTGCCTCCTCCTTACTACTAACCCCTGCTCCTATCTCTAACCTCCGGCAACAGCTATTCTCTTCTACTGTATAATTTTGTCATTTCAACAGTGCAAAATCTGCATATAACATATAGTCGGCCCCCTATATCAGCAGTTCCTCCAGATCTGTGGTTCTGCATGAGAGGATTCAACCAACCTCAGACCAAGCAGCACTGTATTATTTACTATTGAAAAGAATCTGCAAATAAGTAGACCCATGCAGTTCAAAGGTCAACTGTAATTCTTCTGCATTGAAAATTACAACTTAGCATACAGAGAAGTTAAAGAGGACCTAAATAAATGGAGGGATATATCATATTTGCTTTTTATACTATAAAAATCTCATTTTTCCTCTTCAATTCAATGAATTTGTATGGGAACGGAAAGGGCCAAGAAGTGTCAAGACACTCTTAAAGGAGGAAGCTGAAGTTCTTACTCATCCATAGATGAATTCCTACAAAACACCTTCATAAGTCCAAACCAGATCTGCACATATACTGCAACTGATTCATGATGAAAGTGACACTGTAGTAGAGGAGAGAAATCATCCTTTTTTTCCCAAAAGCAGTGCTGGACCAATTAGATACTATAGGAGACAAAAATGAATCTTGATATCTACCTCATACCATACAAAGAAACCTATTCTAGATGAACTGTAGATCTAAATGTGAAAGGTAAACAATAACATTTCTAGAAGAAAACATTGGAGAATACCTGTGTGACATGAGGGTAGGCCAAGACTTCTTAAATAGGATATAAAAAGCATTGACCAAAAAGGAAAACTGGTAAGTTAGACTATTAAAATCAAGAATTTCTGTTCATCGAAAGATACCATTGGGGAGTTAAGGTACAAATCACTGAGTAGAACAAGGTATTTGCAATCCTATCTAACAAATAATTTGATACTCTTACCAATCAGTAAGGCAAATACAGACAAACCTTGGACAAAACATGTGAGCAGCTATGTCACAAAAGGAATACGCAAGTGTTCAATAAACACATGAGGCATCAGGTGAATACAAACCAAAACCACAAGGCGATACCACTACACATACACTGAAACGACCAAAATTAAAAAGATGGGTGACACCAAGTATTGGCAAGGATGCGGAACAACTAGAATTCCCAATCACTGCTGATGAGTGTGTAAATCTGTACAACTGTCTGGCAGTATTTACTAACACTGAATATCTTCATACCTTATACTCCAATAATTCTACCTTTGGGTATATCCCCAACAGAAATGTGTACTCATAGACACCAAAACGCACATGCAAGCACTGCACGCTTCATGATAGATAAAAACTGAAAACCACCAAATATCCCTTGGCAGTAGAATAGAACAGTAAACTGTGGTATAGTCACACAACACAATTCTCTATAGCAGGGTTCAGCAAACTTTCTCTGTCAAGGGGTAGTGAGTAAATATTTTAGGTTTTACAGGCCACAGGTTGTCTCTGCTGCATATTGTGTATTTTTTTGACTCTTTACAAATGCAAAAGCCATTCTTAGCTGGTGGGCCATACAAGGACAGGCTGGGCTAACTTGCCTGTCCCTGCTCCAGACCACTAGCAGTGAATGTGTTACTCTGCATGCAATAACATGAATACATTTCACAAACACAATTTTGCGTGAGAGAACCAATTCACAAACGTGTGCATACGTATAATTATAGACAAACCGCTGTGGATAAAAGTCTTGATAGTGGTTATCCTCAGGGGTAATAGTAATAAAATGATGAAAGCAGACAGAAATAGGGCTTCCGAGGGGGCGGCAATATTGTTCCTTGATCCGGGTAGTGGTTACACATGATTCATTTGGGGAAAATTCCCTGAGCTACTTAAGATTTGTATCATATTCTGTATGTATGTTATACTTCCAAAATAATTTTCCTTAGAAATACTACAAAATCATAGAAGTCCAGTTTTTTCCCCACACAATCTACTTTCTTCTCTTTGCCATTTTTTATCAGTTTCTTTTCAGCGATCTTAATTAGTAAGAACCTTAGCCCACCCAAGTTTCCACTTCCATCTAAAAAGCTTGCCAGTGGTCCAGAACACTGTGTTAGTGACTCATGGTCACTGTAATGTTACTACATAAAAGTGCCCCAAATATCGACTTCTGTGTCATGAGTGAGGTGGGAGAGAGAGAGAGAAAATGAGACCGAGTCAGAAAGAAGCAGCATAGTGCTTCGAGGGGAAGTCACCCCAACTACAAAAGGACAACGGTTTCACCATCTGGCCTGCGGTCATTCTCCCTGATCATAACACATTTCAGTAGAAGAGAATTAATAACACGGTTTAGCCCAAACCCAAAAGACTCACTGAACATGTTTTTCTCGTTTGCGCTTTATCTTAAACATTTGTAAAGATTTAACAGCGTACCCCAGCAAGCCTTTTTAATCCACATTCCAGTAAGAGAGATTTCACAAACGCTTCTCAAGGACGTTTTTATTTCCAGGCTTCCACAGAGCCAAGTTACTTCAGTCTCTCAGGTGGCTTGGGGAAACCTTAAGATATGCACCACAAAAGGACACACAAGAAGGTGACTCGTCCGAGTGGGGAGTCCTCACGCCTGTTTCAGTGTTCCACCAGGATGGGGATGTGAGGGCAAAAGCCCCAGCGTCCGGACACCAGCAGAAATACAAGAATGGTCAATGTCATCTTCCACTGTCTCAAGTCTGGTTTGAAAAAGTAATACGTACTGACTTTGCTCTCAATTTGTAGTTGAGCTGATATGCAGTAAAGTTGGGTTTCTGAGGAAAAAATGAGGCTTTAAGAAAAAAGGGAATGACTGTGGGGTATTAAGAGTGGATGGATCAGCCTTGGCGGCAAACTGATTGTGTTAAACCACCTATATCATGAAGTGGCGGGCATCTGTAATTCTAGGGAAAGATTTACCTTCTTCACCTGGAGCACTTCAGGTGTGTGTCACCATCTGTGGCCCTAGAGAATATTTTATCTGCCATTGTGGTATCCCATACAAGATGTCCTACAACTAGAGGACACACTTCAGAGCAAAGAAACTGGGACTATGGGATCACGGCCCAGAATTCACTGGTCTCCCCTATGTCCCATTAGCTAGCTAGAGCTGTCTTGATAGAATGGTGCAACGGCCCACTGAAGGCCCAGACACGTTCAGGATGAAGTATAAGCCATAAACCAGCTGCTAGCATATGGTACCATCACCTCCAGAATTTGGGGAACCAAGGATTGGAGGTAGAAGTGGCTTCTCTCACTGATACACCAGACAACACCTGAAGGAATTTGTACTTTCTGTTCCCACAATTTTGGTTCCAGACGGTTTAGAGTTAATAGTATCCAAGGGAGGCAGACTTCACCTGGGGCCACAGTCATGGTTCTGCTCTGTTGGAAGGTCTTCTGGTCGTTTTGGCCTCCTCTTGTCATTGACCCACTAGAAGAAAGGGGTCACTGTGTTGTCTGGGGTTCTGATCACCAGAAGGGAGGTTGGGTGACCACTACAGAATGGGTGCAAGAAGAATTATGTCTGCAATCCAGGAGATGCCCTGCGATGCCTTGTCATCCTCACTTGCCCAGTAGTTCTGGACAAAAGAGAAACTGTCAACTGATCAAGGCAAGGCCCCCAATGCATCAGATTCTGCAGAAATGAAGATCTTGTTGATGCTGCCCCCCTCCGCTGTCCAGCCAAGATGCTGGCAGAGGGAAGGCGGCACATGGAATGCATGGTGGGGGGAGAAAGCTATGTTACAACTTAGGCCTGTGACCAGCTACGAAAATGGGGACTGTAGCATCTGTGCATCTGTTGATGAATTGCTGTCACCCTTGTTTTCTGTCCTCATATGAAATTTACTAGCTGTGCTAATGCTTTTGATTCTGAAGGGACTATGGCTAAATCGGCCCTGATACCATCACCAAGAGGACTATACGTGCCCTTGGTTGAGGATACCAATTATTTCTCAAATAAAAAACAGTGAGGAACCTAAGACACAAAGAGGGTGAAGTCTTCTGGTTACCTCCCATGGTCCCTCCAGATCTACTCTGCACCCTTCTTCTGCCCACTCTGTGCCCGGGGAGGCTGGCCTGTACAGACTCTACACTAACAGCCATACCTGCCTTCTCCCTTCTGGCTGATGTGGCCAGTGAGAGGTACCAAAAAGGTATCGGAGGTGGGAGAAAGGCGAGGTGGAGGTATTTTCCTGCCATCCCCCTGCGTACCGCATTGCCTTGGCTGGGGTGTACCCCTCCATGGAAGGCCACATATTCTATCAGGCAGCCCTTCCCATGCAACACTGCTTTCCCTGGGTTCTGCTCAGGCTTGAGGGTGGAACTGACTATTTCTAGTACTTCTGCTCTGGCTTTGGTTGATTTCCCTATACTCTGCACAGATCTTTATAAATAGCTCCTTTATTAAATCGTCCAGGTACCCAGTTTGCACGTGCTCTCCATGTCCTGACAGGTCCCTAACTGACGTATAGATTGACAGTTTCCTGCCCCAATCTGGGGATGTTTGGGTCTGAGGTAAGGTAGATGGGACTGCAGCCCCAATGCCATTGCCATCGTTTGCATCTCCCTTCCTTCCAATCAGACAAGGACCTGCAGAACCAGACGTCTCCACCCAACCTGCACATCCCCTACCTCCTATCTGGCCTAGAGCTTCTTTCTGTGGTCCTATCCATCCTTGGTTTCCCTTTATGACTAGTGTCCTGCCCTGAGATGCAGCCCCCCTGGCTCTTAGACTCTGCCTGCCTCTCACCACCTCTGTCTCCAGGTCCTTGGCTCCAGAGGCCCACATCTCCCACTCTAGATGCCGCGGGCAGATGTCTGGGAACTAGGACTCAGCCGCCCTCTGCTTCCTCTCGGCTGCCTGATTGGTCACTTAGAGCTAATTGTTTCTAAAACTAGAACCACTGTACCTAGTCCACCACGGCGCCCGACCACCAGCTGTACTTCCTGAGCCAGGTCAGCCTCTGTCCCTTCCACTTCCGGCCGCTATGTCTTGGCCTCTGCCTGGCCTCAAGTATTTCACGTTGGAGCTTGCCCCTCAGCACACACCCCCAGCCCCTGCCCCCCGACTCTCACTCTCTCTCCAAGGACTGACAATTTCCAGCACCAAATTGCACATAGAAGTTCCTCAATAAATAAAATGATCTGTCAGGAAGCATTCTGTAAACTGTAAAGTCTCAGAGACAAAATGCAATTTTGATTATTTGTTGAATAAATTAACTGACCAGCGTGCACGTAAAAGTTTTGATGTTTGAAATAATCTTCTACATAATTAATATTTGTAATGTGACAGTGAAGAAAACCACATATAATTACCTTTTATACGTGTCATTTTTTTTCCTTCCTAAAGATTCACTAGGAAAATGCCTACCTTTAAATCCATGTGGAAATGGTGGAAACATTCCACCACGCTCCCCAGGATGAGCTGGAGACCACAGCTCACTAGGAGTGTGGTGTATAACATTGTGTGTGTGTGGTGGGGGGGGGGGGGTTTCCCCACCACCACCGCAAAGCAAGCAATTCTCTGAACACCAGCTGGGTATCCTTCAATTCAACTCAATTCTGACACTATCTATGTGGAGACGGCCTCAGGTTCCACAGGCTAAGGGCCCAGTCTCACAGGACCACCCCGACTTCAGACACCCATCCCAGGCCCAGGCTGTCACCTGTGCTTCTGACCGATTGGCTGCAAGTCAGAGGTTCCGACAAACGCCTCCTTGGGAGTGATTAATTTGCTAGAGCAGCTCACAGCACTCAGAGAACCATTTTACTTACTAGATCACCAGTTTATTATAAAAGGATGTAACTCCGGAACAGTCAGAGGGAAGAGATGCCCTAGGGCAAGGGATGCGGAAGGGGTATGGAGCTCTCATGCCCTCTCTGGGACCACTCTCTCCCTCATCTCCACGTGTTCACCAACCCAGAAGCTCTCTAAACCCATCCTTGTGGGTTTTCATGGAGGTTTCATTACACAAGCATGATTGATTAACACACTGGCCATTGGTGACCAAACTCAACCTCCAGCCCCTCTCCCCTCCCCAGAGGTCAGGGAGTGGACTGAAAGTTCCAACATCCGAAGCACAGGGTTGGCTCCCCTGGCAATGAGCCCCCATCCTTAGGTTCAGTCCAAATTGTACCTCATTAACATAACAAAAGACACCTTTATTGTTCGCATCACAAGAAATTCCAAAGGTCTTAGGATCTCTGTGCCAGAAAAAGGACGATGACCAAATAGATATTTCTTCTTATAAATCACAATATCACACATGAATTAGCTCACTGAATTCAGATAACAACCCGTCGAGATATGCTCTACCATCTCCATTTTATAAAGTAACTGAGGCGCAGAGGGAAGGAGTGACAGCTTGCCCAAGTTCATGCAGTCTGTAGGCGGGGTGCCAGGATTCAAGCTCCTGACTCCCGAGTCATTGGGTTTTCTTAATGCTTTTACTTCTGTAGATAAAGCTAAGGGAGTGAATCACCTGTTAGATTTTTGCTATCCAGGTCTCAAACACTTAATAGTTTATCTTTCAATAACCTAAACCAGCTACTGTGATATTAACTAGAAGTAGGGTGACCAACCACCAGTTTGTCCAGGAACTAACCAGGAGGGTTGGTCATCCTTAAAAGTATGCTATCTAAAAGGAATAAATTTACCTCTATGGACTGTGACCAATTTTACTTTGTTTTAACAAAGTCACCAGGATAACTTTTACATGTTGTCTCTGCCATCCATTAATAACTATCAAACAACAGTTACTGATAGGTAGATAGGCCCTCACTTATCTTTTCATTAAGCTGTAGCTTTCCTCCCAGGCACCCTGAGATGGTCTTGCTTTGTTGTTGAGTGGAGGAGAGGGGGTGAAGGGATCCCCTAGCCTACTGAGGGAAATGCAGGCACAGCTGGGTGGAGGGAGAACTCCCCCTGGAAGGGACAGGCCTCCAGGATTGTGGAAATCTTCCAGGAGGTCCAACCTTTCTGACCTAAAGAGTTGCTCTCCAGGTGCAGGCCTGGGAGAGGACAGGTCAAGGCCCAGAAGATGCCCACATGTACCACCTGCATCTGTCAGACGGTACACACTGGGCTGGCCTTTCATTCTGCAAGAGATTCGAAAACTCAGTATGCACAGCCAGTGCCTTTGACGTCTTCGTCGTAATTGGTTGATGGCCATTGGCTCTCCCACCTCTTCACCTTGCGGCCTCAGAGGGTCGTTCCCATCATGCCTTTAGCTTTCTTTGTCCCTTGGCCCCCTGCCATCCGCTGGAATCTTTTCCTTGAGCAACTGGGGAAACACATTTATCCCAGTCTCTCTGGTGAGATCTGGCTGCCTCGGCCCCGTGTGCTGTCTCATTTTCTGTGCGTTCAGTGTCCCGGGCAGGAGAAAAGCACCCCTTGCTTTTGCTCCTTCTGCTGTATCAGACCAGGCAACAGTCACACAGTGAGATGACAAGTGCTGGAGGGGCGCTCATTTCCTGAGCCTCCCTTCACACCCGCTAATGATCTGCCCAATCTGGGCTGAGGCATGTAGGTTGGCAAAAATAAATCCTAATGGGTGATCATTTCAAGTGGCATCAACAAAGCCACACTCAGGCAGAAAGGGGTATGCAGGTGGCACGGACTGTGTGGACGGTCTGTAACCAGGATGCTTCTGAACTCAATTCTTGCTTAAGAGTGAGCCGATAAACAATCGGAAATGAACAGCCTGGGATTTGAGATCATCTGTGTAAAATTCCGTTTGCATCAAAAGAACCTGTGTCCCAGAACCAAGACTGGCTGCTGTGGCTGACTACATCCTCCCAAGCGGTGATCCCTAACACGGAACTCTGCATAATTTCCTGACATTGAACCATCTCTTCTGCATGAGAAATCAGTTCTGAAATCCAAACAGCTCCTCAGGTAAAAAAGATTCTAAATATGAAATGAAATTTTATTTTCTCCCGATCTCTAGAGAGAAAGCAGCACCTCTTCAAGAGAGACACAATTCAATCCTTTAAAACTCCAGTCTTAATCTAGCCTCACGCTGTAACAGTACAATCCTTCCTGGGGGTAAATGGAAGCATGCTTTAAGGTCCCAGCTTATAATTATTTTACCATTAGAAGCATAACCATATTTCAAAAACCTGGTGTTTACCGTTCTGATCTATTTGCTTCACTCCCAACCATCAGCGGGTTCCTAGTTAGAGTGATGAGCCTGGAAGGAAATGAAGGCCTTTCTAAGAACTAATAAAAGACCATCTCTCCCGCAAGTGGTGTTTATATTATGTTTGCCATCGTTTGCTGGAAGACACTCTAGGAAATGGGAAGGAGATTATTACACAAGAACACATCTTGTAGGGAAAAATAAAGATGGGCCCATCGATGCTGTGTCCTATCCCTGAAACTGGGCAACGTGGTTCCAAGATGCTCAGTGATGTTCTTTTATTTTGCTTTGGAGAGAGAGACAGAGAGGAAGCAGCTTGGCCCTGGGAAACCAGCAGTATTGTACTGGGTCTGGCATGGCACTGAGGACAATTGCTTAAGAGCTCACAGTTAACTCAGCATTAAACGTATGATGAAATATGGTATTGCTTGTATGTGGAATCTAAGAAAAAAGGGTACAAATGAACTTACCTACAAAACAGAAATAGAGTTACAGATGTAGAAAACAAACTTATGGTTACCAGGGGGTAAGGGGGCGCCGAGGGATAAATTCGGAGATTGGGAATGACATACACACACTACTATATATAAAATGGATAACTAATAAAGACCTACTGTAGAGCACAGGGAACTCAGTACTCTGTAATGGCCTATACGGGAAGAGAATCTAAAAAAGAGCAGATACATGTATATGTATAACTGATTCACTTTGCGGCACACCTGAAACTAACACAACATCGTAAATCAACTCTACCCCAATAAAAATTAAAAAACAAAAAAACAAAAAACGATGAAAAAGAGTCCTGACATTGCTTGACTAACTCACCAACCTAAAAAGGAGATGGAGGTTTCCTTTTTGTCATTTTGCTTAAGGACCCAAGAGACTACACAAGAATACTCGGTGACCCCGCTGTATTTAAGGAGTCCAAATTTAAGGAGTGTTAAAAGGATATAGTCTAGGGCTTCCCTGGTGGTGCAGTGGTTGAGAGTCCACCTGCTGATGCAGGGGACACAGGTTCGTGCCCCGGTCCGGGATGATCCCACAGTGAGAGGCCCGTGTACCGCAAAAAAAAAGGATATAGTCTAGTGACATTCATCTGTGGGCTTATTTCTTCCCTGCTCGCTCCTCTTTTGTGAACTCTGCATAGCTCTGCTCTGAACCAGCAAGGTGGTGGAACAGCTCTGGGTGACATGAGGATGCCACGGAGACCAGGGGGTGGCAACGGATAGACCAGCCCCTCTGTGTCTCAGGCTTCCTTCCCTGACCCTGGGCAGTTTCTCAAACAAGCCCCGCGTCCCCACGCAGCCTCCTCGTGCCCAGGGCCTCCCCCAGATCTCTGGCTTCCTGCGAGCACAGCCTTCCAGCTCCAGGCTAAACCCCATGACAGCCCCGCTCTGCCCTGACCTGTGTGCCTTGCCAGCTGGAATCTCTTCCCCCACCAGATCTTCACTGTGACATTCATTCCACCCATAAACCCAGATTACTGACTTATCGGCTAATATGTTAGGAAAGTACAAACCCAGCACCGTTTTCAACCCCAATACTAGGCATCAGTGGTGCCAACCTGCCCTCTGGCTCTGCTTCCCCACGCTGGGCAAAACACCAGTCATTGTCGATTACTGTATACTGATGCTCACATCTTTCTCCACACAGTCCTCCCAACGGCCACTAGCTACTGCTGCGAGTTAACAAGCAAGACTGCCCAGCAAGTAAGCATTCGTTGACGCCTGTCATGTCCCAGGTACCTCTCCTGGGCCCTGGGGACACAGCAGAAAACACAACGAAGGATATGCCCTCGTAGGAGACAGATAAATAGATATATAATTTAACATCAGACAGGGAAAATAATAAAATCATAAAATCTTCCTTCAAACACGTGTGGGGAAAGTATTCGAGGCAAAGGGAATGGCGAGTGCAGAGGCCCTGGGCTGGGAGCCAGCGAGGGAGCCGTTCGCCAGCCCCGTTCAACAGCCTGGCCCCAACCGCCCTTATTCCGTTTTCCACTCTCGCCAATCATTGCAAATCATTGCTCACCTGTGCAAGAGTTGTTCCTTCTCACCGGCGTCTCTGCGTCTCTGGGCGTGAGGTTACAATAAAGTGCTCGAAAAGCCTTGCTTCTGTAGCTGAAATCCCTCGCAGAGGCTGCAGGAATTCAGAGGCTTGCATGTAGGATTAAGGGAAACAAACCCCTGTTTTGCTTTCTGGCTGAATGTTGACCCTTTTTATTCATGCAAGGAGCTCAGTTAAGAGGCCAGCTGACCTGTTGGATATTTTCTTCTGAACCCTTAGGGAGATTTTGCCCCTAGGATTCTTAACACGTTTCCCTCTACCAAGTCAGGTCAATTTTTCTTGACTAGCTTTCCCTCCCTCTCCTCCTGCCTCCCTCCCTCTCTGTCTCCTCACCCACATCCTACCTGGTGCCCCGGGATGAACCCAGGGACCCAGCTTTGGGGGGGTGGGACCTCTCAGCAGGGCTTGGTGGGTGTGGCTTCCCCTCCCCGGCACTAATGTGCCCTGTTAACTGCAAAGTGGGGGTCCACGAGTTCGTCCTCACCTCCTTCCTGGGGGGACCCTGCAAGACGCACCTCTGAGACGCCATCCACCCTCGTCGGCTTTGCCTCCTCTTCTAGGGCTGGGTTTGCGGGCTTGTATTATTGAAGATTGATCTCAGGTGAGCGCTGTTAACTCCTGCAAAGTGAATACACCCAGGCTGTGCGTGGCCTTGGCTTCTTTAAGGTGATGACGATTTGTTGCCATGTTGCCAGATCCACTGAGTCATTTGCATATTTTCCGGTGATACTATTGGATGATGGAGGTCTTTGGGGCTGTGTTGGCACAGTAAGACGTGGAGGTGGATTATAACATCGACCGTTCCTCTCCAGCTCTGAGAACGAACTACATCCAAAGCTCCAAATTCTGAGTCCTTAATGCCCCTGCCAGGGCTGGAGTGCCACCCTTTCCCATTTTGTCTGTGCCTTCAGCCATCTCTCCTCTGATCTAAAATTATTATTTTATAATTATTAATAGAGTTTAAATAAGTTTAATGAGATATAGATTTTTATCATGGTAAATATAAATGAATGTTACCACTTTAACCGTTTTTTTGTTTTTTTTTGTTTTTTTGCGGTACGCCGGCCTCTCACTGTTGCGGCCTCTCCCGTTGCGGAGCAACAGGCTCCGGACGCGCAGGCTCAGTGGCCATGGCTCACGGGCCCAGCCGCTCCGCGGCATGTGGGATCCTCCCGGACCGGGGCACGAACCCACAGTCCCCTGCATCAGCAGGCGGACTCTCAACCACTGCGCCACCAGGGAAGCCCCCACTTCAACCATTTTTAAGTATACATTCACACCGTTGTGCAGTGATCACCACCATCCGCCTCCAGAACTTTTTCTTCTTGCCAACCTGAACCTCTGTACCTATTAAACAGTGACTCCCCACTTCCGCCCAACCAGAGGTCCCATGATTCAACTTTCTGTCTCTCTGAGCTTGACTACTCTAGGATCATGTATAAGTGGATTCGTACGGTGTTTGTCCTTCTGTCACTGACTTATTTCACTTAGTGTAATGTCTTCAAAGTTCATCCACATTGTAGCACGTGTCAGAATTTCATTACTGTTTAGGGCTTAATAATAGTCCATCGCGTGTATAGACCACATTTTGTTCGGTCATTCCTCTTTGGAAGGACCCTTTGGTTGCTTTTTGGCTTTTGTGAATAACGATGTTATTTTTTGCACATGGATCGTTTGATATGAAGACTCTGCTGTAGTCTAGCCCCCTCGTTTGGAAATTACCATTTCACAACTCAGTTAGGTGGGCAAGGAATACACAGCCTACCCATCCAATGAGACTAGAGCCCTTTTCATCCTAGACCCTCAGGGCACAAATAATAGTACTGTCCCAACAGCTGGAGGAGGCACAACGGGTTCACACCAGTGGGAGGGAGGTGGGGATGCGCAAACCTGTGGTTAAGATGTCTGCGGATCCTGTTATTCCAGGAGAGGGAGTTCTTCTGGTCTTTCACTGAAAAAAAAAAAGGCCTCTATGGAAGAAACCCTGAGGGTCATTTTTGGCCATGAGGGGGCAGAATGGACATTGCTTGTACGCTGAAGAGATTTGGTTGTGCTCTCTGATGTGTGATACGGTTCATCCTCGGTCTTGACATAACACTTTTGGAAAAGGTTAACCCTTTAATTCATCCCTGAATACTACTCTGGGTTTCCTTATTGTGGGCAGGATCATGAAGAAGTATGCCGTCTGGGACTTAAAAGTCTGAATTACTCCTGAGAAGTGAGAAGGGAATGATAAGGTAGAAACACCCAAAACAATCATGGAAGCAAAGAGAAAGTTCCCAGAAGAGGGGAATTTAGAAAATTCATTAGACTCACAGTGAATTTATCTTCATCATTTACTTAAATTTTTATAATTGGAAAATAGAATACATATAGATGGGTAAAAGTACATAAAAACAAATTTGCTGCAAATGTAATTATAAAGTTGTTTAAGTCAATAATTAGAATCTAGGTAGCCCCCTAGAGACCTACCCCTGGGCTTCACTCCCCATTAGCACCCAGCTCGCCGTGCTGTGAACCTCAGCCTGAGGCCCTGGGCTCCAGGCAGGCCTGCTTCATGGGTGCCAGTGGCGAGGTCTCTTGGAACGCTAATCTCAAATGGATCCCAGGCTTGGGATTTAATGCTCTGCTCTCACCATCTTTAAATTCTTAGTAATTCTTTGAACTCGTGTTTTACAAGCAAAGCCCAATGGAGTATGCACACGAGCCCAGGAGATACATGCAAGAAAGGAGGGGCGTCTCTCCTCTCAACCACATGTTGCCTAGCAGCTAAACAACATAGAGATTCCAGTAGTGAAGAAGGATGGCTAGTGGCAAGGTAATCAGCAGTGCCCACCGCCCCAAGCCTAGGAGACCCTCCATCGTCTGGCCCTGCCTACCCAGCCTCACCCATTGCCATGTCTCTCTCCCATTCTCTTCTTCAGCTGCACTAAATTTCTCAGCCTGCCAGACTCTGCCTATGTTTTGGGTATCTTCTCATGCTGTTCTTTTTACCTGGAACCCTTTTTCCACTGAAGCACCTGCGCGCGTGCGCGCACGCGCCACACACACACACACACACACACACACACACACACACACACACAGACTTTAGCTGGCTAACTCTGGCTCATTCTTTCGAGCAGTAGTTTAGGCCAGGAGTGGGAAGCAGGCAGCATCTGGTTTACTGATACATTTTGTTTGTTTCCCTTAGTGTTTTTATATTTTTGGATTAGTTCTGGACATTTAAAAATAAAAACCCAGCTTTTTAATATTTCTTGAAAATTGGGGACACTGGTCTCCCATGGTCGCAGGACTTAACCCGAGGGCAGTGGCCCACTGGAGGTAAGTAAGGCATGCTCTCTCCAGTTCATTCAGCCCCCACCCGTCTGGATTAACTCACTTTTCTAGGCTGCTTGGCCCTGCAGGCATCTGAGGTGGACAGTCTTGGCCTAGACTTCCCCTGCCAGCCCACTCCTAATTTGGATTGATTTGGGGGGGGATGTTTACAAAGCCCTCTTCCCTGCCCTAGTCAAAGCACTATCACACACTACTGTAACCACCCATCTTCTTGTCGGCTCCCTCAATACTTCCTTAGATTAGAACTGCCTTAAAGGCCATGAGTGTGTCTGTCTTGTTCATGGTTCTGGCCCCATCACCTGGCCCAGGGCCTGGCAAGAGGCAGGTGCTTACTGAATGTACAGATGAAAGTGAAAAGTAAAGAGTCTAGTGTTTGTCTCAGAAGAGCATTTAGACCCTATTTGTTTAACCTGCAATTACATGTTCTTTCAAGCAGTATCAACTGACTGCCCATTTTAGGGCTGACGGTGTGCTCAGGGCTGGGGGTGGGAGGTAAAGGAGTCAGCCTTGAACATCAGTGAGCTCATAGTCTAACAGGGAAACCAACAGAAATATGAAGATTACAGTGGAGGCGATAAATTGTATCAGAGAAGAAGGTAGAGGGGCCCTGGCGTGTAGTTGACTAATTGATCTTCAGTGGTCAAGAGAATCTATGTCTGGGTCCCAGCAGGAAACAGAAATCATGCCAGACGGTTCAACTGAAGAGTTTAGTGAAGGGACCAGTCACAGAGCTGTGGGCAGGGTAAGGAACAAACACGGGTCTGTTGAAACAAAGCAGGACCCTGTGGGGCCCTCCTAGTACAAATCCATTCTGTGTCCCTCTTTTCTTGTTTGTAGGAAATAGGCTTTATTCAGCTTCCTTGACCTTTCCTGAATTCCAAAGGACAGATTCAAAAGTTGCTTACCAGGGAAGGGAGGAAATACAGAAACAAGGGAAAAGCTGTCAAAGGACAATAGTGCAGTGATGGGGCAGGGTCCTGGGTCCTCCTCAAGGAACATACGTAACAATACCTTTGAGTTCTTCTATAGGAACTAAGACCCCCACCCAGGTGGAGGATGGTAACTTCTGACTGAGCACCAGATTCCTGGAGCACTGCCCTGTCACCTCACCACCAGCCAATCAGAAGAAAGTCTGCACAAGGTGGAAGATAAAGAAGACTCTGAGCCCCTCCCCAAATGATTCTCTCTTTAAAAACTTTCATGGTCGAGCAGAATCTTCAGAGTTGGTTTTTGGACGGGAGTCCACCTTCTCCCCAGGTTGCCATCCTGCTGAATAAAGCAGCCTTTCCTTTCTAACCAACACGGTCTCTCGAGTATTGGCTTTCGAGCAGTGAGCAGCCGGACCTGAGTTCAGGAACACTGTTGTTGCAACACTGGAAGCCACTGTTCTCCAAGGGCTGAGGGGCAAGAAGAGGGAATGGTGCCATCGGAGCAAAGAAGAGCTGGAGTTCTGGGGGCCTGTTCAAAAGGAGAAAACTGGCACCAGTGTAAGCAGATAGGGCAGGGGGTCCCCAGAGAAAAAGAACCAGGCACGGCTTTCTTGACATAAGAGAAGCCATTTTGATCTAAGCCATTTTGTGACCTAAGCCTGACTACAATGCTTGCCCTTGGACAGGACTCAGTAATCAATGATCTTAAGGCAAGAGAGGGAACACAGGGACAGAGGGAAAGCAGTCAAGAAACAATAGTTCAGCGATAAAACTGAGTCCTAGTTCCTCCTCAAGGAACATACATAACAATCTGATACAGTCTCTGAGTTCTGCAAGAACTAAGCCCCCCTCCATCCCCTGGTGGAGGATGTAAAGAAGATGTTGACCCTCTTGACTTCAACCAACTAAAGCCTGGACTCTGTCGCCCTTTGCCCTAATTCTATGCTGAGTTCTCCTCTGCTCAAGCCCCTTCATGAATATGCATGTACCTTAGCTTAAAACTTTCCCATTTTTGCTGTTAGTGGAGACACTGCTTGGGGAAAGATCCCCGGTGTTCTCCTTACTTGTCGCAAGTAATAAATGCTTCCTTCTCCCCATCTTTGGCTTCGTTGTGTCTATTGGCTCGACACCTACCAAGAGGTGAAACCAGTTTTCAGGAAACACCAATATATGGAGAAGTAAGGAAGAAATACCCCAACCTCTCTCTCCTTCCTCCTGCCCTCCAACCTCCTGCCAGTCTCTCTCATTGGCTGAATGCCACCAGGAATTGCATGGGCAGGGTGCTAGGTGACCTCTGCAGAGGTCAGCCTCCCAGGGCACAGTACAGGGCAGAGGAGGAGAGAGAAGGGACCTGGACGAGGCACAAACAGAAAACACCTGGTGCAGAGATTGTCCAAGAAGAGGTCCCTTGTGAGCTGAGGATACAGTCAGGAGGGAAAATATTGTTTTCATATTTTGTTTCATTTATTTTAGTTTTTTGTTATTGTTGTTCTTGGTCTCTTTGGTTTGGTTTATTTGTTGATTATTTTTATACGTATGGATGTTTCTGCCTTGTTTGCAGTTATTATCACAGGTAAATGTGTTTGCTGAGTCAGCGACCCTTCATAAACCCCAGTCATTCACTAAGGCAGAGGTTCTCCACTTAAATCCTTGGGAATAAAAATCTATAAACAAAAATACTTAGGAGTTTGGGGGGTTTTGTTTTGTTTCTTCAATTACCAAACACAGCTGGAGTTCAGGCGTTGGCAATGGTGTCTGTAGCGCGTTTTGTTTTCAGTATAATAGGGAAGGTTGGAAACTACTTCTGTGATCAATCTAGATTTCCCTGTAGCTCTGAATTAAACAGAAAACTTGCCTTAGTGTTCTCATCTCAAATTTTAATTCCCTTAAAAAGTGAGATCTGGCTCTGTTTGGTCCTTCTCTTTGCTCATATAAAAGAAGGAACATTTGTGAAGGGTTAGGTTCCTCCATCTATTACAGGAAGAGCAGGCAATCAATTTCTGCCCTTGAGGGAATAAAAATGGTGGTGATTGTGCAAGTTTAGGATGAAATCTTTGGAGCAGACTCTTCCCTGTGATCCAGTTAGAAATTTCTCAAACTCCATATCTGCTCTACGTGGACCAAAACATCTGGCTGAGAAATGAGACCGAGACAGAGTTGTGCATTTTGTTGCCTCCCTAAGGAAGACCCAGAGGCCAGAGGTCATGTGGGTTCCCAGCAATGGCTCCATCGCAGACACACCTGGCGACCAAGTTGGGGGAGCTCAGGGTAGGGCTGCTTATACCTTAAAGCTCAGGGAGAAGACAAAAGGCAGTTAAAGATCTGGAAGGTAGCAAAGGTCCTCTTCCAAAGGCTGTAATGGGAACTTATACAAAGTGTTTTGTCCCAGAAAGCTGATCGATATCCAGCCCTCCACTGATTGGTGCTGTCAATACCGGGCAGCCTCATGGAAAATGTCCTCTGTATGTTGTAACCTTAAACTTTATGGAGATTTAAAAAAAATGAGTTATGTGTCCATTTCAAAAGGATATTTTTTAAATCGTTCCAACAGGATGTCGACATCCCGATGGCTAGGGTGGGCAGAAGGGGAGTTGGGGGCCTGTGCTCTAGTTCAGGGTGTTTGATCCCCGGCAAGTGCTGAGCCTCTTGTGGCTTGATCTCTCAGGGAGTAAACAAAGATGAACACCTCTGCCTCACTGCCTCGTTGAAGGTCGACAGGGAACAAATGAGAACTTGTTCTGGTGCTCGAGGAAGCACAGACCATCATACAAAAGCACAGTACCACTCGCCTGCCTTTCTGGCTCTTTGCCAAGCACTCAGGGCTACAGTCTGATTTGGTCCTTGGAGGGGAGGGGAGGGGAGGGGAAAGGAAGGGAGGGGAGGGAAGGGGAGGGGAGGGGAGGGAAGGGGAGGGGAGGGGAGGGGAGAGGGTGCGGCCGTTCAGCAGCAGCGCATTCACTGCAGTGACGGCAGCAGGTTTGGGTTTGGTGGGTGTCAGAGGAGGTGAGCTGTGGGCACACTCCCTAGACAGTGATGCCTGTACCTCCAGGGTCTGAGATGTTCTGAACATGTTACCCACTAAAGCTGGCACGTGGTAGGGACGGGTGAGTCCTCTGGACTACAGGAACCCGTGCTGGAATGCTGTGCTTCCATTCCAGTGGGATTGCCTGATGGAAGAAGGTGTGGGTGAGGCTCTGAAACCACAGTCCCCAGGGAGGCATGGTTGAGGGGCTGCGGCCCACTGGGTCCTTAGCCGGCCACTCCCGCCTCCCCCCAATGCACATGCACAGTCCCTTCAGAGTCCTGCCAGGGGTGTGCTCCCTCACATGTGTGTCCTCTGGGGACTTCTATCTCCAGAGTCAGGAGCACTACGCTTCCTTGTTCAGTTGTCCCCGCCCCAGTGCCTCTGTCCCCGTGGGACTGGTGATAGCGTGTGTCCCTTGCACGGCTCTAGGTTTTGTGGTCTTGACTTCCCTTGTTAGTGAAGTCCACTCAGTCGCCTTTGATTATCAGTGTCAGGCCTCGCTCCTTCCCTCCACGTAAGCCTGGCCACACCCCTTGGGTCGGGCAGGCACTCGCCATCTAACCGTGACTAACAAAAAAGATTTAAATCCTTAAATAAGGAGACTTAGAGCTTTACAGCGACCCTAGTACTACAGCTTTTCTTCCTCTTCATTTTTTATTTCAGTAGTCACCTCCTCTCCCCTGCCGCTTGGGCCTTCATTTAAATGCCCTAGGGGCCAAGTTCAAAGGCATCCCCTCCCATCTACGCTGACTGGACATCAAAACTGGTGTTCCCAGGCCCGCAGTGGGCACTCTGTCCCCATCCAGTGTGCTCCCAGGAAAGCTGAGGGAAAGCCCTTTCTTTCCCATCCCACGTGAGTTTGAGGGCCCCAGTTCTAGGGTTGCGAGTGAAACCGAGCAGAACCCTGTGGGGCTCCTGGGCAAGGAAGCCTTTCAACCAGCTGCTCATCCAGGAAGGGAGGGGATGCAGAGACAAGGGAGGAGAAGCCAAGAGACAACAGTGCAGACTTGCGGCAGGGTCCTGCTTCCCCTTCAAGGTGTATGCATAACAGTATCTTTAAGCCCTTTTGCAGAACTAAAACCCCCAACAAATGGAAGATGATCCAGAGGGAAGTTCTTCAAGAGACCACCTGAGTCCAGATAAAAGCAGGTCAGGCCCTGCACACACCCTGATCCTTATCTGCAGCCCCGTCCACCCTTGAACCATTGCTGTAAAACTCCTCACCAAATCCTCACGGGTTGGAACACACAGTTTTGAGAGGCACGAGTCCGCTGTGGCCCCCTTTGCCTGGCAAAGCAATAAAGCTCTTCTTTTCTACTTCACCCAGAACTCTGTCTCCGAGCTTCAGTTCGGCACCGGTACACAAGAGGTCGAGTTTGCAGCATCACCATGACACCCAGGGCCCAGGAAACTTCTGCTCCACTTGGGGAGCCCCAATACACAGTGGTGGACAAATATGCTGTCCTTTAAACTTATCCTGTAGATTGCACTTCAGACCAAGACAAATATGGAATTTTGAGCTCAACCGTATTAAAGGGATTTATGCATGACTAAAAATAGAGAAAAATTCATTACATTCTTTTCTTGTAAGAAGCTGGGTTTACTTTGCCAAATGTGTCTCAGAAAGTGCATCTTTTTTTTTTTTTTTTTCCTGTCAATAGTTCTATTTGCTGCCGTTCCCAGCAGGGCAGATTGCCCATTAAATAGTCACAATATAAGGGAATCCTCAATAAAATACAATTCGAGCTCAGGAGGACAGAGGTACGCTCTGCTTTCAAGAATAGAGATGTTCTTCAAAGTGATTTTTCGGTAAAGCAACTAAGAAATACCAGAAATGCACCAGAAGGGAAATGAAAAATGTGGCTGCGACTCCAGACAGGAGGGAGGGGGGCTGGTAGCAGGAGCAGTGGGGGAGGGGCGCAGGGGCTCAGCCTCGGCCCGCTGGGGAAGGAGGCCTGCTGCTCTGTCGCTGGTACCGTCTGTGGCTCCACGAAGCCGGAGACCCTGGCTTCCCAAGGGGGCCACTGCCAGCAGGGCCAGGAGCTCCAGGCTCCCCTCCCCTCTTCCCTTCTGGCCTGCTTTGCACGATTATCAGGCCAAGGCAGAAAGAGCCAGAGATGGGGCCACGCCTTGGAGAGGATTCCAGAGCCAATAGGAAAGAAGCTTCTGCTTCGTGGACAATTTACGGCGGCTGTCTGAAGCACGGTGGCTTCTGTGATGCAAGGTACAGTGGGTACGGCTCTGAGGAAGGCATTTTATGTCCTAGAGATGTTCTGTGCCTGTTTGAGGCGCCGCCTTTTCGGCAAATTGCTGATGTAACCCAGATGTCAGCTGGGGCCTCGTTAACCTTGGAGTTGAGGGAACCTTGGCTTCCCAAGTCCACAGCAGCCTCCTGCGGACTCCTGAACACCCCCAGATTCACTCTCACTCTGGACCCTACCCTCTGTGTCTCCCACGTCCTCTGCCCCGATGGGGGGTCAGACACAGACTCCTCTTGGGTCCCCCATTGGAATCCACTTACACAAAAGCATCGTAATCCAACCCGCCTGGAGGTTGAGGTTGGGACGCGTTTGGGGAGTTCTGTCATGTACTTCCCTGCTCACAACATCAAAACCTTCCTCCACAAGGTCTCCCTTGGGGGTGACGAAGACGCTTTGGAAGTAGAGGGCGGCGATGGTTGCACGCCCCTGTAAAGGCGCTCAGTGCCCCTCTGAAGTAGATCATCTCCTGTTCTATGAATTTCACCTCAAAAAACAAAACCATCTGCAGCAACACGGACGGACCCAGAGATGATCATACTAGTGAAGTCAGTCAGACAGGGAAAGACAAATATCCTAGGGCATCATTTACATGTGGAATCATTTACAAAACAGAAACGAACTCACGGTCGCCGAAAACAAACTTACAGTTACCAAACGGGAAAGGTGGGGAGGGATAAATTAGGAGCTTGGGATTAACATATACACACGACCATACATAAAATAAATAATCAGCAAAGACCTATTGTTTAGCGCAGGGAACTGTAGTCAATATCTTGTAATAACCTATAATGGAAAGAATCTGAAAAAGAATAGATATATATCTGAATCACTTTGCTCTATACCTGAAACATTGTAATCAACTCTACTTCAATTTAAAAATAAATAAATAAAGGAAAAAAACAAACCAAAAAATCCCCAAACCAAACACTGCCCCCTCCAGCCCCCTCTTCCCTCCCCTCCCCTCTCTCGGGCCAGGCCAGCCTTCCCTGTCCACCGGGGCACTGACACTTGCCCTCGCAAATACCTCCAGCGTATCAGCTTTCCAGGGCCTGGTCTGGACCCATCCATCTTCCAGAAAGGTCAGTCAGAGGAAAAGAGTGACACTTCTCTCTGTTCCGCTCACTTGAGTGAGGGCTTGGGAGGAACCCATGAGTGCAGAGGAAGATTTGCTTTTTAATGACCAGTAGCATCTGTGACATTCCAAACCCCCCACGTACCAGGGCCCCATGGGCGGGATACACAGCTCTTCTAGCCCTACAGAACTTCTCAAGCTCTCAGAGAGTAGAGACAGGCCATCCACAGCTGGGTGGTCAGACGCACTGGTCAACAGCCTGCCTCTGCCTCTTCCTTGCTCCTTGACCTTGAGGGACCCTCCAGCCTCTGTGTGCTTTGGTCCTTGCACCACTACATGGGGATGATAGCAGGACTTGCATCATCTGGTCATGAGAAGAGGACAGCACGGGCTGCGTGGCAATGACAGTTAACATTAGAGTCTGTGGTTCCAGCCACCTTGGAGCACAGCCGGCAGAATGACTTGGTTGTGAGGGGCTTTGGGGTGAACTTCCTATATTCCAACTATACCCACCTTTATGCTTACCCTTCCCAGGGCACCTGTCCAACATGGACTCAGAAACTGGGGTCCCTGGGACGGCAAAGACGCCTGGAAAGCCAAGGCATACGTGTGTCACAATTCAACTGGAACTTGCTAAACTGCTTACGTTTGTAGTAATTACAGTTTACAAAACACCTTCACAATAATTTTCTCACTTGTTGTCACAACTGCCACAGGGAGCAGATTTCATCCCTATCTTTGGAGACGAGAAAGCTAAGATTCAAAGAGGTTAGGGGACTTGGCTAACGTCACCTGGCAGAGTATCCAAGGGTCAAAACAGCACGTCCTGACTCCCGTGTGAACTCCCAGGCGGGAGCTCTGTCCCCAAAGCTGGCGTCTTCCTCAGCTGAGTGCTGCCATGTGGCCAGCACCAGGCTGACGGCTGGTGGGCATAATGAACGGAAAAGTCACACAGGTCCTGCCCCCGGGGAGCTTCCAGTCTACACGGAGACAGTTGAAGTCCTGCAGTCCCTGGTCCATAGGGTTGCCAACATGTATTCCTCAAATCTCCAGGGCGTCTTGTAAGGAATTCTTTTCTTTTCTTCAAGGGTGTATCGTGATGGTGAGCTGTGCCCTCTGGCCAGCGTGCCTGTGGCTGCAGTGAGGAAAGGAGTGTGGCTGAGTCTCTACGTGACGAGGGAGGTGGTGCAGTGGAGGGGACCGTCAGCCCAAGGCAGAGTCAGGGGACCAGGCTCTGCTGCTGGGCAAGGTGCCCAGGCTCGCCTAGCCTTGGCTCAACTTTTTATCTGTCAAAAGGGGATCATTAGAGTAGCTGCCTCATAGGGTCATTCTGAAAATTAAATGAGAAGATCTATGCAAGATACTTAGCACGTGTCCAAAATTATCAATATCATCCACTCAAGCAAGCTCTGCTCCACACTGACTATCTTCAGTAATAAGCAAGTTCCATGTTGGCTGATGCCACGTTTTGTGCAATGATTGGGTCCTATGGGATTAACGGCGATTAATTACTCCAAGTTGGATGTCCTTTATTCCTACGTACGCCTCTATACACAGCCTAGAAATCCAGAGACCAGTAAAGGCGTCATCACGATGAATGGCAGGGAGCAAAATTATAGTTTGAGAGTGTTTTACAACCTGAGTCACAAGAGAGATTTTGGGGAGAACACTCAATCGTGAAGACATTTTTTATATCTACTAATTCACTTAAATGTCAGATTAGAGAATAGACTTTAATTAAAGTTTGTAATAAGTATGCTTGACCTCTGTTTCATATACATGTTTAGGAAGTTTTGTAAAAGCTACTAAAATACAGTAGAACAGATTAAGAAGATGGAATGATACGTCCCTCTTAAGAAAGATTTTGAAAGATTTAAGAGAAATGGCAATCTCCCACTCTCATCATTTTGTTCATTAAAAAAAATTTTTTTTAAGATATTCAAAAGAGGATTTTCTCAAGCCAATCCTGAGGGTAACTATTTTCACATGTGAAGGCAACTTGGGTCAGTCATCATTTTTAATAAAACTGATTAATGACTAAGTGTGAACAAAGTAGGGAAGTGAGTAATCAGGTGGAATTTATGTTATTTTAAAGCTGGAATAAAAGTCTATGGGATGGAAAGAAAGCCTTTGAGGGCTTGGCCAAGCTCTTCAATAATCAGGAGGCTGAGGAGAGTGGCTGCTCTCAGGAACTGGCGTCTGGGCGCACAGACAGAACCCATTAAAAATTAACAAAATAGTTTGGAAGACTATTTTAAGCACTGTGAATTGGCAAATGGCAAATACCTAGCTGAACAGATGACTGGTTTGGATTGTTAATAGCCAGTTGTGAAGGAAATGGACCACGACAGGCTTTCAGACACAGAAGTGGCTGCCGGCGCAGAGATGGAGGTGTGGGGTATCCCGACGTGAGGATCAGCAATTCCCTGTGCAGCAAACAGGAAAAGCCAAGTCTAACGTCCCATCAGTTGCTGAGCATTTTCTAGCAAATTAAGAGTAAGTCTGGAACTGGGGGTAGAAATGGATGGAGGGGAGTTCTGCATTGGAGTGGGTCTTAGGAACAGGAACCGCCCAGTAACAGGGGGAGGCTGACAATTCTAGGCATTATGCAATAGTTTAATAATTTGCGGGGCTTCCCGGGTGGCGCAGTGGTTGAGAGTCTGCCTGCCAATGCAGGGGACATGGGTTCGAGACCTGATCCGGGAAGATCACACATGCCGCGGAGCAGCTGGGCCCGTGAGCCACAACTACTGAGCCTGCGCGTCTGGAGCCTGTGCTCCGCAACAAGAGAGGCCGCGACAATGAGAGGCCCGCGCACCGCGATGAAGAGTGGCCCCCGCTCGCCGCAACTAGAGAAAGCCCTCGCGCAGAAACGAGGACCCAACACAGCCAAAAATAAATAAATAAATAAATAATTGGGGGTTCTTTGTTAGACCATTGTATTAATTATGTTTTTTAATTTTCTGTGTTCCTGATGCTCTGACACCTTGGGGAGTGGATAAATCTAGACAGAAGGCCCCTCCCACGGGCTTGCCAATTCCTAAGGCCTGTGAGCTCGCCTTTCATATGCAAACCAACCTATCCAGATCCCACACTCCAACCGCCTCCGCTTCAGGCTCTTACCCTGAGGGCCACGACTCCCCTGCCCTAATCACCCCACGGCAGGGTACCAGACAACTAGGGACAGCCCCCAAGTCCCAGAGCCTGCTGGAATTATTCAAACTCGTCAATCCTAAACTCGCTTCCCAAGCTTTCCCTGCCTGGTCTGTTCCTTCCTGCAGGAACCACAGGAAAGACTGTTACCTGCCCAGCCCACATCCTCCCCTCCCTCCCTCTGCCTCCTGACCCACGCTGGTGCTTCCCCTGTGCCCCTGCCTGGCATGGCGTGCCCCCTCCTCTTGGGAACCGTGAGTCACAAACTATCTTTTCAATGGGGCCTCCCATACCTGAATAGTAATAAAACCTGTATTTTAAAACAGCCATGCCAAATATCCCTGGCTTCAAAGAAGCCCCACCAGAATGTCACGTACCCAGAAAAGGCCAGGCTGAGGAAGTGAGTCTGAGCTTCAGACTGTGCCCGCACGAGCAACCTGGACTTTATTCTGCAGACATCAGGGAACCTCTGCTACCTCCGGAGCAGAGAGGAAGTGATCGCAGCTGTACTGGAGGGAGGTGGATCTGGCCTGGACTGTGGGGTACACTGTGGAGGCAGGGAGGCCTGTAAGGAGGCTGGAGTAGCTAATGAGGCCAGAGGGCCAGACGCAGGGAGGAAATAGAAAGAGCACTGTAGATCAGCAAGGGCCAGATCTGCCAACCAATGGAATGGGATGGGCAGGGGAAAAAGAATGAAAATGACCAGAGCTCCCAAACACCAGCCTCTCCAAAGACAGGGGCAGAAATAAGCGTGATATAAAGAGGAGAAGTTTGGAAGTAGGGGGATAATTGGTTTCCTCACTTCTTTTCAAATCAGGGTGCTAGTGATCATCATATATGCCTTTATCCCACGAGTACTAACTTGCTGAGCACCTCCCAGGCCCCAGAGCTTATATCCTAGTGCAGAAGATGTTTCAAAACATACTGCTCCTTTTTTTTTTTTTTGCGGTACGCGGACCTCTCCCTGCTGTGGCCTCTCCCGCTGCGGAGCACAGGCTCCAGACGCACAGGCTCAGTGGCCATGGCTCACGGGCCCAGCCGCTCCGCGGCATGTGGGATCTTCCCTGACCAGGGCACGAACCCGCGTCCCCTGCATCGGCAGGCGGACTCCCAACCACTGCGCCACCAGGGAAGCCCACTGCTCCTTCTTTAAGGAGCCTCATAAGCCAGGAGCTGCCAGCCAAAGACTCACCCGCATGCCCTTCTCCAGTGACTTGCTGTTCTTTTCATCCTTGAAAACACATTCACGTCTGCCTCATCAACCTCATTCCTGCTGCATGAAGATAGCCATCAGGGCTTTTAGGGGAGAAGCCAGAGTCAGTTACACTAACTTAGAAATCCATATTTATTTATTTTCCCCTTCGGTGTATCCAGTAAGTGCTAATCAAAGAGACGAAGGAGTCACGCGGGTACCAGATGGGTGTGAGTGAGTCACCCGGCCCAGAAAGGGCAATTCCTCCTTGTTGCCCACTCCTGGTTCCTCTCTGGAGGCAGGGAAGCCCTCTCTCCTGGCCAGGACTCTCCCTCCTTCCCAGGGTGCACACCCACCATTGCTTTTGTCTAACTTCTGCCTGTAGAAAGATCATTTCATGTCAGATTCCTTCCCAACACCAAGACTGGGAGTCACAGATTCAACAACAAAACCCACAGATTAGGAACAGAGAGAAAGGCACCAGGTGGGCAAAGCCAAGCAAAGTGTCCCGACAACAGGATGAGAGCTTTTCCACCTGTCCGTCTCCCCTCTGCCCTCCGACATCTCCTCTGGCTGTGGGTAAGAGCTGCTGTCTTTCCTTCTGTCTTAGCTCAGGCAACTGTAACAAACAGCAGCTTAAACAACAGACAATTATTTTTCACATTTCTGGAGGCTGGAAGTCCACCATAAAGGTGCCGGCCAATTCATTTCCTGGTGAGGGCTCTTTCTCTGGCTTGCAGATGGCCACCTTCTTGCTGTGTCCTCACAATGGCAGAAGAGAAGGATATCATCTTTCTCCTGTCTCTCCTTACAAGGGCACCAATCCCATCACAAAGTCTCCATCCTCATGTCCCAATTCCCTACCAAAGGCCCCACTTCTACATACCATCACATTGAGGATTAGGGCTTCAATATATGAATTTGGGCAGGGGTGGGGACACAATCATTCAATCCACAGTACCTTCATTGGCCCAAAGGCCATCAATGGGCCCTTCAGAGTCTCTCATTAGGGATGAATTTGCGTAGAGATTTTTTTTTTAATCCAAGCAGAAGGTAAAAGGTTTTTACTACTTAATAATGCCAATTTTATCATCATTTAGCATAACTTCTTTCTGACGATTTTATCATCACTTACAATAACTTCCATTAGGGTAATAAGGCATTAAGTAGATGTTGATTGCAAATAATCTGCTTATGTTCACTAATTATATGCAGACTGATATTGTTTTCCTGTGTAATATGTAATTTTAAAACACTGTTACTTCCTAAAAACAAGGCCTATCAAAGAAAGGAGACACATAGGCTACAGAGATAGAAAATTCGATTTCTAGATATGTGGCAAGTGCCCAATTAGAAGATGAAAATAAATGGAGAATTCATCCTTAGAAATAAAGAATGTAAACGGCTCACTCTAGTTGATTTGCTCTCACCTTCTCTCCCTTGGGGTCAAATTAATATGTGTACTCCTGACAAGCCATTTTATACAGCAGAAGATATTGATGTCTAGTTGCCATCTCACAGGGGTGGGGGCGTGGGTCTCCCCAACACATGGTCTTTATAGAGATTAAGTATAAACTACCAGGTTCTGAATTTTTTGAGACTTCCATAGCTGGGAAGTACTCGTTTAAGTGAGGTGTAAAGACGCTTTTGATACATTATACTTTTATTTAAGCCTGCTATAAAGTTTTGTAAGGCTGTTCGTTACAACCCTGGCTTTCAGGTGGCTATCCTAACTCAATGGAAATAATGATACGACCATTGCTACTACTACTGGCCAATTGCTACTTGAATATTGGCAAGAACATAGATTCAAATGATTTGTTTCCAATTTGATAAAATATCCTTTGGTTATTTTCATATGTGTAAGATCAGTCATGCCCTGAGCACCCCATCTAGACCTGGGGTGTCAGAGACATCCTTCTGGGTTTTTTGCAATTGGAAATCACTTCCTTTCATCCGTGGACATTTTCTAACCTATTTTTCAGGAATATGTGCAGATTTTTTTGGCTTAGTGGGAATAAAAAGTAACACAGATTTCAGTAGAAAGAAAATAATGACAGTGACAGTTTGCCTGTGTGATGTTTTTAACTATTTAAAAACAATGTTCTTCTCTCACTCTCTTTAGAAGATCCTGAGATTAGTTGAACACATGTTATTTGTTACACTTTACGGATTAGGCAGGTATCTCCCTGTTTTATAGATAAGAAAGCAAGGCTTAGAGAAATCAAGTGACTTGCTTCAGGTCACACGAGTAAATTTCCACATCAAGAACAGAAGGAGCCACGTGTCCTGATCAATAGCCTTTCGGCCATAGGACATGAGACGCCAATGATGAGAAACGCACACACACTCTTTTTAATGTACTTTTATCACAATCTCCCTGAACGTGATTCTCACATAAACCCACAAACTTTCGTGGTAGAACTTGCCAGTCAGGGCCAATGCCAAGGGCCTGGCCCATCGTATGGGGCCTATTTTTTTGCACAGTTACCATGAGATCCACCTGAAGCAGTTTTGAGACAGCCAGCTGCCCTGCCCCAGCACCTGTGGACTGGGGCACACGTGAGTGGCTGCGACGACACCAGTAGCACCACCTCTCTGCTCACTGGCTCTGCACCAAGATGCACCTCTCAAACATCAATCACTCTGATTTCCCCCCCAAGAAAGCAATTAAAGTGGGCATAAGTTCTGTCTCCCAGGAGGTTTCCAAAGAGAAAATTCAAAATTTAGCATAATTCAAATTCTCAAGTCCGCCAAGGTTTGAGCTTATATCTTCCAATTGCAAACTGCTACCCCCAGGATGTACTGACTCCCACTGACACGCTGCTACGACACTTGATATTTTTTGGGGCTGGCGGAATGGTCAGGAAAGTTCAGATTAAGAAGATCCTAGCACTGTAGAGCACAGGGAGCTATATTCAATATCCTGTAATAAACCATAATGGAAAAGAATATGAAAAAGAATATATATATATGCATAACTGTACGTATACTGTATAACTGCTTTGCTGTACAGCAGAAATTAACAACATTGTAAATCAACTAGACTTCAATAAACTAAATTTAAAAGAAACAGACAGACATAGAAAACAAATTTATGGTTACCAGAGGGGGTAGTGGGGGTGGGAGGGGAGATAAATTAGGAGTTTGGGATTAACATATACACCCTACTGTACATAAAATAGGTAAACAACAAGGGCCTACTATATAGTGCAGGGAACTATATTAGATACCTTGTAATAACCTATAATGGAAAAGAATATGAAAAAGAATATATACGTGTGTGTGTGTGTGTATATATATATGTATATAACTGGATCACTTCGCTGTACACCTGAAACTAACACAACATTATAAATTAACCATACTTCAATTTAAAGAATGTTTACCAAAGAAAGAAAGAAAGAAAGAAAAAATCCTAACTCAAGAAGGTCAAGAAACTCCTCAATACAAGCTCTTCTTTTCTTGCCATCTCTCCCATCTGTCTACACACCCACAATGAGAATCAGAGAAGCCTGGGTCCCAGGGCACTTCCAGAGCCACAGGAAGCAAGGTCTGTTTACATATTGCTGGGATGCACACTCCCAACCTGAACTGTATGGTGCTTCGTGCCGTAACGTTCTCCTCCTTTATACGGCAAGTTGTATTTCTTAAAGTATAGAAAGGAACTGCCTGGCTTCCTTCCGTGTAAGATCACCATGGTGAGTTTATTTTTCCTCGCCATGGGTTGTCTTCTGGAGTTTCAGGGTTGTAGCAATGTGTCCACCATCACCACATCATGGTTTGTTTTGTTTTGTTTTTTAGCGGTTCGCGGGCCTCTCACTGTTGTGGCCTCTCCCGTTGCGGAGCACAGGCTCCGGACGCGCAGGCTCAGCGGCCATGGCTCACGGGCCCAGCCAGCGCCGCGGCATGTGGGATCTTCCCGGACCGGGGCAGGAACCTGCGTCCCCTGCATCAGCAGGCGGGCTCTCAACCACTGCGCCACCAGAGAAGCCCCACATCATCGTTTTTACTGAACATCCTTTGTGGGTTCAAGTGAACAGACTCAGGCCCTGCAGTTCCAACGCTGACAATCTTTATATTAACAAGAACATAGGTCTAACGATTCCAAATTCTGCTAAAATTAGACCCAAATGTTCAATTTTCCACGTGTTCCTCTTAATTAAAAATGAAGTGAAGAAACTATCAAAATTACATAAATTAAAGCAGATGGAATGCAGTATGGGAAGCTCTTCTATGATAATGTTCCCTTTAATAAAATTCATTGGTTAATTTGGTTGATAAAAGCAGTGTTAAAATTAAATAAGAATGTACATACACTGGGTAAATATTTTGTGGTTTCCAGCCCGTGCTACCATAATAAAGGTAATTTAGCTTAAAAGCAGTCATCATTTTTCTTCATAACAGATAAAGCATTACTAATTGTGTGTGTTAATATGATACAATATGGAATTGGATAGAGATTTTTATCTTAAAACATCTCTATTAAATTAAAGACAGCATTGGACGACAGCAAAGATAAGTCTGTTTATTTCCAACTAGGACATCAAAAGAACTGTGGGGAGATGGTCCAGTGAGTAATGTTTTCTATACTATTTTAGCTGGTAATGTTACATTTATACTCGCTATTGTAAATGACACTTTTTTGGGGAATAATCTAGATAATGTTTTATGGAGAAAAGCGATACTTTAATTACGATGCATAAGATACCAATCTTTTCCTTTACATGTCTGATAGGATATTTCTATAAACAAGATGCTGGGTGGAAAATGGTTCAACTCGGCTGCAATGAAATAAGCCTTCTTCACAGCTATTTCACCGCCCCTGAGCCTCTGCTAGCATGAGATGGGCAGCCAGGGATTGCCACGGAGAGGACTCCCTCGTTTGTGGGAGTGAATGATAAAGCTTTAACTGCAAGAATGCTGGCACCATGGTTCCCGTTCCTTCCTCCGGCTCCTGAGCTACCTGTCAGTGTGTGACTGAGGTGTGCAGGACCCCTGGCGGCTCTCAGCTGTGTCCCCACCAGGCTGGAGGGGCAGGATCCCCTCTGGGGCGCTGGCCAGCTGGAGGCCCCATGTCTGAGAAACACATCTCCCTTCTCCACCTTGGCCTGGGCAGCCTCACCGGATAACACACATCATTGCCACAGCCCTGGCTGCCCTGGAGGACCAGGAGACGTCTTGAAAGTCAGTTGTTTAGCCTGTTAATGTGTGTGTTTGTTTAGATTTTTTTGGTGTGGACCATTTTTAAAATCTTTATGGAATTTGTTACAATATTGCTTCTGTTTTATGTTTTGGTGGGTTTTTTTTTGTTTTCTTTGGCCTCTAGGCATGTGAGATCTTAGCTCCCTGCCCAGGGATCAAACCTGTACCCGCTGCATTGGAAAGCGAAGTCTTAACTACTGGACCGCGAGGGAAGTCCCAATGTGCTTGTTTTTAAAAGCACACGCCACAGACTGCCTCCTTTGAGGCTGTGCGTTTGCTGTGAACGTGAGACCCCCGCGCTGCCACTCATCTGCATGTGGCCAAGCGCCCATGTCATCTTCTCCCCTCTGGGGGCAGAGAGCCCAGCCCCCCAGCCACGTGTGCAGAGCCTTGGAAGACCTATCTCTTTACTGCTGACTGAGCACATTCGTCACTCAGACGTCTCTGACACGACACAGCACGAGTGCAGACAACCAGAGTAGTCATCAGGTACCAGCTGAGAATGAAAGCAGCTCGGGAATAAATAAATCCAAACCTTCCCTGAAATATGCTGTTCGAAAAATCAGTCTGCAGGAGCGGATGCCAACCCTATTTTTGTACCCACCCGATTGAATTCTTAATACCCGGCAAAAAAGAAAATCAGAGTTTCACATAAAGTGGAAAATGTAATAAATAATAAACAGCACTAACAACTTAGCATCATAAGGAGACAGACGGAAAACTCCTCTCCCGAGATCACTGCTTCCAAAATTAGAGAAAGGGTTTCTGGACGTGTTCAGGGTGGATAGTTCAAGCCTGAATTTCAACAAGGTGGGAATACTTTTTAGCACAAATGCAAGATTTTCCTGTCTCTCTTTTAGAAAACACAGAAAGGATGGCATTCATCTGCTTCACCCAGGACTCAAAGGCAAAACCTTGGGCTCTTCCAGAATGTTGGATTCAATTAAACAAGGGAAGATGCTGCTGGGGCTTTGTTTCCTACAGAAGTGTTATGATGCCATCGTCTGTCCAGGAAAAGAAAGGACCACGTACTGAAAGTTATCAGAACACTGGAGCATCAGGAATAAAGGAATCCTTTCCATGAGAAAAGCACGACCAGCCATAGGCTCATAATGGGCTAAAAGGGCAACGACCCTTTCTCGGGGACCCTGAAGGCCTGCTGTTCTGCAGCCACAGCTGCAGCTGAGGGGACACGGCACCAATCAAAGAGCAGGGGTGAGGCTGGGCCATGTCGCCCGGCTGACTCTGCTCTGAATGACCTGGGAACAGCGCAAACGCCTCGGTCCGTCTTTATTCCCTTTCTAGGAAAGGGGCCCATTTACAGATGGACACGCCAAGGCACAGGTAATCCTGGGGGAGCTCATTTACCACAACTCCTGGCTCCTCTGGCTCTCCAGAGTCCCTCCTTCCCCAGCTGCCATCTTCACGAAGTTATTTGACTATATCACATCCTACTGAGAGGCAGATGTGTGCCTATGACCTTCTGTTCACTGGTCAGGAAACTCCAGGCTGGGTTCCAGCCCCTTCTGCCTCAATTCCAATGATAACAAGGTTCCTCTTCAGACTTTCACTTCGCAGCTGTTTCAAAAGACCTCTGCTGTTATTGTCGTCACCGCACCAATATGGCTTTTTTTTTTTTTTTTTTTTTGCCATGCTGCGTGTCTTGCAGGATCTCAGTTCCCCAACCAGGGACTGAAGCCAGGCCCACGGCAGTGAGAGTGCCAGGTCCTAACCACTGGACCGCCAGGGAATTCCCCAACTTGGCTTTCATATTAGAAGCTGGCAAGAGCAAAATTTGCATGAACAGATGATCCAGAATACTCTGATTGGGGTTGGGGGCCATCCAGAGCAAGTCTGGCAGACGACGGCTTCCCCCCAGGAGACCTGAGCCAGTAGGTGGCCTGATGCGTCCCCGCAATTACAGGTCACGGCACTAAGTAGCCCAATCCCTGCAAAATCTAACTGACTCTTTACAGAAATCATGCGTTTAAAAACAATGAATTGGGGATGCTGCAAATAGTGAGGTGTTCCAGTTTCACCATGATGCCTCGGATGAACTTTTCAACCCACGACCCACATGAACACAAATGGAGAGTCAAGGCAAATCCAAGTTCAAAATGTCAGAAAATAGGAGATCAGGATAAGAGTAACTTCCCTCAACTGCAGGAAAGGATAGGAAATGATTAAGTCAAAAGCATGTTTTTCAAAACCATAGCAGCTTCCTTCTTCAAAACCAACAAGAGGGCTTCCCTGGTGGCACAGTGGTTGAGAGTCCACCTGCCAGTGTAGGGGACACGGGTTCGTGCCCCGGTCTGGGAAGATCCCACATGCCACGGAGCGGCTGGGCCCGTGAGCCATGGCCGCTGAGCCTGCGCGTCCGGAGCCTGTGCTCTGCAACGGGAGAGGCCACAACAGTGAGAGGCCCGCGTACCACACACACACAAAAAAACCAACAAGAGCCTGAGAGACTCCAGTGAGGTGGGACTACAATTTTACATGATGCAATCACATCATGGTGGATGTGTGATCAAGCCCTTCCAGCCACTTTACCATATTCTGTGGGTTAGAAAAAGGCCATAGGTCTTTACATTTTCTAACTCTTTGTTAAGAACTTCTAACTTCTCACTCTGGGCATCCGTTCTTCTCCCAGGTTCTTTGATCATCTTTGCGACTGTTATTTTGAACTTCTTGGGTAGATTGCTTATCTCCACTTCACTTAGTTCCTCTTCTGGGTTTTATCTCGTGCCTTCGTTTGGAGCACGTTCCTCTGTCGCCTCATTTTACCTAATTAACTGTTTTTATTTCTAGGTATCTGGTAGGTTGGTTACATTTCCTGACCTTGGAGAAGCGGCCTTTTGTAGGAGATGTCCTATGTGTCCCCGTAGCACACTCCCCTCTGGTCACTAGAGCTATATGCTCTAGGGGTTCCTCCTATGTGGGCCGCGTGGGTCCTTCTGTTGCGGCGGGCTGACTACTACGTGTGGTCTGTTAGGTGTGGCTGGCACCCAGGTCCAGTTCGTCATTGCCAGGCTCTGCCTTGTAGGAAGGTTGCGGCTGCTGGTGGGTGGAGCCAGGTGGCTGGCTGCAGAGCCCCTGGGGGCCCAGGGGCTAGTGCTGGCTCACTGATGGACAAAGCTGGGTCCCAGGGTGAGTGAATTGAAATTGTAAATCAACTGTACCTCAATTTAAAAAAAAAGAAAGAAAAAGGTCACTGGTCCTGCCCAGTCTCCGAGGGAGAGGATCATATAACGCGAGAAACCCAAGGGGGGTGGGGTTCATGGGGGACACCTTACGTGTCTTCCTGCCATAACACACAGTTACCAAAATCAGGAAACTTAACACATAACTGACCGGGGGGATTTCTGCAGAAACCAACGCCTGTGGCCGGCAATTTGTTATGAAAGTGAATATTTTTGAGTAAATATCAACTTTTTTTGCACTTAATGTATTTATTTGAAACTTTGTACATGTCTTACTAGAGCATTCTAATATTTCGTTAGAGCATGATAGGCAGTATAGCAGACACCTCTGTGCAGGGGAACGGAACATCCATTACAAATATACCGTGTTTCATTGTGCTTTCCCCTGAAAATAGCAGACTCTACACTTTCTGGCAGCACGTCTTTTAGTCCTGTGGGTATTATTTCCTCTAGAATATGTTCTTTTATTTGACCTGATAATCGACAAGGTGGATCTTCATGGGGAGGCTCTTTTAGAAACTCCACAAGAAGGACCAGGTGCAGTACTACCACTACATTCCCCAGGATGGTCCGTTACCCATTCTCTAGCTACTGCTAGCAAAAATTGCTTGTGAGTCATTTTATTCCATGCATTAAGGCTACAATAAATTTTAAACCCATTGAATAAACTGCAATTACTCAAATAGAAACCCACTTTCTTATACCATTTTCAAGTTTTCCAAAGGATATTGAAGTTTGCCAGATATTGATCTCATTGATCAACTCCTTTCATATGTCTGTTACACTCTAATATACATGTGGGCTTCGTTATCTGATGACCAGTCCCTCGTCTTCCTTTCCTGTAGATGTTATGGAGGCGTCATGAATACCTGTCACCATGCGGACTAGCCTCTTGTCTTTCCATATAAGAAGAATCACTTCTCCCTTCCGTAAGAATGTCATTTTTTCCCCTCTGTAGATTTTTAGATTTCTCCTTCAATTGGTTTGGTAGACCACGATCTCTCTTAGAGTCCCACAAACTCTGGTTTTTATTTTTTGACAATATTTCAGATGTGGACACGCTGTTGTAATAATTGTCTTGGTAAATATGGTGCCACGAACCAAGATAAGGTTGTAGGACCAATAATATTGTTTCTTGCGGTTTCTTTCCTTCATCTGTGTAAATCTCAAGGTTGCATAGATATCCAGTTTCACTTTTGCTAACCATACTGACCAAAATTCCATACTTTGTAAGTTTTTCTGGGATTCTAGATTTTGAGTCTGAGTCGTCCTCTCCACTTTATCATTGCCTCATCAAGTGATAGGTCTTGTTTGGGTATATAGATCAATTGAAATTTTGGTAGAAAATAATCCAAAAAAGGTTTAAGTTTTGAAATCTGTCTGCAGGAAGTGGAGTTTCGGAGTTACCGTTAAAGTGAAGGAATGTCATTATTTGTTCGAACCTTCTTGTCATAATCTTTGGAAAGACAGGGGTTTCAAGTCAGGGATCAGTCGACCAATATTCTTTCCAGTGAGACTTTCTTTCTTTTAATACATTTATTTATTTATTTACTTTTGGCTGCGTTGGGTCTTCGTTGCTGCGTGTAGGCTTTCTCTAGATGCGGTGAGTGGGGGCTACTCTTCGTTGCAGTGCGCGGGCTTCTCATTGCGGTGGCTTCTCTTGTTGCAGAGCACGGGCTCTAGAGCACGCAGGCTTCAGTAGCTGCAGCATGTGGGCTCAGTAGTTGTGGCTCGCGGGCTCTAGAATGCAGGCTCAGTAGTTGTGGCGCACAGGCTTAGCTGCTCCGTGTCATGTGGGATCTTTCCAGACCAGGGATCTAACCTGTGTCCCCTGCATTGGCAGGCGGACTCTCAACCACTGCACCACCAGGGAAGTCCCTCCAGTGTGACTTTATTTGTCCCATCAAAATTATTAATCCAAGAAACTTCTCATGTCACTATTGGTTACCTCAGTCCATTTTAAAGCCTTATCATACTTTTTATGACTTTTCATTCTGTGGTGATACAAGTTTGTTTGAGAAGTGACCAACTGGAGAAAGTCATTACCAAAAATTAATTCTGTTATTTCACTAACACTTTGTGGGTTATTACATTCAATAGTTACACCTGACACACCTATAAAGTCTTCTAATTTTCATGAAATGTTGTCTTCACTCTTCTGTAGAAGCAAAGGAGCATTCTCCAGCATCGTGAGTTTCATTTTCACTTTCCGTATCAGAATCAATCACTAAGGTTTTTTTTGTCTTTTTGTTGCTCTAATATTCACATCGTCTGAATCAGAACTATATTCTGAAGAACTATCATCTTCTGAGACACTAGTATATATGTCGCTCGGACAACCATAGAGAGTATCTGCATAAAATTCACCAAAAAATTCTTCACTCAAACTTTTGTGATGCATCATTTCTGAAAATTTTACATATACACAAGGTTGGAACAAAAACCTAACGGAGCAAAATGTGAACGATAACGACAATCATAAGTTGTATAACGAACCCGTGATCGATTTTAAGCTCTAACAACTTCACACGGTGATGTTAATTGTATCAGTCTCTAAAAATGTATTGATACGTCTCCGATCCATAACGTTCAGGTAACAAAAGACCTATTAATACGTCTCCGGTCAATAAGGTGTTAACATTGATGCTGCCCTTCTCAGGGGACCAGTGCCTGATGTCAGCTTGTCCCTTTATTGATGATGTGAACTCTAATCATTTGGTGAAGGTAGAGGCTACTAGGTTTCTCATCTGTAGTAAATTTATCAATTTTCCCTTTGTAATTATTGTTATAACCTGTTCTTCACCAAATCTTCACCCAATAATTTTAGAAAAATTGATGATTTTGCCTGATTCAGCTGTTACCAGGATGTTTGCAAATTGGTGGCTCTGTCAATTCCATCATTCTTTTTACTTTTATTAGCTGGCATTCTGCTTCCCCTCTTCCTGCATGTATGTGGGCATCTAAGTATGTTTGTATGTGGGTTTGCATGTCAGTGTGGACTCAGGGATTCCTATTATTTTAGTGGTTTAAGAGCTATGACTGTCCTTATTTATTTTGATGTTCAAATTGTCCCAGGCTTGGTCAGTGGGAACACTTTCATGCTGGCTCCTAACTTCTGAGTCCTTTTTAACATGTCCCCATCATTCTTTATGCGCTTCCTTGCTTTCTGGTATAACAAAGAGATCCAGGCCCATCTTGTACTTTCCTGCCTCAGACCTGGGATCAGGCATTTTTCCCGGGAGCCCTGGTTCCTTGTATTGGAGAATGGCATTTAGAAACCAAGATCAGTGTGCGTGACAGGCTTTCAGATAAAGATATGGGCAATAGAACTTGGAGAGGCCACTGCAGTGGGTGGAACAATGTCCACTGTAGGGTTACAGGTGCTGTAGGGTTAGAGGCCAAGAGCCCCACTGCAGGCAGCCTGTCTCTTGCCCTGAAGTGCTTAGAGCCACACTAGACCCTTAATGGGTCCTCTATAAATACCTGGTTGATTGACTTATCCATCCATTGACTATATTTATTGTTCAATAATAGAACTGGTTAGTTCATTAGATGCATTTTCCTGGACTTTTGCAATAGGTAAAATTCAGTGCATGAGCAGCCTGGAGATCATCCAGGCCTCCCCTCCATTCAGTTAACGAGGCCTCTGGGACCTCAGTGAGGGGAATGCCATCTTCAGGTCACACGCTTGGCCACCAGCAGAGCCAGGCCTGGACTCCAGCCCTCCCAGCTCCGAGCCCTACAGGTCACACACCTCTCATCAGAACCATCGGTAATGAGGCACCAAAAAGAATCCTTTCCCTTTTTTTTTAATTCTTAAAAAAAATTTTTCCCTCTTTAATTAATTGATTGATTTAGGCTGTGTTGGGTCTTCGTTGCTGCGCGCGGGCTTTCTCTAGTTGCAGAAAGTGGGGACTGCTCTTTGTTGCGGTGCACAGGCTTCTCATTGCGGTGGCTTCTCTTGTTGGGGAGCACGGGCTCTAGGAGCACGGGCTTCACTAGTTGCAGCACTTGGGTTCAGTAGTTGTGGCTCGTGGGCTCAGTAGTTGTGGCACACGGGCTTAGTTGCTCCACGGCATGTGGGATCTTCCAGGACCAGGGCTCGAACCCATGTCCCCTGCATTGGCAGGTGGATTCTTAACCACTGCACCCCCAGGGAAGCCCCAAGAATCCTTTCAACAGAGGAGGTTTCCTCAGGCCTCACCAGTGACTGCTCTAGTGTGACTTGGCCTGGGAGGTGTGCCTTCTGCCCAAGCCCACGCTGGGGGCCACTCCCAGTATCACGGTCACGGGTTTCACTACAAGCCACCAGCAACACATGCTTGGTGAAGTCAGCCCCCACTCCAGGCACTGCAAGTTCTGAGCACGCACACTACTGGCTCCAAGCCAGTCTGTAAACCTTTCTTGACCATTGAGACTACCTTCAGGGCACTCTGCTCTAGGGGCTGCGGGGATTCAGGGAGGGGCAATGTCCCCATCTCTGCCCTGAGGTCCGCAGTGTCTATCTCACTGCAAGAGTAAGCCGTCTTACTCCTTACTCATTAAAAAGTAGTAAATGCCTATCATTTTCTACGGATAAAAAGCTAGTTGCGAGTGTAGCTGCGCGTTCCTGAGACCCTTCTCCACGCCCGGTCTCTTGCATACTTCCTCTGTCATCATCACAAACACCCTGCAAGGAAGCTATAAGCAGCTCCCATTTTTCAGTGGAAGAACCTGGAGCAAAAGAGCTCAGCAGCATCGGTGAAGGTCACACGAAGGGTGTGGAAGTGAGAGGGCTGGGGGCTGCCCTCCTGACACACAGACTCTGAAGCAGGAGCTTCTGCTCCATAGAGACGCAAAGGGTGTCATAGGCTGAAAGGCTGAGGTGTGGGGCTGGGCAGCCTGTGCTCTGAGGAGGGGGCGTCCCCCGGCCCTGCCCCCCACTCCTTGCACTGGACTCCCTCTCTCCCCATCCCCAGCCCGGCGCGGGCTCTTCAGGCGGGGCCTCAGGCTCCCCAGCAGCAGCATCTTCATTGGCTTCTTGCCTCCCAAAAAGGACTTAGTTCCAGTTCTCAGCTTTTTAAATCCCTGAAAATTATCTGGCAGGGCCAGCCCGTAAATGTCCCAGCTTGGCTGAAGGCAGCAGTAAGCCACACTGAGGTTTCCCTCTCACAGTTTGGAGCTTTTCCTGGACCACTCTCTAAGGGAGGGCTTCAGTGTGGAGATGGGGCTTTGCCCTGTGGGGGAAGGTTCCTGGCATCTGTCCTGGGAAACACTTCTGCTTGGGACAGAACCTGGGATGGAAATAGAATCTACTACTCAGGACTCTGCTCGGGGAGCTTCATCTGAAATACTGTGAGCAAGCAATAATTTCCACCGCGGGACCAACACTCAAATAAGAACATTTTTTTTTTGGCTGCGTTGGGTCCTCATTGCTGCGCGCGGGCTTTCTCTAGTTGCGGCGAGCGGGGGCCACTCTTTGTTGCTGTGCGCAGGCTTCTCATTGCGGTGGCTTCTCTTGTTGGGAGCACGGGCTCTAGGCGTGTGGCCTTCAGTAGTTGTGGCACGCGGGCTCAGTAGTTGTGGCTCGTGGGCTCTACAGCGCAGGCTCAGTAGCTGTGGCGCATGGGCCTAGTTGCTCCACGGCATGTGGGATCTTCCCAGACCAGAGCCCGAACCCGTGTCCTCTGCATTGGTAGGCAGATTCTTAACACTGCGCCACCAGGGATACCCTCAGATAAGAATATATTAATGAATCTAGATAGGGCAGACACCAGGGTTTCCAATAGTAGCTAAGAGGTTATGGGGTTAGACCTGGATTCCAATGCTAGTTCTACGGGTTACTAGCCATGGGATCTTGGCCTCAGCTATTTAACCAGATGAGAGACTACACACGTACCCCATCCCAGTGGCCCATCTAGCCTAAAGTTAACAAAGCATAAGACTTTTTTGTAGTTGTAGTTTTAAGTCATTTGTTTGGGAGGGGGAGCCCTCAAACTGTAATAGGGAAGAACCTTTGTATTCTAAGTTAATCTCTAAAGGGACGTTGCCTATAAGTTTAAATTATACACAATGGTCCATCTCTGGGAAGCCTGCCTCCCAGGTAATGAGCATTAAGCTAAAATACCTTTGTTTAGCTTGCAGGAGACATCCTGACCAGGCCCACCTGTGAACCGCTGCAGGAAGGAAGAAAGTAACACATCCCCTCTGGAGGCAGACCAAAACCAGGAAGGGCTTGAGTTTACTCCCTCCCCTTTGAGCATAAAAGAAGCCTGAATTCTAACTCAGGCAAGATGGTTCTTTGGGACACGAGTCTACCACCTTCTCAGTGTGCTGGCTTTCCGAATAAAGGCACTATTCCTTTGCCCCAACAAGTCGTCTCTCAATGTACTGGCCTGTCATTCAGCGAGCAGTACAGGCTTGGACTTGGTAACAGCACTGCACAAGCTCCAAAGACTTGGCTGCACTTCTGCCATTACTATGGGCCACTTACGTGTTTGAAGGGACAATCTTTTCTCTTTAAGGAGTAAGTGCTACGGGGGGAAATGACAGCGTTCAGAGCACGGAGCCCAAGTGCAGCCCCAGGATTCTTTGGGATGGAAACATCACTGTCCTTCTGGCCTTGGCTCTGACTACCCCCTTCCCCACACCTGCCTGGGTCTCTTGAAACCATGTAGGTGAAAGCGCCTAGAACAAAGAAGCGCTGTTCACATGTCTGGGGTGAACATGTCCTGCCCTTTTCAGGCCTTGTTCCCTGGCACAGAGAATCCCCACCTGGCCCACGTTGGAATCAAGGCGAAAATCTCGGCAAGTACAGATGTCTGGATTCTACACCAAGCCAATTAAATCAGAGGCCCTGGGAGCGGGACTCAGGCATGCGCACTTGGTTTCAGTTCCTCAAATGATGCTGCTGTGTAGCTGAGGTTGGGTACCACCATCTTGGAAAGCCATACTGCGCCTCCCAGGTCCTGTACTTGGAACGTTGATCCTGGAATACTCATCTTTGCCATTCATTTGGTGCTTAGCATTTGCTTCCTTGTACTGTCATTCGTCATCTTGTTTCTGCCTCCCAGGCTAAGTGGTGAGTCTCTTCACACCCTCCCCATCCTCCCCCTGCCTTTCTACCCGCCTGCTCTTGGTGTTTAAATATACCTCCAGTTGTGAGCAGGAGATGTAGCCAGCTGCCTGCTGTGCACCCAGGGACAGCTAATCCCCCTGGAAGATAGGAAAATAACCTCCATTTGTGCAGCCCTTTATGTGCTAGGAGCTTCCATGCTAGAAGCCCTGTAAGATGTTAAGACGTCTGCCAGAGAAGGAGTTGGTCTACCCGTATTCTACAGGTGAGGGAGGTGAGGCTCAGAGAGGTACAGCAGCTTGCCCGAGGTCACAGAGCTACCCAGTGCTGGAGCTGGGACGTTCACAATGCTCGGTGTGCTCCAAAGCACGCTCTTTTCTCTGAGGCTGCCCCGACTATGGTCCCGTTGAATGCAAAGGTTGATCAGAGAGAAAGTGTTTGGGTACAAGGCTGGAGGCCGGCCCAAGTGGAGATTAAGAGAACAGTAAAACCGAGATTCGAATTTCACTGCACACATTACTGATATGATTCATACTTACTTTGTGTGGCCAGGCTGAGAACCGAATGACTAACTGGGCTATAAAATCTGGGTGCTTTCCTGACTTCCTGAGGAAATAAATTAATAATAAGGTGACCTATAAACATTTAATCGTTGATTAGAAGTTCTTCCTTTTTTGGATGGGAATCAACATCCTTTGCTAATTGCATTTGAAAGTTGCAAATAATCTCTGACGCCCATGCTTTTTGGTAGAACCTATGTAAATTACCTCTTGGGGGGGGGGGGAATCTATTTGGAGTAAAAGGCCTGGAGGGAAATATGAAAAGCGAAACCGTTCTAACTTGGAGGTCATTTCATTATGAGGGTGTGAGGACAGCATGCTTGCCTGAGAGCAGACGGGCGGTAGGTGCACCTGTGAAAGACTTACTATGTCCAGGCTGGTCTGTGTCCTCTTCCTTTATGCAGAAAAGCATCCACCAAATCCCACACTGGCCTCAGATGACTTGGAACTTTTTTGCCTTATTGTACCTGTTGCTGGAGCCAAGAGGACAAGGCCCACCTTCTAAGGATGCTGTTCTCCCTCAGCGGTTAGCAGGATCATTCTGGAGCTTGTTCTAAATGAAGTCCAGCGGGTCCGGTTTGGTGGGTCCAGCTGGGGCCAAGGGAGAGCGCAGGAACCTGCCATATTAGTGAGCATCCCAGACTCCCTGGGGCTGTGAGGTGCAGGCTTAACATCACAGACCCACGACGCCTCAAAGGTCATGCAGTCCAACCTCCTCTTTTTGTCTGACTCCCTCCCATCCCACCCCCTCAATCAGGGGTCCCCTGTGCTCCTCTGTGGAAGGAAGCAGGACTGAGCCAGGTGAGAAGCCGGGCTGCACTGCAGACTCGGTGAAGGCCTTGGCCAATGCCACGGGGGCCCTGCAGCAGGCAGGACCATTCAGAGGTGTCCCAAGCCAGGTGAGGGGACAGACCTGGGCCTTCTTACCCCCGCACTGAGCAGTTATTCCGGAAGAGGGCTGACAGCCAGGGGCCGTCTTCAGCAGTACTCCAGCATCTGGGGGCGCAAGTCTCGATGGGGATCTGGTTGGTCCCCCACTGTCCACCACGGCTCTCTCGACTACGAGGTCTCCTCCTCCCAGACTTTCCACAACTAAATGCTGTTGATACAACTTCTTCCCCGTGCTGAGCGAACACTCAGCTGAGGAATTCTACAGCCTGGGATCATATCCTTTCTCTGAGGCACACAGGAGGGCTTGCACGGTTCTCCCATGTAACGGGCATGCAGATACGTGAAGGAGTGACCTTCATACAGGGCCAAAGTCAAGATGGGCCAGATGTAGTCCTGTCCCCGTTGTGATCATCATTCATTGCAAAAATTTCTGTACACCAGGCCTGCTGCTTAGAAAGTTCCCATGAATTTAACCATCACCACAAACCCATAAAGTAGGATCTAGAAAATAATCATTGTTCCCGTTTTACCGATAAAGAGATTTTGAGATGCTCAGAGAAATTAAGTGAGTTGCCCAACGTCCCCATACAGCCGGTGGGTGAGTCTGAACGCAAACTCAGGTCCCCCTGACCTGCTCACCAGTGTTAGATATATTCACTTTGAAAGCTGGGTCCCGGGTACTAGCTGGGAAGGGGAATCAGGTCCAGGGAACCAAGCACTCCTTTTGGAGACGGTGTTAGTGAAACACCCTCCTGGCAGCTGGGAGTTCAGAGGCCCCACTTGGAAGCAGAGCCCTCTCTGTGATCACGCACACAAGGTCCTGGCCCTTCTCCCTGTGACCTCCTCACGCCCCAGGCTTTCCTACACAGAAGAGGGTCTTCAGGGAATCCCCCAGATATTCCATCAACCAGCCTAAACCCTCTTCCTTTTACTGGTGAAGAAACTGAGGCCCAGGGAAATGACATCACGTGGCCAAAATCACTTTATACGATTGTTCTTTTCCACTCCTTGGCAGTCTGACTCCTTTAATGTGTACCTTTAAAAACCATCCAGATGCTTCAATGAAAATGTAACACACACACGTTCCTTTCTTTCCCAGGAAGGCTTTTCTCTAACTTGAATGTTTTAATAGAAGCAGGCGGGAAACCCCAAGGTCACAGAAAGACCAGTTAGCAGGCGTAGGGGTGACATCCTTCAGCTCCACTCTGGAGTCCTCATTGCCAGAGTCCTACCTAGGTTGGAGGATTCCAGGTTTCGCCCCAGGGCTCCGAGGTGCAGAGATGCCAAATCACATGGCTGAACAAACACGGTGCTGGGTCACCGCTCAGCAGCACCCCCAAACTCAACGGACACCTCTCTAGGTTCCCTGGGGGCCTGCTCCTGGCCCCAGGAGGCCCCCTACCAGCCAGAGGAAAAGGATGGATGTGACCAAGGCCTCTTGACACGGGGGTGGGGTTCGTGTTTCCTCCTAGAGTCCTGGGAGGTCCCTGTTTTATCAAAGTGCCCCACTTTGGGTTGGCGGGGGCGTCTGTACTTCTCTGAGCATCTCCCAAGACTTCCACTCCCCCAGGGGAGGACCTGGGACAGGTTTGCCCTTCCTTCCTTTCTCTCCCATCTGCCCCCCTCCCCCTGCAACAAATGCAGCCACTTGTCAGCCACCAAACCCCTGTGTGACAGAAACTCTGATTCTCACAGCTTCAATATCAACGGAGAGCCCTTAGGTAGGCAGTGACCTACATAGCGTTTCATGTGGAAATATAAGAATGTTTATCTTCAAAAAAACCCCTGACCCACTTTCAGGCCACTGACACAGGTACTCCTGGGCAAGGCAGATTCCTGTTGACTCCTAGCCTCACGGATGCTAACATCATTAGCATTTCTCCTAGGGTTTAGAGTAATTCAATCAAAGCTTCCCTCCCCCCACCCAGCAAGGGCCAATTCTGAAACGTGCCTTGATTTATTTGTCAGAACACGGCTGCCGCATCAAGGGCCTGAATTAAAACAGGAAATTCTCAAACACAGGCTCGCGGCCCAGCACTTCTATGTATCCTTTACAGGATGGGGTGTTTGGGGGCAAAACATGAGCTGAAGTATCGTAGTGATGAATTTATAAAAGGAGTGCTTGTCATTTTTCTTCCCTTCATGTTTCAGTTGATCTAAGAAACTCTTTTGAAATTATTTGTAAAGAATGATCGTGTCGCTTTAAAGGGTACTAGCTGAGATTTAAACTCTCTGTCTGGAAAAGGGGACAGAAGAGGCTCCGTCCACATTAGCATAGTTGAAAGAACGCATGATTTGGAGTTCAGAGACCTAGGCGGAAATTCTGGCTCTGCCATCTAATAGCAGGGTGGCCTGCGGGGGTCCTTATCTTTAGGTTCTATTTGCTTCTCTTGAAAAATGGGCATCACATTCATGCTTACTTCATGAGTTATTTACTATAAAGACCAAGTAAGATCATGCATGTGCTTTATCAACTATAAAACTTTATCCAAGGATAAGGCATCTTCCTCTACTTTTGCTTCACTAGTAGAAGGGGGAAAGTCCACACTGAGAATCAAGAAAAGTTCTTTTTGGGACTTCCCTGGCGGTCCAGTGGTTAAGACCTTGCCTTCAATGCAGGGGGTGCAGGTTCAATCTCTGGTCACGGAGCTGAGATCCCACATGTGTGCGGCCAAAAAACTTTAAAAAAAAAAAGTAAAGTTCTTTTTTTTTTTTTTATGATTGGCTTCCCAGTTTATCTTCTGGTCCTCAGAGGTATCCAATCTCTGTTTTTATCTCCACATATGGCACGAAATGGATTTTAATTCATTCATACTAAAGTGTAAATGTCTCTTGCAGGAACCAAAACTTTAATCTGAATTGCAAAGTTCTTTGAGTGAGGAAGTGAGGGGCTAATTTGGGGATAGGGAGGTATATTGGATTCCCCAAATTCCACCAACAGGGAATCCTATTTGTCATTAGAAATACTGGTTTTGGGGACTCCAGAGCCTGTCTGCTTGTGGACAGTTAAGGACACCCCATGTGTGGCAGGGGTGTGCTCTGAAATGAGTCGTTTTCCACAAGAACCCAAGGTAACTTTCACCAGTCTCTGAACCTGCGCCTCCACAGACCCGTCAGGAACCATCACCTTCCCGGGCCCACTTGCAGCGATGGTCCTGACCCAGGCTCCTCACGTTGATGTTAACACCCAAGCGCCGAGAAGCCCTCCTTTTCTGCTTTTTAAAAGAGTTTGCAATTCTTCAAGTGTTTGGTAGAATTCACCACGGAAGCCGTTTGGGACTGGGCTTTTCTCAGTGTTTATTATTATTATTACTAATTCAATCTCTCTACTTGTTATAGGTCTATTCAGATTTTCTGGTTTTTTTTTTTTCTCTCTGTCTCAACTGGGGAACGTGATGCTCCAAGGACAAAGAACAAGAAAAACTCAAAGGGCCAACACTGCCGGAGCAAAGAGTTATGGGACTCCTATCACGCCGTCACACTGCGACCATGACAATGTCCCAGAGCCCTCCCAGGCAGCGTGCCCTGTCCCTTTCCCGTCCCATACCAAGAAAGGTATTTGTCCCGCTCTTCTCACGCTCTGCACACTGCAGGTATACATTCCCCGCGCGATCAGCAGATGACTCGCAGGTTCCTTTGTTCCCCGGCTGTAAAAACAGACCAGTAACCCTTGCTCAGGGTCGACTCTCCCTGGCTATCGGGAAGTCGGCCCACTGTTCCGGCAGCGACCCTTCCCTTTAATAAATTCTATCTTCTTTTCATTCTGCCTCGGGTCTGGAAATTCTTTTCCAACCCGCGTTCAGATCGCGACAGGGAGCTCTTAACAGAATCAAGCCACCATAAAGCGAACAACCTCAGAAACGTTACAGAATTGACGCTCGGAGCTGAGTCCTTTTTCTTCTTCCGAGCAAGGAGGTGGTGGCCGCAGCATCTAGAAACTTTTCTTGAGCCAGTTGAATGTCCTGAGCCATTTGGTCCACAATACAGGCTTGTGAGTGAGCAAAAGCGTGATGGAAGTAAACCTCCATCATTCTGCAGTCCAGCAGCAGATGGGGCAGGTGTTAACCGAGATGCCTGTGGCTCTCCTCTAAAGCTAGAGGAGGCTGGCTCCCATTACATGGCCTCTTAGAGTCAGCCCCCAGGAAAGGCGTACAGAAAAAAACCCAACAACTGCTCTTGTTTTCTCTTCCCCTATCTCCTGGATAGCTCAGAGGCCTCTAGAGAGATATTATCAACAACAACCTCCCTCACCCCATAGGACCAGAGCCCTTCAGAGTTGCCACTGTGGACCCAGTTTCCTGTGATTTCTTTTCCACTTCTGCCTGGCTACAAGGAAGTTTAGTTTCCCAGACTTCATTTCTTGCTGTATCTGAGAGGCATTTTCATTGTTATTGGTTATCATTTACCTAGAAATGGAATTAACGTGCAAAAGTAATACATATGGAGAACTGGATGGACTCAAGAAGTCCAACCGAGTTCTCACAGTCATTCCTGGACCATAGTTATTGGCTTCCTTCCTGCATGGAACCCATAGGCTTTTATTTTTCATTTGTTCTCTTATTCCTGAGAGGAGAGCTTGTCAAACTGCTCCCATTAATTAGACTCCCCTTGTCTCTAAGGTATGTTCGAGGTCTCCTCCCCCACGGGGTCTGCAAGGGTTGAATGAGAACCCCACAAGGGGAGTGAACGGCTGTGGGGCTTCCTTCCTGGGCCAGGCCACCATCACCTCTCGCCTAGGTGGCTCCACGACCTCCAGCTGCGCTTTCAGCTTCCACCTCACCCACCATGGTCTACCCTCACCCCAGGGCCAGAGTGTTCTTGTTAACACATGAGTCAGATCATGTCACTTCTCTGCTAAAATTAGTCCAATAGCTTCCAGTCTCACTCAGAATAGAAGCCCGTCTCTACTGTGACCTACAAGGCCCCCCCTGATGTGGCTTCTCACCTGTCTTTCTGCTCTCATATCTGTACTCTGTCTGCCTGTCCACCTGCTTCCGTGTCAGTAGTCTCCTTAAACACGCCTGTGCATTTGCTCTTCCCTCTGTGCCTGGAACGGTCTTCCCCTTGAGAGTCACAGGTTCACATTCAAAGTGAGGTTGCTCTTCAGACCTGTGGTTGCCAGGGGGGAGGGCGGGTGGGGGAGGGATGGATGGGGAGTCTGGAATTAGCAGATGCAATCTAGTATATATGGGATGGATAAACAACAAGGTCCTACTGTAGAGCACAGGGAACTCTATTCAATATCCTGTGATAAACCTTAATGAAAAAGAATATGAAAAAGTATATGTATATGTATAAGTGAATCACTTAGCTGTAATTAACAGCTAATAATTAGCTGTTAATTAGCAGAAATTAACACATTGTAAATAAACTATACTTCAGTTTAAAAAAAAACAAGAAGTGAGGTTGTTCTTGACTACTCTTTAAAATTTAATGTCCATCCCTACCCCCTAAAACCTCTATTTTCTTTGCATTTTATGTGTCAATTCCGTTAGTGTCTTTCTCTCTGCTAGACTGTAAGCTACACAAAGGCAGAAGTTTTCTATTCACTGAAGGGACTGGGGTTGAGTAAGGACACTTTTTACACTGCTTGACATCCCATCACCCAAGCAGCTACCACTTGTACCTAAAGACCTGGTTGACCCTGTAACAGAGTTTCTTCTGGATCAAGTTAACTGGCTGAGTGACGCCAAGGCCACCATGTTCATTAGGCAGCTTCAAGGGAAACTTTTTCTCCTTCTTTTCCCAAGTAGAGAAATAAACAAAATTCAATGTCCAGAGAATGATTACCTTTCCTTTTAAAAAGATCAGTTCATTCCATCCCGAACTTCATTCTAACCACTCCACTGAGAGCTCTAGTTAAGGTCTCTGCTGACGTCCCCACACCAAACCCAGCTCTCAGTTCCCAGCCCTCGTCTTACTCGCCTTGTCTTTCTTGAAACTCTTTCTTTACCTTGTTTCCAGGAACCATCCTCTCTCCTCTCTCCTCCTACCTCAAGGCGCCTCTTCAGATTCTTTGGCTGGTTCCTCTTTACCAACCCAACCTGGAGTGCCCAGAGCTCAGTTCTCAGATCTCTGGTCCTCTCTCTCTACACCCACTCCCTATGAGGTTTCACTACTCCTAATTGCTCATGACCGTGGAATTCATACCTCCAGCCCAGGCCTCTCCCAGGAGAAGCAGATTCATAGTCAACTGCCCACTTGACATCTACCTGCAGATTAAGCATCATCTCAAACTCACTACATCCAAACAGAACCCTGGGGCAGACAGACAGTTTTCCATTCTAAATGAATGGTACTTTAAGCCAAACAACCTCTGAGTCATCCTTGGCTTCCTTTCTCTCACGTGCACAGTCAACCCACCACCCAATTCTTCAGACTACGTCTAAAATCCAACCTTTTTTTTTTTCTTTTTAATCACCTACACTATAACCTTACCAGGAATAGTTAAATGGCCCAACTGGTCTCTCCCTGTTTCCCTTTGTGCCCCTCTATAATCTATCCTCTATGCAGTAGCCAGAGTGGTCCTTTAAAAATATATATAAGCCATAATCATCTGTATCATTCCACTTACATGCCCCAAGTCTTGCACTAACTTTCCATCTCACGTACAGTAACATCTGGTTGCTGGCAATCGCTACGACCTCATATCCCCTCATTTCCTCCTAACTCACTGCATACCAGCCATGCTGGCCTCCTGGTCCTTTCTCTAATACAGGCCTTGGGGCCTTTGCACTTGCTCTACCCTCTGCCCAGAATACTTTCTGCCAGATATCTGCCTGGCTTGCTCCCCTACTTCTTCCTGGCCTTTTATTGGTCTGACCCTCTCTGAACACTCTCTGTCAAATAGCATAGACTCCAGCGACCCACCCCCTCTACTCCCCTCACCCTTCCTAGCACTTCAGTCCTACTAACATATCATATGCTTATCTGTTTAGAGTCTGTCTCCCTTACCTACAGGGGAAAGCAAATCCCTTTGGAAGCAAATTCCTTTGTCTGACTGGTTCACTGCTATATAGACAGTAATTGACACAAATAACACATTTTAACATCTTCTATGTGAATAAAAGAATTAGTTTATAATAGTAGAATTCAGAAACAATGTGTCCAATAGCAAAAAAATGATTTAAGTAAATTACAGTTACTTCTCAATGGAATTTGACATAGTCAGTAAAATTGATGGAATCACTCATAGGTATTACTCAAAGGACATGAACAATTTCCAAAAAGGACTTCAAATTGTTAACAGACCCACAGGGGAAAAGTATTACCACCTAGCAACCAAGGAAAAGCAATTTAAAAGAACTACGGGATACCATTTTCCCGTTATTAAATTAGCACATGTTTCTCTTTAAATGTACATCACCAGATTCTAGAAAGGCTTTCTGGTGGTGAACTCTCTTCTAGGGGATGTAAATTTACACAACACCTTTGGAAAAAAAATTTTTTGGACCAAAATGCATCATATTACATCAAGATGTTCATTCTTTTTCATATGGTAATTCTGCTGGGAATATCAAATAAGACAATAATAAATACCATGGAGATATGTGTGTATATATATGTACCATGATGTGTGTATATATATATATATATCAGATAATTTACATGTCTCATGGTTAAGAAAATGATGATATATCTACCCCACTGAACATTATGAAGTTACTAAAATGATGCTAAGGGTTTTACTGTCTTGGACAAATGTTTATAACATAACATGATACTAATTTTTTTTTAAAAATCAGCCCTGAGGAAGACACCAGGTTATCTACATAAAGAGTGCAAGAGGTCCACAGAGTTCCTTTGGGAACTGGGAGAACTTTGACTTCTGCACAGAATTACTGACTTGATATTTTCTATTTGTATTTCCAAAGATTTAATGAAGCTTCTCATCAGATAATGCTCTGGCTGAGCTCTTTTAAGTTACAAATAACAATACAGTAAGTCCCCTACGTACAAATGAGTTCTGTTCCGAGAGCGCATCTCTAAGTCCTATTTGTTCGTAAGTCCAACAAAGTTAGCCTAGGTACCCAACGAACACAATCAGCTATACAGTACTGTACTGTAATAGGTTTATAATACTTTTCACACAAATAAAATATATAAAGCAAACAAACACAAAAAATAAAGAAAACATCTTTAATCTGACAGTACAGCACCTTGAAAAATACAGTAGTACCAGCTACCTCGCTGCTGTTTTTACACTTGCTTCTGGACATCCTGGGCTTGAAATACAGATACTCTACTACTGTACTGTACTCTATACAGTACTGTACAGTAAAGTAAACATAAGCACAACCACTTGTAGAGGATGCACGCACGTGACAATGTACGCCAGACACGTGAACTAACTTACGTCATGATTAGACATGCGAACACACGTTCACATCTTTGAAAGCTCGCAACTTGAAGGTTCGTATGTAGGGGACTTACCATAAAGATTTCACTATGCCTTCCCTACTGCTAACCTCCATTAGTACCACACATAATTATTCAAGTTTATCATGTTAGAGGTTTTATGCTTAATTTTTAACCATAAAGAATTGTTAGCATTTTTAATAAGTCATAATATTTCACATCTATTAACGAATATCAATATAGAAACTATTTTTTACCACAATGCATCTGTTTTTCTCATCAAAACGAACAACAAGAGAGAAGTATTACCTATAGGAAAACCTCACCTTTAACAAGTTCTCTCCTTTGGGGAAAGGCTCACTAGCACCATAGCTGTGCGTGCGGAGAGCTGGAATCAGTGGTACTTGGAGGAGGAAGAGTGGCCAAGAGGGGCTCCATCTACTGTGCTCATCACCTACCACTCGGAACCCAGGAGGATTCAAGAGGGACAGCAGAGCTGCCGGTCAGGCGCATGGAATTCCCAAACCATAAACGCTAAACCAGAGGCTTTATCCCCGGTTGCACACACGGGCTCCTACACACGCAGAGCCGAGTTTCAGTTCATCCAAAGAAGTGAATGGCTCCCTGGCCCTTTTTAAAAACAATTTGAAACTTCTGAAAGAGCTGTAGATTCAGAATAACTCAGAGAGACAGCTTCACCCAGTGTCCCCTGGCAGTAACGTTTTGCAGTACTATAGTACAACCGCACAACCGGCATATCGACCGAGGTTGACACAATCCACTGATCTTATTCAGATCACCCCAGTTTTACTTGCACTCATGTGTGTGGGTGTTGAGTTCTGTGCAATTTTACTGCCTGGGTAGGTTCATGCTTTCACCACCGCAATCAAGACACAGAAAGGTTCCCTCACCAGGATCCCTCTGTTCACCTTTTATAGACACCCACCTCCTTCTCCTGACCCCGGCTGTCCCTAACCTCTAGCAACCACTAACCTGTTTTCCGTTTCTATATTTTTCATGTCAACAAAATTATATAAATGGAATTATATAGAATGTAAGCTTTGGGGACTGGCTTTTTTTTTCCACTCAGAATAATTCCCTCCAGACCCATCCATCCAAGGGATTCATCGAAATAGCTGCATGTGTCAATTCCTGGACCCTATTTATTGCTGACTAGTATTCCAATGGCGTGGGTGCACCACAGTTCAACCACTGAAGGACATTTGGGTTGTGTTCAGTTCTTGGCTGTTACAAATAAAGCCGCTACCAACATCCATGCAGTTTCTTCTGTGAACTTCAGTTTTCATTTATCTGGGACAAATGCTCAAGAGCACAACTGCTTGGTCGTATGGTAATTGCGTGTTTAGTCTTATAAGGAACTGCCACACTATGTTCCAGAATGGCTGGACCAGTTTACGTCCTCACCAGCAATGTGTGGGTGATCTAGTTTCTCCACATCCATACCAGCACTGGTTGGGTACTGTCACTAGTTTTTCATTTTAGCGATTCTGATCCGCTTGTGATCATTTTAATTTGCATTTTCCCGAAAGTCAATGATGTCAAACATCTTTCCATGTGTTTAGCTGCCCCTTGTATACCTTTCGGTGAAACGTCTGTTCGTGTCTTTTGCCCATTTTCTGATTGAGTTGTTGCTCTTGTTTTACTGTTGAGGTTTTTCTCCAAATAGCCTTTATTTTCAGAGCAGTTTTAGGTTCACAGCAAAACTGAGCAGAAAGTACATATCCCCACGCATGCACAGCCTCCCCACCATCAACTCGCCCCGCCAGAGTGGTCCATTTACTACCACCCGTGAACCTACGCTGATACATCACCAGCCAAAGCCCATAGTTCACGTTAGGGTTCACGCTCGGTGTTGTATATTCTACAGGTTTGGGCACATGTATAATGACAGGTATCCACCACTGTAGTATAATAGAGAAGAATTTTACTGCCCTAAAAATTCTCTATGTTCTGTTTATTGATCCTTATCTCCCCCTTGAGCCCTGGCAATTACTAATCATTCTAGTGTTCCACAGTTTTACCTTTTCCAGAACGTCATGTAATTGGAATCATACATGCAGCCTTTTCAGATTGGCTTCTTTCGCTTAGTAACATGCATTAAGGATCCTTCATGTCTTTTCATGACTTGGGAGCTCATTTCTCTTTTGCACTGAATAACATTCCATCGTCTGGCTGTATCAGTTTATTTGTCCATTCACCTATTGAAGTGTATCTTGGTTGCTTCCAAGTCTGTGTGATTATGAATCAAGCTGCTGTAAACATCCACGTGCAGGTTTTTGTACAGACATAAGTTTCCAATTCATGTGAGTAAATCCCAAGGAGCAAGATTGCTGGAATATAGAGTAAAAGTAGGTTTAGTTTTTTCTAACTGTCTTCCAGGGTGGCTGGACCATTTGCATTCCCACCGGCAATGCATGAATTCTGTCATCCCACCTTTTCCCCAGAATTTGGTGCTGACAGTGATTTGGACTTTGGCCATTCTAATAGGTATGCAGTGGTGTCTCATTGGTGTTTTAATTTGCAATTCCCAGATGATGTACGATGTGGAGCATCTCTCAGTATGCTTTTGTGCCATCTGTATGTGTTCTTTGGTGAGGTGTCTGTTCAGGTCTTTGCCAATTTTTATTTGGGTTGTTTGTTGAGTTTTAAGAGTTACTTGTGGATTTTGAATAACAGTCTTTTCTCAGATGTGACTTTTGCAAATGTTTTCTCCCAGGCTGTGGCTTGTCTTCTCACAATGTTGATACTATTGAGTTTTGAGATACTATTGCTTCACCAGATATGTGCTTTAGAATCTTACTTTTCTTACAGTCTGTAGCTTGTCTTTTCATCCTCTTCACAGGGTCTTTCATAGAACAAAAGCTTTTAATTTTGATGAGGCCCAAATTACCAACTGGACTGTGTTTTTGGTGTCAAGTCTGGCACTAAGTCCCAAATATTTTTGCTTTAATGTAAGAGGCAACCAAGGAGAGCTCTGAGAGCTGGAAAGAGGAAAACAAAGAGGCTGAAACTGGAGAAACAACAAGGCATCATGACTATGTTGTTTTTTCCAACCCTCCACCACGAGATGAAAGTGACACAGTCCCCTTATTTTCCAACCCCCAACTTTGCAATAGAAAATAGCCCAGGTAGGGCTTCCTGTGGCACAGTGGTTAAGAATCCGCCTGTCAATGAAGGGGACACGGGTTCGAGCCCTGGTCCCGGAAGGTCCCACATGCCATGGAGCAGCTAAGCCCGTGCACCACAACTACTGAGCCTGCGCTCTAGAGCCCACGAGCCACAACTACTGAAGCCCGCGTGCCTAGAGCCCGTGCTCCGCAACGAGAAGCCACCACAATGAGAGGCCCACACACCTCAACGAAGAGCAGCCCCCGCTCGCCACAACTAGAGAAAACCTGTGCGCAGCAATGAAGACCCAACGCAGCCAAAAGTAAATAAAATAAAACAATTTTTTTTTTTTTAAATAGCCCAGGTAGGCTCATTCCTCCCCTGGATAGAACAGGAGTCCTGCTCCCAAAAGGGATGGCTCAGGAACCCTGCTGACAAAACATGGCAAAGCAAGTGTTCTCCTTTCCTACTGGCTTCAGACCCTCCTCCACTGAGAGACAGCAGGAGACTGGACAGTCCAGGCAAGGGGGATCTTGCCATAGGAAGTCCCGAGCCCAGGAAGCTTCTTTGTCTCCTGACAAAGGCTTAAGAGACACCAGGTGGCAGGGTGCAATCAGTAAGAGGGAATTGCCACAAAAAGCACCTGTCCCAGGAAGTACTCTCTGCCCCCAAAGGCATGGGGGATCCTGCCCAGGAATCACTCTTTATTTCCAGGCCCTGCAGTGTCCCTTCCCTCATCTAGAGGCAGCAGCCTAGAGGAATTCCCTCCACCTGCTGTGGCAGCACGAGGAAGGACCGGTGGGAGCCTCAGCACCAGATAAAACAAGCAAATCAAAATAGCACCATGAAGTCTGCGAAATGTAGTTGTTTTTGTAACCATAGCTCACCAAAGTAGCCTGGGTGCTAAACCTAAAAAGACAGTCTGCTAACATTATAGCTAAAATGTCCAGGATACCATAAAAAAATCACCAGCCATAGCAAGAACCAGAAAAACCACAACTCAAGTGAAAAAAGGCAATCCACTAATGCCAATACTGAAATGAATCAGACATAGGGATTATTTGACAAGGATTTTAAAGCAGTCATTATAGAAATGTTTCAACAATCAATTACAAATTCTGTTAACACAAATGAAAAAAAAATGTTAAATCTCAGCAAAGAAATACAAGTTATATATTAAAAAACAAAACAAAACAAAAACCAATGGGAAGCTGTAGAACTGAAAAACCCCATACCTGAAATTTTAAAAAAAAGTATTGGATGGGCTCAATAGTAGAGGGGAGATAGAGGAGGACAGAATTTGTAAACTTGAGGAATTATTAATAGATTTTACCCAGTCTGAAGAAGAGAAAGAAAATAAACTGAAAACAAAAGAAAACAAAAAAATAGAGCTTCAAGGACCTGTGTGACAATAACAAAAGATCCAACATTTGTTATATCGAGTCCCAGAGGACACAGAAAGAGACTGTGGCTGAAAGAGGATTCAAAGAAATAGCAGCTGAAAACTTCCCAAATGTGGCAAAGGACATCAACCTACAAATTCAAGAAGCTGCGTGAACCCCAAACATGATAAATCCAAAGAAATCCATGCCAAGACACATCATAATTAACAGACTTCTGAAAATAATGAAAAAGAACAAAATCTTGAAAGCAGTCAGAGGGAACTGATACATTACCTATAGGAGGACACCAATTTGTATGACAGTGGGTTTCTCATCACCTATAACCATAGATATCAGAAGGAAGTGGCATATTCTTCAAGAGCTGAAGGAAAAGAACTGCTAATCCACAAAGTCTATATCTGGCAAAACTATCCTTCAGGAATAAAGGGGAAATAAACATACTGATAGACAACAGACACAAAATCTGCAGTTAGCAGACCTACCCTTAGCAAATGGCTAAAACAAGTTCTTCAGACAGAAAGGTAATAATAAAAGAAAGAATTTTCTGGCTCAGGAAGGAAGAAACAATGGAAAGAGAACATTTATGGGTACATACAATAGACTATCCTTTTCCTTATGAGTTTCACAAATCATGTTTAATTATGGAAACAAAAATTACACCACCATCCGATACTTAAGTCAATGTGGGGAGATGAAGGGACTTCAGTCGAAGTAAGGCCCTTCAAGTGGTAAAATGCTGGTAAGAGTAGACTGTGGTGAGTCACATCTACCAGAGCAATCACTAAAAAGGTTATTCAAAGAGATACACTCAAAAACACTAAAAGCAAATAAAAATGGCATTCTAAAATTTGGGTCTTTCCTGTAGGAAGATAAGGAAAAAGAAACAGACAAATGGGAAATAGAGGAAAGAAACAAATAATAAAATGGCAGACTTAGCTCTAACATATCAATGTTTAAATATAAATAGTAGAATTACATTAAATTTAAAAGGTTTTGTGCAGCAAAGGAAATTATCAACAAAACAAACAAAAAAACTACTGAATGGGAGAAAATATTTGCAAATGATAGGATCAATAAGGGGCTAATACCCAAAATACATAAACAGCTCATACAACTCAATATTTAAAAAAAAATTTAAAAATGGGCAGAATCATTGACAGACAAATGGATAAAGAAGATGTGGTACATATATACAATGGAATATTACTCAGCCATAAAAGGAACAAAATTGGGTCGTTTGTAGAGATGTGGATGGACCTAGAGACTGTCATACAGAGTGAAGTAAGTCAGAAAAAGAAAAACAAATACCATATATTAACGCATATATGTGGAATCTAGAAAAATGGTACAGATGAACTGGTCTGCATGGCAGAAACAGAGACACAGATGTAGAGAACAAACGTATGGACACCAAGGGGGGAAAGTGGGGTTGGTGGGGTGGTGGTGGGATGAACTGGGAGAGATTGGGATGGACACACATACACTAATATGTATAAAATAGATAACTAATAAGAACCTGCTGTATTAAAAAAAAAAATAGGGCTTCCCTGGTGGCGCAGTGGTTGGGAATCCACCTGCTAACGCAGGGGACACGGGTTCGATCCCTGGTCCGGGAAGATCCCACATGCCGCGGAGCAACTAAGCCCGTGCACCACAACTACTGAGCCTGCATTTTAGAGTCCGTGAGCCACAACTACTGAGCCCACGTGCCTACAGCCCATGCTCCACTACAAGAGAAGCCACCACAAGCAGAAGCCCGTGGACTGCAATGAAGAGTAGCCCCCACTCGCCGCAACTAGAGAAAGCCTGCACGCAGCAACGAAGACACAGCACAGCCAAACATAAATAAATAAAATAAACTAATAAAAAATAAATATATAAAATCAAGGTTTTAAAAAATAAGTAAAAATAAATAAATAAAAATGTTCCCTATTTAAAAAAAAAAGGGCAGAAGAGCTGAATAATTATCTTTCCAGATAAGACATACAGATGGCCAATAGGCACGTGAAAAGATGTTCAGCATTGCTAATCACCAGAGAAATGCAAATCAAAACCACAGTGAGATACCACCTCACACCCGTCAGAATCGCTATCATCAAAAAGTCTGCAAATAACAAACGTTGGTGAGGATATGGAGAAAAAGAAACCCTAGTACACTGCTGGTGTGAATGGAAATTGGTACAACTGCTATTCTATTCCAAAAACAGTACCAAGTTTCCTTAAAAAACTAAAAATAGGGCTTCCCTGGTGGTGCAGTGGTTGAGTCCGCCTGCCGATGCAGGGGACACGGGTTGGTGCCCCGGTCTGGGAAGATCCCACATGCCGCGGAGCGGCTGGGCCTGTGAGCCATGGCCACTGAGCCTGCGCGTCCAGAGCCTGTGCTCCGCGATGGGAGAGGCCACAGCAATGAGAGGCCCGCGTACCGCCAAAAAAAAAAAAAAAAAAAACACTAAAAATAGAACTATCATATGATCCAGCAATGCCCCCTCTGGGTACATATCTGAAGAAAATGAAAACACTAATTCAAAAAGATACATGGACCCCAATGTTCTTAGCAGCACTATTTACAACAGCCAAGATATGGAAGCAACCTAAGTGTCCATCAACAGACGAATGGATAAAAAAGATGCGTGTGTGTGTGTGTGTGTATACACACACACAATGGAATATTACTTAGCCATGAAAAAGAATTAAATTCTGCTACTTGCAACAACATGGATGGACCTAGAGGGTATTATGCTTAGTGAAATGTCAGAGAAAGACAAATACTGTATGTTATCACTTATAAGCGGAATCTAAAAAGTAAAACAAATGAATGAATATAACAAAACAGAAACAGACACAGAGAACACACTAACTAGTGGTTATCAGTGGGGAGAGGGAAGCGGGGATGGGCAGGATAGGGGTAGAGGATTAAGAGGTAAAAGCTACTGTGTATAAAATAAATAAGCTACAAAGATATGTTGTACAGCATAGGGAGTATAGCCAATATTTTATAATAACTTTAAATGGAGTATAATCTATAAGAATACTGAATCACTATGTTGTACACCTAAAATATAATATTGTAAGTCAAATATACTTCAATTTTTAAAAAGGCAGAGATTGCTTTAGGGGATTTTAAAAAAGTTTCAACTCCCAGGGAACTGTATTTGATATCCTGTGATAAACCATAATGGAAAATAATTTTTTAAAAAATCAGTGTATGTATACATAACTGAATCACTTTGCTGTACAGCAGAAATTAACACAACATTGTAAATCAACTATACTTCAATATAAAAAAATTTCAACTATATGCAACTTACAAGAAACTCACTAAATTCAGTGACATAGGTAGGTTGAAAGCAAAAGTACTGAGAGAGATATAACATGCAAACATTAATAATACATAAGCAGAAGTAGCTCTATTAATATCTGATAAAGTAGATTTTAGAGCAAAGAACTTCACCAGGGTTCAAGAGGGAATTACATAATAATAAAAGGATCAATCCACCAGGAAAAAATAATGTGCCTAAGTAGGTACACACAAAATAACAGAGCCTAAAAATCCATGAAACAAAACAATAGAGTTGGAAGGGAAAAGAGACAAATCCACAGTTATAACTGGGGACTTCAACACCCTCCTCTCAGCACCTGAGAGAATTTCTAGAAAAAAAATCAGCAAGAATAGATAAGATCTAAACAGTACAGTCCACCAACAGGATCTAACTGACACATACAGATTACTTCACCCCACAAGGGCAGAGTACATTTTTTATAAGTGCTCATGACACATTCATCAAGACCTACCATATCCTAGGCCATAAAACAATCTCAAAAAATGTAAAGGCATTGAAATCATAAAGATTATGTTCTCTGCCCATAATGGAATCAATTTTTCGACCTCAGTAAGATGAAGAATGCAGGAGGGACTTCCCTGGTGGCGCAGTGGTTGAGAGTCCACCTGCCAAAGCAGGGGACACAGGTTAGATCCCTGGTCTGGGAAGATCCCACATGCCGCGGAGCAACTAAGCCCGTGCGCCACAACTACTAAGCCTGTGCTCTAGAGCCTGCGAGCCACAACTACTGAGCCCACGTGCCACAACTACTGAAGCCCGTGTGCCTAGAGCCCGTGCTCCGCAACGAGAAGCCAGCGCAATGAGAAGCCCGCACACCGCAACTAGAGAAAGCCTGCGCGCAGCAACGAAGACACAACGCAGCAAAAATAAATTTTTAAAAATGGTTAACTTTATTAAAAAAAAAAGAATGCAGGAAAATCTCTAAACACTTGGAAATTAAACAAGATACTTCTAAAAAATCCATTTGTCAGAAAGGAAGTTTCAAAGGGAAATTTAAAATATACATAGAACTGCATGGAAATGCTCACCAATTTTTAAAAGTCTGAAAGGTTTACAATGAAGAGAACTTACGTCTCTTTTTCTAAGTCACTCATCAGTGTCTTTCTTCCCCAGGCTGAGTTATTCCAGTGTGCCTGACCATTCCATTTCCTGACCCCTCAATCATTTTTTGGTCATTTGTAACGCAATCTCTCCTCCCAGATCACAGCCCTCTGCAAGTTTTCATTCATATTATAGCCACCATTTTCTTCTGCAGGTAGGAAAATTTAAGGAAAGGAATTTTTCCTTTCATAGAAGGTGTCAGAGAGCAAATGTGTCCAAAAGTGTCAATACAGTCTCGATTTTAGGAATGGCTCCTAAAGAGAGCTGAAAAGGCTCTAACGCGGTTTAAAATGTGGCAATTAACTCCTGAAAGAATGCCTGAGAACCTCTAATGAGCTTTGCATGTTTCCTCCTTTTAGCAGTGGGGTTGAATGAGTTATATTATTCACACCTGGGAGGTGTGATGCTTACCTAAAGCAAGCTTGATGACCTTTAGGCCAAGTACTATGAAAGCAACATGGTACTCAAACACCAATCTTCAGAAATTAAAGAAATATACATAGCGCTGCAAATGGAAGCATTTTTCTTTTTTAAAAAATCAGCTGTGGGTACAGGAGTGGGTATAGCTTTGCCTTCCATCAGGCAGGGACCCTGCTGAGGATGGTGGTGACACGTTAATTTCAGCAGCGTGTGTCTGAGAGGAGAAACATAGCACATGTTTCATGAGAAGTTTCACCTGGGGACAGAGGTCCAGGCTGGCTTTGGCGGTGGTCTGAGGGCCACCTGGACAAGTCAGGTTCCTGGCTACTTCTGGGACTGGCTCACTTCCAGGCCTCATTAGGTGAAGTTAGATTGGAGCCAGGGCGGGGAGGAGGGGTACGGGGAGGGGTCCAACTCCCTGGGGAGTCTGGACAGTACTCGCCGGAGCCCTTCAGACCCAGGGCAGCGCCAGACACATCCATGCCCACCCCGGGTGAGTCTTGCTGGAGTTGAGTGAGCAGCAAAGGAGGATAAGATCTGGTCTCTGCCCCCAAGAATTTTACAATCTTAGTGGGGAGGTAAGGGACAAAGGAAACAATCAACCAGCACATGCCTTGTGCTGAGATGAGAAATCGCTGGAAACGGTGGAAACAGGTTGGAAAGGACGGAGATGGCTGCAGGTAGCAGGGCTGAGGCTCCATGGCCACATCTTTGTCCCCAGAAGCTGACTTTCAGTGGGACATCACCCTCTGAAACCTTGTCGAGAAGGTTGCCTGAGTGGAGAAAAGCCACCTTCCTATGAAACAGAACCACCCTTGAGTGCTGGCATCCCCTTTGCCGTCACTTCTATCAAGACAGCCAGAAAGTGTCTTGGTGATGAGATTTGACGACGGTGCACTGACTCTTTGCTGGAATCGTGTGCTGTTACCTCAGGTCTAAACGTCACAATCTCTGCTCTGAACTTAGGGCATGAATTTGAAGCTGGTTTGTCTTTCTGGTTAGGCTCTGCTGAGGTGCCCACTAAAATTCGTGGGCATTTCCCAATCACATAAACATGAAGGGGTGAGAAAAGAATCGAAAAGTAGACTGGCCAGGAGGAGGAACCAGCCCCAGCCTGGGAAGCCACTGGTACAGCTCTCCTCAGGAGATAAAACACGCACATTAAACTACAACGACATATTGTTTCATTGATCAGATTGGTGAAGCCAAAAATGGGCCACTGAGAATCAGCATTGGCGAGGGTGTAAGAAATAAACGGATGCTCAGGTCCATGGCTGGGGAGCATGTAAATCAGTACACCTTGTTGACTTGCAGTATCTACTGAAATGTTTCAAGGTCATACCTTTTGATCTGGTATTTCTACTTTTAAGATTGAAGGCTCCAAAACTCTTCTATAAGTGCTCAAAGACTCAAGAATGTTCCTTGTGGCTTTGTAATATAGAAGTAACCCAGATGAACTCTGAAGAAGATTAAATAAATGTTGGGACCTTCACACAGTGGAATACTACATGTCTTAAGAATGAGTTAGACCTGTTTGTCCTGATGTGGAAAGTGAAAAATGCAAGCTCAGAGCAGCTTCGATGGTATGAGTCCACATCCGAAATAATCAATAGCAACAATAGTAGAGTTAGTATCAGCGCAAAAAAGGAAGGTGGAGAATTAGGCACCCCTATTTGGCAGTGCACCTCTAGAAGTGAAATAATGTACATTCCTGGAAAGTTTGGAATTTTAAGTAACTTTGGAACTTAAGTAACTGCATCATTTAATCAGAAAAAAAAACAACAACAAGGTCCTACTGTATAGCACAGGGAACTATATTCGATATCCTGTGATAAACCATAATGGAGGGCTTCCCTGGTGGCGCAGTGGTTGAGAGTCCGCCTGCCGATGCAGGGGACACGGGTTCGTGCCCCGGTCCGGGAAGATCCCACATGCCACGGAGCGGCTGGGCCCGTGAGCCATGGCCGCTGAGCCTGTGCGTCCGGAGCCTGTGCTCCGCAACGGGAGAGGCCACAACAGTGAGAGGCTTGCATACCACAAAAAAAAAAAAAAAACTCATAATGGAAAAGAATATGAAGAAGAATATATATATGTATAATTGACATGCTTTGCTGTACAGCAGAAATTAACACAACATTATAAATCAACTATACTTCAATCAACTTTTTAAAAAAAGAAATGAAAACAAAGGTAGGACCCATCCTAGCGTAGTTCTGAAACACATTTCTATCCAGTGAATATTCACAGGAGTTATTCATGATGTTCGTAAACACCTGAGCGGATGAGGAGACACTTCACAGAGGCGTCAGGACACGGATCTCCTCTGTGAATAAACAAGGGGAGGTACGGCCAAGGCCACGTGGCAGGTTCATTCAGAGCCCCACATCACATCCAAGGGTTGCAGTTGGTTGTGGGTTTTGAACGAGGAATTTTTAAGTCTCTTGAAGTCTCTGTTTTCTTATCTGTAACTTGCAGTTGGGTGAGGTGTCCTTTTTAAGGGCTAGTTGAGTTGGGCTCAGCGGGCAGGTCAGCGGAGTACAGGTGAGTGATTTCTGCTGGCCATGGCAGGCACTGTCACATCTGCTAGGACCGGGGCAGTGAGAGCTGGCCACCCAACACTGAGTTAGCCTAGAATAACCTAAGTAGCCTTTCCCACTCCAGTAATTTCATTCATCCCAGGTCTCCGCTTCCCCAACTATACTTGACTGAAGAAAATCAGGAAAAGAGAGACAGACAGACACAGACAGGGAGAAATGTATTAGGAAGAAGAAAATACGAGTGGTGACGGGGACTGTTGGGAGGGAGGGCAATTACAGATGAGTTACTGGACGTGCAAATCACATGAACAAGTGTTGGAAACACAAACCCGGGCCCCAGCAGGCGACGACGGACACCCAGCCACAGAGCCCCGGGGGGCCTTCTCCACAGCGCGGCCATTGATCCAGCCCAGGCGTGCGCAGCCTTGGCCACCCTCATTTTCCCTTCCTGCCCGAGGCCTCCCCGCTGCTCAGGAAGCTGCGAGGTCCCGGCTATGCGTGCAGAACTCAGCAGCTGGTCAGGAGCCCAGGGAGCAAAGAGCGGGCAGGTGGGGGCCAGTTCCAGGCCCATTCTCACCCTGAGAGCAGCTTTTGTGGCAAAGACAAGCCATCGTGTTAACCTGAGACAGTCTTTCAGGGCTTATGCCTTTCCTGCCGGGCGGGGCTGGGCCCAGGAAGAAAGATAAAGTCACCAACGATACTGGAGCCATTACAGTGCATCTTGTGGGCACCCTGACCCTCATGAGAGCTCCCCAAGGCAGGCACTGTGATGTGCACTGAACACATGAGGGGTCAGCAGGTGGTCAGAAAGGTCAGACAGCTTGTCCAAAGTCACCCAGCCAGAAAGAGACGGGGGCAGGGTTCAAACCCAGCTCTGCCCAACTCCCCTCCCTCTGATATCGCTGCCTTGCATTTTTGCCTTTGGTTCTTTCCAGGGATGTCTCCTGTCCCTTCCAGACCGAAAGCCTGACATGCCGAAAGCAGGCTGTCTTCTGTCTCTGTTTGTGATGCCCTTTTGAATACATTAGAAGGTTAACCTCAAAAGATATTCCAAAATCAGTAAGAAACCTCAGCAATAATTGCAAAGCCATCACGCCTACACTGTCATGTTGCCTAAAAGCATCTGCGGTCATTCGGGTCTCGGCTCTGCCTCCCTGTGTGAGTGGACCGTCCCTGCTCCAAGCTCCGACTGCTGCTGTCACGCACTTGGCACTAGAGCGTGCCAGCCTGACCCGACCCGCTGCCTCTTGTCTCTGACTCGCTGCAAGGTACACCGGCTCTCACCCCATCTGTGGTCCCACATATCCAACGTCTCTGAGCACGGGAGGGTGACCGGCCGAAGGCACAGTTCTGTAACGATTCACGCCCTGATCGGAATTTGGCAAAACAGATTTGGGGCACACGGGTGGAGGTCCACGGCGCTAGAGAGTGAACTGAAATCGGTATGTCACTACCCCTCCTGGGCATGACTGCAATCAGGTGAGATCCCTGAAAACCAAGTCATCTCCAAGATGCAAAAGGACAGGTCTCTAAGGGTGTTTCAGTCGCCCCTGGGGACAGGCTTGGGAAGAGGCAGAGGGGGGAATGGGGAGAAGGAGGATGGGGGTGGGGCAGACCCCTCCATAGCTGTTACAGGTTGAAGTGTGTCCCCCTCAAATTTACAGGTTAAAGTCCTAACCACCAGTACCCCAGAACATGAGCTCATTTGGAAGTATGATCATTGCTGATGCAATTCATTAAGATGTTATAGCAGAACAGAGTGCACCTTAATCCAAGATGACTGGTGTCCTTATAAAAAGGGGAAATTTAGACACAGACGCAGGTACAAGGGGAAGGCCATGTGAACATGAAGATGGCCATCTTCAAGCCAAGCAGAGAGGCCTGGAGCAGACCCTTCCCTCACACCCCCCAGAAGGAAGCAACCCTGCGAACACCTTGATCTCGGACCTCCAGCCTCCAGACTGAGAGATAACACATTTCTGTTGTTTAAGCCCCCCTGTTCGTGGTACTTTGTTCCGCCAGTCCTAGCAAACAAATACAACAGCTCATTTTCAACATTCTACAAAGAGAAACCTGGACTGTTTACAACAGTTCTCAGTGTAAGGCTACACATTAAAATACAGCAAAGTCAGAGTGACCTGCTTTCAGCCTAAAATAGGATGATGGACTCTCCGTGATATTTCCCTCACTTCTGAGGAAACCTTCCAAGAACCATCTACATATCAAGGGCAGTGCTGTGTCACCTGCAGGAGATATCTGTGTCTTAATTGACAGATTGTAAATATGTACACACACACAAAAACAGCGAGCGGATACCCTAAGCATAGAGTCCTAAATATTAGATGAGAATTAGATTATATGCATGTTGATTACGTGTTTTAGTCCTCTGTATAATTGTTGACTGGAAATCTGTGCATCTGAAAAATGATGTAAGTTTTCACTTACTATCCTTACATATTTATAACACACTGAAGAAAAAATCCATACAGTATGGGCTTCAAAACAAATGGAATCAAACCAAGATGTTCTTTGTTTAAGGAACGTGTTCTGAATTAGGGCCATGAGAACATTCACAATTTTGTGGCAATTTTGCAAAATAGGATTTACCTTGATGACTTTATAAAACTTTGCACTGTAATTTTACCTACAGACATTCTGATTTTTCTGTCATCTGATATGCATTTTGCTGGGTGAAAGCATAAACATGAATTCCATTTTGGGTTTTTTTCTCATCACTGGTAACTGTCACCCAACACCCACAGACAGGACACGAGCTCACTAAAGGTAGGGGTGGTTTTCAATTTGCCTCATGCAACATGGCACAGTGTCACACGCATGGACTCTGCATAGCTCATTCATTCATTCAACAAACATACACACTTCCCCCGTTACTGTGCCCAGCATCCTGGATGGTGAGGAATCCTGCAGGACAGAATAACACATCCTAGAAGGAAAGCAGTGCAGAGCTATTTTTTTCTATCTACATAGACGTAGTCTATACACATGTAGGTTCACCACCTTGTTTAAGATTATTTGGGTCAAACCCAGCAGGCCAGTTTTCTATTTGTTCTCTGAGGGCCCTGGAAGGTCTGGGTTGGTGGCAACAGGACATAGGTCTCGCTGGCTCTTTCCTAAGGATCGTAGCCCTAGGACGGGGAGGAGAGCTGTAATACAGAATGTCTTCTCTAGTTGACCACTTTTGACTAAAATAACAACATTCACTCTGACATAATGACTGCACCAATTAGACTTAAGCAAAGAAAAAACTCTGGTGGAATAAATTTAGTCGTGGGAATGGAAACCTCTCCAGCAATTATCTGTGTCCTCCCAGGGGTTGTGTGACAGGCATGGTGCAGGCTGGACGTCTACAGGGAGGCCCAAGCTTCTGAGTTAGGGACGGGGGGGACCAACCCGCTACCAGCTTCTCGCTGGGCACTGCACCTTCTCTCCTGCCTTGCATCCCCAGCATAACCTGGAGGGGGCGTTGCAGAGGCAACAGGGGGGGCTGAACAGCGGGGTCTGGGCAGCAGGAACGACGAAAACAATCCTTGGGCTGAAGCTTCCAGACTCTTGCCTTGAATGGAAGACCCCAAGGGCGGGACCTCAGTCCATCCAACCGTGCACAGAGCGAGTAAATACCAAATGAAAGAATGGCTGGATCCAGTTTCAAGAACATTAAAATAAAGCCATTCTTATAACAGCCCACGTCCTTTCTCTGGGTGCCTGCACACGTAGGGGGCTCCTCCAACGCAACCCCATTTGTGTATAGAAGACTCGAGTGGGGTATAGGGCTGTGGTCACGATTTCTTGGGGCACCGAATGGCAAATCAAGAGACTTGAAACTTTAAAAACGAACAAAATAAAACAGAGGCTCCATTAGAAAGTACGTTGGAGTAATCGTTCGAAGGTACAAACGTCACTCTGCTGTGGCCAACAGAAACAGGTGTTTACTCTGTTTCACTTTTTAAATGAAACTGTCAGCCGAGCTGAGAAATCCTTTTCATCCCCGGCTGCCGCCTATGAGGACGCGAGGCTGCGCGTCGGTGCGGACGCTCACTCGGCAAGGCTACAGCCCCTCCCCGGGGAGGCTATTAGTGTCCTGACTTCTCGTAAAGACACAGAGACATGAGAAGCTGATTACTATTCAGATCAGCAGCCAGGCCCAGGCTGTCTGGAACTGACATCGCCAGGTAAATAAAAGGGTGTATTCACTACAGGCGGAGCACGTTGTCCCATCCCACTGCGGAAAGGGGACACACCTGCCCCGTGGCATTTGTGGCCCCCGTATAGAAATGCCTCCAGCCCCCCAAAGGCAGGGATCATGCATTGTGCACAAGGTAATTTCTTATTTGGTGTCGCTTAGCGCTCCGTCATCCCCAACATCCTTAGCCGGCAAGTACCTGGACCACTGGGACGTAGCATCAGGTGGGAACGGATCACAGCCCGGGGTCTGATTCTTGGTCCCTCCACTCATTTCCTGGGTGGTGGCCTCTCTGCATGGGACACTGGCCACTTGTCGATTACGCCCTGTATCAAACAACAACAGCAAAGCCGTTGGCTCCGTGGCTTAAATGGATTAAGGAAATGACCTCATGATAATAGCTAACCTGTATGGACCTCTTTCTCTGTGCCCAGGACTGTGCTTCATAATCATTATCTCACAACAACGCTGTGAGGCTGTTATCACCCTCCTTTTCCAGGTAAGGAAGCTGTGCACAGAGAGGTTAAGTAACCTGCCCCAAGTCACACAGCCAGCAAGGGAGGTAGCCTGGACTCCAGTCTGGTTTGTTTCTGACTCCAAGCCCATGGCTGCCCCTGCACACAGCCTGGGGGCAGACAAAGCATCCCTCTCCCCGCTCCCCTCCCTCAAAAGGGTTAGCACGATCCATCGAGTTGTGGAAGGTGGTTTCTCAATCACATGCAAATTCGATTTGCCTTAAGTATCAATCCCACTTTATCTAAAAACCCATCTTAACGTGAACTTGCAGGGAGCTGAAGGGGGCTGTGGTGATGCAGGAGCTCAGGGCCCCTCCTGGGAATGTCTGTGGTAAGACTACACTCTGCCTTATAAATCTTGTCCAGGAAAAGAAAAGAAGCTGGATTGTGCAGGGGTAGAGTTACTCCAGCTGCTGGGACCCCCGCCTTCCAGACTTGGGGAGGTCGGGGGGCAGCCAAGCCCATCTGATGACTGGCCCAGAGGGCCATGTTTGAAGCAAACGTTCTCAGGTTTCCAAGGAGCGAAGGTTCGCTGGGGAGCTGGGACTGAAGGATGAATCCGTGCTGTGTGTTTCCTTAGATAAGTTGAGGGTGGCAGACAGCATAATGAGTCCGACTCCTTTCGGGCTCAGATAAGATTGAGGCCCCTGTCTCTGAACGTGTTATTAATACTCAGTTTGGTCTGCTGCCTGCCCGGGCGGAAAGGAGAGAGAGCTGTTCTTTTCCTGCAGAGTCAGAAGACGCAGGGGCTTCCCCAAGGCAGGGTGACCCCAGGGTTACAAACCCAAGAGGGCAGAGCCAGGCCAACCACATTGGGTCCCATCCTTGCATCTTGGACACTCAGCGTCAGCTTGGTCACTGAGGCTGTGGCCACGACCTCTCTCTTCCTTGCAGTGTAACCATGTTTACTCAAGCATGGATATGGTACAATAAATATTGCGTTTTCATAAATCTGTTTGTGAGATCCAGCGGTATGCCAGAAACTATGAAATATGCATCAAAATCTATGACAGCCTCCTCCGAGCATTTTAGACAAATCTTTACCTGCGAGAACACTGCAGGGCTATCATCTAGACTCCAGGAAACACTCGAAGCTGCTTCTCCATTGCAGTGAGATATTAGCAAAACACTTTTTTTTTTTAATGCAAGTTTGTTCACCTTTGGGATCCCCACGTCCTGCACCTTCACCCTAGGAAACACGTGTTTCCATTTGCATGAACCGTACCTACCCGTGCCCCCCGCCATCCCCACTCCGTGCTGGTTCCATCTGCCAGGCAGCCACCCAGCCCTCCTGGGTCCACGGCATCCCCTAGTGCAGCGCTGCAGCTGGCTTCCTCACCCTGCCCTGCTTCCTGCTGAGAAGACGGTCAGTATAAGGTGTGTGTGCCTCCCCCGCCACTCCCAGCCTCCCGCCATGGTCCTTCTGTCTTCAAGTATCCAATACAGTAAGTCCCCTACATACGAACCTTCAAGTCGTGAGCTTTCAAAGATGCGAACGTGCGTTCGCATGTCCAGTCACATAAGTTAGTTCATGTGTCTGCTGTACACCGTCACGTGCATGCATCTTCTACAAGCGGTTGTGCTCTTGTGTACTTTACTGTACAGCACTGTACAGAGTACAGCAGTACAGTGTCTTTATTTCAAGCCCAGGATGTCTGGAAGCAACCGTAAAAGCAGCAGTGATGTAGCTGGTACTGTACTGTACTTTTCAAGGTACTGTACTGTAAGATTAAAAATGTTTTCTTTATTTTTGGTTTGTTTTATATGTATTATTTGTGTGAAAAGTATTATAAACCTATTACAGTACAGTGCTATATAGCCGATTGTGTTAGTTGGGTACCTAGGCTAACTTTGTTGGACTTATGAACAAATTAGACTTACAAACGTGCTCTCGGAACAGAACTTGTTTGCATGCCGGGCACTTATGGTAAACATTTACATGTAGAGAATGAGTTAATTCCACTAGAGACACTCTCTCACACACACCCACCCATATTCTCTCTAACTCCTTCCTCTTCCTTATTTTCTTGAAACTCATCGGAGTTTCTCCAGGAAACTCTGTACACACCTCCTAACTCTCTTTCCCTTGCATTTGGGAGCCAAATGTGAACCAGAATTAGGGATGAATGATGTAAAAGTGGTGCTGGGGGGCTTCCCTCATGGCGCAGTGGCTAAGAATCCACCTGCCAATGCAGGGGACATGGGTTCGAGCCCTGGTCCAGGAAGATCCCACATTCCACGGAGCAACTAAGCCCGTGCGCCACAACTACTGAGCCTGCGCTCTAGAGCCCACAAGGCACAACTACTGAGCCCACGTGCCGCAACTACTGAAGCCCATGTGCCTAGAGCCCATGGTCCGCAACAAGAGAAGCCACCGCAGTGAGAAGCCCGTGCACCGCAATGAAAAATAGCTCCCGCTCGCCGCAACTAGAGAAAGCCCGTGAGCAGCAACAAAGACCCAGCGTAGCCAAAAATAAATAAATTAATTAATCAAAGAAAAAAGTGATGCTGGGGATGCAGGTCCACCCAGGAAGAGACACGCCCGCCTTTGCCAGGGAGGTAGGTGCAATGACACTCCAATACTGTTTCGAAAGCTCTGGAAAGTACCCAGAAGTGCCTTTCAATCTCCATGAACCTCTACCTACCCATCCGATTTCTCCAAGGAAACCCGCTTTCCTCAAGCACTAGCATTCAAGGTGAACTTCACAAACACGATTTTCCTCAATGTGATGGTTTTTCTGTTGTCCTCCGCAGAGAGCGCCTTGAAGGTATGGTTATTTTCCCCTGAGCAGTGCATCCAGATGTGGCTTGAGTTGTTTGTGGACTGCTCTACAGGGTAATCTAGTTCCATTTAAGTGCAACGCGCTCTCTACGGAGAAGCGTGGTCTGAGTACCAACCATTTACCCCCCGCCGCTTGGGCCCACACCTGGGTGGGGGGCACTTCTGGGGCATCCCCTCAGCTCCTGTCGGCCTCACCTCTTGTTTCAGCCACTGACCTGGGGACCAGGTCCCTGCAGGTTGCAACCAGCTTCACACAGGTGTGAACAGCTGGATTCCTGTCTCACCACACCCGTTTCTGATGGTGAGATGCGATGCCCGGGGGAAAGGTCTCACACACACATCACCTGAAAGTGCAGAGTTAACACCTGTGAGGACGGCAGGGGAGTCAACGCTCCCCACTTCAACGCTCAGGTACAGGGTTCTGAGTCTTTACTCCAGAAGATTCTTCAGAGCTCCAAGGAGCAACATCTAGCGACCCTTCGCGGTGTCCAGCTGGATAACACATCTCTCCCCTGTCTGCTCCCTCACCCCCGCTCTCTGGGACCACCCAGTTTGTTTATTTGTTTGTTTGTCTGTTTATTTATCCCTGGATAAACCAGTCACATCAGACCTTGTCTCAGGATGTACTTTGTGAGGAAACCAATGGAGACAGGCTGTTTCTCAATGCTTCCAACTACACATGTGGATTAGCTGGAGAACCAGACAGGAAGGCAACTTCCTAACACAATTTCTGTAAGCATGACTGTGGCTCATTTTGGTGCTCTGGGCACCCAAACCAGAAATATATTTGTGACAAACCCAAGAAGACCTTCCATGAACATGAGGGTCCATAAAGACAATCAAAGGAAGAGCTGGTCCTTGCTCTACAATGAGGACAAAAGGCAATTTATCACACAGTTAACTTGAGCATAAACGCATCAAACTATCTCCAGGTAATAGAAACAGATTCTGACATTAATTTCAATTCTCCGCACCGCCAAAAGTGAGACCGTTTTTAACGGCACGTGGAGAAGAGACGGTCTCTGCTCTGTGCTGAGCCAGATCCCTCGGCTTCTGCATTTTCTTTTCTCTGGATTTTGCCTGTTCTGCAAAGTCTGCACTGGGACATCATTTCTAGGATCGGGTTCAGAGCTGAGCCCCAGAGGTTTTACTGGGGGGACTGCAGAGAAGGCTTGGTTCCCCCCCGGGACTCTGCAAAGTGCCTCCCCCCGTGTGGAGTGCCCTGCAGTGGTGCCCCTGTAGCCTGCACAGCCTGGACCCCTGGGTCTCCTGGTCTCAGACCCCTTGCTCCCCAGCTGATCTGTTGCCAAGACTCCAGATTCATCCTCTGCCTCTTTGCAGAGAAGTGGCTTCCCAGCTGGGGTCTGAGCTAAGAGGGATTCCCCCCAGGGAGCAGGGACAATCTGTCCCCTCCCTTCATGTCCTCAGATCACCCCCCTCCAGGCAGCACTGTGGACTCATTGTCTCAGTACCTCCTGCCCAAAGTCCTGTGAGCTACAAAGAGACAGAGGTAGCCCTCCTGCTGGCACGTGGGCCTCTGGGCACCAGGAGAATGTGACCTGTTGGAAACAACGTGAGGTGGGATAAAAGGGAATCCAAAAGCTGGGGATCTGCCAGGTGGTCAGCCACTCCCCTCTGGCTCTGGAGACAGCCTTGTGCAGGCGTTAGCATATGCGACGGGTGGGGATGGAAAGCAAAGCTGGGCAGGCCTGACACTTCTATAAATATTCTAGTTCTGTTGGGTGGGAAGAGCGTAAGATGTGAATTCTGTTACCTCAATAAGAGAAAAACCCAGTCAGGGACCCCGCCTGAAGGAGGCGGGATGCTTTCCTACCCTGGTCTCCCTCTCACTTCTAGAAAGCTCCAGGTGGAGCTTCCTAATTGCCTGGCGAGGGAGGGTCGGGGGAGGGGGTCTCCATAGGGGTTGACTCTCTGAAGGCCTGGGGAGGGGGACGGTCACCGGGCTCTTTCCAAGGCAGAAGAGGGTGGTGGCTACAGAGCGCCAGCTGGAGACCAAGGGGGCTGAGTACTCAGAGGGCCTCAGTCCAAAACCCACCTTCACTCGTTTGCTCCAGGGAGGCTTGGGGGCCTCAACCTCACCCCCCAGGTCCTGGACAGGCTCGTGCACAGCCAGGGCCTTTTAATGCACTCAGGGAGAGGCCAGAGACCCCAGAGTTCTCACAGCTTCCTCTGGATTTGGGGGTTGGTTGGTTCGTTTTCTGGCCACACCATGCGGCCACTTGCAGGATCTTAGTTCCCCAACCAGGGAATGAACCCGTGCCCCCTGCAGTGGAAGCGCAGAGTCCTAACCACTGGACTGCCAGGGAATTCCTAGGTTTTGGTTTTTATTTCACATTTAGTCTTACCAAATGCATTCCAACCCTACAGACTCTTAGAACTCAAGGAGAAGATGCTTATTTTTACGAACTAAGTCAACACAGAAGAAGTGGAAAATCCACACTTCTTAACCCAAATGCTATTGTTTCCCTTGATTCTTTTAAAGAATCTACTTTATACCCAACTAGGGGTGTGTCTTTTTAGTTCTCAGCATAATTATGGTCGGCTTAGAAAACACCATTTTAAAAATCTAAAACACTACCCCAGTTCTTAGAAAGAGTTCTCAGACTCCTGTTAAATCCCAGGAGAAATGTAATGCACCCAAACCCAAGCTAACTTAGCTACAGTCTCAAGGGGTGTATGAATCACCCCTCTCCCCAGTCCGTCCATGGATGGATTCAATATCCCTCCATATCTGTTCAGTGTGTGAGGCCAAGTACTACACCTGGTCCAAAGAGCCTCATTCTCTAAAGAAAGTCTAAGGAAACAGTCTTGGACTTTGCACACGCTGTTCCTCTGCCTGGAACTCTCTGCCACTCCCTGTACCCAGTTATTTTTCAGAATTCTGTGGGCTGACTGGGCTCATACAGGTGGTTCTCACTTAGAGTTTCTCATGCAGTTACAGTCCGATAGTGGCTGGAGCTGGAACCATCAAAAGGAGTCTTTATTCACATGTCTGGAAGCTGCTGGGCTGGCCAGAACAGCGGGGGGCTGACTGTAACTCTAATCCACGAGGCTCACTTGGGCTTCCTCACAGCATGGTGGTCCTGGGGAGGTTGGACTTCTTACTTGGCATCTGCCCTCCTCCTGAACAAGTGTTCCGGAAGGTCTGGGCAAAAATTCAAGGCTTCTGAGGACCTAGGCTCAGAAGACCCAGAGAGTCACTTCTGCCACATTCTATAGGTCAAGTGAGGCCAGCTCAGATTCAAGGGGAGAAGAATTAAATTCCATACTTCAGTGGAAGAGCAAAGAATGTGTGGCCCAGGATCCCACCTATGACACCATGTTATCTTTAGTCATCATGTCTCCTTAGGTTTCTCTAGACTGCCACAGTTTCTCAGATTTGCCTTGTTTCTGCTGACTTTGGCAGGTCTGAGGATTACTGTTCAGGTATTTTTTGGACTGTCTTTCAATTTGGGTTTGTTTGATATTTTTCTCATGGTTAAACTGGGGTAATGGGTTTTGGGGAGGAAGACCCCAGAAGTGGTTACCAATCAAGGGTACATGACTTATTACTGTTGCTATTGACCTCGACCACCTGGCTGAGGCTGGGTTTGTCAGCTTTCTCCACTGTAAAGTTACTCTTTTCCCCCTCTTTTCATACCATACTCTTTGGAAGTCATTATGCGTGGCCCACACTTAAGGACTGGGGAGTTATGTTCTGCCTCCTTGAGAGAGAAGTATCCATATAAATTATTTGGAATTCTTCTGTATGAGACACTTGTCTATAATCCCTCATTTGTTTATTTATCACTTATTCATGTCAGTATGGACTCATGGGTATTTATTTTATACGCTGCTGATACTCCAATATTTTATTGCTCAAATTGTTCCAGCTTTGGCCACTGGAAAGTGCTTGCATTTGTCTCCTCTGTCCCTTTGACCTTTCCCCATCACCGTGTTCTTTGAGCACTCCCTTATTCTCTGACACTGTAAGATGCTCCAGTCTCACCTTGTACCTTTCCTGCCCTGGCCCTGGAATCAACCACTTCTTCAACAAGCCCTGGTTCCTTTTAGTTGAGGTTGGTATTAGAACCCAAGATCTGGGTGCCTGGTTGGGCAACAGGATTTGTAATTCTGGATCTAAACTCACAGTGGTTTCCAACACTGAGCGCACACGAGAAGCACCTTGTACACTGACGGCAGCAGGGCAAGTGGTTCCCCACAGGTTTCTGAGGCTCTGCACCACACATCACCCTCTGCACATCACACATTATTTACCGGATAAGATATGCATTCAGTTGACATTTTTTTCTTTGCAGTTATTTGCAAGTACTGTTTCCACCAACATTTACTGAAGTTGAAGTATCTTAGCAGAATTTACTAAGCCAGGCACTGCTAATGTTCTCTCTGTCGCCCCCTGGAGGTTGGTCCTCCTCTCAAAGCCCAGAGAACGTGGAAGGTGAGGACTTCATTCTCTCAAGGTAATAAGGGGGGCTCAGGACCTAAGCCAAGGCCATCTGAGCCCAAGACACTAACGTGACTACCTTCTTTCTGGAACCAAGAAGAGAGCTCTAATTGGGATTAAAGTGCGTTTGTGCATGTGTGTGTGTTTGTATACAGGAGAGTGTGTGAGCATGTGAGAGCCGTGTGTGTGTGGATTGTGAGTGTGCATGAGACCAGGCGTATGTGTCATTGAGGTGAGTGTGTGTGTGTGAATGAACTGTGAGAATGTGGTGTGTAAACTTGATATTATGTATGGGTGTGTGTGCGAGGATAATATGTGAGCGTGAGTGTGTGTGTGTGTGTGTACATGTGCAAGTGTGTGAAAGTGTGTGAGCTTGGGGTGGGAACAGGCAACACCCAGTCCCTGGGGCAGCCCGGTGACACGAGCCCCCCGGCCGTCCTCCGTCCTCACGCCGCCTTGAACTTGCCAGCCCACCCTGCACTCGCAGGAGGGAGCAGAGTCCCGGGCCCCGGGCTCCGAGCCTGGCTCAGTGCTAAGCCTCACCTCTCGTCTCCTCCAGAGAACCTGGGTGCAGCACCACACAGCCAAATATTTGCCTTCTCTGCCATCACTAACTACAGCTCCACAAGTTCCCACATGGCTATGTTCGCCATCGCCATAATTAGCAATTCTCTGACATCATACGAACACTAGTTATTCCCTTGGAGGCGAAGCAAATTCGCGGGATGCCACTGGTAAGTGGGTAGGTTCTGCTCCGGAGAGAAGCTTGGCACTTGTGTGTTAGTCACACTGCAGCGTGGTCCCCGGAAGGCCTGGGTGACACGGAGTGGAGTCGGGGGTGAGGACGCAGGGGGAGGCCTGGGTCATCACTGCAGGGTCCCTGGTCTTGTTCTCCTCTGCCTCACAAAGCCTGCAGCTTTGGGAAGCTGCCCTCCTGCAGTCCTTCACCGATGCAGCGGCCAGTCCCACAGCATCCCTGGCCAGGGCCCCGGTGGGGAGAGGGCGAGTTTGTCCTCATTCCCCTTGTTCCCCCTCCCAAGCTGCCTGTGCAGCCTGGCAGCAACCCCTCCCTCTGTGCCAGCCCAGTTAACCTGTCTTCACGCCGTATCCTTAGGGCCCTGCTTTGTGTCTGCTTCTCCCCTCAGGGACCAGGTGACTCGTAATCCCCTCCTGCAGGCAGGGCCTCCTGCGGAGGCGGGACAAGGAGTGGGGGGGGGTCTGGGCATGGGCCCCCATCTCCCCCCAGGGCCCCTCCGCTCCCTGGTGAGAATAAGAAGGGGGACTGAGAGTTCTGGGACACGTGGTTACGTGGGACACACCACAAACCCTCTCAAAGGCTGGCTTGGGGAAAAGAAGAAAAACCACCCTCGAGGCTATTTTTGCCCGGGGAATTCTAGTGACTAGAGCAGACGCTGTGTTTTCTTGCCCAAGTTACTCAAATAACAACCCCAGTGGTGTCTTCCTTTCGTGAGCGAGAAAGTCCCTTCTGGGTGGGAAGTTTAAGCATCTTCTCTGTTCCCAGAATGCAGCGGGGGCTGCAGGGTGTGTGGTCCAGGTGCGTCCAGGCAAGTGAGATATTTCCGCCTCTAGCTGGCTCCTCCCCCTGACCCCCCTTCGCACGGGGCTTCGAGGGATGCTCTGCCCTTCACGTTCTGTTTGCTCAGGACGCCTTTACCTGAGCCCTACCACCCAAACCCCCCTGAGCCCAGCCAGGGACCGTGCTGGGCTGGTCGCCTGTGTCCTGAAGGCCCAGGCGGCTGGCTGCTCAGTGACGGCGTGACTGCACGACCCAGTTTGCTGGGACGGCCCTGGCTGACACCTCCTGTCCTGGATGAATGGTTAATAACACCCTAGAGTGTAATGATTTGGACCAGAACTACTGTCACCCTACCTGGTGAAGTAGACTCGAAGGTCAGCAGTGTTTCCCCGGCCCCTGAAGTCCGGCCAGCCTGCAGCGTCTCCACCCCTGCTGGAGAGGGGCCGGCTGCCCTTCCCGAAGCTCTGGACGAGCCACTGTGAGGTGAGGAGAGCAGGCCGCCCCCCTGGGCAGACACCTGAGAAGCCCACGTCTGTTCAAATCCAGCGCAGCCCTTTCAGTGCCACCGGCATCCTGGAGCCCTTCTGCGTTGTTTCCAGCCATAGGTGTCCTCTCTCTGAAGCTGCAAATCCACCCTGAACGCCTTTCCCCTGCCTTGGTACATCCCTTCTGAAAATCTGGAGAGGCAGCATCAAGGCTCAGGAAGATTCTCACCCCAGCAAACCCCAGCTCTGGCTGCGACCTTGGGCAGGTCATTTCCCTGCACTAAGCCTCCCTTTGCCCGTCTGTGAAATGAGAGTGGTGACAGCGCATGCCCCGTAGGGTCGTTAAGAAGATGAAATGAGTAAATACACGTGAGGCGCCTGGAGCCGGGTCTCACACACGTGTTAGCTGTTACTTTAAGTTCTGTGTCTTCCCTTCCTTTCTAGATCGTAAGCACCTTTCCTTTAAAAGGCAAAACTCAAAGGTATTTGTTGAGTAGGAACCACGTGCCAGGTGCTTTCACAACCAACTCTTCACCAGTCCTCAAGCCAACTCTGAGCGCTGGGGGTCATCGACCCATTTCACAGGTGGAGAAGAAGAGGTTCAGAGAGGTTAGCTAAGTGGCCCAGGTCACACAGCTTAACAGTTAAAAGATCAGGGATGATTTCGAACACAGGCCCTTCCTCCAGCTTGTCACACACCCGCCCCATCTCCCTCCACAAAAACCTTACAATGACAAATACACCTTTGTTCTGAAATATACTGCAGGTTAGCCAGGGAGGTTTACAACAGGTGACACTTAAAATCAGTTGTGCTCCTTAAGAAAAGTCATATGGACTCCAGGCATCAATTTAAGAAAAGGACGGTCATTTACACAAGCCAAGAAGCATTAAGAGCTTCGGCCCAAATCAACAGGTTACTGCTCCCTATATGCTGCCCTGAGTAAGTGCCATTGAGTCTACTCATGGCCATGACCTCTGGGTTGAAGAGAAGACATTCAAACAAGGTTTGCTGTTTGCAGAAAGGGTGAGGGGATGTTGTCTCTAGGTACAAGGATTTGTGTCTGAGGAGAGGAAGTCTCACCAGTCTATCTTGGGCTTTGCCACTTCCCCTCTGGGCCTCAGTATTCTCCTCTGTGCAATGGGCCTGGATGAGGTCTGCTCCAGGACCCCTAGGGCCCTTCCTCTGCAGGGGTCTCTGAGCCACACATCTTAGATGCTCAAGGTTTCATCTGCTTTCTAGAAGGTTTGCCTGAGCAAGTAGTAGAGTGCCCCCCCCGAAGGATATGTCCACATTGTAATCCCAGAACCTGTGAATGTGATCTTATTTAGAAAAAGGTTCTTTGCAGATAAATTAATGTCAGGATCTTAAGATGAGATCATCCTGGTTTACCTAAGGGGGCCCTAAATCCAATGTCAAGTGTCTTACAAGAGACGCATAGAGGACAAGGCCCCGTGAAGACGGAGGTACAGCCATGCATCCAGAAACGCCGACAACCCCACCAGAAGCTGGAAGAGGCAAAGAAGAGGTTTTCTCCTATGGCCTCCGGGTGGACCCCGGCCCCGTGACACCTTAGTTGTGGACCTCTGGTTTCCAGAATTATGAGACAATAAATTCCCGTTGTTTCAAGCCATCCATTCAGGAAATGAATACCAGGATTTGATATGAACACAAACTGAGGACATACCTTCTCACTTTCAAAACACAACTATTCAGTGGAATTACTGTGACTCAAGTCAAGATGAGCCGTGGCCTGTTAGAACACCTGAAGATGATTTCCAGTAAAAGGACTAGGTGACTGAACAAATCCCTCTGGCTACTGAGTTAGTTCACAACTTCACCGAAGGTTCCCTTTGCTGGGGTCATTCTGCCAGTGAGACGTTGCCATTTGAAGCTTCCTGAACATCTCTAGACCATGTCAGGGGCAGAGATGCACCTCAGAGCCTAAACCCACCCCATCCCAGTTTGTGGTCACACCCCCGTTTGTTCTGTGTCAGAGCTGGTAGCCCCCAGATCAACCACCCCCATCCAGGGCAGCTGGCACGTGCTCCAGGAGTGCTCGACGGCCAAGGGCTGGTCTAGGCAAACCCTCCACAGGCCCTTCAAAGCCACCTGATCGTTCTCTTACACGGTCTGGTTACTTGTTCCCCAGAGCATCGTTCTCCAGGCCCACGGCCTCCCTCACGTGCCTGCCACCACCCCAGTGGGAAAAACAAAGGCCCTGCGGCATGAGCTTCCTTGACATTCCATCAGCCGCCTCTACCTGATGAATGGTCAGTCCTTCTTCCCTTCCTGTCAGAGGATCCGTCCCCTCTCCAATCTGAGTCTAATTGTTCCCGTGTCTGGGTCCCATCCCCTCTTGCTTCCCCAGGTCCTTTGCATCACCCTCAGCCACTGTCTTTAATCCCTCCTTCCCAGCGGTGGAGGTCCACAGACACTGTCTCACATGAAGAAACGACCCTATCAAGAAAGCAGAATGACTAGTGACATAAGAAAGGATCCTCAGCCTCGCCAGAAGCAGGGGATGCAAATTAAAACCACAACGAGGCATATACGTATATATACGTGTATAACTGAATCACTTTACTGTATACCTGAAACTAACAACATTGCAAATCAACTATATTTCAATAAACATTTTTAAAAACCCCAGGATCGATGGCCAAAAAGCCATCGAAAACATGGCTCAACATCACTAATCGTTAGAGAAATGCAAATCAAAACTACAGTGAGGTATCACCTCACACTGTCAGAATGGCCATCAGCAAAAAATCTAAAAACAATAAATGCTGGAGAGGATGTGAAGAAAAGGGAACCCTCCTACACTGTTGGTGGGGATGTAAATTGGTGCAGCCACTATGGAGAACACTATGGAGGTTCCTTAAAAAACTAAAAACAGAGCTACTGTATAATCCAGCAATCCCACTCCTGGGCATATATCCAGAGGAAACTCTAATTCAAAAAGATACATACACCCCAATGTTCACAGCAGCACTATTTACAATAACCAAGACATGGAAGCAACCTAAATGTCCATCAACAGAGGAATGGATAAAGAACATGTGGTACATATATACAATGGAATATTACTCAGCCATAAAAAGGAATGAAATAATGCCAGCAACATGGATGGACCTAGAGGTTGTCATACTGAGTGAAGTAAGTCAGAGAAGGACAAATATCATATGATATCGCTTACGTGTGGAATCTAAAAAATTGGTACAAATGAACTTATTTACAAAACAGAAACAGTCACAGACGTAGAAAACAATCTATGGTTACTGGGGAGAAAAGGGGGGGGGTGATAAATTGGGAGACTGGGTTTGACATATACACACTACTATATAAATAATGGATAACTAATAAGGACCTACTGTATAGCACAGGGAACTCTACTCAGTACTCTGTAATGACCTATATGGGAAAAGAATCTAAAAAAGAGTGAGTATATGTATATGTATATGTATAACTGATTCACCTTGCTGTACACCTGAAACTAACACAACGTTGTAAATCAACTGTGCTCCAATAAAAATTTTAAAAAATAAAGTAACATAAATTAAAATAAAAAAACTCCAGGACAGAGTTGAAAAAAACCCACAATGAGGCACCATATTTTAATCAATTTCGACTGATGTGTTTCAATGACATCCAACTGCCTGACATGGAAAATGTCCCACAATGCCCAGTGCTGGTAATCGATGTGAACTGGAGCTTGCATTTAGGAAAGAACCTAAATGGACATCAGAGGGGGACAGATCTGTAAACCAAAGCACAGTCACACAATACAGAGTATCTGTGGAGTGAGCACAGCAGCTCAGCATGGACAGGACAGTGGGAAGGGTGGCCCGGGTTTGAGAACGCACACTCGGTTAAGATGACTGTTTTACTGAGGAACAGAGAACGGTGCAAAGGATGTTCCCAAGTTCAAGGATGAAGTGAGTGACTGAGATTCCTTTTTAGCTGTTTAGTTCCTCCAAGGAGCCCCACATTCAATAGTCCTGGGAGGCTGCACGGCGGGGATTCTGCCAGACGAGAGGAGTTGAGATCCCAGCGCTCGCTGCCTGGTGTGTGTGTGCGTGTGCATCTATGTTTGTATGTGTGTGTGCACACACAGGCTTTGGAGGGAGGGTACACCAGCACTTCAAAGTCTACTCTATCTCTTACCATTTCCCATTTCTTAAAAATAAATATGAAAAAAAAAGAAAGAAAAAATAATAAATAAATAAAAAGATAAATAAATATGAATCACACACGGAAACCTGTTAGAATTTGAGACAGTTGCCAGTGAGACCAACGGTGTGGAATATATTCTCGATACTTTTCTGTATTGTGCAACATTTTATTTCAAAAGCCTGGCCCTAGGTCCTGTCACCTTTCCACTTTCCATCCCCAGAAGCAGTTAGGAACTACAAGAACCACAAAAATTAGGAATCTTTGCGAAATGCCCACATTTGTGCTTTCTGTAACCCTGACTCTTGTCACAGGGATTCTCACAGCAGTTTCGGAAGCAGAAGAGACCTGCCATACATGTTTTGGGGTCAGCAGAAGGCAGAGAGTGCCCGGGATCCCACGCCCCACTCCGCAGCCAGGCCTGGAGAAGACAGATCCCAGAGGTGATGGAGGAAAACTGAGTCCCCAAGACCTGCAGAAAGGGGAGACCCAAACCCATCATAGCCGGGGAGCCGGGCCCCAGGCTCACCTCCGACGGATGCACGGTGATGGAACCGGCCTCCGCCTTGCCCCTCCCGTCTTCACGGCTGGCCTGTGCAACCTCCACCCGCTGGCCCCCTCCGCATCCTCGGTCCAGCTTCCATCCGGTGCAGCCGGACCGCCCATCACTCCACAAAGGCTGCTCTGACCCAGGCCTTCAGTGACCTTTGGAGGGTGAGAGCCCAGGGTCCTCTGCAGCCCTGCCTGACCCGGGTTCCCTGACACAGCTAAGCCTCCCTCCTTTCTGAACCCCCCAAGGTTCTGAGGATGCGACCCTTCCCTGGCTTTCAGCTGGTCCGTCTTCAAACTCCTTCCCGGTTTCTATCTTCCCTGCTCCCGGCGTGGTCCTCTCAGGCCTGCCCAGCCTCAGCCCACCTCACCTGGGGTAGGTGAGGGATGATTTTATGCCAGCCTGCCTGGGCCATGGGGTGTGCAGACATTTAGTCAAAACTCCTGATACAGGAGAACCCTGATACAGGGAGTCATTACAATGCAGATTCCTGGTCCCTGCCCCAGACCTAGTGAATCTGAACTTTTGGAGGCGCCCAGGAATCTGCATCTTGCAGACACCACAGTTGGTTCTTACTCTCCTGTGAATGAAAACACCTGCTCTTCTCTCAGCTTCGTGGCCAGCAGAGAGCTTTCAGGGATTGGCAGCCTCTCTTTTTCTCAGTCAGCAGGGTCTAACGTCCGCTGTTCCCCCTGCCCTCCTTCACCCAAAGAGAGCAGGATGGGGTCTCCAGGAAAGCAGCTTCCTGGTCTAGTCCGGGCAGGGCAGCCCCAGCCTGGGGTCTGCAGGGTTGGCTCTCCATTCAAGCGGGGCCTCCCAGTGGAAGGTAACAGATGGCTTACCTCTGAAAATAAGGTATTGCGGCAACTTTCAGAAGGATTGCTTCCTTCCTATTGACTAGAATCTGCGGTAATCAAAACCAGCCTTCCAGGAACGCTTGACCGAGTGGGAACACCTCCAAGCATGAAGACTCTCCTTCCCTGCTGGCTCTGAGTGTCTGGTTGACTGAAGCCAAAGGCTGTCACCCCACTGACTGATTTCACATGCACACAGGTGAGACCACCACCCACAGGTTTACGACGTCCACACCTGGACCAACAGGCCAGGTTCCCCCCAATGTCCGGGACCATGTTTCTTTTGTTTTAAATTTACTTTATTGAAGCATAGTTGATTGGAAACAATATTGTGTTAGTTTCTAGTGTACGGCAAAGTGATTCAGTTATATGTACATATATTCTTTTTCATATCCTTTTCCATTATAGTTTATCTCAGGACATTGAATAGAGTTCCCTGTGCTCTACGGTAGGACCTTGTTGTTTATCCATCCTATATGTAAAATTTTGCATCTGCTAACCCCAAACTCCCACTCCAATCCTCCCCCCTCCCCCCTCCCCCTTGGCAACCACAAGTAGGGCTGTGTTTCTGATGCCTCCTAGAATTCTCCACCTGGATGCCTCAGCCTGCCTTCCACTTGGCATATTCAAACCCGCTTTGTCCAAACCCCTCCTTCTAGTCTATTCCTTGCCTTGGTTAATGGCAACAACAAGCACTCAACTGTTCACGTTAAAAGTTCCATTGAGGGCTTCCCTGGTGGCGCGGTGGTTGAGGGTCCGCCTGCCGATGCAGGGGACACGGGTTCGTGCCCCGGTCCGGGAGGATCCCACATGCCACGGAGCAGCTGGGCCCGTGAGCCATGGCCGCTGGGCCTGCGCGTCCGGAGCCTGTGCTCCGCAACGGGAGAGGCCACAACAGTGAGAGGCCCACGTACCGCAAAAAAAAAAAAAAAAAAAAAGTTCCATTGACATATTTCCCCCACTTCCTCACCTCCCACACCCAGCTGGTTATGGGATCTTGTCCCAGTCTCCACTTTACCACTTCCCTCCTCTCTCTCGCCCCACATAGCCAGCCTTGTCTCAGGTCTTGTCACTTTCTGCCTGGATTTCCATAAGAAAGGAGGGCCCTTTAAGAGGCTGTAGGTAGAGTTCTGGCGTCAGACTAATCTAGGTTCAAATCCCAGCTCTACCATTTACTGTGTGACTTTAGGTGCGTCTTTCAACTGCTCTAAGCCATACGGTTTCCTAATGTGTAAAAGGGGGTAATACAAAGTCCTATTTCATAGGATTCTGAGAAGGATTAAATGAGATGATGCTTAGCTCAGAAACAGGCACAGTGTGTTCATTCAATGAATATCAGCTCTCATTACTGTCAGTTCTCCTGGGTAGACAAAGTCTTCCACGGTCTCACGTGGTCCTTCAGGCTCCACTGGAGCCCCCACGCATTTTCTCATGCTTTTCTCTCTGCCTGGAACATCCCCTCCTTTGGCCATCCAGTTCACCCAGACCTGACCTTCAAACGTGAGCCTAGGTGTCACTTCTTTATGACATGTCGGCTTGAAACAGACTGTGCCGGGAGCATTTACACAAAGGAAATTGGCAAATACTGCAAACCAGGGCCTGACTTATTGTTTGCATGCTCGTCTAGACTTGAGAAAATACCGGCGAACATGTGACTAAGGCAGATTAAATTTAAGAGTGCTATGCTTGTCACAGTTACACTGCAAATAGCTCAGAAACTGAGCAAATACTCTTCCAGTATTTGTAAACTATTATCTAATTTAGCAAAGAACTTGCTTACATCGTTGACAGATGAGTGACTCACATCTTTGTTGGTTCGCTCTGTCTTATGAACAACAGACGTTTATGGTGACGCTGTCATCATTTACAATATGATGCGACTGAGTTCTCTGACAAACGAGAGTGTCACGCCATTTCTTTGCGGTCTGGTTTTGCGACCCTGTTGTTGGGGATAAGATTATAAAGACTGAGAGTACCGATAGGAGATTTTGCAAGAAATAGCAAATCACACTGAAGTTATAGGTATAAACTGAAAAATAAGGTATTTAATTTAAAATCTATGTCATTTCTAAACTTAAATAACAAAATCACAGACAGAAAATTTTGTTAATCCTCAAGCGGTCTCATGAATTTCACGAACAACGTAGATTTGTTTTTCAGATCCTAATTCCCCAAATATCAAATGACAGAGTAATCAGTTAAACTTTGTAAATGCAAGCAAGATGAAAACAGACACAGAAAATAGCAAGAACAAGAATCATGCAAAGCACTGAAACCACTCCATTTCTCAAATCATTGTTGAGATGTGAACATAGGATGGCTAAGGGTACAAGACTTCTAGAAAAACATTTTTAAAAGTCTCTGCGAGGGCTTCCCTGGTGGCACAGGGGTTAAGAATCTGCCTGCCAACGCAGGGGACACGGGTTCGAGCCCTGGTCCAGGAAGATCCCACATGCCGCGGAGCAACTAAGCCCGTGCGCCACAACTACTGAGCCTGTGCTCTAGAGCCCGCATGCCACAACTACTGAAGCCCGTGCCCCTAGAGCCCGTAGTCCACAACAAGAAAAGCCACCGCAATGAGAAGCCCTTGCACCGCAACGAAGAGTAGTCCCCACTCGCCGCCACTAAAGAAAGCCCACGCGCAGCGACAAAGACCCAACGCAGCCAAAAATAAAAACAAAGAAATTAATTAATTTTAAAAAATGTCTGTGCGAATCAATTGGCTATATAGGTTTTACAGTAAAGAGCAGTGTGAGAACTCATTTCAGCTGTGTGCAGCTGCCAGACTTTGTACAGGGTGGTACACATTCCTGGGGTGCGTTTTAAAACTTTTTACACTGAAGGAAAACACAAACACAGTAATTACACAAAGTACATTGGCCTTAAGTATATTCCTCAATGCATATATATATATTCATACAATGGAATACCACCAGCAACTGAAAGGGCAGGAAGCCCTGGGCACAGAACGACATGAAGGAATCGCACGGATTGTAGCGACTGGAAGAACCAGGTACAGAGGCATGTATCCTGCGTGACTACCTGATAGGGTGATTATTTGAACCTCACCTGCCTCTTTCCTGAAGAATATAACACCCTCACCCAGGTCCAGGGTTCCAGGCAGTTTGCAGCTGCTTCCAGGGCTGCCGTGAAGTGAAGATGCCCAGACGTAAGAGGCGGGCATCATGGTGGCAGAGGGTCCACGAAGAAGCAATCAGCAGAGGCGGCTGAGTGGGGGCTCAGGCTTTGTTCACCTGCCCGCAGAGGCTACCTGGGTGAGGGTGTGCTACCTGGACCCTCAGGATCCCACCTCCACTCCTTCCTTCCATCCACATCTCAGAAGGAGATTCCCAGGCCAGGTTTGGGGGGCACAACACGGCCAGGAAAATGACTACTGGACACTCTTGTGTCCCCCTTTTCATATTTCACCTGGGCAGGAGGGTAGAGAACCGTGGGGAGGACGCTGGCCACGTGGTTCCGTGGCTGACCTCATCTGTCCTCCCCGAGTCAGGGCAGGTCCTCAGATGGGAGGGTCCGCCAGGTGGGAGGGCCAAGCAAGCAGAGCCCTTGCTCTCCGGAATGTGGGTCTTGGCGGGCAAGGGGGTGGTTGTCCCACGAGGTCGGATCTCACCTCTAGCTATGAAGGAGACCTGAGGTCACGTGTCATGGCTGCCCGGCGGCTCAGCTGGCTTGGACCCATCTCGGGAAAGTGATGCTCATCCCTATAGAACCTCAACCCCAAGGATCTATTAAAGCCCTCGTTCCAGGGCTTCCCTGGTGGCGCAGTGGTTGAGAGTCCACCTGCCGATGCAGGGGACACGGGTTCGTGCCTCGGTCCGGGAAGATCCCACATGCCGCAGAGCGGCTGGGCCCGTGAGCCATGGCCGCTGAGCCTGCGCGTCCGGAGCCTCTGCTCCGCAGCGGCTGGGCCCGTGAGCCATGGCCGCTGAGCCTGCGCGTCTGGAGCCTGTGCTCTGCAACGGGAGAGGCCACAACAGTGAGAGGCCCGCGTACCGCAAAAATAATAATAATAATAAAGCCCTCGTTCCAGTGCTGACCTTAAGGCCAGTTCCTTTAGCAGAATGAAGCAGTGTGTGATTGAAAATTGGACGGTGCAACCACAGACATAGAGAAGCCGAGAGGCACCTGCTAGCGGCTGAGCCGTTGGTGAGGAAGGCCGGCTCCACAAGACCACCTCCACTGGCCTCCCCCTCTCCCCTCCCGCTCATGCGACTCTGCTGGGAGCAAAAGCCTGCCTTTTGATTATGCACATCGAGATACAGTAGAGAAAGCTCCCCTTCTCTCAGCATTTACTACTCCACCTTAGGAGGCCAGAGTTCTGTTTGTGCTTTTGAAATAAGGAGAATTTGCTCCCCTGGGGACAATGGCCAAGTGTTGTCAATATTTAGAGCTAAATGGCACATGCATGCATCCTATTAAACAAAGCCAAGCACACAAAACATCTAGTGCTAAGGTGTTCTGAGCGGCCACCAGCTTGATTGAGATTCATTCTACCGCTGGGTCAAGGCTATAGGGCTTGTCTGGTTCAGAAGCCACACCACACACGTGGCTATGGGGCCCGGGAAGGGTGGCGGGTCCCAACGGAGATGGGTGCTGCGTTTAAAATCCACACTGGATTTCAAAGACACACACACACACACGCATACACACACACACACACACAAAAGTGAAATAACTTATGCGTAGTTTTCTACAGATTACATATTGAATTAACATATTAGGTTAAATAAAGCACTTTGTTAACATTTATTTTGCTTATTTCTTTCTACTTTTAAAAAAAATATGACCACTGGACTACCCAGGACTTGCACTGGGGCTGACATTCTATTTCAGTCGTTTTAAGGGAACGTTTCCCTACAGCCAAAGGAATCCAGGCTTTAAAAATAACCAAAATAATAACAACCAAACTAGACACTTTGCTTCAATGATCCTGATAGTCTAAGGGTTTCCCACCAAGGGTAGTAGGAGTGGCGGCCCTGGTGCCAGCCATAAAAGGTACATTGCAGAGAATTTAAAAACAATAAGGGGCTTCCCTGGTGGCGCAGTGGTTAAGAATCCGCCTGCCAATGCAGGGGACACAGGTTCGAGCCCTGGTCCTGGAAGATCCCACATGCCACGGAGCAGCTAAGCCCGTGCGCCACAACTACTGAGCCTGCGCTCTAGAGCCCGCGAGCCACAACTACTGAAACCCGCGTGCCTAGATCCCAAGCTCCGCAACAAGAGAAGCCACCACAGTGAGAAGCCTGCGCGCTGCAACGAAGACCCAATGCAGCCAAAAATAAATACATAAAAATACATTTATAAAAAAAAATTACCCTCATCTATGTGAAGCACTTCAAATAGTAAATGCATTAAATCCCTATCACCCCACAAAACATGAGCTATTTTAAAAAAAAATTCCACTTCAAAAAATTTTATTTAATCAACAAATATATATTGAGATTGTGTTATATGCCAGATACTATAGACACTAAAGATAAAAAGATGAACAAGGCTCTCTCTTCTTCACATGGGGTTTCCATTTTAATGGGAATTTATCCTAAGTAGATGACTGGACAAATATACAAAGATATAGGTATGGGGTATTCTTTCATGTAGTTGATGATAGCTAAAAATTAGAACTCGAATGCCACCAATATAGATTAGATAAATTAACTATTGCACATTTCAGAAAAGCACACCCTGCACCCTCCTCCAGGAGCTCTGGCTGTGCTCCCACCCCCTCCTCCACCCCTGGACCCATGCTGACTATGCCTGCAGGGGCCCAGGGGCAGTTCCCCTGCGGGGAGAAGAGGCTGCCCTTCCTTCTCACGCGTCCTTCCACTCACGTGGCCGTGAGGCTGGGGAAACCGGGCAGACAACCAGCACGGCTCTGGTGCAGGTGCAGGGCTAACACCCTCTTCCTTGCTGCCTGCGTGGCCTTTCTCTGGCTCTGGGGTGACTGTTGGCACCCCACATTGTTCTGGTGGGGCACCACTCTGGGCCCTGGGGATGAAAGAGACAGATCCAGAGGGGCAAACAGAGGCCCAGGGGCCTCCACTCCACGTGGGCGGTGCAAACAAAACCAGAGCTTTGTTTCCAGAGTGGAGCTGAGACATTCTGCCCCCGCGAGAAGCTCTGCAGTGGACCAGCTGATCGGATGTCCCCTGCAGTGTCGCCAGGTCAAGGATGCGGCTGGCAGGGAGGGTGCCACACCCAAGGCTGCACAGCCTGGAGCTCAGCGGCCAGGGATGGCCTTTTGGGGATCCCAGATGTCACTGATTTCCACCCACGCTTTCCCCTGGATTGCTGGCAGAATGACATGAAATTGTGGATGGAGGCCCCTGGAGTGTCTCCCTCCCCAAGGCCTGGGATCATGCCGGGTGGTCAGGGCCCGCGCTGCACAGAACCGTGACTCAACTCCCCCCGCCCTTGGCTGCCACTCCCCTCCCCCCTCATCCAGGCTGCCCGGCCCTGAGCTCCCAGGACATGAAGCCAGAAGGATGGCTGTCACTGGACAGAGTCCACATGAGGTACCATGGCCGATGCCTGATTCCTCCTGGGCTTAGCCAAGTAAGGCGACGCTGAGCTGCGAGTGGCGGCCCAGCGCCACATGCCCAGGGACCCACGGCCGACTCGAGCTCAGCCGCAGGGAGAGAAGGGTGGGCTCCAGAAGGATCCACTCCAAGGCCTGCGGAGGCTAGAAACATCCACCCACTATGACTGGCTCGGGGGAGCAGAGGAGCTTTCCTCCCTCGGCCTCTGCTCACAGACAAGGACCCCAAGGGGTGATGAGACTCCGAGCTCGGCCTGGGCTGGGGGCACCCACGGCCCCGAGTGGGGTGCCCGCACGAGGCTGTCCAGGAAGGATGGACGCTCTGGCTTCCTGGTTTCCATGGTAATAGCAGGACGCCTGGTTCTGTGCTGAGCGCTTCATCACTATTTCACAGAAGAAACCAAGAAGCTGTCTGATGCCAAGAGAAACAGCCAAGCCCCTGACCTGACTCGCCACAGCTTCTGCCTCCTGAAGCAACAGGGAAATTCAGAACTTACATGGACTCCCTCCTCAGTCTGAGAATCTGGGGAGGATGCTCACTCCATACGAGTGCCTCGACAATTTAAGGGGTGTAGACCTGATCAGTTCAAACAAGCTGTCCTCAGGGACCCAGCAGCCTGGGGGAAGACAGCTGGGGGGTGGGGTGGGGGGGGTCAGTGTGGGGCAGGGGTCACCTGGTGCAAAGGCTGCTACTGTAATAGGGAAGAACAAATCTGACTCCATATTGGATGTGTTTCTTTTACTTTGACCTTTGTATTTTATTGCTTTTGCTAGAAGTTAATCACTAAAGGGACGTTGCCTAGAAGCTTAAATTATACACAATGGTCCATCTCTGGGAACCCTGCCTCCCAAGTAATGAGCAGTAAGCTAAAATACCTTTGTTTAGCTCACGGGAAACATCCTGATCAGGCCCACCTGTGAATGGCTGCAGGATGGAAGAAAGTAACAGGTCCCCTGTGGAGTCTGACCGGACCCAGGAAATGTTTGACTTTACTGTCTCCCCGTTTAGTATAAAAGAAGACTGAATTCTAACTCAGGCAAGATGGTTCTTAGGGGTAGGAGTCCACCATCTTCCCAGCATGCCAGCTTTCCGAATAAAGTCGCTATTCTTTGCCCCAGCAACTCGTCTGTTGATTTACTGGCCTGTTGTGTGGCGAGCGGTACGAGCTCGGACTCAGTAACACTATTATACTCTCTCCACCAGGGGTGACCGTTGTCATTAGCCATCTGAGGGGTGCCCAAAGGCCACAAAATATCCCAGCATCCCCATCTGGCCCTGGGATTCTTACTTTCTCTTTTTCTTAAGGAAGCATGCATTTTTGCGAGAGGAAATCTGGGCAGGAACTTCATTACCCCCTTTGATGGGACTGGTAGAAGTCAGTGTACTTGGTGAGCCCTTCACTATCTACTGCGAGGTGCCAGCTCAGGGAGCAGAGGGAGGGGCGAGCATCTTTAGACACCTGGAGTCTGTTGAGGGGAGGTGGGAAAGGTAGGGGATGGGGATGCCAAAGAGGAAAGGGCCGCTAAGGAGAAGGATGCTAGGAGCAAATCTGCCAACGGGAGAATGGCCGAAGCCCGAGCACCGGGCCCACACTTCCTTCAGACCAGCCGCTCTCAGGCTTTAAATCACATCACCATCACCTGCAGGGCTTGTTAAACCCCAGCCTGCTGGTTCCCACCCAAGTTTCTGATCCGCAGGTAGGGGGCGGGGCCCAAGACATTGGCTGTGTGACAAGTTCCCAGGTGATGCTGATGTCACAGATCTGGGGAACGTACTTTGAGAACCACTGGTTTAGACCAATGATATTCCAATGTTTGAAAGCCAGGGAACCCTTTGGTCAAATGAAATCTTTGGGGGGCAAAAATAAAGGAACAGGAAGATGGTGTGCCAGACACTTCCTAAGGCACGATTCCAAACCGACCAGAAATTCTGAAGTTCATCCCTGCCTTTAGACCAACCACTGAAAAGCAGCGAATCCAGGCCCCCTGCTGGGGATCCTGAAAGAGCTGGTTACAGCTGCATGGTATTCAGGGTCCGCTGACCCAGCGATCTCTGTTTCAACAGCCTTCCAGTGCTTCCGAGCTTATTAAAGTCTGAGAACCACCGGTCTACACCCCGTGCATCTGCACCACCCGAGAGCCCTCCAGCTCCCCTGAGCTCTAGGCTGCCCATCCACCTGCCTCTCCCGGCCATGTGCAAACACATCCAAGCTCATATTGAAATGGAGCAGGGCCCTGTGGTCCTTGCCCATGTCCTCCTCCTGCCTTTTGTCTGTGGAAAACCTTTAGCCAAAGAAAAAGTTTAACTAGAGAAGTGAGAAAGTGCAGAAACAAAGGAAAACAGTCCAACAAGACAAAACTAATAGTTGAGTCATTAAGCAAAGTCAAGGACCTTTAGTTCCTCCTTAAAAGCTACAGCTAATATTCTGAGCCATCTCCTGTGAGCTGTCTTATAGATACTAAAAGCCCCTCCAGGTGGAAGAAGTTAACTACATGATGACCAGACTGTAGCCATGACACAAGCTGCCACAATTCTGAGAACCAGCCTCAAAGAAATGGAAACAAACCGACCCTGGAACTGAAGACTAACTGTACTTAAAACAATCGAGATGACAACGCTGATCGGACCACCGCATGACCAATTTCAAGATGACGGTCAGAGCTGACTGAGCCGCTTCTGCGTGTAGCACCCTCCCTCTGCCTATGAAAGCTCTGGCCCGCTGATTGTCAGTGGGGGGCATCGGCCTTTGGACACGAGTCTGCCTTCCCCCCAACTCCCCCACACCCCATCCCCAGTTGCCGGCCTCCGCAATAAAGCAAACTTTCCTTTCCACCAACCTTGCCACCTTATTGGCTTTTGCACGTCCAGCTGCTGGACCCCGCTTTTTTTTTTTTTCCTTTTGCGGTACGCAGGCCTCTCACTGTTGTGGCCTCTCCCGTTGCGGAGCACAGGCTCCGGACGCGCAGCCTCAGCGGCCATGGCTCACGGGCCCAGCCGCTCCGCGGCATGTGCGATCCTCCCGGACCGGGGCACGAACCCGCGTCCCCTGCATCGGCAAGCGGACTCTCCACCACTGCGCCACCAGGGAAGCCCCTGGACCCCACTTTTGGTAACAACATCCCAGCCCACCGGCTTCTCCCCAGGCCTCTTCTTCTTGTGCTTCCAACCTGGGAGGCACATGGCCACCTGCTGACGGCTCTCCGTGTGCTGTATCCACATTAACTCCCGACCAAGGCAGAACTCAGAGTTCCCATTTTATAAGTAAGAAAAGCAAGTGTCCAATAAGTAAAGCAGGTCACCCCGCCAGAGTGGGATTCACACCTGTGACTAGGGCAGCCCTGAAGTTCTCTTACCATCCACCCAGCAAGGGGAGCTAGACACTTACTTACCACCAGGACCCCCTGGGCTCCAGGCTTTGGCCTTGATTTGTCGTAGTGGGTATTTGACCTTTTTAGAGAGAGGATCTATAGCTTTCATCATCTGTGAGCCAGAAAAGATTACATGAGAATTCCAAAATCCTATCACAATGAAGACAATAACAGTAATATTCGGCAAGCCTGGTTTCGGGGTCAAAGACGACACTAAGGCTCTTCCCTCTCGGCTGCAGTGGGGGACTCAGCTGTGCAGAAAGGAGATCTTCCATCCCTTCCACGGGCAGCTCCTTCCTCAAATCCGAACCCTCCTAGACAGTCGCCCCTTCCCCGCCGGCTGGCGTCCATCCCTTCATTACTGAGCGCGCAGCGACCCCCTGTGGCCATTTCCCAATACGGCGGCTTGCTGCTCTAGTTCCTCATTTAAGAAATCACGAGACTGATGTCTTTTGTTAGACGTTTTGCTTTCATCCCGCTGAGGAGGAGAGGCAACCGAAGCAGCTCTGACTGGGAAGAGGTCGGCTGAGCTTGTGGGAACAAATATCCTCCTGGTATGCTGACCACGACAACCCTTGAGCTCGGGAAGGGGGCTGAGCGTGCCCCCCTGTAGGCAGTGTTAGGGGGACAGCAACACGGTGATGAGGACCTCAAGGTCTTGATCTAATCTTGAGCTAACCTCAGGTCTACTGCTACCTTCTACTGGCCCCTCCACATGCCCCATTCCTCCCCATCCCCTGCCCCACCTCCAAACCAGGCTGCTGCAACTAAGCAAAAAGATCAAGGCAAAAACTCTGCTTTGGTGTAACCCCCAGACTCAGGAGGTCGAAATAGAAGCCTGTTACGTGAGAGAGGAAAGTCCAGAGGGGTTATCTGAGCCCCTCCTTTATTTCAGAAATGAAAGTGAGGGCCAGAAGTTTTAGGAGGTCTCTCCTTAAAGCCACACAGCAAGGAATTGCACACGGCTGCTACTAACACGCGTCAAGTCATGACGGCTTAGACAAGGTAGGGGGCGTTTTCTCTCACACAACCTAAAGTCCCTCAGAAGTAGGTGGCCCAGGACTGCTATGATCCAGGGCTCCACGATGTCATCTGAGACCCCAACTCCTCTGCCCTCTGCTTCATCAGTCCCGAAGCATGACTTCCATTCACAAAGTTACATGATGATCCCAACAGGGTTGCTAGAGCTCCACTCATGGCTTCTGAGTTCCAGGCAGAAAAAAGAGAGAAGCCTCATCTGTAACTAGTGGTGATGATAACAGCTTCTATTTCTTCAGTGCCTGCTGTGTTTACATGCACTGTCTCATCCATTCTCGTAATAATCCTGCCAGCTAAGAGTTTCTTAGTCCCATTTCACAGGTGAGAAAAATGAAGCTTAGTGAGGTTGTCACCTGCCCTACAACTAGCGAGTGATGGAAACAAAATCTGAACCCAGATCTGACTCCAAATTCCGTGGTCTTAACACTCCAGCACCACTGGAAGGGGAAGAATCACAGGACTCAGCCGTGGATTTTGCCCCAAGGGCTACCTTTCCAACCTGCTCCCTTGGCATAGTTATTAACGATTCTTGATTGTAAATAGAGAGAGACAACACTAAACACTTCTGGAGGACGAGGCTGCTTCTGCTGCTGCCGTTTCCACCGTGGGCAAGGGGTGGGGAAGCATTCAGTAGAAAGGTCTGTTTCAAAATAAGCAAGTTTGCCGGTCGCATTTCATGGAGACCCTTCACCCTTTTTCTGACCTGCTGCTGACTACCTTATAGCCACAGGTGAAACTTCCACGTGACTCTGGGCTGTTTCGGTTTAACATCCCATCAAAGCGTCATCTTCTACTACTTGTACAGTTGGGTCAGAATTTTTCAAAAATCACTTAAACGTGTAAAACAGAAAAATCCTTCTGCTTTGTAAAAAGGCTCTCGGCTTCATAAAAGAACTCGCTCCAGGGTCCCTTTGACTGGAGCTCTCAGTATGTTTAAGTATAAGATAATTCTCAGTATTAACTAGTTGGCAAAATGGCTCAAGGAGAGAGGGATTTAAAACTAGACTGTGTGACAGGCCGCCCAGCGAAGACCAACCAGAAATTACGGCATACGTGACACAGATCAGCGGGAAAAGGGAGCTACATTTACAGCCGGAATTATCCCGCTCGCCCTTCCCATAAACGGAAGTCCACCTCTGCCTAGAATTTTGGATGAGGAGAAGAAATGCCGAGAGTGGGCCTATGGAAGCGCTCTGCTCCACAACCGATGCCCGTGCGAGGGCGATCGTGCTTTGTTCTCCTGCAGCCGTTTGTCCTGGGATCTCAGCTAAGACCTGCTGAGCCCCCGACGGGGCGCCCTGCCCACAGCTCACACCCCTGCGCCTCAGTCCTCTGCAGTACCGCAGACGGCGCCAAACACCCCGTCCTTTAGAAGGAACTTCTCCCCAATACTTGCCCCTCCCACACTCCCCCCATCCGGTCCTCCCCTCCCTCTGCTGTCCTTCCCTTTCTTCCTTTATTCATTGAGACACCAAATATCTATGAGAGCCTAAAGCAGAGCTCTGTGCACATACTGGGGAGATGAATTAAGACTGGGTCCCTGGGCTTCCCTGGTGGCGCAGTGGTTAAGAGTCTGCCTGCAAATTCAGGGGACACAGGTTCGTGCTCCAGTCCGGGAAGATCCCACATGCCGCGGAGCGGCTGGGCCCGTGAGCCATGGCCGCTGAGCCTGCGCGTCTGGAGCCTGTGCTCCGCAACGGGAGAGGCCACAGCAGTGAGAGGCCCGCGTACCGCAAAAAGACTGGGTCCCTGCCTTTGAAGAGCCCAGGGCAGGGAAATAAAAAGTATAGACAATTGGAATCCAGGAGGCTGACACAGGTTGCTGAGGGAGCAGCGTCATGCAAGAGCTCCATCATCTCAGCCTGTGGGTTCTGGAGTTAGACCTGTCTTGACTGTCTTCAGGTCCCAATTCTGTTACCCAAGCAGGTTCGTCTTGCTCCACAGGCAGCCAGCCCAAATGGTGAGACCCGGAGGTTTGCAACGAAGAGAGGGTTTATTCACGAGGCAGCCAAGAGAGGAGAAGGGAGAACAGGCCCCGAAAGCAAGGGGTGTTTATGGGATCAAGTATAAAGCAGTAGGGCAGGTCTGAGACATGAGAGGCGTTGGGGGTATGGGGAAAGGCAATGGAAAAAGGTGCAGTAATCATCCTTCTGCCCAGGTGTGACTACGCTACAGGCCTCTGTACGTTTAGAAAACTGAGGTGTTTAGCACATCTGAGGGTGGGATTTGGGGCCCTCTGACACCAAAAGGTCACTGAGTGGACACTCGCACCTGTCCAGTTGGAGGCTTGGTGGTCCACTCCGGTCTGAACCAGTTCAGCTCAAAATAGACACAGCTGACTCCGAGTTCCTCTAAAACAACTTGGGCAAACATCTTATTGCTTAGGCTACATGCCAGTTAGAGTACATGCAAGGCGTTTTAGGTGGCAAAATTGAGTTTATTTGGGAATAGCAGAGGAATTGCAATTCAGGCCATGCACACTATGGTGAACCATGGGCGAGGCTGGGGGACCCGGGAGAGGAGCATTCTTTTATAGAAGAGAAGGGGGAAGTTGGGAGGAGCTGTTTTGAACGAAAGTTCATTGGAGGAGAGCGAGAGTTAGGTGTTGCTGTGGTTTCTCATTGGCTAGGTTGTTGCTGGGCGAGGAGAAAACCTTCCCTCTTCCTGCTGGGGGATGTAAATTAAGCTGAGATGAGTTATGCTCCCAGATGGCAGTGCTGAAGCTGCTGGTCCAGGCCCACACCTTGAGAACCACTGAATTAGAGAAGGTCCTTGCAGGAGTCCAATCCTCCCCCATCCCTGCCCTTCCACAAGCACCCCCTCACTAACTTGCACAGATACGGCTCAAAATGCCACATGTCAGAGTTAAACAGTCCTGTAATATAACAAGGTACTTGGGTGCTCCATTTTGCTTTGATGTAGCTTTAGTCTCATGTTGGCTTCAGTCTCGGCAGGGGCCTGGGGGCCTCTCAGAGCCCCCTTTCATGTGAACAGCAGCTGGAGTTGAGGGTGTGCCCAGCTGTGTCCAGAGGTGGGCAGCCAGAAAGCACCATACAATCAGCTCTGGTGCAAACTGGGTGTCCCCCCACCTCGTCCCCCTCCCTTCCTCCGGCTCCAAGGCCCTGGCTGCGGCCACAGCATCCACCTGGTGGCCCTCAGCTGTAAGCTGAGCTTATAAGGGTCCTGCTACTTACTGCTGCTTATTGCCAGGGCTGTGTTTATGCCAATTGCTAATTGCTTGTCTTTGCTCCGCAGAGTTTTACTGGATATAAGATCTTTCCTCAGAAGTGCATTTCTGAAACTGTCTTGAAGTGGTTAAGAAACAAACGGGGAGGGATCTGGACACACAGCTCGACCTACTCTCCTGTGCTGCTGCCCGTGTTGTGGGCATCCTAGGGAAGCCACGGCCCAGGCACTCAGCATCTGACCTACAGCTTCACAGTCTGGTCTGACGTTACTGCTGCAAGAGGAATGAATCTATTACTTGCTACCGTTTCCTCCGCTGCCTCTCATTTTCTTCTGCTGTCTGAAACAATGGCCAGTCACTTGCTGTGTTTTCCAAAGTCGGCTTCTGAGGTTTCATGTGAAACAGGGACCCCTGACAGTGTCAAGTCTACTGTGCATCTCCATGGCAACCTTTGGTTTGAAGAACCGGGAGCGGCGGGGGGGGAGTTCCTCTTTCTCATGACAGAGCTGTCACTGCCCCCTCCTGCTGAAGAGGATTGGCAAGGGGGTGGTCCAGGTCCTAGAAAAACAGCCCTTCTGGAGTGTCCAAGTTTCCTATTGTTCTGTCACAAAGTACCACGAATTATCTTTCAGTTCTGAGGTTGTTGGTGGAAATAATCAATAAACCGATCTGTGCCTCTTGGACACATCTCTTCATATATGTTCCGGAAGCAGCTCCTTCAAGATTCCCGGGGGCCTCCTCCTCTTCCTGGGGGACACTTAAAAGGAGGTTAATAGGATGCCTCTGTTGCTGGTTTCAAGGCCACAGCTGATAACACTATCCCCCTTCTGGACCATCTGTTCCAGGCTCCCCTCGCCTCAGCTAGCACCTTTGCTGGTCTCAGTGGCTTAATCCATGTGATGACTCAGAAGCTCACCTCTGCGAAGTATGAACGCTGGTCTACATGCCCTTCTCAGGCTGGAGTTGTTGCTTGTTCATCTACCATCAACACTCAGCAAGAGGACCACGTGGCAGCCTGTGCATCACCTGGGTTCACACATCCCAGTGTGCAGCAGCCCTGCCTCGTCCTTCTGGGCACATACCCCCATCAGGATGGTGCCTCTTCCTGCTTGCCGGTGACTCTGACACGCCCAGATGAAGACGGCAGCTTGTAATTCAATGAGGCTCACATGTTCCCAGGCAGAAGTCTACCTTTGGGAACCAAGACATCTCAACCTGCAGAGCTTAGATTTAAGAGTGTGATTTTTTGCCTTGTTACCATTTCAAGACCACCCCTGGTTGCAGGTGTATACAGCTGCCATCTATTTTCAGCTTCCACATATGTACCAAGCCCACCTGACCATGAACTAGAGTTGGACTTTCTCTTCCTCCTTCGTCTGGTCATACACCATTTCCCAGTCACAGGAAGGAACGGATGAGCTGCCCTGGAGCAAGGACCGTGGGTGATGGAGAGATCTGGGCTACGAGTTGTGTAGTTTGCTGTCCCCCCTGCTCTGGCTTATGTGAGACTGTAGATATACCACTTCCATCTTAAAATGGATCCTGGGGGCCCACCCAGCCTTGTCCTGGGGGTGTGTGTCAGAATCCAGCTCAGCAAGGGCATCTGTGGCTGCACAGCCACTTTACGGCCCATGGTCAAGGGTCCCGTCTCCACCAGGGCCCCGCAGGGTACCAGGAGTGTTTCTTAAAAGTGGAAGAGGCACAGTATTGCTCTGCAGAGGCAAAGGGGTATGTGCTGTGATTGTCCACAGAAGCACACAGCTCCTTTCCCACCAGCGATACACCTGCCAGGTTACACGCTCCAAATGTCAGGGGTCCTTGTACCACAGCCTGGGCTGCCGCCAGTCAGCAGCTTTCTGTTTTATCTCATATGTGGGTTGCAGCAGAATCCCCAGACATGTAACACGCTGCCTCCCAAATCTGAAGAGGCTTACAAGATGCTGTGCTTCTTTCTTCATGGTGGGAGGTGCACGAGGCGATCATCTGTCCTTTCCTTCGGGTGGGATATCCTGTTCCTGCATGCCTCTCGCCACTGGACCCTGAAAAGCTTCACTGAGGCGGCAGGTCCTGAATCTTCGTAGGGTTTATCTCCCGCCCTCTGCAATGCACATTCTACCACCCGGGCCTTCCACGCACTGGCCACTTCTTGCTAATCCAGGTTGGTTAGGATGGTAACCAACCTGGTTAGGATGGTTAGGTGGTGCAGTGGATTAATGAGATGCTCTGCAGAACTTCCAGATGATCCAGGTCCCTTCAGACTATATCGTGACGGTGGGCAGAAGGGTCAACACTGGTCCTGGGACAAAACTTTAAGTGTATGTATGTGTTTCATGTGAATGCAAACTGCCTCTTTTCTCATAGGAAATGCATTTGCTAAATCTATGTCTGTACACCCTTTGCCTCAAATAAGTTAATATATCCTGGCAAAGACATAACATCTGGTGTGGCAGACTGCGACCCGGGTGAATGCTCAGTTGAATTTAGGAGAATCTACTCTCATGTTCCAGGATCCGCTGGGATTTCGCAAGGGCTAGACGAGTAAATGAAACGGAGAAATGGTGGGACCACTACCTCTGCATCCTTCTGATACTTAACACTAACTTCTGCCCTCCCACTGGGAGGCAGTACTGTTTCCGTTCACCATCTGGCTGAGGAAGGGGGACAGTTTCAGAGGCTTCTGCTTGCCCCTCCGCACTATGACAGCTCTTACCTCTCAGGCCAAAGACCCTAGAGTAGGTCTATTCTGTTACACATTCAGGGACCAGGGAAATGACCACGCGGGCTGGCGAGTCTGTGAACCAACGGACCCAGAGGGAGCTAGGTCCTGACCAGGACTGCGTACGCCCCACTGTAACAGGGGTGCCAGGATGATGTTTCACGTGTCTGGATAACAATAGAGACCCGGATCCCATGTCCAAGAGTCTTCGGAATGTGAAATATTCCTCTTCCCCTGCTGCACTGCTGGCTGAAAGACTGGATGAAGGGACCTTTGCCCAAGGCCCAAGAGAAACCTACCATGGTGTGACCGTCCCCTTCCTCTGGGGATCTGGTCTCTTCTTCAGGCAGTGGGTTCTGGGTCTGAAACTGACTCAGATACGGAAACTGGGCAAAGGAACGTGCATTTTCTGTTGGAGTAACTCCCCTTGACGACCTCCTGGTCCCAGCTCCTTGACTTCTTTGAGGGGTACGGACGGAGCAGCTCCCTTGGCGGCTGTGCGTCTGTTCTGCCCAGGGACACTTTGCTGTAATAACCATCCTGGTACCCACGTGTGGGTCAGCAGCATCCCCCCCCCCACTGTGACGCCTCACCTGCCTCTGGCAGTTATGTCTGTCACGTGACCTCTCTTGCTCGGGAATTCTCCAATCCCGAGGGCCATGAGTGGGCTGGGTTCTGTAATGCACTTTCCCACATCAGCTCTGGGCTGGATTTTAGGGTTTCTGGCACCCCTTTCACCAGGGCATTCTCCCATCTCCTGGAGCCCTCCCAGTGTGTTAGACAGATACGGAGTCCCAAGAGACTGCACCCACATCACCCAGCTCTCTCTTACTCAACTTTACGTTCCAATCCCTTTGATGAAGCACCTACAGAATCCCACCCTAGGCACAGTCTTCTGCCTTCTGCTGGTACCCATGGGCGAGGTCTTGTCGCTCCTCTGGGATACAGCACTCTCCCCTACCCCTAATCAGGCTCAGAACGTCTATGCGTGGGTTTTATTGTGATTTAACCCCAGTTATAAGCTTAGTGACCAGGAGGGTAGGTGGGGGTAGATTCTGAAGGGCCCATGGGGTTCGCCCTACAGGAAGGAGCCCTGGCATCATCTCTAAGCTTCAGAAGGTTCAGGGGAACCTGGGTATTCAAAATTTCCCAGGGCTTTTGATTGGTGATAAATTTTTCATAGCTTTTTATCTTTTTCTAGAGCATCGATCAGTCTTAGCAATAGCTACCCAATTCCACTGTCCTTGTAACTATTTACACGCATTTCTCAAAGGCCTGACACCCTGCATGAACCAGTGCCTTTCCTTCTGCTAGTACGCCATCCCAGTTCACCACCAGTGCTAGTTTTAACCATTAGATGGTGACTTCATGCAAGAGGCCCTATGGCCAGTGATGGGGAGTTACTGCCAGAAAGTGGTGAGTAATCCAACTCCAAAACCCCACTTTATCACTGATTTCTTGGCCCACTCCTGGTATTAAACCACTGCAGGTTGGCTCTAGGGAAGCAGACTCTAAGACAAGAGTTCCTCCTGCAGGATATTTATTAAAGCGTGCCCTTAGAAATAACACCTGTGAGAGTCCCACCTCAGGCAGGAAGGGGGAAGTCCAGCCAGACTGCAGGTGCAACAGCAGCCACAGCTGGGCTCACAGGGAACTCAGGAGCTAAAAGGACCCTTCGGAGTTGTCCTATGTTGGGCTGAGATGGCTGCACCCTTTATGCTATCACTTGGATCAACCACTGAATGTGAGTTTCTCTGGGAAGGGATGAGACTTGGTGTGAGGTGTCACCTGAAGGGGCTGACAGCAAAACACTCTACCAGCAGCAGGCCACCAGTCCCGCACTGAAGAGGATCTGGGCCATGCATCCCTGGTGCCCACCATTCATAGATATGTCATGGAAGTAAAAAAAAGAAACCTTTACCATCTGAAAACCAAGAGATTTGGGGGTGTGCTTGTTACTGTAACATCGTGGTCTATCCTGACACATGGGGCCTCATGCTGAAAGAAGCCTCGAGAACATAAAAAGGAGTCTGTTCCAGAACGATAAGCCTTTCCCTTCTTTTTTGTTTTTTTGCGGTACATGGGCCTCTCACTGTCGTGGCCTCTCCCGTTGCGGAGCACAGGCCCCGGACGCACAGGCTCAACGGCCATGGCTCATGGGCCCAGCCGCTCCGCGGCATGTGGGATCTTCCCGGACCGGGTCACGAACCCTGTCCCCTGCATCGGCAGGCGGACTCTCAACCACTGCGCCACCAGGGAAGCCCCGCCTTTCCCTTCTTAAACATGTTGATTCAACAGTCATTCTGAGCACACGCAGGTGAGTGAAGGAGACAGATTTTTTCATACCTCCACATCCTTAGATGGTTTCACCAAATTCATTGGCTCAGGCTCTAGTCTGCTGACATAGTCACTGGGCCTGGAGGGGGGCCCACAAGAGGGCACTGAGGTTGGACCCAGGGCTGGGAGTGGGCAGATTTCTGGATGAAGAGCAAAGGGTTAAAATGGAATTAAATTCCGTTTCCTAGCCACACTCATCACACTTTAAGTGCTCAATAACCACCTTGGTTAGCGGCTACCATCTTAGCTCCTATACATTTGCATCATCACAGAAAATTCTACTGGACAGTGATGAAGGATTTAAGATTAGTCACCACTCTATGAGATATCTTGAAAAATGCCTGAATTTTACAGCTCATATATGAAAGAATCTCAGTTTAGGCTTTCCCAAATTTAGACAACAATCCTAACAATTTAAATGACATCACCAATAACAACTTGTGAAACTGAAACTTCGAAATTACAATTTTTTTCAACAACCATGCGAGAGACAGAATTTAAATATCATTATCTCTTAAGAAACTAATACAGTACAAAACTGTCATAGGAGGAGGTGATTGAAGCATATGCAACCAAAAAAAAAAAGGAAGGAAAAGTATCATAAAGGTGTCAGGCAGTTAATAAAAACGGCTTTCAGTATTCTGTGATGGGTGTGGTATGCCAACTTTAAAACTTTTAATTTACTTCTTTAAAAATTCTAAATAAATACGCATTTTCATACCTAACTCTGTATTTGGAATTTTACATTCCTTTTCTTAAGAAGCATTACCCCCACCCCTAAAAAAAAAAAAAAAAAACGCTATACAAGCTTCAGCTCCTATAAAATCTTATCTGCCTTGGACAGAACTGATTTTAAGAAGTAATTTTTGTTTTTAAGGCAAAGCCGCTGACCTCCCTTATTTTTCTACTCCTGAATTAAGGTGGAATAATTCCACATCTGTACTGGGTTAGATAGTGTTCCTCCAAAGTTCATGTCCAACCAGAACCTGTGAATGTGACCTTCTTTGGAAACTGGGTCTTCGCAGATGTAATCAAGTTAAGATGAGGTCACGCTGGATTAGGGTTGGCCCTAAATCCAACGATTGGCGCACTTATATAAGAAGAGGGAGATTTGGACACACAGATACACGCAGTGAGGGCAGTCATATGATGACAAAGATGGAGTTACGCTGCCACAAGCCAAGGACTGCTGGCTACCACCAGGAGCTAGAAGAGGCAGGAGAGAACTCTTCCATGGGGCCTTTGGAGAAAGCACAGCCCTGCTGACACCTTGATCTCAAGACTTCTAACCCCAAGAACTTCAAAATAGTAAATCTCTATTGTTTAACACCACCAAGTTTGTGGTAACTGGTTGGAGAGCAGCCACAGAAAATTAATACAATATCCTACACAATGATTGGATCTAGTTTCCCGTCACTCTACTCTATTACTTGCGCACAATTATTTATTAACGAACATTTACAACACTTATATTTACTCCAAATACCAAACGTTAGATATACAATTCCAAGGAAAGAAAGCAAACAGTACAAGAATACACGAAGTAAACATCACAACATTGAAGTCTGGGCCTCACTTAAGCAACAAGAAATGCCAAATCTTGTTATTACACCTTTAATCCTGACTTGAATTTAGGAAATAAAAGGAAGGCCGGAGGAATCAACTACATTCTATGAATGTCATGACGTATTGCCTATCTCTACATAGGAAAAAGCATGATTTTTAAGTTTATCTCCATTGACTTATATCCACACCTGCCCTTCTAATTAAATAGAAAAAAAATACACATCAAATTCTTAACTAGTAAAATCATTTCACAACTATAAAATTAAGATGCTATAAAGACACCACCCTCTACACGCATGAAAGAGCAACATACAGATAGAACTCTCTGACCTGTTTTTTTGCCAGAGTTCCGTGGACAGTTGTGTGCATGGGGTGGAGGGGTGGGTAAGCAGCACGAGAGAGAATATACGCCAGTGAAAAACGTGACCAAACCATTCAAATTAGAAGAGTATATTAAATAACGAAGGTCCCAATGCAAGGTTTTAAAATGATCCCTGGAGGTAAAAGGTTAGAGATAATCCAAGTTGCAAACCCCCTTTTTGTCCTGAAGGCCAGCTTAGCCTGACGTCCCAGGCAAACTTCCTCAGTGTTTTCTACTGTGATTAGGCTCGATCTTTCTACCTGGGGACTGTCACATGCCTCTGCAGAGCTGTGCCTTTGCTGCCTGACTGCAGCAGTGTGTCTGTGGCCACAGAGTGCAGGGTGCCCGCAGGCCCACGCCCTGCAGAAAACACCTACTTATTTCCAGAGTACAAACCTCTTACAGAGGCTGTAGCCAGAAAGCTACAATGAGCTTGCTTAATGATGTTTTTTCGTATTTTGTGACATTTTGACATCGTGGGGACCACCCAGACTGGGGAGAGACTGGCCCCTCCTGGGGTAGCAGCCAGTTCTCAGAGACAGCAAAGGGCCCACCAGGGAGCATGACTTGCACATGAAAACCAACCAATCCACAGCCCACACTCTGAGCACCTCCTCTGACGGCTCTTGCCCTCCAAGAGGCAATATTCCCCTGCCCGAATCATCCAGAGCCGGTACCAGACAACTAGAGACCACCCTGCAGCCCAGAGCCCACCGACATTGTCCAAACTAGCCAGTCCTTCGCTGCATCCCCCGCCCTTACAACAGAGGCTCTGTCCCACGCTCTCCCCCCACTCCAGCCTCCTGACTGGGTCTGGTGTTTCTCCCTGCGGCCCAGGGTGGCACGGCATCGGCCTCTCCCTGTCACTCAGTCACCTCCACAAATTAAAATCCTGTGGGTATATTTTAACACAATTGGTACAGCAAGCAGGGTGACGGCGCTCGACAGAGGGGCATGTGTCCGACTGCTCCTGACTTGCTAAACAGAGTCACCAAGTGGCCCACGCTGCCTCTGAAGGCCCAGCTGGCTGTTGGCCCCTCCATGGCCACAACTCAGGCTGTGTCTGCCATGGTTTTCCAGCCTGAATTATAAGTAGACCTCAAAGGCCTGCTACCCTCTGTGGTCCTCACTTACTCTTTTTTTTTTTTCTCCATCAAAATTATTTTAATTCTCCACATGGGAGGCTTGGGGACAAGACAGTCAATCCACTGTGTTTGGGGCAGAAGTGGGACACTAGAAAACCCAGATTGTATGCAGTTTTTTATTTCCTGTCCACTGAGCACAGAAACAAATTGCTCGTTACCCTGTGCTGGGGTATCGTGTTGGTCTGTTTGCTTTAGAAAGCAAGCAAGCTGCACCTCTTAGCCCTTGGAGCCCGCTGCAGGGCTTCAGCGGCCAGAGCAGTGGTTCTCACACGAGCCTACTCCAAGGCAGGTCTGCGTTGGGGCCCCTCCCAGACCTGGCCCTGTGGGTCTCTTCTTCGGACTGGTCCCCTTTCACATCCTGGAGCGTAAACTCTGACCCTAAGTGGAGAGCTTTCCAGAGTTCCCTGAGTTGTGCTAGCACGTGGTTGAACCCGAGGAGGTAACGAGAACCCCCCAGTTTGTAGACAGTCGGTCACAAGTGCGGCGTGGCTGGTGTCTGAAGTGGGGGCAGTCTTGCGTGGTCCTCACTTAACTCTCAGGTGCTGTAGCCCAGGATGATGTTAATCGTCACCCCTCACTGGCACCTTCCGGATTATGGAATAAGATCTATGCGTCCCGTCTGATTCTCCACCCCGAAAGCCTCGTCTCCGGGCTGGTGACCCCGAGGGCGACCAGGATAACCGGCTAACAAGGCAGAGCCGCCTCCCAAAACGGAGCGAGGAATGACTTCCTCCGCCAGTCTGTGCTGGAATCCGAGCCTGATCAGGCGAGCCAACGGCCCCACTGAGTCACCCTCGTCGCCGTCCTGTGAGCGACGGGCCCTGCTGGCCTGCCCTTTCAGAGGCTGTCCCTGGCAGAGGGTCCAGGTGTTGGTCCCCCGTGTGCTAAAGGGTGACACAGTGACGGGTGGCCTCCTGAAGTAAACTGTGGCACCTAAAGGCTTCAGTGTTGCTTCAGGGCAAACCTCTTTGCTGAGGCCTGCCTTGCCGCTGTTGCAACTTGTCCCTGACCCTGCGGGATGTGAGAGACCCCTTCCGTGGAGACCGGCAGCTCAATGTCCAGTGTGCTATGCAAATTATAACTCGATATAAAAAAAGAAAGAAGGAAAGAAAAGGATAAGGGGAAGGAGTACTTTGTCCCCAATCCCCCAAGGCCCAAGGCAGCTGCTCAGCTCGTGGGGGATGGTAAGTCTCCTGGCCGACGTGTCTGGGCACTGTGAGTGTCGCTACCTATGAACAGGCTGCGAGCAACCTCCCACATCAGGATGCCGTCACCACTGCTTTCCTGGATCAAGACCACGCCCCGGGAGGCTGACTGGGACACCCCAGGAAGGAGGCCACTCAAGACCACCAGAAGCTGAGCAGGCTAACCCCAAAGGAGAAAAGGAAAGAAAAGCAAGGGTCATGGACAGACAAGGGACAAAGAAAGAAAAAACAGGGAAAATTTTTAGCAGCCCAGAGATATAAGCCATTCTGAAAAGATTTAAAAGAAGAAGGGGCAAAGGGGACAGGTGATGCTCCAGTCAGCGGCCGTCCTAGGGAGAGGCTGCTGCCTAAGGCACCAGGCTCCTTCGCTACCCCGCTCTCCCTCCCATCAGACAGAAACTAAAAACCTCAGCTGCAGGAGGCTAAAAGGTGGAAACAGAAAACAATTTTTTGAAGAAAAAAAAATCCCTGTAGACACAGGGGAGAAAACAAAAGGTAACTAAATAGATCTATCTATATGTGTGTGTATATATGTGTGTGTACATATATATATATATATATAATTTTAATGCAAATATAATAAAAATATATTTAGTGAAAATTTAAAACGTAAAACCTCACTAAAATGGAGTCGGGAGGCCAGAAGGGCGGCTCATGCAGTACTACTCCAACATCAATCACAGGAAGCACTGTCGGTTACAGACCTCATAAGAACCGTCAAGGAGAAAGAACCATCCATTACAGGCCCCAACAGGGAAAGATGCACGCTGCATCTCCTACCAGAAGTCAACTACTGAATAAACCCGTTTTTGCTGATAAAAATCACTGACTAGTCTACGTTGAAGGTCACCAATACCTATACACGTGTAACTACACTAAAACAAAGGTGCACGACTTGATCCAACTGGAAATCCAAAATTTACACACTAAGAGTTTATATCACAAATTGTACGATTAGTGCATATTTGGTCCTGTCCAGAACATCCATTGAGACAACTGGTCCCCACCAAATGGTCCTTGATGTTTGGCCCTGTCAAAACCCATCCAGGCTTATTAGGAAACGTCCTTGGGTTCAAACAGCCAGTAACATTTCTTTATACTTTTGGTTTCCAGGATTAATACATAAAAATACTCTTGTGTTTTATTGGTCCAATAATGTGTGTTGCTGTATTGCCAACAATAACCCTTCTTTGCCTGGTAGCCTAGCTGGTAACAGCACACGGGGTCAGGACTCGAGTCTTGCAGAAGAGCGGGACCGAGGTCCAGTCCTACAGCTAGAGAAATGCACAGAGGACGACAAGCTGAGGCTGGGATCTCGTGATACACGAGTTAATAAGTTAGTCAGTCACTGGGCATGTGGATGGATGTGGCTGGGTCATTCCGTAACGGTGGAGCTTCAAGGGAGGGGCTTGGTCAAAGTACTATGCAAAATAGGCAGCAAACGCATTGATGTGAACACTTTATAGAGCGTCTCACCTGTTTGGGAGGAGTGAGAACAGGTGTGGCTCTCCTACTACCAAGGGTTTGGGTGTCATAGCCGTCATGGCGGGGGGGATACCAGGCATCTAATCAACCTCCCTACAACCATCCTGTCCCCGGGGTTAATGGACAATGTGTCCCTTGAATCGATGTGCTACAGAGATACCCACGAGAAGCACCCGCCGCTATTTGAAGAGGTGACTCCCAGACTTACCTGCCAATTGGCATGGACCACCACACCCCTGGCTGGTACCTATCGACTGGCTGATCCAGCCCGGCTGAACCCAGATGTCAAATCCCTAAGACGTTCGTAAGGCTTCCCCCTACCAGCAAACCAATGACCGTTGGTCAGACAGCTATAAAAGGGGAAAAAAACCCAAACCTTCTTCTATTGCTTCGTAATATGACATATTTATTTCTCAGGAGAATATGACAGAAATAGCATACTCACAAGAAGAAAAGGCTACATTGTCAACATCTTTGCTATCGTTTCCATTCCTTGAACAGAGATGGGAGTAAAAGGTACCAGCGCTGTGAAGAGAGGAAAATCTGCAATGTCTGTACAACTCCTCAGGATTCAGAAGACACTCCAATCATTCAAGATGGGACAGGAAAACACCAGCACAACGTCGGCGTTGAGGGGAACTAAGGAAAACCCTGAACAGGTTAAAATGACATGCAAAGAAGAACCAAGCGCAACACTACTGCAGGTCCTTAGAAGAACTCCCATGCCATTCACGACGGAGAGGGCCTGTCAGAACAAAACTCATCACCGAGGTAAGCGAACAGAATTCAAAACAGACATCGACTTCCAAACCCAGCTTCGTGGCACGGAATTGAATTTCCAGAGGAATATAACGCAACCAGACGTGGAAAACAATTTCTTGTGCACAATTCCGGGGCCCAAGATGATGGAAGAATTCGTATACAGTTTACGACAATATTCAATACTGAAGTCCCAGTACCACATTATTCAGTGATGGCACTGAAACCACACCCTGTATCTTACAAGGCCCATAAAATGGAAACGGAACGATTTACTGAGCCCCCCAGGCTTGTCCGGCAGCGTGCCGGGGAAACTGCAGGAATGGAAACAACTTGCTAAGGGCCCCTTCAACTGAGCATCGCCCGGGCGAGCAGGCGCACTGAGGAACTAGAATGACCGACAGTGAACGTCAGATGTGACTGGCTGAAAATTCGCCACAGGTAACATATGGACCGCCCCAAAACTGCACACGTGACCCATGAACAGGCAAGAAGGACAGTCGCGCCTGTGTAGCGAACTCTCGACACTTACACCTTACTTCCTGCCAATCATTTTCCGAGCCCCCTCCCCCTCCCGCTCTCTACGTCCACAATAGATACCCCTGAGTAAAACCTGATCAAGGAGACAGATCTGACCTTTGCCTCCTGTCTCCCTGCTTGGATGCCCCGCAGTAAAGCCTGCTCTCTGCAGAAGACTGTTCCCTCAGGATCTGGTCTTTCTGTTGCGCAGCGGGCAAGGAGCCCACTTACTCGGGTACAAATTTTGGCACCCCAGGTGGAACCCTAAATCCTGTCTGGACAATTGCTCATGGCTTCTTGGCCCTGCTTCGGGCGTGGGGTCCAGACACCCTGTCTCAGCAGCTGCCTATGCGACTTTGCCTAGAAGACGCATCCTCAGAACCTCTGCCCTGGCACAGCGTCCACAGCCTCTGGCACATTGCCGGTTCATTTCTGCAGAAAGAAAGGCCCCCGAACAAGGTCTCTTCTGGGTGTCTCAGTACAGGGGTTTGAAACCTGTTTTCTCTCCTCATTATGTTAGCAGAGTTGCCATTAGACCCTGGCTCAAAACCCACCAACTCCTCCCTTGAAGAGGAACCCACTAACCCCTCCCTTGAACAGGAACTAACGTATCTTTAAGTCACAGGGTCTGGGCACAAACAAAGGAAGCTATAGGAAGAGAGAAACAAAACCAGATAGAACCAGCTGAAACCAAGATGGCAACGAATCTGACCTCCAACAGACCGTGAGTCTCACTTTACGCTGACTTTACTACTGATACATTAGTGTACTAAATGACACACCTGCCGGTGGCCAAGATCAGAGGTCACAGACCAGAAAAGAACAAGAAAGGGGTGGCGCCCCATTTCCAGGAGAGCTCTGCCTCTTTCCTAGAAAACTAACACCGTGCTCCCCAGCACTGGTCTCACTTCTCCCCCGACTGCCCTTCCTCCTTAAAAGCAAATCCCACTCACCATTAAAGTGAGAAGCTGAATTGTGAACAAAGTTCCTGCTTCTCCATTCTCTGGCCATTGAACAAAGCTTGTGCTGCTTCAACCTCACGCTGGGTTTCATTTTTGGCTGCACGAACCCAAATGGAAGAAGAACCTTCCCCGCCAAGGCAGAGGGCCTCGATCGGGCTAGGGCCCGAGCAGGGGTCCATACGACTTAATTCGGTAACAGTGAGAGTGCGCTGGTATTGACGCTTGTTGGAGGGCCCTGGTATTAGGGGGAGACCCCACTGGCAGGAGAGAAAGGAAGTGAAAGAATCATTCTCAGAGATGCTCTTGATACTTGGAAACTTGAATGTGGTCTAGAAACTCCTGAAAACTGTTGGCTTAAATGTGGTCTCGAATCTGACTCAGAGCAAATTCGTCTGAAAGTGAGGTCTGTGAATGTGAGTGAGGGATGTGTATTATCGTCTATTACTGTTACTTGTTTGAACTGGCTATGTGGGGACTGAGTTTCTCAGTGATCGTGACAAACTGTTAGTGAGGTAGCAGTAGGGAAAGGATGGGGTTAAACCAAAGTGTGTTTTGTTTTGTAGAAACTAACCTTTAAGTTGCAGAAAGTTCCAGGCACCAGATGTTCCAAAAAGGTTACAGTGCATTCCAGTCAACAAGATACCACAGTGCAAACAACCAACCAAAAAACAACCAACCACCTATTTGCTCACAGTTTTTGGCAAGCTAGAGCAACGTCTGCCTCATTACAATGATCACGCCTACCTTCCACGAATATGCATGCTCCCCAGACTTGAAACTCCCCTGGTCCAGCTCTCCGGGGAGTCAGCACTTTGAGAGCTATCTCCCTGTCTCCTGACTTGTCACAAGCAATTAACTGCTTCTGCTTTCATCAAAAACACTTGATGTGTCCACTGGCTACGCGCCCCATGCGAGCGACGGACTCATTGCATCGGTAACAAAACTCCCTCCAAGAATTCACCTCATGAGGGTTTTCTGATTCCAAGAAAAGAGGCACCATTCCCTCTGATCCTTTGGGATGTTCCCAAGGGACTAAGAAATTTACAGGGGTATTGGAGCACTTGCTCATGACAGGTAATGGCTTCAAAGGGGCCCCCTTTTAAAGAAACAACATCTTTTCAGGCCTTCATTTGCATGGTGAAGCAGTCACCTTGTTTCAAGCCGGTATTTGCCTGAACCCAGGCACCGGTGACACATACTTCCTGCAAACACCACACAGTCAGTGTTCTTAGAGAGCCTCTGTTTGCTGTGGCCAGATGGAAAAAGCCCCTAAAATGGGAAATGCAAATGGTACACCGAAATGCAGCCTGTTGAGATGCATTCTCCAAAACTGGGGCGCTTTCAGTTACGAGCCTATGAAAAGGAAAAAGACGATACTGTTCTGTAACACTACCTGGCTGCAATACTCTCTAGAACTGGGGGAGCAGCGGCCTGAGAACGGATCTCCGAACTACAATGCCAACTTGCAGTTAGACTTATTTTGTAAAAAAGGAAGAAAAACGGCATCAGTTTCCTTACGTATAGTCTTTCACGTTATATCAAGATAAGGTAATTCAAAAGAAATGTACAGTCGTGGTGCAACGGGAGAAACCCTAAAAGACCCCCGTGCTGCTGGAGCGAGACAAGGAAAAAGAGAGGCTTCCCTGCTGGCGCAGCGGTTAAGAACCCGCCTGCCAATGCAGGGGACACGGGTTCGAGCCCTGGTCCGGGAAGATCCCCCATGCCACAGAGCAACTAAGCCTGTGCGCCACAACTACCGAGCCTGCGCTCTAGAGCCCGCGAGCCACAACTACTGAAGCCCACGCGCCTAGAGCCCCTGCTCCGCAACAAGAGAAGCCACCGCAGTGAGAAGCCCGCGCGCCGCAACAAAGAGCAGCCCCCGCTCGACGCAACTAGAGAAAGCCCGCGCGCAACAACGAAGACCCAACGCAGCCAAAAATAAATAAATAAATTTTAAAAAAGAAAAAGAAAAAAATAATAATCACTAACTCACAGGGTCACTGAAGAGATTTTATAAAAAGCAAGTGCCCATAGGAGGAACTGACGCCGCAGGTCAGCCTCAAGGCCTGGTACACCTCCACACCCCCCTGTCAGTACCTGACCTGCACAGCTGGAGGAATAACATGCCTGCACAACAGGACGATCCCAAGAAAACGGAGCATCTTTTCTCCCCCATTTTTGCTACCTACAAGCCAACCTGGGGAGATCTTCAAACCCTCCTTAACACACCCCTCACCTCTGAGGAAGGCAGAATGGTCGTGGGAAAGGCAAGACAGGAGGCCGACAGGACTCACAAGGCCACTCCAGGCCAGCCGGTGAGGGCAGGAGCTGCCCTTGCTGTCCCCCTCGCTGAACCGGGATGGGACCCAAACAAGCCTGGAGACAAATAAGCTTGACCACTACAGAGGCTCATTATCTCAGGACCGCAGACAGGGGTTTCCAAGCAGGGGCGCCTTAACAAAGTTCGGGAACTGAGGCGCAAACCCCACAAAAACCCTTCAGAATTCCTGGGGAGAATCTCTGAGACGTACAGGCAGGTGACTGATATAGATCCAGAAGATCCTAGCAAAGGTAATAAAATATGACTTTTATTACCTAGACTGCTCCAGACATCCAGAAAAAACTGGAAAAAGTGGATGGCGTGGGACTTCCCTGGTGATCCAGTGGTTAAGAATCTGTCTTCCAATGCAGGCGACGCGGGTTCGATCCCTGGTCGGGGAATTAAGATCCCACGTGCCGCAACTATTGAGCCCATGTGCTCTGGAGCCCGAGCGCCACAACTAGAGAGAAGCCCGTGTGCTGCAACGAAGAGCCCACGTGCTGCAACGAAGAGCCCACGTGCCACAACTAAGATCCAACACAGCCAAATAAATAAATAGATAAATAAATATTAAAAAAAAGGGTGAGTGGCGTATGCAGAATGCCTATGTCAGTTATGTCAGATTCAAGAATGCCCCCACCATCTGGGGGGAAGCCTTAGCCAAAGACTGAAGGGATCTACAGTTATAGGGGGAACCTCACTCCAGTATGTAGATAACATTTTGATTACCAGTAAAACCAAAGAAGCTTCAGACAGAAACACAGTTTGGTCTCTTAATTTCCTGGCTGATCGAGGATACAAAATATCAAAGAAAGGGCCCAAATCTCTCAATCCAATGCTAAATATTTGGGATTTGAATGATCTCAAGGACAGAGGATCTTGCTCCTGGACCAAAGGGAAGCCTTGGAAAGGGTGGTAATACCAACAACTCAGAGACAATTACAGGGATTCCTGGGTATGGCAGGATTCTTCTGTGACTGAATTCCTAATCTGGGGCTCATTGCCAAACCTTCGTATGAGACCCTGAAAGGGAGAGAGAGTGATCCTCTAGGTTGGGCTGGAGAATGCCAAAAGGCGTACTTCACCATCAAAAAAGATTGTTAATGGCTCCAGATGGGTCTCCTAGAGCTCAGAAAACGCTTCGGCCTCCTTTACAGAAGTAAAAGGATGTTTGTTTCACTTTCACAATCACGGGGGTGAAAAATACCTTCTTTGGGTCTAACACAGGAATATCAGACAACAGAAAGCAACACCTGTGTTTGGAGACTTCCATTAATGACTCTGGAGGATGTAAATGAACTTTTGAGTACACTGTGGAGAATGCAGATGAAAATGACCGAATGGATTATGTTGAAAGAGTATATGTCTGTGGAAGGTGTGACAGAGGCAGAAGACCACAGCTCCAGGATTTCCACCAGAAACTTGGAATGTTTATACATCAGGACTGAATGGTGATCAAAGGATGAACAGTGCAGTGCAAGGCTGGCAAAGCACATTTCAAAAGCTGATGGTAGAACATCGTCCTTCAATTTGGAGATTTACTGAAGTTTAAAAGATGAACAGCAAAGCAATGAACAAGTCATCACCCAGCTTCTTGGTGGTCACACTCAAATATGGCCACCAACTTCATAATGATACCCACAAAATCAAATTCATATAACCAAAACTGTTAACATATATAACTAATATAAAGCCAATAATCAGGTTGATGTATACGTGAAAGCAGCAAGTGCTCATCCACTTAAGAATAACCCCGCTGAACTTCAGGGCAAGGACAGAACAAGAATAAATGTGAGGGAGAGGGGGAAGATGGCGGAAGAGTAAGACGCGGAGATCACCTTCCTCCCCACAGATACATCAGAAATACATCTACACGTGGAACAACAACTACAGAACACCTACTGAACGCTGGCAGAAGACCTCAGACCTCCCAAAAGGCAAGAAACTCCCCACGTACCTGGGTAGGGAAAAAAAAAAAAAAGAAGAAACAGAGACAAAAGGATAGGGACGGGACCTGCACCAGTGGGAGGGAGCTGTGAAGGAGGAAAGGAAACACACTAGGAAGCCCCTTCGCAGGCGGAGACTGCGGGTGGCGCAGGGGGAAAGCTTCGGGGCCGCGGAGGAGAGCACAGCAACAGGGGTGCGGAGGGCAAAGCGGAGAGACTCCTGCACAGAGGATCAGGGCCGACTGGCACTCACCAGGCCGAGAGGCTTCTCTGCTCCCCCGCCGGGGCGGGCGGGGCTGGGAGCTGAGGCTCGGGCTTCGGCCGGAGCGCAGCGAGAGGACTGGGGTTGGCGGCATGAACACAGCCTGAAGGGGTTAGTGCGCCACGGCTGGCCGGGAGGGAGTCCGGAGAAAAGTCTGGACCTGCCGAAGAGGCAAGAGACTCTTTCTTCCCTCTTTGTTTGCTGCTGCGCGAGGAGAGGGGATTAAGAACGCTGCTTAAAGGAGCTCCAGAGACGGGCGCGAGCCGCGGCTATCAGCGCGGACCCCAGAGACGGGCGTGAGACGCTAAGGCCACTGCTGCCGCCACCAAGAAGCCTGTGTGCGAGTACAGGTCACTCTCCACACCTCCCTTCCGGGGAGCCTGTGCAGCCCTCCACTGCCAGGGTCCCGGGATCCAGGGACAACCTACCCGGGAGAATGCACGGCGCGCCTCAGGCTGGTGCAACGTCACGCTGGCCTCTGCCGCCACAGGCTCACCCCGCACTCAGTGCCCCTCCCTCCCCCCGGCCTGAGTGCGCCAGAGCCCCCGAATCAGCGGCTCCTTTAACCCCGTCCCGTCTGAGCAAAAAACAGACGCCCTCCGGCAACGCAGAGGCGGGGCCAAATCCAAAGCTCAGCCCCTGGAGCTGTGCGAACAAAGAGAAAGGGAAATCCCTCCCAGCAGCCTCAGGAGCAGCGGATTAAAGCTCCACAATCAACTTGATGTACCTGCATCTGTGGAATACATGAATAGACAACGAATCATCCCAAATTGAGGAGGTGGACTTTGGGAGCAAGATGTATTATTTTTCCCCTTTTCCTCTTTTTGTGAGTGTTTATGTGAATGCTTCTGTGTGAGATTTTGTCTGTATAGCTTTGCTTTCAACCATTTGTCCTAGGGTTCTGTCCGTCCGTTTTTTTTTGTTTTTCTTTTTTTTACTTAAAAAAAATTTTTTTTCTTAATAGTTTTTTATTTTAATAACTTTATTTTATTTTATCCTCTTTCTTTCTACTTTTTCTCCCTTTTACTCTGAGCCATGTGGATGAAAGGCTTTTGGTGCTGCAGCCAGGAGTCAGTGCTGTGCCTCTGAGATGGGAGAGCCAACTTCAGGACACTGGACCACAAGAGACCTCCCAGCTCCACGTAATATCAAACGGTGAAAATCTCCCAGAGATCTCTATCTCAACACCAACACCCAGCTTCACTCAACGACCAGCAAGCTACAGTGCTGGACACCCTATGCCATACAACTAGCAAGACAGGAACACAACCCCACCCATTAGCAGAGAGGCTGCCTAAAATCATAGTAAGGCCACAGACACTCCAAAACACACCACCAGACGTGGACCTGCCCACCAGGAAGAAATGATCCAGTCTCATCCAGAACACAGGCACTAGTCCCCTCCACCAGGAAGCCTACACAACCCACTGAACCAACCTTAGCCACTGGGGACAGACACCAAAAACAACAGGAACTACGAACCTGCAGCATGCAAAAAGGAGACCCCAAACACAGTAAGATAAGTAAAATGAGAAGACATAAAAACACACAGCAGATGAAGGAGCAAGATAAAAACCCACCAGACCTAACAAATGAAGAGGAAATAGGCAGTCTACCTGAAAAAGAATTCAGAATAATGATAGTAAGGTTGATCCAAAATCTTGGAAACACAATAAAGACAATTCAAGAAACATTTAACAAGGACCTAGAAGAACTAAAGATGAAACAAGCAACGATGAACAACACAATAAATGAAATTAAAAATACTCTAGATGGGATCAATAGCAGAATAACTGAGGCAGAAGAACGGATAAGTGACCTGGAAGATAAAATAGTGGAAATAACTACTGCAGAGCAGAATGAAGAAAAGAGAATGAAAAGAACTGAGGACAGTCTCAGAGACCTCTGGGACAACATGAAACGCACCAACATTCGAATTATAGGGGTCCCAGAAGAAGAAGAGAAAAAGAAAAGGACTGAGAAAATATGTGAAGAGATTATAGTTGAAAACTTCCCTAATATGGGAAAGGATATAGTTAATCAAGTCCAGGAAGCACAGAGAGTCCCATACAGGATAAATCCAAGGAGAAACACGCCAAGACACATATTAATCAAACTGTCAAAAATTAAATACAAAGAAAACATATTAAAAGCAGCAAGGGAAAAACAACAAATAACACACAAGGGAATCCCCATAAGGTTAACAGCTGATCTTTCAGCAGAAACTCTGCAAGCCAGAGGGGACTGGCAGGACATATTTTAAGTGATGAAGGAGAAAAACCTACAACCAAGATTACTCTATCCAGCAAGGATCTCATTCAGATTTCATGGAGAAATTAAAACCTTTACAGACAAGCAAAAGCTGAGAGAGTTCAGCACCACCAAACCAGCTTTACAACAAATGCTAAAGGAACTTCTCTAGGCAAGAAACACAAAAGAAGGAAAGGACCTACAATAACGAACCCAAAACAATTAAGAAAATGGGAATAGGAACATACATATCGATAATTATCTTAAATGTAAATGGACTAAATGCTCCCACCAAAAGACACAGACTGGCTGAATGGATACAAAAACAAGACCCATATATATGCTGTCCACAAGAGACCCACTTCAGACCTAGGGACACATATAGACTGAAAGTGAGGGGATGGAAAAAGATATTCCATGAAAATGGAAACCACAAGAAAGCTGGAGTAGCAATTCTCATATCAGACAAAATAGACTTTAAAATAAAGACTATTACAAGAGACAAAGAAGGACACTACATAATGATCAAGGGATCGATCCAAGAAGAAGATATAACAATTGTAAATATTTATGCACCCAACATAGGAGCACCTCAATACATAAGGCAAATACTAACAGCCATAAAAGGGGAAATCGACAGTAACACATTCATAGTAGGGGACTTTAACACCCCACTTTCACCAATGGACAGATCATCCAAAATGAAAATAAATAAGGAAACACAAGCTTTAAATGATACATTAAACAAGATGGACTTAATTGATATTTATAGGACATTCCATCCAAAACCAACAGAATACACATTTTTCTCAAGTGCTCATGGAACATTCTCCAGGATAGATATCTTGGGTCACAAATCAATCCTTGCTAAATTTAAGAAAATTGAAATTGTATCAAGTATCTTTTCTGACCACAACGCTATGAGACTAGATATCAATTACAGGAAAAGACCTGTAAAAAATACAAACACATGGAGGCTAAACAATACACTACTTAATAACGAAGTGATCACTGAAGAAAACAAAGAGGAAATCAAAAAATACCTAGAAACAAATGACAATGGAGACACGACGACCCAAAACCTATGGGATGCAGCAAAAGCAGTTCTAAGAGGGAATTTTATAGCAATACAATCCTACCTTAAGAAACAGGAAACATCTCGAATAAACAACCTAACCTTGCACCTAAAGCAATTAGAGAAAGAAGAACAAAAAACCCCAAAGTTAGCAGAAGGAAAGAAATCATAAAGATCAGATCAGAAATAAATGAAAAAGAAATGAAACGATAGCAAAGATCAATAAAACTAAAAGCTGGTTCTTTGAGAAGATAAACAAAATTGATAAACCATTAGCCAGACTCATCAAGAAAAAAAGGGAGAACACTCAAATCAATAGAATTAGAAATGAAAAAGGAGAAGTAACAACTGACACTACAGAAATACAAAAGATCATGAGAGATTACTACAGGCAACTCTATGCCAATAAAATGGACAAACTGGAAGAAATGGACAAATTCTTAGAAATGCACAACCTGCCAAGACTGAATCAGGAAGAAATACAAAATATGAACAGACCAATCACAAGCACTGAAATTGAGACTGTGATTAAAAATCTTCCAACAAACAAAAGCCCAGGACCAGGTGGCTTCACAGGAGAATTCTATCAAACATTTACAGAAGAGCTAACACCTATCCTTCTCAAACTCCTCCAAAATATAGCAGAGGGAGGAACACTCCCAAACTCATTCTACGAGGCCACCATCACCTTGATACCAAAACTAGACAAGGATGTCACAAAGAAAGAAAACTACAGGCCAATATCACTGATGAACATAGATGCAAAAATCCTCAACAAAATACTAGTAAACAGAATCCAACAGCACATTAAAAGGATCATACACCATGATCAAGTGGGGTTTATTCCAGGAGTGCAAGGATTCAATATATGCAAATCAATCAACGTGATACACCATATTAACAAATTGAATGAGAAAAACCATATGATCATCTCAACAGATGCAGAGAAAGCTTTCAACAAAATTCAACACCCATTTATGATAAAAACCCTGCAGAAAGTATGCATAGAGGGAACTTTCCTCAACATAATAAAGGCCATATATGACAAACCCACAGCCAACATCGTCCTCAATGGTGAAAAACTGAAACCATTTCCACTAAGATCAGGAACAAGACAAGGTTGCCCACTCTCACCACTCTTACTCAACACAGTTTTGGAAGTTTTAGCCACAGCAATCAGAGAAGAAAAGGAAATAAAAGGAATCCAAATGAGAAAAGAAGAAGTAAAGCTGTCACTGTTTTCAGATGACATGATACTATACGTAGAGAATCCAAAAGATGCTACCAGAAAACTACTAGAGCTAATCAATGAATTTGGTAAAGTTGCAGGATACAAAATTAATGCACAGAAATCTCTGACATTCCTATACACCAATGATGAAAAATCTGAAAGTGAAATTAAGAAAACACTCCCATTTACCACTGCAACAAAAAGAATAAAATAACTAGGAATGAACCTACCTAAGGAGACAAAAGACCTGTATGCAGAAAATTATAAGACACTGATGAAAGAATTTAAAGATGATACAAATAGATGGAGAGATATACCATGTTCTTGGATTGGAAGAATCAACATTGTGAAAATGACTCTACTACCCAAAGCAATCTACAGATTCAATGCAATCCCTATCAAACTACCACTGGCATTTTTCACAGAACTAGAACAAAGAATTTCACAATTTGTATGGAAACACAAAAGACCCCAAATAGCCAAAGCAATCTTGAGAACGAAAAATGGAGCTGAAGGAATCAGGCTCCCTGACTTCAGACTATACTACAAAGCCACAGTAATCAAGACAGTATGGTACTGGCATAAAAACAGAAAGATAGATCAATGGAACAGGATAGAAAGCCCAGAGATAAACCCACACACATATGGTCACCTTATCTTTGATAAAGAAGGCAGGAATGTACAGTGGAAAAAGGACAGCCTCTTCAATAAGTGGTGCTGGGAAAACTGGACTTGAGGATATGGGGAGGGGGAAGGGTAAGCTGTGACAAAGCGAGAGAGAGGCATGGACATATATACACTACCAAACGTAAGGTAGGTAGCTAGTGGGAAGCAGCCGCATAGCACAGGGAGATCAGCTCGGTGCTTTGTGACCACCTGGAGGGGTGGGATAGGGAGGGTGGGAGGGAGGGAGACACAAGATGGAAGAGATATGGGAACAAATGTATATGTATAACTGATTCACTTTGTTATAAAGCAGAAACTAACACACCACTGTAAAGCAATTATACTCCAATAAAGATGTAAAAAAAAAAAGAAACGAAGACCCAACACATCCATAAATAAATAAAATTTAAAAATAAATAAAATAAAAAAGTAAAAAAAAAAGATGTGGCACATATATACAATGGAATATTACTCAGCCATAAAAAGAAACAAAATTGAATTATCTGTAGCGAGGTGGATGGACCTAGGGTCTGTCATACAGAGTGAAGTAAGTCAGAAAGAGAAAGACAAATACCATATGCTAACACATATATATGAAATCTAAGAAAAAAAAATGTCATGAAGAACCTAGGGGTAAGACAGCAATAAAGACACAGAGCTACTAAAGAATGGACTTGAGGATACGGGGAGGGGGAAGGGTAAGCTGTGACAAAGTGAGAGAGAGGCATGGACATATATACACTACCAAACGTAAAACAGATAGCTAGTGGGAAGCAGCCACATAGCACAGGGAGATCAGCTCGGTGCTCTGTGACCACCTAGAGGGGTGGGATAGGGAGGGTGGGAGATGCAAGAGGGAAGAGATATGGGAACATATGTATATGTATAACTGATTCACTGTTGTGAAGCAGAAACTAACACACCATTGTAAAGCAATTATACTCCAATAAAGATGTAAAAAATAATAATAATAAATGTGAAATCCAAAATTCATCATGAATTACAGTAAAAATAAGTAGAATTTTAACAAAGTTAAATTTTTGTATTATTTAACAAATCATGGACCAGATGTCTCAAGGGATGTTTTGAACAGGACCAAATGTTCTGCAAGGGGTCTCTGTCATTACTGTGAAAAGCCAGGACCTTGGAAGAAACACTGCTCCAAGCTTAAGCACTCCAGGTACCTTTGGCCCTCCAGCCAGCCTTTCCAATGTCCTCCTATGCCCAATGACAGGACTCCCAAGACACTACAGGTGCTTTTCCCAATCCTTCCCACAACTGACTTGGAGAAACCACTCTCCAGGCTGGGAATGAATCTTCCTGTCCTTACTGACACCAGAGCTACACTCTCAGTGCTCAACTCCATCACCACTGAACAGCTCCTGCTTTAGAGTTCTAAAAAGTTCAATTAGTGGGTGTCTTTAATAAATCTCAACAAGTTCCTAGCTCTAAATTCCCTTTTCTTAGTCCCTCTACGAGATACCCGTTCTTTTCTCCTTAGCTCCTCTGCTCTTATTAATTTACAGGACCAAGACTTCGTAGAAAACTATCCTGCTGGAATATCCTTCTCTCAAAAGGTGGAAATAATTCTAGAACTTGACAGAAGCAACCAAAATAGCCAACTAGGTGAATCAAATACCCCTTCAACATCTTTTATTTGCTCTGTCTCTGATGGCACTAGAGCCCATTCCAAGGACACTAATCATATATCCCTATTGGATCAACTACCACCCTCCTTATGGGCAAAATCCTCAACTGATATTGGCAGAATCCACAGTGCAGCTCCTATTAAGATCCAAGTAGATCCCTCAAGACCTCTCCCCAGAATTAATCAGTATCCTGTGAATAAGGCATTAATCCAATATATGAGACTAAGGCCCAGGGCCTCGTTATCCCCTGCACCAGTCCCTGCAACACTCCTACTTTACCTGTGAAGAAACCAAACGGCCACGGATGGAGGCTTGTCCAGGACCTCTGAGCCATAAACAATATTGTCATCCTTTGCCACACTGCTGTCCCCAGTTCCCACACTTTATTAGCCACCATCCCTACTAACAGCAATTTTTTTTTATTATTGATTCATGTAGTGCTTGCTTTATTTTTCTTTAGTATCCCAGTAGATAAAGCTAGTCAGAGGGCTTCCCTGGTGGTGCAGTGGTTAAGATTCTGCCTGCCAATGCAGGGGATGCGGGTTTGAGCCCTAGTCCGGGATGATCCCACATGCTGCGGAGCAAATAAGCCCGTGTGCCACAACTACTGAGCCTGCATGCCCCAACTACTGAAGCCCACGTGCCTAGAGCCCATGCTCCACAACAAGAGAAGGTACCGCAATGAGAAGCCCATGCACTGCAACAAAGAGTAGCCCCCCGCCGCGACTAGAGAAAGCCCACGTGCAGCAACAAAGACCCAGTGCCGCAAAAAATAAATAAATAAATAGTTAAAAAAAATAAAAAGCTACTCAATATCTTTTCACCTTTACTTGGGAGGGACAACAGTACACCGGATAGTAATGTCCCAGAGTTTCACTGAAAGTCCTTCTGATTTCTCACAAACTTTAAAGGCTGATCTAGATGATACCAAGTTCCCTGGAGGCTTCACTTTAAACTTTTTTTTTTTTTTTTTTTTTTTGCGGTACGCGGGCCTCTCTCACCATTGTGGCCTCTCCCGTTGCGAAGCACAGGCTCCGGACGTGCAGGCTCAGCGGCCACGGCTCACGGGCCCAGCCGCCCCGCGGCATGTGGGATCTTCCCAAACCGGGGCACGAACCCGTGTCTCCTGCATTGGCAGGCGGACTCTCAACCACTGCGCCACCAGGGAAGCCCAGCTTCACTTTAATACAACATGTGGATGACTTATCTCTCTGCTCCCCTTCACAAGTCTCCTCACAAGAAGACCTAGCATCTATTGGCTAAACTCCTAGCCTAAAAGTGACCAAGTCTCTAAGGAAAAACTACAATTTGTTCACACAAGTTCAAAATTTAGGACATTTAATCTCAGAACAAGGGCTGCATTTAGATCCAGGCAGGCTTTATGGCACCCTGAACGTCCCAACGCTCAAAACCAAACTCCAACGGCAAGGTTTTCCTGGATTGGCAAGCTATTGTCACAACTGGATCCCAAACTTTTCCCTTATGGCCCAACCTTTATATGCCTTGTTAAAAACTACTAAACCTAACCCTATCTTCTGGGAAGATTCAGATGGCATGACTTTTCAAATCTTAAAGTTTAATAAACCCCCCTGCCCTTGGACATCCCAAGGATCAACTCCCTTTCTTCCTTTTTGTATGAAAAAGAAGGGACTGTCCTTGGGGTACTCACCCCAAAGCAAGGGGATCACCACAAACCCACAGGATATTACAGCCAACAGCTAGATCCCATAGCCTGGGATACCTCCCCTCCCCTGCCTCAGGGCCATACCTGCTGCTGCCCCTCTTGCAAAGGTCCCTGAGGAAACAGTCATGAGATTGCTCTTAACCATTTGGGGCCACATGCTGTCAAAGCTCTTAACTCTCATACTCAACATCTTTCAGTGCACCATCTCACTTCCTAGGAAATTCTCCTGCTTACTGTCCCTTATGTGTCACTCTTACTTGCTGTAATAACTTTAACCCTGCTTTTCTCCCCACCTCTACTGAAAAAACCCTCACAATTGCTTAATATTGACAGATCACCTTCTCACCCCCCATGATGACTTATAGAAAACTCTTTTGGATAATGTTGACACTTCATGGCTCACTGACAGTTCTCACTGGAAAGATGAAAATGGTAGATACTGTGCAGGATACGCAATATCAACTCCTTCTGCGTAACTGAAGCAGCACCTTTGCCTTTGGCTGCTTCGGCCAAACAAGCCAAACCACACACACTCACAGGGGCCTGTATCCTAGCCAAGGGCAAAACTTTCAAAGTTTATTCCAATAGTAGATACAACTTTGCAGTGGCTCACAATTTCGGAATGTTATGGAGACAACATGGCTTCCTTACTTCCAGCAGAGATAAAATTTAAGAAGGCCCTTGCGTTCAGGAATTATTAGATGCCATACTCTTATCTTCTGCTTTGGCTATTATTAAGGTCCCCAGGCATTCTAAGCTTGACTCTGGAAGCCACAGGAAATCACCTTGCTGACATTTCCACACACACACACACACACACACACACACACACACACGCGCGCACAAATGCTGTCTTCAAAGAGTCCAAAAGTCAAACCTCTGTCACAGTCCAAGGGAGCTCATCTCCTGATGACAGTCTGGAGAAACTGACAAGAGACACCCAACAATCAGCACCAGAGAAGGAAAAACATTACTGGCAGTCAAATGACTGTTGGTACGATAAGAAGAAAAACCTCGGGTTTGGACCAAATAAAAACCTGGTCCCACCAGAAATTCTAAAATTCCCACTACTGATCACTGTACATGCATTAAACATGGCATCATCAAAACTCAAGTGGCAATATTTGTGGAAACTCTTCAAGTATCTTGGCCAGAAGTATGGCCATTGGTCCTCCTAAATCTCAGATCCAGCCCCTTTGGAACTCAAACTCTCACCCTTTGAGGTGATAACTGAGCGCCCCATGCATCTACCCTCTGCCTCTTTTGACTTTCAGTTAATAAAAGGAGATACACTTCTGTGTAGCAAGGTCTAATTGAACCCTTTGAAAGAAATCATGCTCTAGTACAGCAATCACTTTACAGTGCTCCCAGGAGATGAAGACCTCAAACACCCTGCAACCTGGGGATTTTGTTTATTGGAAAAGGGATCTCCAACAAGCCTTTAACCAAACTGGAAAGGCCCTTATCAAGTGTTACCGACCAACACGTGTGCCTCCAAACTCCAAGAAGTTGACTCCTGGATCAATGTGTCTCATCTACAGAAAGCCCCCACCCCTGACTGCACCTGCACACCAACCGGTGACCTCAAATTAAAGACTTCTAAGGACTGAAGCACACAACAGCTAAAGCAGACAGCTTTCCCAAGACAATAGGATCAGGCCTATATATTCTCTCCTTTCTGCCTTTTCTCACCTTGTTGTTTCCTTCTCTATCCCGGAGAAACAACGCCCTCATTCCCATTACCCAACCCCCAGCAAAAGGAGGAAACCTTTCTGCCTGTTGCGTCTATCATCAGAAACCCAATTCTGCCCATGATGGCAGTGACCCTTCAGTCTTCCCCGTAGCAAACTTCTCCTTCATCTCCAATGCGACCGTTAACTATACCCACAGCCCTTTGGCTATTTCTTACCAAATCAAACCTCTACAGCCAGGTTTGTACCTTGCTTTGACCCCTCCTCTGCCGTAACATTCAATGCAATTAATTGTATCTATACCACTTATAGTTCCCTGTTCTCACTACCACCTTAGGTCTGCTTGCCATAGCAAAACAATCCCCCTCTGTAGGGCCTTCGAGAACAAAGTCCACAGGACAGGACAGTTTCTCCCTAACTGTTCCCCAAACACCACCGACCCTTGGCCAGAAAGGGTCAACCGAATACTCCCAATTAATGGCACTACTGATAATCAAACCCTAGCAGGGGTCTTGTGTGCACCACCAGGTTCTATCTTTGTCTGTGGCAAATAAGCCTTAAAGGGGCCCATGGGTATTCAGACAGTTGGTGGACTGGAGGCCGACGTTTACTAGAATTTCGAAGTCTCGCCATGAGCAACACAATAAACGAGAAGCCCCCCATTAATCTTCCCAATGAAAACTCCATCGCTACCGCCTTAGGCAGGAAATCCCAGGAGGTCTACATGACGCTGGATTTGCCTCCATCAAAGGGCACTCATCCCTTTGTGGGCTTTCACGCCTATGAACAAATCATTAGAAATCTCTCTCTGGAATTGGGAAAATTTGCCGATTTCACTGCGAACGCAATAGCAACTCCACAATGATCACTTCACTCACTGGCTAAAGTAGTTCTGTCAATCACACAGCCCTTGTTACCACTTATCGAACAAGAAGGCGTGTGTGGGACAGCAAACACCACCTGCTGCACACAGGTAAATTCCTCTGGAGCAGCAGAAACCCAAGCACATAAAATTAGAGAACAAGCACTTTGGCTAAGACAAATTTCACCTGACAATCCATGGTCCTTGTATCTCTTTAGCTGGCTACCTTCAGGTTTGGGCTCCTAGTTTAGCAGTATTATATAACCTGGGGTCATTATTCTGCTCATCTTATTTTGTATAATCCCTTTTAAGCTTTGTACCTGATGCCTGTCAAACCTCTGTAGAAAGGATGTACCCAATAAGGTGATGCTGACTCAATACTTCAAGGTGATCTCCAAAGCTTACAACTCTAGTAAGATAGAGACTTTAGGTGGGAAATGCCTCAGTTCTTCCTCTTCCCCTTCCCTGTGACTTAAATGTGGCCTCAATGGTTTCCAATCTGTGTACGTCCTCTGATGTGGGACTTGGCACCCAGGTGTGAAATTAACAAGGGAAACCTTAACTAAAACTAGTGTTGAGAAGGCCTGCAGAGGGAGCTCTTACACCCGGCCATAGATGGCGGCAGTGGTGGGACTGAAGTGAGCTTCTGACAGCATTTGGGGACATCTAGAAACACAAGCTTGGCATCCATGAACACTTTGAGCTTACTGTCTATCTGTTTCTGGGGACCACTGGTAAGTTCCTCCTGGTTGAGCTCGGTTCTTCTTGCATTCAAGTTCCTGATCTAATTGGCTTTCCTTTACAGGGCGGGTCAGCTTGAACTGGTAGAGGATTCTGCCTGTAGCCGCTTGAGTTGGCAGACGGTTCTGCTCAGGGCCAAGCCCCCAGCCATTCAGACCACAAAACCTTCAGCCCTGTCCCCAGATTCCACATCGGGAACTGCTGGTGGCAGCTACAGGTCCCTGTTTGTTTGGAATCAGTCCACAGTCCCCATTCTTTGGGGCCTGCAAGTTCAGTCCTTTTCCCGCTTTCCAGTTTAGCGTGGCTCCAGGAAACCCAAAGCCCTGGCTAAAAAAAGGGAAGGGGGATCCTTCATATGTAGAGAGTTGAGTATACTACGACCTGATTATTTTATGTTTAACAACTATAATCCTGGAAGTTGCAATTATCTAATAAGCTGGCAAAATTTTACTAAAAACAACCTAGAATGACAATGGCCATTATGGGGAATGCTCCAACTAGACAAGATTGTTCAAAGAAATACAATGGAGAGCAAAGGATCCCAAACTGGACAGACAGAATGGGATACCTATTTTAACTGCTATGCATAAGACTACAAAACACTTCAAGATTCCAAAATAGCTTCATTAACAGACTCGTTACAAAAGGCTAAGGGGGACTTCCCTGGTGGTCCAGTGGTAAAGAATCCGTCCTACGATGCAGGGGACACGGATTCGATCCCTTGTCAGGAAACTAGGATCCCACATGCCACGGGGCAACTGAGCCCGCACATCTCAACTAAAGAGCCCACGTGCCGCAAACTACAGAGCCCACGCGCCCTGGAGCCCACGCGCCACAGAGAAGAGAAAACCTGCATGCCACAACTAGAGAGAAGCCCATGCGCCTCAATGAAAGATCCCACATGCTGCAATGAAGATCCCACATGCCATAATGAAGACCCGACGCAGCCAAAAATAAAAGGCTAAGGAAAAATTAAAGACAAAAAAGGTAGCTAACACAGAAGATGCTAGGACAGACGTCACGACCGATGTGACTCTTACTGCCCCCCATCCTTTTTCACCTGAGTACTCCCATTTTACTAACTTTCCGTCTAAGATACATTTTCACTACAGAGAGACTATCAGACAATTACCATTTAAAATAAAACTACCCAAGGTTGCAGATGAACCCTCTCAGGTGTCCTTCAGCCCTTGGTCTAAGACTGAACAAAGAACTATAAAGAATTTTCTAAACCTAGAGAGGAACCCCAAAAGTTTTTTTGAAGAATTTAGAGTCACCATCTGGGCCTGTGACCTTGGACTGCCAGATCTTTATCAGTTTGTTCACGTGTGGTAGGACCTGGGGTAGCCCCCAAAATGGAGGCCAGAAACAAAACAGTGGGACATCCCTGGTGGTCCAGTGGTTAAGAATCCTCCTTCCAATGCAGGGGATGTGGATTCGATCCCTAGTTGGGGAAATAAGACCCCACATGCTGTGGGGCAACTAAGCCCATGCGCCACAACTACGGAGCCTGCGTGCCACAACTAGAGAACCTGCACATCACAACTAGAGCCCACACGCTACAACTACTGACCCCACACACCACAACTACTGAGCCCGTGTGCCACAACTAGAAAGCCCACACTCTGCAACTAGAGAGCCCATGTGCCACAACTACTGAGCCCACGTGCCACAACTACTGAGCCTGCATGCCACAACTAGAGAGCCCGTGTGCCACAACTAGAGAAGCCCACACACCACAACAAAGACCCAGCGCAGCAAAAAAAAGTAAAGAAACAAAATGGCAAAACCCCAAGAATGATATTCGAGATCCTTAACCAGAAAGGGCTCACAAAACAGCAACTGCCCGTTAACAAGCCATTCCTAGAATTTCCCTGCCTGCACTGATTTTGTCTATTATCCAGTCATGCAAACAAACGAAAGATAAATCTGTGGCAGACATTACAGCCCATCTGGAAGCTCTCATTTTCTGGCATTCAGGGTTCCACACGATAAATAACCCAGACAGCCTGCTCTAGGTGCCCTCTTTGTAAATGGATTATCTCATGAGATTAATGGATTGGCAAGAAGGCAGGAAACAGGATGGGAGGCCACAGGCCTGTCTAAACTCGTGACGACAGCTGAGCATTTTGAAAGGACCCCGGAGCAACACTGCAAACAGAAATCCACCGAACTAACTGCCTTACAGATACAACAGCTCCAGGGCCAGAGACGCAAAACAACACCTGCACTGCAGTCCCCTAAGGGTTCCATTTTTGAAAAATGTTGGTCCGAAGACTGGTGTCACAGCTGTAATCAACTGGGACACTGAAAAACCAGATTGCTCTCAAACTATTACCAGTAGTTCCCATAAACCGCCAAGGGGAAACTAAAATTAAAATTAATGGGAAAACGTGCCAAATTTTAGTTGATACCAGAGTTGCATTTTCTACTTTAAATCCCACCCTCACAGGACAACAAATTCCTCGGAGTAAAAAGGAGGTTCCCATAGTGGGGGTCTCTAATAAAGTCCAGAGAATTTTCATCTCAACTGGTACAAATGACTCTGGGACCTTTGACTGAAGAAACTTCCTTTGTGCTATGCGACCCAGCCCCTGTCATTCTATCAGCTGGAAATCTCCTTTCCAAATGAGAAGGTCTAATATGTTTTGCTTCCAATGGAAAACTCACCTTAGAATTTCCTGACCAACCTGAACCTGATCTTTTATGTTCCTTGTAGTGTTTCCGAGACAGAGAAGAGAGAGTTCAACAAAAGCCCCCTAATTTAACTGACATACCCAAACATTTGTGGGCTGCTTGTGATACTGACATTGGAAGAATAAAAAGTGTGGAACGTAATATAAAGGTTCAGATAGATGTAGCTAAACCTCTCCCTAAGTTACCTCAATATCCATCGAAGCCTGAGACCATACAAGGCCTTACAGCCAAAGCAGAAGACTTAAGCAAGCAGGAGCTAACCGTTCCCTGCACCAGACCTGCAACACGCCCATCTTACTGGTCTGGAAACTTAATGGACGGGGACGGCGATCTGTCCATGCCCTGAGAGCTACTAGTAAGATGCAGGCGACCCTTGAACAACATGGGCATTAGGGGCGCCAACCCCTATGCAGTTGAAATCCGCATATAACTTCACAATCCACCCTCCACATCCGTGGTTTCACTTCCCCAGATGCAACCAACCTTGGAGTGTGTAGCACTGTAGTACTATTTACTGAAAGAAAATCCACACAAAAGTGAACCCACGCAGTTCAGACCATGAAGTTCAAAGGTCAACTGCAGGTAACCCCTTTTCCAGTTGTCCTGAAACCAAAACCCTCTGTCACAGGTTCCACCTGATTTGAAATGCTTCACTGCCGTAGACCTCTGTTCAGCTTTCTTCAACAACCCTTAGACCCCAAAAGCCAGTATCTACCTGCCCTTACTTGGAACAATCAGCAATATACCTGGACACTCACGCCTCGAGGACTCACTGGGGCCCCTTCTTATTTCTCCCAAATGCTCCACCAAGACATAAGCGCCCTATAGTTCCCGGGAAATCAACCCTTTCACAGTATGTAGAAGATCCCCTGCTGTGCTCAGCTACCCAAGAGGCATCCACAAAAGACCCCTTGTATTTGCTCCAACAGTGAGCTGAAAAGGACACAAGTCTCTAAGGAAAAATTACAATTATCTCCAGACACTGTTCACTACCTAGGTCACCATCTAAGCGCTGAAGGATTCCGCTATCTCCAAAAAGAATTCGGCTAACACAGGGTTTCCTAGACCCACTACCAAGCAACAGCTTGGTGAATTCCTAGGTTTGGCTGGTTATTGCACACCTTGGGTTCCTAACTTTTCTCTATTGGCTTCCCCACTCTATGAACTAACTAAAGTTTCAGTCCCTGAACTTGAAATAGTGGGGATCTCTAACATCAATAGGGTCCTGTCTCTGAACCTAGTCCCTTTTGTTTAGGCTCTTTGAGAGACACTCATCCTTTTCGCCTTAGCTCCTCTGCCCCTATTCATTTATTAAGCCTAGACTTCTTAGAAAAGGATCATCCTGAAATTTTTGTCTCCCAAAAGGGGAAAATAATTGTAGAACTTGACACAGTTGAAATCAAACTAGCCCATCAGGTGAATTAAATGACCCTTAGGCATCTTTTATTTGCTCTGTCTCTGATGGCACTGAAGCTGATTCTGAAGACTGATCATCTGAATCAGCTACCACCTTACTTATAGGGAAAATCTCCAACTCATACTGACAAAATCCACAGTGTACCTCCCATTAGGATTCAGACAGATCCCTCAGAACTTTTCCCTAGGGAATTGGTCAATACCCTGTAAGTAAAAAAGCCCTTCGAAGTGTAAAGCCCATAATAGAAAATTACAAAGCTCAGGGCCTCATTATCCTTTGCATTGATCCCTATAACACTCCTGTTTTGCCTGTGAGAAAACCCAAGGGCCAAGGAGAGAGGTTTATCCAGGTCCTCCAAGCAATACACTGTTATCCCTTGAACCCTGTTGTTCCGAACCCTCACACACAACTGACATCCATTTCCCCTGGAAGCAAACTTTTTCACTGTAACTGAATTATACAGTGTGTACTTTGGTATTTCAGTTGAGAAAACTAGCCAATATCTTTTTGCCTTCACCTAGGAAGGACCATAATACACGTGAACAGTAATGCTCCAGGGTTTCACACAAAGTCTCTCTTACTTTCCACAGATCTTGAAACCTGATTTGGGTGAAATAAAGTCGTCTGCAGGCTCTACTCTGTTACAATGTACAGTTGACCCTTGAAAAACGCGGGGGCTAGGGATGCCGACCCCCCCATGCAGTTGAAAATCTGAGTATAACTTTACAGTCAGCCCTTCATATCCACATCGATGGATCCAACCACCTGCAGGTTATGTAGTACTGCAGTGCGTATTTACTAAAAAAAAAAAAAGTCCACATATAAATGGACTCGGGCACTTCAAACCCATGCTGTTCAAGGGTCAACTGTATAGATGATTTGTTTCTATGTTCTCCTTCTCAAACCTCTTCAGAGGAGGACGGCATCCACCTGTGGAAACTTTTGGCTTAAGGGACATAAAGTCTCCAAAGAAAAATTGCAGTCTGCCCAAACTCAAGTTCAGTATTTTGGGCACCCAATCTCAGAACAAGGACTACATTTGTATCCAGGTAGGCGTCGTGGCATCCTGAACTTCCCAAAGCCTAAAACTCTGCCCCAATTACAAGGTATTCTGGAGCTAGCTGGCTGCCGTCAAAACTGGATTTCAAATCTCTCTCTTGTGGCCCAGCCTCTATATGCTGTATTAGAAAGCAGCAAACCTGACCCCACCATTAGAGGAGGTCAACATGCCACAGCTTTGAAGTCTTTAAGAAAAGTTTAATGACACCACCTACCCTTGGACATCCTCAATACCAGCTTCCTGTTCCCTCTTCGCAGGTGAGAAGGAAGAGAACAGCCTTGAAGTACTCGCCCAAAAGCACGGGGACCGTCATCAACCCATAGGGTATTATAGCCAACAGCTGTAACTTACGGCACTGGGATATTCCCTTTTCCTCAGAGCCATTCCTGCCGCTGCCCTTCTGGTTAAGGCCACCAAAGAAAGAATCATGGGATCCCCTTTAACCATCTCTGTACCCATGCAGTGAAGCCCCCCTGAATTCTCATTACACCTATGCAATCTTTCTGCTAACTGCTCCTCACATAACTCTCTCATGTTGTGATAACCTCAATCCTGTTTTTCTTCCCTCTTCACTGACGAAACTCCTCATGACTGTTTAACACTGACAGACCACCATATTTTTTTTTTTTTTTTTTGTGGTACGCGGGCCTCTCACTGTTGTGGCCTCTCCCGTTGCGGAGCACAGGCTCCGGATGCGCAGGCTCAGCGGCCATGGTTCACGGGCCCAGCCGCTCTGCGGCATATGGGATCTTCCCGGACCGGGGCACGAACCCGTGTCCCCTGCATTGGCAGGCGGACTCTCAACCACTGCGCCACGAGGGAAGCCCCCACAGACCACCTTTTGACTCTCCGTATTAACTCAGAGGAGACTCCTCTGACCAGTGCAGGTTCTTCACGGTTTACTGACGGCTCCTATTTAAAAGATGAACATGTGAACATCATGCTGTATTTGCTATTACAGCTTCTCTTGAAGTCACTGAGAGAGCACCTCTACCTTCGGCTACTTCGGCCCAACAGGCTGAATTATACACTCTCACTCTTTGGCCAAAGGCAACACCACAAACATTTTTATCTATAGCCGATAAGCATTCCTTGCCACTGTACATGCATTAAACCACTGGTCCAGTGACAAAGCACTCATGAACTAATATTGGTGGGAAAATAATAAAGCTACAAGACGTACCAACCTTGCTTGTCCCACCTGTCCAAAATACAATCCAGGGAAACGTGTTCACGTTACTCCTGGGCATTCTGAATTGCCTGATGGACCATTCAAGGTTTGTCAAATGGATTTCATACAGCTTCCCCCATCTCATAGGTATAAATGTTTTAATCATGGTCTGTATGTTTTCTCAGAAGAGTGAAGCTTTCCCTTGTAGATATACAACTGCTTCTATGGCTAAAATTTTGTTATAAAAGATTATTCCTTCCTGGGGACCCCCTCTCGAGCTTCATGATAGAAGGAACTCATTTTACAGGTCAAGTGCTACAACAAGTCTGTGCTGTCTGGCCAGTTTTACAACATTTTCACTGGACTCACCATTCTCAATCCTCAGGGTTAGTTGAAAGTGCTAACAGCACTATTAAAACTCATTTGGCAAAATTTGTAGAGACCGTCCAAATACCTTGGCCAAAAGTATCGCCTTTGGTCCTTCTGAATCTCAGATCCACCCCCTTGGTAACTCATAAACTCTCACCCTTTGAGAGAGTCACAGGACATCCAATGTACTGGCCCCTGCCTCTTCTGATCCACAGCTGTTAAAAGGAGATATATGTCAATACTGTAAAGGCCTAATTTCTTCTATTAAAAATAATCATGCTGACAGAAATGCTGAAACTGGGCCATTCCTAAATGACTGGGGGCAGGAGTTAGTGCTTTCCAAAATTTCTCAGTGCCTTAAACAGAGTAGGTGACATAAGGAACTTGGCAAATTATGAGAAGGTAACGTTCTGTCCTGACCTAAGCCATGTGGCTGACAGGGTCTTGGTGCTCCGGCTGGGTGTCAGGCCTGTGCCTCAGAGGTGGGAGAGCCAAGTTCAGAACACTGGTCCACCAGAGACCTCCCAGTTCCACGTAATATCAAACGGTGAAAGCTCTCCCAGAGATCTCTATCTCAACACCAACACCCAGCTTCACTCAACGACCAGCAAGCTACAGTGCTGGACACCCTACGCCAAACAACTAGCAAGGCAGGAACACAACCCCACTCATTAGCAGAGAGGCTGCCTAAAATCATACTAAGTTCACAGACACCCCAAAACACACCACCGGATGCGGTCCTGCCCACCAGAAAGACAAGATCCAGCCTCATCCACCAGAACATAGGCACCAGTCCCCTCCACCAGGAAGCCTACACAACCCATTGAACCAACCCTTAGCCACTGGGGGCAGACACCAAAAACAAAGGTAACTACGAACCTGCAGCCTGCGAAAAGGAGACCCCAAACACAGTAAGTTAAGAAAAATGACAAGACAGAGAAATACACAGCAGATGAAGGACCAAGGTAAAAACCCACCAGACCAAACAAATGAAGAGGAAATAGGCAGTCTACCTGAAAAAGAATACAGAGTAATGATAGTAAAGATGATCCAAAATCCTGGAAATAGAATAGAGAAAATGCAAGAAACATTTAACAAGGACCTAGAAGAACTAAAGAACAAACAATGACAACACCACAATAAATGAAATTAAAAATTCTCTAGAAGGAATCAGTAGCAGAATAACTGAGGCAGAAGAACAGATAAGTGACCTGGAAGATAAAACAGTGGAAATAACTACTGCAGAGCAGAATAAAGAAAAAAGACTGAAAAGAATTGAGGACAGTCTCAGAGACCTCTGGGACAACATGAAATGCACCAACATTCGAATTGTAGGGGTCCCAGAAGAAGAGAAAAAGAAAGGGACTGAGAAAATATTTGAAGAGATTATAGTTGAAAACTTCCCTAATATGGGAAAGGAAATAGTCAATCAAGTCAGTGAAGCCCAGAGAGACCCACACAAGATAAATCCAAGGAGAAACAAGACACATATTAATCAAACTGTCAAAAACTAAATACAAAGAAACAATATTAAAAGCAGCAAGGGAAAAGCAACAAATAAAATACAAGGGAATCCCCACACGGTTAACAGCTGATCTTTCAGCAGAAACTCTGCAAGCCAGAAGGGAGTGGCAGGACATATTTAAAGTGATGAAAGGGAAAAACCTACAATCAAGATTACTCTACCCAGCAAGGATCTCATTCAGATTCGATGGAGAAATTAAAACCTTTACAGACAAGCGAAAGCTGAGAGAGTTCAGCACCACCAAACCAGCTTTACAACAAATGCTAAAGGAACTTCTCTAGGCAGGAAACAAAAGGGAAGGAAAAGACCTACAATAACAAACCCAAAACAATTAAGAAAATGGTAATAGGAACATACATATCAATAATTACCTTAAATGTAGTTTAAGGCATAAACTGGCTGAATGGATACAAAAACAAGACCCACATATATGCTGTCCACAAGAGACTCACTTCAGACCTAGGCACACATACAGACTGAAATTGAGGGGATGGAAAAAGATATTCCATGCAAATGGAAATCAAAAGAAAGCTGGAGTAGCAATTCTCATATCAGACAAAATAGACTTTAAAATAAAGACTATTACAAGAGACAAAGAGGAACACTACATAATGATCAAGGGACCAATCCAAGAAGAGATAACAATTGTAAATATATATGCAACCAACATAGGACCACCTCAATACATAACGCAAATGCTAACAGTCATAAAAGGGGAAATGGATAGTAACACATTCATAGTAGGAGACTTTAACACCCTACTTTCACCAATGGACAGATCATCTAAAATGAAAATAAATAAGGAAACACAAGCTTTAAATGATACATTAAACAAGATGGACTTAATTGATACTTATAGGACATTCCATCCAAAAACAACAGGATTGCTCTCCAAACTTGCCTGTGGTTCACCATAGTTTGCTGGTCCCAAATTGCAATTCCTCTGCTATTTATGAATAAGCTCAATTGTGCGGGCTGAACTGATTATTTTTTTTTTTCCAAAAAGGCTGACACCACTAATCACTAATATACTTTGCTAAATTACCAGATCATACCCTCCAATAGCACAACTGCTCGACCTGCCATCTTGACCCAAGAAATGCACCAAGATATTATTACCAGACTAATACTTTTAACACACTTTACAACTCTCCTAAAATATTATTAAAGAACCCCTCCCCCCCCCCAAATTCCAGATCTGTGATCTTGGCTAATGCCATATAAATGGGAAACTTAATTATGAGCCGGGCTCAAGGACTCCTTATACCTTCACCAGTGCTCCTCTGTGCTTTATTTTACTCTCATAAAAAATGCTTTCTATGCTGTTTAAGGTAACTTATGCCCTATTCTCTAAATGTCTCCATTGTCTCTGTTATCACCCCAAGTTTCCTTAATATGATGTCAAAACATCAGAGGACTAATTGTATTAATCATGTTTTTAAAAAATATTTTTATGATATTTTGACTTCTTGGGGGCCTCCCTGACAGGGGAGAGATGGCCCCTTCTGGGGTAGCCAATACTCAAGAGGCAGCAAAGGGCTCACAAGGGAGCACAACTTTCATACAAAACCCAACAATCCAGCGCTCACACTCTGAGCCACCTCCTCTGACGGCTCTTACCCTCCAAGAGGCAATATTCCTCTGCCCAAATCACCCAGGGCCGGTACCAGACAACTAGAGACCACCCTGCAGCCCACAGCCCACCGACATTATACAAACTAGCCATGCCGTTTCCCCTTTCCTGCCAAAATACAATGCCCCATGCCTTCCCTTCACTGCTGTCTCTGCCTCCAGATGCGGGGTGCTTCCCCAAGTAGCCCCGAGTGCCACGCCTCTCATTTCTAACAGAACTGCGAATAACAGTAAACTCTTCCTTCAATGGCGTGGACCTCTCTGTATTGTTACTCAGTCACCGTTAACACATTAAGACCCGGGCACAAATCAGAGGTACGGTTCCCAACGTGGCCAAGTACAATGGTGGTACTTTAACTTCTCCTTTATTTTATGCTGCTGAAATATCCTAATATTTCAATACGCACTACTAGAATATACACCTAAGATCCACTACTAAAAGCTACTTTATAGGATCCAGCAGATGTTGGTAATTTTTTTTAGCAGTGGGTAAGTGATAGGTGAAGTTAACGGGAGCAACTGTAAGGGTGAAAAGACCTTCTTCTAGGAGACTGAAGTCAACGGCTTAGACTTAAGCATCTAGGCCTAGTAGAGAGGAGGGGATACTTGGCAACATTCAGGGTTCAATTCTTCAATTCAGGGTTCGTTCAGGGTTCTTTCCCGTTGTGGAGCACAGGCTCCGGACGCGCAGGCTCAGCAGCCATGGCTCACGGGCCCAGCCGCTCCGCGGCATGTGGAATCTTCCCGGACCGGGGCACGAACCCGCATCCCCTGCATCAGCAGGTGGACTCTCAACCACTGCGCCACCAGGGAAGCCCCACCACTGCTTTTTAATAGATAACATCTGGTCTGATCAATGTAAAACTTACTAAAAAAGAAAACAAATATAATTTTCAGGTTGGGGTTGGAGAAAAACTTGCTACATGTTTACATCCCATACCTGCCTCCCTCTCCTTGTATACTGTCCTGATGTGTTTTCCTGGAATAGGCAGATACCCATTTCATAGCAGCTTTTTAATGTCTTCATATATTAGTGGATGGATGGTGAACTCAAATTTACTGATGGGCCTAGTTTCTAATGCCAATCTGAGTAGAAAGATGACATTTCCTACATGCTTCACATCCACTGAATTAATGAGACAGGGTTGTTTCCAAGGGGTTCTTTGCACTCCTTTGGTTGTATTCTGAACATCCCAATGCATGTACAGTTTTAGCTCCCTTTATTCATTCTTTGGTGTGTGTGTGTGTGTGTGTGTGTGTAAGTACATACCCTCAAATCAACTATACTGTTTTCAGATTTTTCTATATCCAAGGTACCCTTCTTGTATTTTGATATTCATTAAAACATGCAATTTACAACATCTGAACTACGGCAGGACACAAAACGCAGTTCTAACCGGTTCTGTACTACTCCTCGGGTAAGGACTAACTTCAGCCCTGCCGCTAGACAACTGTTTGATTCCTTCACAGACAACTTCACGGTGACACTCAAAGCCTAAGCGCGTTTTTGGTTAGCCTGTACTCTGAGAAATATGCTTCCAGGTAAAAACGTGATTTCCCTCCAAAGCATGATGGGAACACTTCACTGGGAAGGGAGTCTTCTTTCTTGCAAAACCTAAACCACCTGTCAATCATCTGGGTGGTCCCCTGTTGTGAGTGAACTACACACCGAAAACATCTGGTTCAGAGAGATTTTCTTAGGTTGTTTTCCAACCGTGGGATCCATTCAAATTTCAGGCTAACCTTGTACAGAGTCAGATGCCACCAGGCACAGACTTCCAACTTTTGAGTTAGGGTCAAGGTTTGCTAAGTGTTCCAATCTGTAACCCTATCAACAAGTATTCTACAAAGCACGATGGATGGATGTTACTCGTCCGTGCCTGGAACTCCTCATAAAAACACAAGGGCTTCCAGAAACCCTGAGAGAGAAAATCAATTATTTCTCTCCCGGCTGTTAACCAGCTCTTGCCGACTATTCATCTTACGCGTGATGATGGCTAATATTCGCCGAATGGCGAGCAGACGCTCCTTCAGCGAGATCATGCTGAGTATGGCCAGCTGAGCCTTCCGCTCCAACGGCAGCACTGCCAGGATCCACCAGGACCAGGCAGGACCACGGAGGTTACTCTGCAAAACAAAGGGAAGCACAAAATTAGCACCTACAATACAAGCCTGTTCCCCCCAAATGGTCTTTTGTTTACCCACAGACACGTGAACAAGAATTAAATGCCGTCTTCTCTTTGAGGTCTACCGTGCAATTCATTCAGCCCTCAGAACACAAAGCTTACTGTCATGTCACACACTGAAATGTGGGGAAACTCACAAAAGGGAGAATGTGTCAAGAGAAGCATCTTCCACAGGGAAACGCTACGGATTAGTCACCCTTGTTCTCTCAAAGCTCTAGTTCAGAACACATGACCAGCCAGAAAAGGAGACTATAATTTTTACCTCTACTGTCCAATGTTCTGTTGCTGTTCTTTAAGTTTTAAATATGTTATATACAGCACAATGTTTATAAAGCACACAGTAGGTGTGCAAGTTTGAGTGTTACAGTAAGATAAACCTTATAATACAGTCAGTGACAAATGTACCTCTATATGAAACATCTATATATATGAGTTATTGTTAAATATATATATAAGAAATTACTATCAATTATATATTATTAATAGTTACTATTAATTATACATGTACATATATATGAACTAGTAAGCGACCTGAGAGCCTTTATTTCACATAACCAAGCAGGCACTTCTGGAATGAGCTCTAAGCAAAAGTTGATCACAAAGTTGTTCTCAATAGTCCTGGTACTGGAACCAAGGCGTCCAAGGCGCCCTGCTTCTAATGTCTTGACTTCAGAATCCAGACTGGGAACCAGGGAGGGTGGCTCTAGCCTCACCAGAGCTCAGGAGTAACACAGAGGCCAAAGTGCACAGGGCAGCCCACGTCACTGTGCGGAAGGCACCCGTCTCCTCTCCAAGGGAAGAAGGCCCAAGTGTTGGACAAAACAACCTTCTGTGTGATTCACACCCTCCCTTTCCCTCCTCATCTTACCGAGTGGGGAGAAACTGAGTAGCACGATTAATGGGAAGGGCCTTGGCATAAAACTATCTCCCACAAAGGACCCAAAATCCTCTGTGGCAGGAAGACTAATGGTCTCCCGAAGGCGTTGACCCCCCAGTTCCTGAAGCCCGTGGCTACGGCAGCTTACACGGCAGAAGGGACACTGCGGATGTGAGTGAGTCAGGGACCTGCAGACGGAGAGCTTATGCTGGATCTCCCCACCTCGGTGGGCTCAGCCTCATCGCAAGGGTCTTTCCAGCAGGGAGCTGTTCTGGGCTGTGATCGGGGGCAGATGAGTCTATGGAAGAGGGGTCAGAGGTGCAAGCTGCCGGCCTGGAAGACGGACAAACGGGTGAGAGGCAAGGAACACCGCAAGCCTTTCGGGGCCAGAAAAGGCCAGGAAATGGATTCTCCTTTAGAGCCTCCAAGAAGGAAGAAAGTCTTGCCATCACCTTGGTCATAGCCTGGCGAGAGCCGTGTCGGATCTCTGGCCTCCAGAACTGTACAATCATAAATTTCTGTTGTTTTTAAGCCACTCCCGTCATGCAATGTGTTACAATTAGAGATTAATTGGGCTTAATAAGCAAAAACTCCTAGAAGAAAGAATGATTCATACCTCAATCAAGTTAGTCTAATCACCTTGCTTTCTGAATCCAGGCTACAGAACAGAGGAGGAGGGGTTATAACAGGGTGGAGGGTGAGAAAGGACTCGGAGGTGAGCTGAGGCTGAAAGCACTGTCTTGGGTTTGGAAAAGACAGAACTCAAGTGGGGGTAAAAGACAGAAGCCCCCAAGAGACAGAAAAAGAACATAAAAATGGATGGAAAAGATACAAAAGACATTTCATCTGACCGTAAACCTGCTGAGACCTGGCCCTGCCCCCCTTTCTCCAGGATAGGTTAGCGGGCACAGGACGAACTATACACTCTCAGCCACAAGCGCACACCATCCCCTCCCGGGCCACCCAAATGCGGAGAAGTGGAGTCATCCGCACTTACAAATGCTTCACAGCCCTGAAACCCGTTCATCACTTAAAGAGCCAGTGTCACTGAGAGCAGTCCTGGGAGCAGGGAGAAAGCCCACGATGGTGGGATCGAGGGCGAGGAAAGTTTCCGATTTAACGAGAGCTGGGGATTTTCTCTTCATTTATCCAACGCCTGTTCATTGGGTGCAGGGCAATCTTACATGCAAAACATAAAGTGTTCCTGCCCATATACTAAAATGACTACTAAATCTTCCCATGGTGGTGGGAGAAGTACAAAAGTTGACAGTCATCAGAATAAACTGATTTCTGAGAGAAAAGAAATTACCTTCATGTAGTATTAATCAGAAAGCATGTATCGCTTTGCTCCAAAAGGCACACGCTACTATACCAGGGGCTTCTTTGGGCTGCTGATAAATGAACTGGTTCATGAGCGACCATAAGGGAATCAACAGCATAGCAGGTACTGCCAAGTTTTCCCCAGCATAATGTGTCTTAGCACATTACGGCAGGAAATAACAGCATGATAAAAGAAGAAAGGACAGGATACCTGAGGCTCAGGTTCTCTGTCGGGCATTAACCCAAAGTGGCTTAAGATCTGTTCTTTCATGTGATCCTGAAGTGAAGCAAACCAGGACACAGACTGCTGATAAACTGACTCATGCAGGGCGGTGAGCTCTTCATACGCTGCACCTTCCACCTGACCAAGGAGAAGAGACAACCTTTCAACAGTTCGTTATCACACGCGTGTCCATCACACAGTGACTGCGGCCACGTCCGCTGAGCGGATTCCTGGCATCTAACACTTCAGTAATTCATCAGTGTTTTATAAACAAGATATACGCTCAACATAGAAATCTTCACTTTTTTTACACAGTGGAGCTCTATCTACCCTGTCTGTCTGTCCGTCTGTAACATCCAGATGTTTCTCTTAATATAAGCACGGACCCGACGTTACCATGAATCATTTTTAATGAGTACCTGCAATCCTGTATCGGACATGTGCCATGATTTACTCAACCATTCACGTAAGATACATTTTAAAATAATACAAGTAATATAAGTATTTACGCAAAAGTGGTTTTGCGTGTGTGTGTGAGAGAAGGGGCTGTCATTTCCTCAGGATAGTTTCTCAGCAGCAGAATTACCAAGTCGAAGACTTATAACATTTAAAAAATTATATTCCACGTCACCACATTATATTCCAATAGACATGTTACAGCGACAGTGCATTCACGGCCTGAGCCTGATGCCAGGGGGAGGCCCTTAGGCTTCAGACGGATGCGCCCTGCTGCCCGGGGCCCCTCTCACTGCCCAGCAAGGCTCAGTCCTAGGTAGGGACACCTAGAAACAGGTGAGCAGGAACAGCTCTGGGCTGAGGACCAGGGGACCCAGGTTTGTTCTGGCTCCATCACTGCCTCTTGTGTGGAAGCTTCGGCCAGTTGCTCAGCTGCTTTAGGAGAGAATTTTCCCATCTGTAAAATGGGAATAAAGCACTAAGGTCCTTCCTGATTATAAAACAACAGCATTTATGAAAATTGAGGTAAACTGAGGAATCAGATTATAACACACATGACCATTCTCAATTTGATTTATATAATACAAATCAAATATTCATATGTAGTGGAGAGTTTTCTTTTAAAAAAAACTAAAATTATTTCATGTGGTAGCTATTTAAGCTACCATTTTAAAATATATACATACACCCCCAAAAGTCATCATCCACAATGATAGTCAATAAACCCTCTATCAGCATAGAAGAGGGACCCTGAGAGCCACCGCACTCGGTCTTCTTCACGCTCAGCTCCCTGGGCCTAAGACCTCAGAGCTCACCTCGCTGCACTCTGCCCTCTGCCCCACAAGGCCCGGTGCCCACAGATGACCAGAAACAGCGGCTGGCAAGGGGACAGAGCTGGCACCGTGGGTGTGACTACTCACCTTTTCATCTTCCAGATACTCAATATCTGCCGTGTTGTAGCCGTCTCTGTGACGGTGGCTCAAAACCCGGAAGCGGCTAATCCCGACGGCATCCACGACGGAGCTGCCATCGGGGAACGTCCTGACGCCCTTGATCTCCAGCATGCAGCCGTACTCTGAGATCCTGGCAGGACAGGCGGGAGAAACAACCCTGACTTTAAAAATGCAGGAGGGTCTTCAGTTCTCCCCAGATGCAATCCTGGGTCTTAAAGGAATAAAAAGCCAAATGAAACAAACAGCATCTCCATGCCAGAGCAGCAAGGTTATTTCCTCCAAGAGACCAGCAGCCGATGAGAAACACACTGATGTGCGACGTGGCAAGAGAAGGGCCGGCGGGGACGGGGTACTTGTGCCTCAGCCCTTCTAACCAGTGGGGTGGGGACAGGTGGACCTGAAATGTGGCCCCCCAGCCCCCTTGGCCGGGGCACTAGAGCACTGTCCCCACCCCCCGCCCCTCAGACTCTGCTCCCCTCCCCCATGCTGTTTCCGTCCCCAACAAACTGCCGCAGAAAGGCATCTACAAGCACCGTCTTTGGGACTTCCCTGATGGCGCAGTAGCTGAGAATCCGCCTGCCAATGCAGGGAGCACGGGTTCAGGCCCTGGTCCGGGAAGATCCCACATGCCGCGGAGCAACTAAGCCCGTGCGCCACAACTACTGAGCCTGTGCTCTAGAGCCCGTGAGCCACAACTACTGAGCCCACGTGCCACAACTACTGAAGCCTGTGTGCCACAACTACTGAGCCCACGTACCACAACTACTGAAGCCCGTGTGCCTAGAGCCCACACTCCACAGGAGAAGCCACCGTAATGAGAAGCCCACGCACTGCAACGAAGAGTGGGCCCCACTCTCTGCAACTAGAGAAAGCCCACGTGCAGCAATGAAGACCCAACACAGCCAAAAATAAATAAATAAATAATTTTTTAAAAAAAGCACTGTCTTCATCTCCCTGTCTCCCCATCACACCTCAAGACCCCGCTGTTCTACCGATACGAGCCCAGTGGAGTCACACGTGAAGCTGGCACACCCCAGCTGACCTGTCGCTGACCCAGCACTCTCGCCCTCCCTGACCGGTCCCTCCCTTCACCACCTGCATCCTCCACGTGTCCCCAACACACTGGGGCTGCCCGGGACACTGTATCCTCACTCCAAAGCTCTCCTGCATGACCCTACTCACAGTCACGGTTCCCACTGTCCCCCACATCCTGATGGTATCGATCGTGCCTACGATGTGTCAAGCATTACACAGAGCAATTTATCATACGTATTCATCCAAGCCTCACAGAAACATGGAGGCTCAGAAAAATTAAACTGATCTAGGGCCACAGGAAGATCCAGAGCCGAGATCTGAACCCAAGGGTATCTGATGCTAAAGTGAATGAACAACTGCACTACACACCTCCGAACTAATGCTGAGGGAGGACTCCCAAGTTACACACCTGCATAGAGTTATAACACCTCTGCCTGGATCACCAGTAAAGCGCCCCCCTTCCTAAGGGTCTGTCTTATCCACAGCTGCATGGAGCCGCCTGAAGAGCCTCTTCAAAGGAGGCCTCGGTGCCCCAGCTCACATGTCAGCTCCTCCAAAGTCGGTCTCAGCCACAAAACCTGTTCCTGCGATAAACATCTCACCTGGTCTGTGGCCAGGAACTTGGCTGCCAACTCTGCAGCATCCAGCACATCGAGGCTCTCATGTTTGCCCACATGAGGCCATTAGAAATTTGTCCAAAAAATCAGCTGAATTCTCCCCCTCTCCTGGGCTTGGCCATGGGTGAGCCAGGGCTCCTGTCTGCTCTCTCCCTGGAGGACCTGTCTCTCCTCGGTTACCCTGAGCAACCTGCCCTTTGACGGGTTCAGGAAACAGGTTCAGTAGCTTATCTGTAGTAAATCTTTTCTGAATGTTCCATACTCCCAGTGAAAGTGGAACTTATGAAACTTTTTTCACTCTGCTTATGCTGATTGTGATGAATCAACTCTTAATAATTCAAATGTATTCATCTCTTTCTCTACGCTAATGCTCTCGGCATGCTGTGTAAGAAAAGAATCTCTCCCTGTTGCCAATTGTAAAGATAGTCCCCAATATTCTCTCTTAAATGTTTTAATATTTTGTTTTTCACATTGGGAATGTAAATGTGCTACTTTTTGTGTATAGTATAAGGCAGAGAAAAGATTTTTTTTTCCCATTTGGACTACCCACTAATTGTCTGAGTATCTTTTATTGAGGAGTTTTGCCTTTTCTCACAAAATTACATATAAATTTGGAGTCCAGATATGAGTGGATCTGCTTATCTCTATCGTCTGTTTCAATGGTCTACTTACTTGGACTTGTATGTTTACTGCAGGGATGTTCTCCCATCTTTCTCAGCTGGTTTTTCAAAACTACCAGGTCTTGGTCTTTAACATAATGATTCTAAAATCAGCTTGAGCAATTCCATGAAAAACCCTCCCGTGATGCTGACCGGATCTACTTTGGATTTACAGACCAACTGGGGATAAAGAACATCTCTCAGCCACAAAAAGAAACGAAATTGAGTTATTTGTAGTGAGGTGGATAGACCTAGAGTCTGTCATACAGAGTGAAATAAGTCAGAAAGAGAGAGACAAATACCGTATGCTAACACATGTATATGGAATCTAAAAACAAAAGGTCATGAAGAACCTAGGGGCAGGACAGGAATAAAGACACAGACCTACTAGAGCATGGATTTGAGGATATGGGGAGGGGGAAGGGTAAGCTGTGACAAAGCGAGAGAGAGGCATGGACATATATACACTACCAAACGTAAAACAGATAGCTAGTGGGAAGCAGCCGCATAGCACAGGGAGATCAGCTCGGTGCTTTGTGACCGCCTGGAGGGGTGGGATAGGGAGGGTGGGAGGGAGGGAGACGCAAGAGGGAGGAGATATGGGAACATGTGTATATGTATAACTGATTCACTTTGTTATAAAGCAGAAACTAACACACCATTGTAAAGCAATTATACTCCAATAAAGATTAAAAAAAAATCTCTCTATGACACTGAGTCTATGTACCCATGAACACAGTATCTCTGTCCATTCTTGAATATCTTTCAATAAAGTTGTAGAATTTTCTCCATAAATGTTCTACATACATCTTTAGAAAGATATGTTCCTAGGTACATACGGTGGAAACTAGCAGATAGCCCTAAACATCAATTCTCCCCTAACTCGTGGGCAACTGGATGGACTACATTTCCCAGCCTCCTCTGCTGGAGGTGTGAGCAGCAGTGACTGCTATGGGCCCCTTTGCTCCAGGATCCCCTACAAGCACCAGGGCCTCTTCCACCAGCTAGAACTTGGATGTAATGACCTCATCAGGACCATGCAGTAACGACAAAGCCCTAGAGGATCAGGAAGCCAGGACGTGGGCAGGACCCGGGGTCCCCAGAGCAGTCTTTGGAGGGGAGCTGCCTGCTGATTTGGAACATCTTCCCTAGAAAAATGATGCCAAACAAAAAGAGATAGAAAACCAAGCAGGGCTTCCCTGGTGGCGCAGTGGTTGAGAATCTGCCTGCTAATGCAGGGGACACAGGTTCGAGCCCTGGTCTGGGAGGATCCCACATGCCACAGAGCAACTAGGCCCATGAGCCACAACTACAGAGCCTGCACGTCCGGAGCCTGTGCTCCGCAACAAGAGAGCCCGCGACAGTCAGAGGCCCGCGCACCGAAATGAAGAGTGGCCCCCGCTTGCCACAACTAGAGAAAGGCCTCGCACAGAAACGAAGACCCAACACAGCCAAAATAAATAAATTAAAAAAAAAAAAAAGCACCATGGGTTTTTATAAGACCGAAAGTTTTCTGGCTGTGTGGATAAAGGTTTCGTGGAGGATGTAACAATTTTTTTAGACCTAAAAAGTTGGACCAGATTTGTTTGTATAATGGTGAGCTAGAAGAGAATTACAGACAGAGGGAAGCATGGAGGCATGAAAACATGAACTTTTTTTAGAGGAGGGCGAATAATGTGGCAATGGACTAGTAGGTATGATGTTCCAAAGGAAGGAATAGGAGATGAGGCTAGAAACGAAGGGTGGGGCCACATCATGGATGGCCCTGAACTTATACTTTGTTACGTAATAGGAGACACTAGAGGTTTTCAACATCACCTTAAGCTGTTCTTCAAGAAAAATGACAAATGATACACTTAATTAGAACCCTTTCTTTGAACACTGGTAATTCTTACCCTGCGTGCTCTGCAGATAAACACATGCCAAACCGTTTGGTGCCAGTTTCCACGCATCTTCTTATCATAAGCCGATAGCGGGGCTCAAAGACGTGGAGCGGACAGGACACGGTGGGGAAGGCCATGGCACACACGAAGATGGGCACATCCCTGGTCAGACTGCGGGGTGAGGGAAATGTGAACTTAGAGGTGGAGCTGTTAGAAACAGAAGGGAGTGAGAGTCGCTGAGAAACAGCAGAAGCTAGGCAACCTCAGCTCTCTCACTTACAAACCCCTCAGGTTTGCCTGCCTCAGGCTTAGGTGGGAAAAGAAAGCCAAGGGCCACAGCTTGAGAAAGTTCTCAGCTGAGCCACGTTCCCTGCCAAGCCCTCTTATTTAATCTGATGAGACCACGCTTATGATCACTATAAAAACATTCTGATGACCTTGAAGACACTGTGCTACGTGAAATAAGCCAGACAGAGAAAGACAAATACCACTGTAGGGGCTCATTTATATGTGGAATCTAAAAATAAACAAAACCAAGCTCACAGATACAGAGAACAGACAGGGTTACCAGAGGAGGGGGCAGGTGAAATGGGTGAAGGGGGTCAAACAGCACAAGGTTCCAGTCATGAAATAAATAATTCCTAGGGATGTAAGGTGCAGCATGGTGACTATCGTTAGTAACACTGTGCTGCGTATTTAAAAGTTGCTAAGGGCTTCCCTGGTGGCGCAGGGGTTGAGAGTCCGCCTGCCAAGGCAGGGGACACGGGTTCGTGCCCCGGTCCGGGAAGATCCCACAAGCCGCGGAGCGACTGGGCCCGTGAGCCGTGGCCGCTGAGCCTGCGCATCCAGAGCCTGTGCTCCACAACGGGAGAGGCCACAGCAGTGAGAGACCCGCGTACCGCAAAGAAAAAAAAAAAAAAGTTGCTAAGAGAGTAGATCTTCAAAAGCCCTCATCACAAGAAAAAAATTTTTGTAACTATGTCCGGAGACATGTTAACTAGACGTATTGTGGTGATCATTTCACGATATACACAAATATCAACTCATTATGTTGTACACCTGAAACTAATACAATGTGAGATGTCAACTATATCTCAAGAAAAGTAAATAAGAAAAAAATTCTGATGAAAGCCGTCAAAGGTAATGAGTTCTAAATAAAAAAAGAGTAGAAGAATGACAAGGTCTCAATACTTACGGGTCACTACAACACAACATTTTAATCACTTTAAAAGAGAAAAAATAACTGTCAAGCCTATTTTCCGTGGTAATCCCTTCTTCCCTTCTATGTCCTGTGCCTTTTCAATTCTGAAAAATTCAGCATTGCTTATTTAGATACAAAAAACAACCATATAATATTGTCAAAACACACTTTTGAAATATTTCTTACAAACTTTTTCAATTAAATTCATATAAACTCTTTGCAATTAATTTTTTTGGAGGCTAATTTCTCTGCCAAAGGCAGGGGGGAAAAAAATGAGATAAAGTCGTGAAATTAACAAGGATTTTCTTCTTTAGCCTGAACTCAACACCAAGCACCTGGAGCACAGAGACTTACTTTGAAAGCTCCGTCATTTCTTCATCATAAATTCTCTTTCTGTCAGACAGTTCGTCTGACAAATATCGAAATATTAATTCTTCAGCCAGAGTAGTTATATGAAAATTTCTGCTTGCCAACAACTGGAACAAAAGAAAAAGTTAAATAATACCACATGGTAATTAATTCTTAAGGACAAAGAGCTCTCTTCCTAGTCAAGGGTCAACAAGGAGGTGGGGGGAGGGGAGTCGTCTCAGAAGATGAAAGGGACTGAGGTGAGAGCAGGGGAGTCGGCCCTGAGAGGGAGAGAAGGGGAGGGGGAGGGGAGGGGGAGGGGAAGTACCCGGACGCCCCCCACTCCATGAGAGAAGCAAAGAAAGGGTTCCCTTGGAGCAAGGAAGAGGCAATTCCCATTTTGCTGGTGTATACCCTTTCCATGAGTATCATAATGTCAGGGAGGGTGAGTAGCAGGTGGTGGGAGAGAAGAGAGATGAAAGAACCACCTGGAGAGTGAAAAGCTGAGGCTACCAGAGAAGCACAGTAAGGATGACTAATAAGGACTTCCCTGGTGGCGCAATGTCTAAGAATCCGCCTGCCAATACGGGTTCGAGCCCTGGTCCGGGAAGATCCCACATGCCGCGGAGCAGCTAAGCCCGTGCATCACAACTACTGAAGCCTGTGTGCCTAGAGCCCGTGCTCCGCAACAAGAGACGCCACCGCAATAAGAAGCCCGTGCACCACCACCACAACGAAGAGTAGCCCCCGCTCACCACAACTAGAGAAAGCCTGTGCTCAGCAACAAAGACCCAATGCAGCCCAAAACAAATAAATGAATAAGTAAATTTATAAAAAAAAAAATGACTAATAAGGTTTTGGGTCTCAGATTTAAGATTATGAATTTAAAGTGAAATTTAATCTTCCCTATTTTGTGGGTTTACTCTGGCACTGCGATGCTACTTATACAGACGCACACAAAAGGCAAAGAGTTGACTTGACCTGGACTGGGAAAGGGCATTGAGGATCTGAGGAATTAAAGCTGGATGTGAAGGGGAAGTAGGTTGAGACCGAATAAAAAAGTGCTAGGAATTGTCAGTTCCCAAGAAATACTTACTTCTGAGAGTTTTTCTTTGCACAAAGGACAATGTGGGGCATGGTCCAGGCAGCGCTCGAGGCATTTTAGGCAAAACATGTGTCCACAGGGCGTAGTGACAGGCTCAAAGAGCAACCTGGAGAAGACATCTGGGTTTTCAGCAAGAAATGTCCAGAAGACGTTTCCAAATAACCTTTTTATAAGAATTCTAGAAATCACTTATATCCATTTTCCATTTACAACTTCCTTAATCTTATTTTCAGAAAATAAATCAATTGTTATTGAGATATACGTAATTTCTCTAACAATAAAAAGCCCGTTACGTTTGGGATACAAAATTCAGAAAGGCTGAATTCTTCACAGTTGCGTAGATTCTATGTCATCCTACCTCATGCAAAGGGCACACTCAAAATCAGCCACATCTATCAGGAGCTCTGCACTTTCTCCTACGTTAGAGCTCACGTTCCTTTGGGGTGAGGAATCAGCCTCTGAAAAAGTTAAATGCTATAATTAACACTTGCACATCTGGGTAAGAGCATGTGATAACTGTATTTCCTCTGGGGAAAGTATGTTACACCAATGTAACAAACCATGCTGGATGGGATTAGCAGTCCAGCTGTCCCTCCGTATCCCTGTGGGGACTGGCTCCAGGATCCCCACAGATACCAAGACCCCTGACGCTGCAGTCCCTTATGTAAAATGGTGTGGTATTTGCATATAACCTAAGCACATCTTCCCACATACAGGCATCGCCCAGAGATATTGCAGGGTCAGTTCCAGTACACTGAAATCAAGTGAATATTGCAATAAACTGCATCACACAAATTTATTTTTGGTTTCTCAGTGCATATAAAAGTTATGTTTATGCTATACTGTAGTCCATTAAGTGTGCGACAGCATTATGTCTAAAAAAAATGTACATGCGTTAATTGAAAATAATTTATCACCAAATGTGCTAACCATCTTCTGACAACACAGGTTTGCCACAAACCTTCAATTTGTTAAAAAAAAAAAAAAAAAATCTGCAAAGCACAATAAAACGAGGTGTGTCTGTACGTTAAATCATCTCTAGGTTACTTATAACACTTATAGTAACATATGTAAATGCTATGTGTTGATGACTCATCCCTACACAGGGCAAAAGAAAGTTTTGCTTTTGGCACTTTCTGGAATTTTTTTTTTCTGAATATTTTTGATCCGTGGTTGGTTGAATCCGCAGATACTGAGGGCTGACTGTATACAGCCATAATTTAACTGTAAAGCATGAATAAAAGTGAAAGTTATACCTAAATTTTCTCTGCTATTTTTGACTATGAAGTCCTTGTAGGTGTAAACATTTAAACTGTCCTACAATCTTGAAGGTGATATGTTCATTTCATTATCAATTTTAAACCACCTATATAAAACGTTTCTAAAGTATATTGAGTATCAGCCAACATTCTATCACTCTAGGGTCACACACTCAGTGACAAAATAGCCTTACTGGGCTTTCCTGGTGGCGCAGTGGTTGGGAGTCCGCCTGCCGATGCAGGGGACGCGGGTTCGTGCCCCGGTCTGGGAAGACCCCACATGCCGCGGAGCGGCTGGGCCCGTGAGCCATGGCCGCTCAGCCTGCACGTCCGGAGCCTGTGCTCCACAACGGGAGAGGCCACAAAGGTGAGAGGCCCGCGTACGGCAAAAAAAAAAAAAAAAAAAAGTAGCCTTACTGACCTTTCTTGGGAATTTTTCCAGGGCCGTTCACATCGTGCGCATCCTCCAAATCATTCGGAAACTGTCTCTTTAAACCAGTGCTCAGCGCCGCTGGAAGAAAACTTTCTAACACTTCCTTATCCTCCTCACAGTGTAGGCCCAGTATAAAATATAACACCGAAGGACTGGTATTTCTAAATACATCCTGTTTCTCAGATGGATTCTGGTTAAGTAGGAAAAAAGAATCCTGAATATTAAAGAAATCATAACATCAGAGAAAAAAAAATCATGCAGTAGCCTTTCTTAGAAATCTCTGGAAAAAAAGAGAGCATATACTCTTCCCTCATAACCGGTTTCATCTATTAACTTCTAAGATGAACTTTACACTTTTCATGGTAAAATATAAGGATAATTTCTTCCGGAAACAGATCAACTGAACACTAATCTTCATACATTCAAACCATCCCTCTGCTCTTTTTTCTCCAAGACAAAATAATATCAAGTCTCCTGATGTTGTGGGTTGTTTGGAGATGTTCTAAAAGTTTCTTTCAATCTTCAGTGATTTTCATTACTTGCATCAAATTCCTTTAAAAGTGTCAATTCTCAGGCTGAGAAGCCAGAACTGGTCTTAAGAAGTACTTGTAGCTAACGTAACGCAACTGTGTGAGTAACTTGTAAATGTTCAAAATTACATAAAGCTTAATCAACATAATATTGACAAACACGTGCACTTCCCACCTTAGAACTCCCTGCACTGCCACCTCCCTCCACAGGAGGCTGGCTGTTTATGTGGTTCTGACACTGCGCCGTTAATCTTGTGTTCAACATTCTGCTTTGGATGGAAGATGTTGAATTCTGAGGCACATTTTCTGAAGCAGGGAAAAACACCTCACACATTACCTGTAAAATTGCCAAGATGGAAAAAAATATATTTTAAGACACTTTTGAAAAATACATCACATACCTGAAAGACTCAGAGGAAACTCTGAAGCCAAACAGGCCTAAGACATTGACAAGAATAACTACCCTATTCCAACTGCCAATGTTTTAAAAATTCAAGTGTGTCTGAAACCACAGTCAACATCTTAAGCATCTGAGCCCCCAGTTCCTGTCCATCTTACTCGTACCAATGACAAAATACGAGCATTACAGTCTCTTTGAGTTTGGTCCTTACACACCTGCTACAGAAAATCTCCCCTAAATGTCTCAGGGGTAGGAGAGAAACATGGGGTGTATCGGTTGCAGGGGGTCCCAGACTGAAGCTGAGCTGTGATGACCCACAGGATTAAGATAGTTCTAGAGGGCTGCTTAACTTACAAGAGAACCGGAAGAGTCAACCAGTAAGAACTTTAAAGGAAGAGAAGGTGAAGGGACACAGTTCTGGTTCACCAGCTTTTGGTGGTGGTAGGAAGTGCCGGCCAGTCCCTCGATGGTCCTGCAGAAACTCATGGACTCAGCTGAATCCAAGGGCTTAAGAGAGGCGTAGAGGAGTCACTGAAACCTCAACGAAGAATGCAGCCACTGCGCTGCAGGTGACAGATGAGCGCACCAGAACCCACGACCTCTGCGGCAGTGAGGGGCAGCACCCCAGCAGGGACGGCAGTGTCCTCGGCACTGGCCCTGAGGGGTCAGCAGAGCTGCAGGAGGCTGCCAAGGAGGGTACCACATCTCATGGGCATCAGGAGGCTGGCACTGTTTGGCGCCGTCCGTGACAGAAGATACCTAGCACCCGTACCATGCTGGAGGGAAAACATCATGTCTGCATGCAAAAGCGCCAGACAGGCAAGAATCCACGAGACCTGAATCCTGGTCCTGGGACCTTCCTGAATCTGCTGAACGTCGCTGAGCTCGGGCTCAACTTCTCGTGATGCTGTTGTGAGGATCAGTTGGGGTAACACATGTTTTACGATTCTTGTGAAAGTTGCAGGTGAGACAAAGCAGGCAGGAATCGTTCAAAACAGCCAGCTCAATATTATTTTGACAAGTGGAAACAGTGATCAAAACCAATGAGTGACAACTTAACAGGACCAACAAAGACCAGTCAACTACACAAGAATAGGATAAAAAATAGTGCCAGGAAGTTCTCACTACAAAAGAAGCATCTGGCTCTTCTGGCCAATTACAGTTCTAACAGAAGCCAACAGTGTGATGGGAGGCTAAAAATAAACTCCCAGTGAACACAGGGAAGATACACGTTCACCACCTGCAGCCCCTGCACGTAGGGGCTAAGGTTCGGGGTATACAGCAAGGCAGCCAGAGGAGGAAACCTGACAACCCTGTTCTATGGGGAGAGGATGTTAGGTTCAAAGAACTAGTTAAGGCAAAGATGATAGCTCTTCTCTAATATCTAAGGCGGTTTAAATTAAGGAGGAAAAACTTTTCTCTTGCTCCAGAGACTAAAACTCAACTGTAGAGTGGAAATTACAGGGTAAGTGTACAGTACAAGTTGAAAATAAACAGTGTTAAAATATGGAAACGTTGATGTAAAAGCAAGGAGTCCTTGTCATTGGAAATGCTAAGACTGTGTACCTACTGTCCAGGCCTTTTTATAGGGCAGGTCCCTACGTCAAGTGTGACTCAATGACCTCTAATAAGACTGGGTTAAAGATTTGCATACAAGAGCAGGTGTTTCTGCTCCATGTTGGTGAAGCTTTGCTGAAAATTTCAAGTCAACCTATGTAGCTGAATTGATAACTTTTGCATAAATCATGATGTCTCTTACAGGGCTTCTGCACAAACTACAGTCCTTGAATTACAAACTCTAGGATAATCACTTTGCCTCCCCAGCTGCACACATCTACCCTGCCTCAGTAATACGTGTCACTATTTCAGTAGAATTGAGGTATGTGTACACTGTCTCAGGAAACATGCGGCATCATCAAATGCATGAACTCATCATTATCGCTGTGTGTTTTAAATCACACTGTCATGAATAATTCAGAACTACATTTCTTGTTCATTTTACATATAGCAGCTACTCAGCATGGACACAAAGGCCGAAGATAAGACTTCAAGAGGAAAGTCATTGAAAGGAAATCACACCTTCTGCACTTCTTTCTTCACTGAGTTACATTCAGGATTCAAAGCCAGGCAGCAGAGAAACTCCTTCAACACTTCCTTACTTCTTCCCAGTCCGGAAAGAGCCAGAGCTTTCACATGATGTCCCTGGATTCATCCAAAGATATACATTTGAAAAAACAGTGTGATGATATACTCATGTACAAACAGCCCTGAAATTAAAAATATCACTGGAACTGTTTTATTTGCACATTAAGTAGAATAAACACAAGCCCGCCGAGGATGGCTCTAGCTCTACTGCCTTCGAAACTGGGCAAACCTGAATGTCCCACAAGTGCAACACACAATCAGAACACAGGAGTCCATACCTGGAATGTGAGCCCAAAGCAGTTCCAAGGGACATGCTGAGAGAGAACTGACTGTCTACCACCCTTCACTCACCCAGTAACCACAGGTCACTACCATGTTCCTGTCTTCAAGGAGCTTACAGTCTCGTGGGAGCACACAGACAGGACAGACATAACTAACACAAAGTGTAATATACAAAGTCCCACAACAGAAATGAACAAAACGCAATATGGGTCAGTATTTTCCAACAGCATTTTGTTTTTGCTTTATGGATGCAATGCGGCAACGAAGACCCAATGTAGCCAAAAATAAAAATAAATTGATTTAAGAAAAGGGAGGGCATACTTGTCTTGCTCCTGACCACTGAGAAAAGGCTTTTAACTTTTCACCACTGAACATGATTTTGGCTGTGAGCTTGTCATATATAGCCTTTATCATGCTGAGGTTCATTCCTTCTGTACTTAATTCGTTGAGAGTTTATATCATAAAAGGGGGCTGAATTTTGTCAGATGCCTTTTCTGCATCTATTAAGATGACCAGGGTTTCCCTGGTGGCGCAGTGGTTGAGAGTCCGCCTGCCGATGCAGGGGACACGGGTTCGTGCCCCGGTCCGGGAAGATCCCACATGCCACGGAGCGGCTGGGCCCGTGAGCCATGGCCGCTGCGCCTGCGCGTCCGGAGCCTGTGCTCCGCAACGGGAGAGGCCACAACAGTGAGAGGCCCGCGTACCGCAAAAAAAAAAAAAAAAAAAAAAAGATGACCCTATAATTTTTATCCTCCATTCTGTTAATGTGGGGTATCACACTGACTGATCTGCATATGTTGAACCATCCCTGCATCCTAAGGATAAATCCCACTTGATCCCGTCGTAGTGATCCTTCAGTGTGCTCTTTAATTGGGTTTGCTGGTATTTTGTCGAGAATTTGTGCATCCACATTCATTAGAGATAATTGGCCTATACTTTTCTTCTCTTGCAGTGGCCTTGTCTAGCTTCAGTATCGGGGTAATGCTAACCTCATAAAACGACGTTGGAAGTGCTCCATCCTCCCTCAGTTTTTGGAAGAGTTTGGTGAGGACTGGCATTAATTCTTCTTTAAATTGATAGAATAGATTGATATCAATTTAGATTGATATCAATTTAGATTGATAGAATTCATCAGTGAAGCCACCTGGTTCTGGGATTTTCTGTTCTGGGAGATTTTCCATTACTGGTTCAATCCCCTTGATTGTTATTGGTCTGTCCAGATTTTCTAATTACTTCTTGATTCCAAGACTTGGTAGGCTGTATGTTTCTAGGAATTTACCTATTTCTTCTAAATTATCTAATTTGTTGGTTTATAAATGTTCAAAGTAGTCACTTTGAACCTTTGTATTTTTGTGGTATCAAATGTCTTCTCTTTTACTCATAATTTTATTTATTTGAGTCATCTCTTTCTTCCCTAGTCTAGCTAAGGGTTTGTCAATTTTAACTTTTCAAGAAACCAAATCTTAGCTTTGTTCATCTTTTATGTTATCTTTCTCGTCTCAATTTCATTTATTCCTGCTCTTTTTTACTTCCTTCTGCTAACTTAGTTTGTTCTTTAGGTTCTTGAGATTTAAGGCTGTTGTTTTATTTTTTTAAAGCACCAGTATCTATTTATTTATTTTTATTTATTTATTTTTGGCTGTGTTGGGTCTTAATTGCTGCATGCAGGCTTTCTCTAGTTGAGTGAGTGGGGGCTACTCTTCATTGCGGTGGCTTCTCTTCTTGAGGAGCATGGGCTCTAGGCACGAGGATTTCAGTAGTTGTGGCACGCAGGCTCAGTAGTTGTGGCTCTCGGGCTCTAGAGTGCAGGCTCAGCAGTCCTGGCGCACGGGCTTAGTTGCTCTGTGGCATGTGGGATCTTCCTGGACAAGGGCTCGAACCCGTGTCCCCTGCATTGGCAGGCGGATTCTTAACCACCGCGCCACCAAGGAAGTCCCTGAGATTGTTTATTTTAGATCTTACTTTTTTCTTAATGTAAAAGTTTATTGCTACAACTTCCTTGTTAGAACTGCTTTTGCTGCATCCCATACATTTTGGTATGCTGTGCTTCCACTTTGGTTCGTCTCTGGGTATTTTTCTATTTTCCTTTCGATTTCTTCTTTGACTCAGTGGTTGCTCACAAGCCTGTTGCTTAATTCCTATGTATTTGTGACTTTTCTAGCTTTCCTCCTATTATGTATTTCTAGTTTCATACCATTGTGTCTGGAAAAGATACCGGATAAAATTCCAATCATCTTAAAATTATTAAGACTTGCTTTGTGACCTAGCATGTGATCTATCATGGAGAATGTTGTGTGCCCTTGAAAACATATATTTTGCTGCTGTTTGTTGGAATGTTCTGTATATGTCTATTCGACTCATTTGATCCAGGAGTCCATTATTCCTTATTCAAGTTCAAGTCCATTATTTCCTTATTGATTTTCCATCTGCATGACCTGGCTTCAGGGGATCATCTAAACTCCCCTTCACCTAAAGTTGGCTGTGAGGGTACCAACTGGGCAGGGGTGCACTGGCACCATCTCCATGCAGATCTGCCAGCTGAGTTCAATGCTGGCAAAGACCGTGGGAACACTTAGCAGCCGAGACTGCCAGCATCCCATGGGTACCTGCAATGGCAGCGGCAGCTAGGGCTGCTGGGGTCCTCCTCTTCTTCTCTTCTATGTGTCGGGGGATGTTCCAGCTGAGGGGATCCCTCTGTGGTACCAGGCCTGAGGCACTTGCATTCAGAGCAGAGCAGGAGTCACAAGCTCAGTGGCAGGCAGAACTATCGTGGCCCCTGTGGCCTGGGACACAGGCTCACTTGCTGCGATGATGGAGTCAGTATCTGAGGTGCAAGTGTGGGTACATCACCCATGGAACCGGGGTCTGGGTCCCCCTGCAGTGATTTGTATTTAAGGGGGTCAAGAGGGGGCAAGATGCAGCAGCAGCAAAGCCCAGGGATAACAGGGCACAGAGGTGTCCCAGTTGAGGAGGAAGGGATGGAGCACAGAGCAACAGCTGCACAGTCTGGTGACAGAGAGTCAAAGTCCCAACTGAGGACCCAGGGGGCGGGGCACAGAGCAGCAGCTGCATGGTCCCGTGATGGCAGAGTAGCAGATGCATAGACCCTAACTCACTTAGGCCCCAGGGGGAAGGGCACAGCGCAGAGGCAGCTCTGATTCCCACAGGTGGTGAGGCCCTGTGGCACCCTAATCCTCGTGAGTGGGGCCCAGCAGCAACCTGGGTTCCTGAAAGGTCTCACCACAGTGAGAGCTCCAGCACTGGGAAGGAGACCCTGGGGAAGGACCCTGGGCAGCTCCATCATCTGGGTTCAGGATTGGTGAAGACTGTAAACGTCCTTGGAAGCAAAGGCTGCAGAGGTCCATGGTGGTGACAAGGATTGCTGAGGTCCTCCTGTTCTTCTTTCCCCATGGGGTGAAATCCCTCTGAGGGCATATTTCTACAGACTTTTAAGTCTGTATCTTTGCATTTAAAATTGATTCCTGTAGGCAGACACCATGTAGTTAGTTGGTTCTTGCTTTGGTCTATTTGTGGTGCACTTCATCACTTCCTTTATATTTGAGTTACAATTTACTGTTTTCCTTCAGACTTGAAAAATTCCTTTAGCATTTCTTGTAGTACACATCTGCTGGCAACAAAGACATGTTTCCTAAAAATGTCTTTACTTCAGCTTCATTTTAAAGATATATTTTTACTGGACATAGACTTTTGGTTGAAAGGTTTCTTCTTTGGGCACTTTGAATATGCTATTCCAATGTTAACTGGCTTCCACAGTTTCTGATGATATGTCATTAATAATCTTATTATTTTCCTGTATGTCGTTTTTCTCACTTCATGTCATTTTTCTCTTGGTGCATTCAAGAATTTCTTTTTATCTTTGGATTACTGAGTGGCAGTCATTATGATGTGTCAGGGAGTGTATTTATTTTGCTTTGGGGTCATTAAGCTTCTTAGATCTGAAATTAATATTTTCTATTAAATTTGGAAAGCTTTCAGCCCTTATTTCTTCAAAAATTTTTCTGCCATTTTCTAGCTTCTCCTTCTGGGATTCCAATTACACATATATTGTACCATATGTTTCTAAGATTCATTTTTCTTTAAACTTTTGTGTTTCTGTTCTTTGGATCGTGTAATTTCTATCACTCTATCCTCAGTTTCACAGATTATTTTGCCATGTGTAATGTGCTATTGAGCTTATATAGCGATCTTTTACTTCAGCATTTGTATTTTTCAGCTCTAGTATTTCCATTTTTTATAGTTTCAATTTCTCCCTTGGGACTGTCTATTAATTCCAAGACACCACACTTTCCTTCAATTCTTTGGACATAATTTCATTTAATTCTCTAAACTTACTTATAATAGCTGCTTTGAAGTCTTTCTCTGCTAAATGCAACTTCTGGGCCCACAGGAAGATAATTTTTATTGACTATCTCCCATCCTGAGTAAAGGTCAACAATTCCTCTTTCTTTGCATGTCTAGTATTTTTGGTTAACACTGCATATTTTACATAACATGTTGTATCAACTCTGCATTTTGTTGTATTCGTCTGAGGATTACCGGGTTTTGTTTTAGGAGGAAGTTAACTTTCCTGGATTCAGCTGCATCAACTTATCATTTGCTGGGTTATATTTCTGAATATGGGCAAATCATTTGCTAGTACTGGCCCATCTCTATTTGCACCAAAAGCTTGGACTCAGTATCAGCCATGGCTGCTTGCTTGAAAGGATGGCTTTGCTTGGGTAAAACACCTGCTGCACCAGCCCCGCCTGAAGCTTCCATCTCATCTTAACCACAGTTGGCTGACTTATCCTCCCTTCAGTCCTCTGAACGCACCTTCCAATGGCACTTCCTCTAGCTGCAATGGTAACCTGGAAATAAACTTCTGTCCTTTACTATCTTAAAGTGATTATCAAGGCTGCACTTCTGCTGGAGCTGCTCTTCACTAGACGTATATCAACAACTGAGATTCACAGATTTACAACAAACCCTGAAAATAAAACCAAAATCCCAAAGGCTAGAGATCCATTTGCTGCCTCCCTGACATGTAACTTTGTAGTAATTAAGTCTGTCTTTTGTCAGAGACACACTGCCAGGTTGTTAGCACAAAGATCAATACCGTGGAGAAGAATCTAGCTTCAAAGGGCAACATAGGTCTACTGTCAATCAGAAATACTAGACTTGTAATTCACAGTCCTTAAGGCTCAATCACTACTGATAGAAATTACCTCAGAAGAATAAAAGATCAAGGGATCAGAGAAAAAGTATCAGAAATACGAGTAGGGAATGTATTTAGTGAAGCAAACAAGCAGCAAAATGAATTTCCGGGCTTGGTCCAACAAACGTTGGCTTCCCATTCTTGGACTCATCCCCACACCCATCTTAATACTCAATCTAATATGAAAACATTTTGTTTTAAAGGATGACTGGTTGGATGAATGGATGGATGGAAGGAAGAAAGGAAGAGCAAGCTACATCCATCCTGTCTATTAACCTGGGTTAATGTTTCTTCAGTGTTTCTAAAACAAAGATGATTATAAAGCAATACAGCAGGAGAAAAAAGTATTTTTATTAGATAATAGAGAATGCTATAGGCATTAATCTCATCACAAGTTCTTTAAAACGTTAAAATCTCTTAAGGGGTTTAAAATTCAAAAATTCATGAAAAAAGTTACAACTTTTATTCTTTGACTCCTTAAAGACCTCAAGGACAACTTAAGCTACTGTTATTAGGTTAGCAAACCTTATTTCGTGTCACTAGAGGAAGTAATATCAGACCTTTCCAACCAAGACACAGAGATTAAAATTATTACAAAATAAATACATACAAAACATGCACCCTTTTACTAACACCATTTATATGCACCATGCATATTAGGGCCCAACTGCTAATCACTATTATTATGATTATAATAATAATATAGTATCTTCCTACTTAAACTATAATTTTAAACATTTCCTCTTTATTCACCAATTCATAAAATTCTATTAGTTTGTTTATATATTTGTTCAGTGCCTAAGGCATATTATTCAGCTAATCATCTACTAATAGTAATCTAAATTAGTGTTTCCTATCCAGATCCAGTTGGAAACTTGGTCTTTTAAACTGAATTGGTTTATTATGAAGTGGATTGCTACATTTAGACTATCTACAATTTGAGGGAAAGGTACTCTGTCCGTAGGTACTAATCACAATGATCTTACTTTATTCTTCAGAAAATCCCATACACAGGTAACTATGTTCAATATCCTGTGACAAACCATAATGGAAAAGAATATGAAAAAGAATGTATATACGTGTAACTGAATCACTTTGCCGGATGGCAGAAATTACCACAACACTGTAAATCAACTATACTTCAATAGAATTTTTAAAAATCCCATAAATTTACATTTATTATCTCCAAAGCCAACCTATACAAACAAATACCTTAGGCAGGAGAGGTTCATTCTGACAAACTGCGCTGGCGTCCTGCAGAGCCTGTTCATAGTTCTTCATGGATAAATACAGCTCTGCTCGCAGCAGCAATAACGAATTATCACCAGGAGCTGAAAGGCATGAGGAATGGAAATAAATAAAACTGACCGCATTTTTAAAAAATGATCTTTAAGTCATTAAAAATATTAAATTAGAAAACAAACATCATGGTAAAATAAATAACACCTCCTCTAATCATGGGTAGAGTTCCATAGTTTGATAAGTATATTTTACATAGCTTTTCTCAGGAAATCAGAAAGAGAATGAGTAAGGTTTCAAAATGCCCCAGGAAAAACAGACTGCTACACACACACTAGCTGCAACATCATCTCTATTGCGTGGATGCTGAATCATCTTAATGTTATAACTAGGTATTTAAAAAGAAAAGATTTAGAATAATTTTCTTGAAAGTACACAAGGAAATTCACGCTTAAAGACAGAAAAGTAAAACATAATTTGTTTTTCTATGCAACTGAGCGGGTGCAGATTCGTACCCATGATATGTTCAGGTAACTGGGAAAAGAAGGGAAAACAAGTCTTCCTTTTCCCTAGATTCTTCAAACGGAAGAGATCTTGAGAATTGCAGTGCGCATATGCTACTAAGGACCTAAGAACAGCTTACAGAGAAGCTAACAGTGCTCTCACTGTGAAGTGATGACAGTGTATGAAGTTGTTGATCAGGCAGGGTACCATGGAAACGTGACAAAGCCGGAGCTCAAGAAAGCAGAACCACCATGGCCATGTTTCTAGGCCGCTGGACAGAGTTCACTCTACCCATACTCACTGTAGTCTTTGAAATAGGGCTGAAGTGTGCATTTTAGTTCATCAATAAAATTCTGGGCGCCTAAAATGTGTTCTCATCTCTCCACTGAAGATGCACTTTTGACCTGCTCCAAATCCTTGATCCTGACCTTTTTCTCAAAGTAACCACTTGGTACTTTCCAAAGCCTACCACATCTCCTCTTTGTTCACAGAGTTAACTGGTCAAAGGTGCAGGCAGGGCATGGGGAGCAGGTATTAATTATGTTACTGCTACAAATGTATAATATAGAGAAGGTATGACAAGGAAAAAAGTGGGAAAAGGGAAAAGTAACAGCAGGAATGGAGGAGCCAAACAAGAAAAGCTGAATTTTTTAAAAAGACACTGACAGGCTGGAGCAGAGATTAACAACTTTTTCTGTAAAAGGCCAGACATTAAATATTTTAGGCTTTGCAGGGAAAGAGGTCAACTTGAGGGTATTATGCAGGTATTTGTACAACAAGAGAGAAAACAAATATTTACACCTTTTTTATTGACAAACTGCAAAATATAGTAATTTAGTTCTTTTTTTGTAGTATAGGTCTACTAATTAGAAAAATGGAATTCTCTTAGAGAAGACAACATTTTCCTCAATTCAGGTTCAAAGTTAGTGTTCCCTGTCATCAAAATTGATTGAAAATGTTCACCTATTGATCTGTAATGACATTTTACATATTCACCTTTGAAAAGGCACACAGGTACTATGGAATACTGATGTCAATCCACACGCATATAATTTTAAATTGAGCATTTCACTGCCTGGAAAGTGTTTATAGAATTCTATTAGATTCTTTTTTTTTTTTTTTTCTTTTTTTCGGTATGCGGGCCTCTCACTGTTGTGGCCTCTCCCATTGCAGAGCACAGGCTCCGGACGCGCAGGCTCAGCGGCCGTGGTTCACGGGCCCAGCCACTCCACGGCATGTGGGATCTTCCCGGACCGGGGCACGAACCCGTGTCCCCTGCATCGGCAGGCGGATTCTCAACCACTGCGCCACCAGGGAAGCCCTCTATTAGATTCTTCTCATGATATCTGACCCTTTAGTATGCCAATATACACTAAATATAATCGCAGATTAATCATTTTCAACTGAATATTAGATGAAAGCCCCTCAATTGCATGGTTGAATGCATTTTGAAATACAGAAATCTTCTTTGGAGACTTTTGGAAATCTAAAACAAACAAAACAAAACAAAACCGCTGCTGGAAGTACAGTGTGAGCTTGGGAAACATACCTACGAAGGCATTAAAACAAGCGAGTATTAAATTTCATAGAATGCTCTTTCAGCATCTATTACATGCAGTATATCTCCTCCCTGTTATTACAGTGAACCACGTTGAAAGATTTGTCTAACGTTGAATTATCCTTACATTCCTTGGATAAGCCCTCCTTCCTGACCTTAACTCTTATTACACTGCTGGATTCAAAATATTACTAAGAAGTTTAATTAAGGTTTGCGTATCTATGTACATGTCAGACCAGTCTATAAATTTTTTTCCCGTGCAAGCTTTACCTGATAACAGTAACAAGATTATTCTAACCCTACAAAATGAGATGGAAATCTTTCCAAAATTTTTTATGAGCTATCGATAAAATAAGATAGGAGTTAATCTGCCTTGAAAGTTTGTTAGATCTTGCTTGACAGTAGTGCCTCTGTTCAGAAGAAAATCCCTGAGTTCAATTTCTTTAATGGTTTTTGGTCCATGTCAGTATTTTACTTCTTCCTGGATCAATTCTGGTAATTTATAGTTCCCTTAAAATTGTTCTTTTCGTATTGATTTTAAGATCTGTTGTATTTATATCTGCAGTTATACTTTCCTTCATTCCTGATGCTACTTGTGCTTTGCATTTGTCTTCATCACACTTGCCAAACGTGTTTGTTTTACCAGGTTTATAATAAACCAGCTTCTCACTTGTTAACCGGCTCAATTTTTCCTGTTTCACTAATTTTTCTGTTTTTCCACTATTTTGTTGCTTATACTTTGTGTTAGCTCAATTGATGTTGAGTTTCCTGAGTGAAAAACACATCTCATTTACATTTATTTTTAATCTTTTTCTAATGCGTTTAAGCCTCCACTCCTCAGATTCTAAAGGCTGCTTTTACAGAAGTCCGAGGGCAATAAAATTCACTTCCCATCTAGACGTTGAATGAATCAAACTATTTTCTTTGCTGGCTTCTAGCATTTCACAACCCATTTATGAAGCCAGCACTTCATAATTTAACCTATTAAAACATTTAAAATAGATCTCAACACATTTTCTAAGCATCAAGCCTTAAGCTTAATAATACTCAGAGTTTATTGAGGAATCGCTCAAAAATGAATGGAAGAAGAAAAACAATTTTAAATGTTTTGTGTAGAGAAGGTAAATGGAAGAAAAATGTTTCCTCCAAAAAAACTAACACAAAATTTCAGAGAGTTTACCAATTAACCCCTGTACAGGCAAAAGATTCAGAAGAGGACAGCCTGAGAACAGGCTTTGTGAGAAGAGAAGAGAGACCGTAGTTTGTGTTTAGGGCTGATCAAAGGCTGTTCTCCTCCAACTGCCACCCAGGGCCACTGTGGTGCTGGGAGCTGGGGTTACTGCTGGACAGTCTGTCCAGTGAGTGGGCAGTGGAGAGAAGTAGAGACCTATACAAGTGCTACTTTAAAAGGGTTGAATGAAGTGACACAAAGCAATGACAACTGGGTAGTGTTCCCAATGAATAGAAGGAATGAATAGCAATCTCCTCATAGGTTATTTGTTCAAACTAATGTAGGACTTACAAAGTCAAGTCCATAAATCTTGAGTGTACATCTTGAACTTTACATATGTTACACCCATGTAATCACCACCACGGTCATTTCCAGGATCTACGAAGGTTCCCTTGGGCACTTTCCCAGTTAGGACACCTCTCCAAAGGGTCACCACCAGTCTGACGTCTATCACTACAGATTACTTTAGCCTATTTTTGAACTTCTTATACATGGAGTTATATAGATGGAATGGACCCTTGTATCTTTCACTCAGCATCATTCTGTGAGATTCATCCATATTATTGTAGGTCTCAGTGGTCTTTTTAAAAAATAAACTTTTGTGTAATATTATTTTGTGCATTTTACACAAAATACTCTGAATTGATTTACTTACTCTACTGGAGGGCTGTTTCTCAAATGTTTCTGGCACATATAAATAAAACTGACACATTCTTGCATGTGTCTCCTGGTGGACATGACATTCGTTTCTATTCGGTATATACTCAGAAGTGGAAACACTGTGTCAGAGGTTGTATATATGCTTAGCTTTAGTAGGTACTCCCAAACATTTAACCTCTACCAAGTGACATTTCCACCAGCAACATAAGAGTTCCAATTCCTTCAAATACTTGCCCAAACTATGTAAATGTTTAACCATGTAAATGGTTAAACTTTCATTTTAACCATTCTGGCGGGTATGTAGTAAGACCTTATTTTAGTTTCAATTTGCATTTGATCACCAATTATGTTGGGCACCCTTTCATATGTTTATTGCCCTTTTGAGATCTACTTTTATAAAGCATCTGTTGAAGTCTTTGCCTATTTTTTGGACAGACTTTGTTTTTGAACCATAGGCATTCTATCAATATTCTGGACTTGCATTCTCAGTAAGACACATATGACATATACACACCACCTTTTCACTCTTTTAGGGGGTCTCTAAGGAACAAAAAGTTCTTCATTTTAATCAAATCAAATTTATTTTTTCTTTTATCATCCTTTTAGTGTCTTATTCAAGAAAAAATTGCCTGTCCCAAGTTCATATTCTCCTATGATTTCTTTTAGAAATCTAATTGTAATTTCAATGTATGAGGTAAGTGTCCAGGTTCATTTTTTTCCATATGAATAAGCAACTGACTCAGACTATTTAAAATACTTCTTTCCCCAGTGAATTCCACTGGCATCTTTGTAGTAAATCAAGTGTCAGTTTCTGTGTGTCTATCCTTGGGCCAATACAACTCTTAACCACTGCAACATTATGGTACGTCTTGATACTTTATAAACTCTCCAGCTCTGTTATTTTTCTTCAATACTGCCTTGGTCATTCATCAATTTCCACCAAAACCATTGGCTGAGACTTTGAAATTGCACTGAGTCTACAGTTCAATCTGTAGAGTACAGATATCTTATTGATACCCAGACTTGCAAGTCATGAAAATAAAATCTTTCCATTTATTTAAGTCCACTTTAATTTCCCCCAGAAATGTTTTGTATTTTCAGTGTAGAGGTTGTGAACATCCTTCAGATATTTCAGGATTTATTCCAAGAAATTTTTTGTTCAATGGGTTGTTTCCAAATTCTGTTTTCTATTTGTTCTTTACTAAGTATTTATAATTATCACTGGTCTTTCTATACTGACCCAATATTCAACACTCTTGATAATTCACTTATAATTTGTAATAGTCCAAATATTATTCTGGAGTCTCTAGGTTCTCCCACACATGATCTACAAATAATAACTGTTTTATTTTTCCAGTTTTGGTGCTCTTTTATGTTCACCTCATTACACTCACTAGAATCTTTAGCACAATGTTGAGTGGCAGTGATGACAGTGAACAACCCTGTCACCTAGTGAATGGGGAAACATTCAATATTTAATTAGGATGGTTTCTACAGATATTCTTTAACATATTAAGAATGTTCCCTTTTATTCCTAGTTTCCTGAGAGATTTTAACAGACATACGATTTTTCTCCTTTATTCTGTCCATGTGGCTGATTTACAATGAGCAAACAAAGTAACATTCTACTTGATCAGGATGTATTGTTCTTTAAGTTTATTACTAGATTCAATTTGCTAATATTTTGTTTAGGATTTTTGTACCAATGCTCATAAGAAATATCGGACAGTATTTTTCCTTTCCTATAACTGACGTTTGCGCTCACCTTTCTTTCCTCCTTTCTACTTCCTTGGGATTCGATTTGCTTTTCTTCCTCTAGTATCTTGAAATAGAAGCCTGGAGATCACTGATTTTCAACTTTCCTTTTGTAGTAGAGACATTTAAAGCAATAAATTTCCCTCTAAGCATCGTTGCAATGACATCCCATAGTTTTACATACAGGCATACATGAGCGAGATTGTGGGTTCAGTTCCAGACCATCACAATAAAGCAAGTCACACATTTTGGTTTCCAGAGCACATAAAAGTTTTGTTTACCCTATATTATAGTCTATCAAGTGTGCGATAGCAGTATACCTAAAAAAAAACAATGTGTATACCTTAATTTAAAAATACTTTACTGTTGGGCTTCCCTGGTGGGGCAGTGGTTGAGAGTCTGCCTGCCGATGCAGGGGACGCGGGTTCGTGCCCCGGTCTGGGAAGATCTCACATGCCGCGGAGCGGCTGGGCCCGTGAGCCATGGCCGCTGAGCCTGCGCATCCAGAGCCTGTGCTCTGCAATGGGAGAGGCCACAGCAGTGAGAGGCCTGCGTCCCGCAAAAAAAAAAAAAAAACTTTACTGTTAAAAAACATGCTAACCATCAACTGAGCCTCAAGCAAGCCATCATCTTTTCGCTGGTGGAGGGTCTTGCCTTGATGATAATGGCTGCTGGCTGATGAGGGTGGTTGGTGGTTGCTGGAAGTTGAGGTGTCTGTGGCAGTTTCTTAAAATGAAACAATGGAAGCATATGCCACAGTGACTGACTCCTCCTTTCATAAGCAATTTCTCAGTAGCATGCACTGCTGTTTCACAGCATTTTACCCACGGCAGAATGTCTTTCAAAACTGGCATCAATCTTCTCAAACCCTGCTGCTGCTTCATAAACTAAGTTTACATAATAGTCTAAGTCCTCTGTTATCGTTTCAACAATCTTCACAGCATCTTCACCAGTAGATTCCATATCAAGAAATCACTTTTTATTTTTTTTCTTTTTTTGCAGTACGTGGGCCTCTCTCACTATTGTGGCCTCTCCCGTTGCGGAGCACAGCCTCCGGACACGCAGGCTCAGCGGCCACGGCTCACGGGCCCAGCCGCTCTGCGGCATGTGGGATCTTCTGGGACCAGGGCACGAACCCGCGTCCCCTGCATCGGCAGGCAGATTCTCAACCACTGCGCCACCAGGGAAGGCCAAGAAATCACCTTCTTTGCTCATCCTTAAGAAGCAACTCACCTACTAGTTTTATCCTGAGATGGCAGGAATTCAGTCACATCTTCTGGTTCCACTTCTAATTCTAGTTCTCTTGCTGTCTCCACCACATCTGCAGTGACTTCCTCCATGAAGTCTTGAACCCCTCAAAGTCATCCATGAGGGTTGGAGTCAACTTCTTCCAAACTCCTGTGAATGTTGACATTTGTACCTCTTCTCATGAATCACGAATGTTCTTAACAGCACCTAGAATCGTGCGTCCTTTCCAGAAGATTTTCAATTTCCTTTGCCCAGATCCACCTGAGTCGTCACTTTATCTGGCAGCTATAGCCTTACGAAATGTATTTCTTCAATAGTAAGACTTGAAAGTTGAAATTACTCCTTGATCCTTGGGCTACAGAATGGGTATTGTGTTAGCTGGCATGAAAACAACATTAATCTCTTTGTACATCTCCATCAGAGCTCTTGGGTGACCAGGTGCATTGTCAATGAGCAGTAATAGTTTGAAAGGAATCTTTTTTCTGAGCAGCAGGTACCCACAGTGGGTTTAAGATATTCAGTAAACCATGTTGTAAACAGATGTGTTGTCGTCCAGAGTTTGTTGTTTCACTTATAGATCACAGGCAGAGTAAATGTAGCATAATTCTTAAGGACCCTAGGATTTTCAGAATGGTAAAGGAGCACTGGATTCAACTTAAAATCCCCAGCTGCATTAGCCCTTAACAAGAGAGGCAGCCAGTCCTTTAAAGCTTTGGAGACAGGCATTGACTTCTCCTCTCTAGCTATGAAAGTCCTAAGTGGCATCTCCTTCTAATAGAAGGGTACTTCGTCTACATTGAAAATCTGTTGTTTGGTGTAGCCATCTTCATTAATGATCTTGGCTAGACCTTCTGGATAACTTGCTGCAGCTTCTACATCAGCACTTCACCTTGCACTTTTATGTTATGGAGACAGCTTCTTTCCTTAAACCTCATGAACCAAACTCTGCTAGCTTCAGAGTTTTCTTCTGCAGCTTCCTTACCTCTCAGTCTTCATAAAATTAAAGAGAGTTAGGGCCTTGCTCTCGATTAGGCTTTGGCTTTAGGCAATGTTGAGGCTGGTGTGCTCTATCCAGACCACTATAACGCTCTGCATATCAGCAATAAGGCTGTTTCACTTTATCATTCATGTGTTCACTGTAGTAGCTCTTTTAATATCCTTCAAGAACTCTTCCTTTGCATTCACAGCTTGGCTAGGTGTTTGGCACAAGAGGCCAAGCTTTTGCCCTGTCTCAGCTTTCAACATGCTTTCCTCATTAAGCTTAAATATTTCTAGCTTCTGATTTAAAGTGAGATGCATGACTCTTCCTTTCACTTGAACACTTAGAGGCCATTTTAGGGTTCTTAATTGGCCTAATTTCAATACTGTTATGTGTCAGAGAACAGGAAGTCCCGAAGAGAGGGAAAGAGTTTGAAATAATCAATATTCTCTTATATTTTTTCATGTATTTACTCTGTCTAGTGATCTTCATTCCTTCCTTTAGTTCCATGCTACCATCTGCACCATTTTCCTTTAACCTGAAGAATTACGCTCAGTACTTCACGCAACTGTGATGGCAATAAAAGTCTTTCCTATTATTTACCTGCATTTAAGCATCTTAATTTTGCCTTCATTTCTGACAGACATTTTTCATCGGGGTAAAGAATGCCAGGTAGGTTTTTTTTCCCCCTCTTTCATCACTTTCAAGATGTTACTCCATTATCTTCTAGTTTTAATAATTTTGTTGAAAAGTCAGCTATCAGTCTTATTCTGGCTCCTTTCAAGGAAATATATCCTGCCTTCTCTAAGTGCTTTTAAATGTCTCTTTATGTTTGATTTTCAGTAACTGGGCTGTAAGATACTTAGATACGCTTTGTTTGTTGTGTGAAGTGAACGCTTGTGTTTATCCTGTTGGGCTTACTGAGCCTCTTGGTTCAGTGACTTAAAGTTTCCCATCAGATCTAGAAAATTCTCAGCCATTTTTCCTTCAAATATTTCACTTGCCCCTTCTCCCTCTCTCCTCTTCGGGGGCTCGTATTCCACAGATTTTAGAACTTTTCTCTGTGTCCCCATTTCTCTTATGCTCTGTTTTTTCCTCTGTGATTCAGCTTGGATATTGTCTATTGGCTTGTTCCTGAGTGTTCCCATCCTGATTTCGGATGTGTCCAGCCTATTTCGAATCCATCTAATTCTCAACTTCGGATACCGTATTTTCCAGGTCTAGAATACCCATTTGGTTCTTTTTAATAGACAGTTATCTATTGAGTTATCTTTTCACATGCTTATTTCTGTTTTAACATACAGTTACTTTGAATTCCACTCGCAACTTATTGGCCAAAATTAGTCACATGGCTCTACCCCACCACAAGCAGGCGAGGAAGGCAATCATACTTGTTTGGAGAGGCTATAAAGATACAAACATTCGGGAAACAGCATTAATGATTACCACCCTTGGCTACGGTCACAAAATAACTAAGGGTCAGCCTGGGTCTAAACACAGGCATTTCCAAATCCAAATATTTGTAACCTTTTTACTATAACAAAACCTCTCTTGGGAGCTAATTCATTACTAAGTTAACTTTTTTCTATAAATTTTTAAACTAGGGAAACTTGGCTTTCTTTTCCAATCTTTGAGTGGAAAATGGATACTGAATAAAGTTCTCATGATGAATTGACTGCAATAATCCATGTTTTTAAAACTTTTAAATTGAGGTCTAATATATAAATGGAAAATACAATGAATTGTCACAAAGTGAACACACCTGTGCATCCATCGTCTAGGTCAAGGAACAGAACATTACCACTACCACTCAAGTCCCTCCCATACTTACTCACAATAACATTCCCCTTTTTCTTCCCCAAGGTAATCACTGCCCTTACTTGCTTCTAACATGCCATAGTAATTTTGCCTGTTTGGACTTACAGATAAATATAATCATGTATTAAAAATGCTTTTGAGTCTGGCTTTCAATTAACATTATGTGATTCATCCACACTGTAGTATGTAACTGAAGTTGGCTTATTTTCTTTCTATGTAGCATTCCACAAAGACATCACAATATATTTACTTATTCATTCTGTTCCTTTTGGACATTTGAGTTCCACTTTAGGGCTATCTCTAATGATGTATATACGCTCTTGTACACCCCTGTATACATTTTTTCAGTGCACATATGCCTGTACCTCATTGAAGCTGCTTGGCCAAAGGTCATAATTAACATTTTCAGATACTGCCAAACAACGTACCAGGGGTATAACTATGCAGACCCATCAGCCGCATACAATAGTCCTCATTTTCTAAATCTTCTCCAAGAGTTGGTATTGTGATCTGTTACATTTCCAGCAATTGTTTTTTAAGGTTCTGTACTTGTGCTGTCTACAACAGTAGCTGTTGGACACATGTGGCTAGTGAAAACAAGAGAGAGGTCTAGGGCAACAAAGGAACTGAGTTATTTTTTATTTTAACTAGTAGAATTTTTAAAAACGGATACTCTTCAGTTAGAGGATAACTTTTAAGTTAATTTGGAACGACACCAACATGAGAATCCACTTTTTCAACTCTAAATTTTAAGAAATCTAAACATAGAGGAAGTACTTCTGATGAAAATTTAGTATCCAAATCGGGGTGGGTAGCAAATGTAAAATACACAATAAATTTCGAAGATTTACTGAGAAAGTTAAAAGCTGGATTTTTTTTACATTAAAGATATGTTGAAATAACATTTTGAAGGTATAGGGTTAAAAATATTTTTAAAATGAATTTCACCTGCTACTTTTCACCTTTTTTAAATGGGTTAACAGAAAACGTAAAGTAACACGTGGCTTACACAGTGTTTCTACTGAATAGTGTGGCTCTGCACCATATATACTGATACATAAATAATTGAAAACTAAAAAATACACAGCCTGTTAAAGTACGGATATGTTGGTTTCAAATATGCTACCAATTATTTGTTACATAAAGCAATTTAACTGCCCGATTCCAGCAGAGAATCTCCCAATTTGGAGACAGGTGTGCCTTCTAAAAGAGAAAACCTTAACCCTAGTTTACAATAAAATGCATAATGACTAGAGCACACAATAAGACTCTTAGTAACAAAACATTAAACCAAGTCTTCTTGACTACAGATTTAAGTCATGCACACACAACCCTGTTTCAAAACCAGCGAATTCAGAAAACAAATCACCCTCCATCCACACATTCTCCACCCCAAACAACTGTCAATAGAGCATACTCATTCAGAGTCAAACGCAATGACCAGGACCGAAGTTTGGGCTTCCTTTAAATTATATATTCTTAACAGGTGGTGGCTGGGCGGGAAGCGGCTGGTGCTGGTCACAGACTCTAGTTTAAAAGATAAAATAAAATAAACCAGACTACTAGTTAGTATATAACCGTCTAAAAAGCTAATCACACCATTAGGACATCTAACGGCCTTTGAGAGAGAAGGGAGGTCAGGGCCAAACAGTGGAGTGTAAGAGCACCCTTCCTGAATCCCCAAAGCATTTGCACCAGCAAATCCCCAAATCACAAGGCTATCTTCTTGTGATAGCCCGGGAGTGTTACCTTCTTGTAACACACGAGGGTGTTAGCTATTTGCATTTCCCTGCAAGACGAATTAAAACCCTTGGCCCTCCCCCCACTCCTATACGGCTGAGATAGGGTGAAAAGCAGTGCTGGCCTCACAGGGCGGCTCAGGAAGGCCACGGAGGTCCTGGAAAAGACAGCCCGCAGGTGCAACTGGCCCCTACTCTTCGCCTCACCGCCTCCAGACAGCACAAGAGCCCCGCCGGCCAAACCCAGCTCTCCCGTCCCGGCCCTGCCCCTCAACAGGCGAGCGTGTAGGTGGCCCAGCCCCCGCGCCCGCTTACCGAGGTCCAGGGCCTGGTGGCACCTGAGCAGAGCGGCCTCGGGCTGCTGCTGGCGTTGCAGACTCTGCACCTGGCCCGCCAGCCTGCGCGCCCGGCACTCGGCCGGGAAGCACTTCTCCAGCAGGCCGCTCAGCACCACGTTGACGCGGCGCACCGGCGGCCGGCCCGGCCCCGGCTCAGCGCAGCGCCTGCACACCGTGAGCCCGCACGGCAGCGTCACCGGCTTGTGCAGCAGCCGCTGGCAGCGCGGGCAGTCCAGCAGGTCCCGAGGGGCCGCGGGCACCGAGGCCGACGGCTCCCCGCTCGGCGCCTCCCCGGGGGCGCGGCCCGGCTTCCCCACCGGCGACCGCCGCTCGCGCGGGCCCGGGACGCACGCCAGGCCGCTCGCCAGCTCCCCCAGCTCGTCGGGCCGCAGCGCCCCGAGCCGCGCGGCGCCGCGAAACGCGCCCAGGGCCTCGGGGAGGCGGCCGGCGCGGGCCAGCGCGTCCCCCAGCCGCAGGCATAGGCCGCGGTCGGGCCGCGCCAAGCCGGCCAGCGCGGAGCGGAAGAGCTCGGCCGCCGTCTCGTATTCGCCCGCGCGGAAGGCCTCGTCGCCCTTCTCCACCCGGGGGGCGAGCGGCTCCCCGCAGTCGCAGCCACGACAGGTGGGCGGCGGCGGGACTGGCTCGGGGCTCATCACTGCGGGGCTGCGGCGACTAGGGCCGAAGGGAAGAACGGAGAAGGGAGGATGCTCGCTACCCGTGCCCGGCGACTGCAGCGCGGGCGCCGCCTTCGCCGAGAGCCACGCGCGTCTGTGGGTGGGCGGTGCGCGGCGGGCCGCGCGACCACCGCCGGGGGCGGGCGCGGGGTGGGGCCGCGTCTCCCACGCGGCGTGGGCGGCCGGGGGCGGGGCGGGCGCGGCGGGCACGGTGGGCGCGGCCGAGCCCCGGCCCGCGGGGAACGCCCTCCTAGCTCCCCTGGCTTAGGCAGCCGGGCCGCAGGCGGGAAGGCGGCGACCCCTTCACGTTCGTTCGGCGTCTCCGCAAACCCTCTCCCTCTTCGCCCCGGGCGGCCCCGCGCGCGCGTCTCCGTGCGCGCTCGTCTCCACGCGCCCTCGTCCCGCGCGTTCTCTGCCCGCCCCGCGCAGCTCCTTGGCCGTCCGCTGCCGCCCCCGCGCCTGCAGCAGGTGTCTTCAGCCCGCCGTGCCCCCTTCTCCCCGCACCGAGTGCCAGCCTAGCTCCAAGGCCTGGCCAAGCCCACCTGCGGTTGTGGTTAAAAAGAGAACCGATAAATAAGTACCAGGGATGTAAGGTGCAGCATGATGACTATAGCTAACGCCGCTGTACCATATATGGGAAAGTTGTTAAGAGAGCAAATCCTAAGAGTTCTCATCCAAGGAGAAAATTTGTTTTTTCTTTTTTTCCTTTCTTTCTTGCATCTATATGAAAAGATGGAAGGTAGCTGAACCTATTGTAAACATTTCAACCATATATGTAAATCAAACCATCATGCTGTATGCCTTAAACCTATATAATGATGTATGTCAATTATTTTTTAATATAACTGGAGAAAGAGAAAGAGACAGACAGAACTGAGGGAACGTTACCCAGCACACCACTGTAACCCTAGTTTTGACTTAGGAAATCGTGTTAAATGACCAGGAAGCCTGAAGTGGGCGCTGATCGGATCTCATGAGTAAGCTTTTCTTAACGGAACTCTAGATGTTAGAGACATTTTAGAGCTCTAATTTAGACAGAACTCTAACATAGCATGTGAGGAAATACCAGACTAAGTACTGGAAAGGATTTGAGACATGGAAAATTGTATTATGTCCTTGACAGGAAAGTAGAGATAGAATTTCTAAAACTGTCTCCTACAGTGCAGTACTACAGAGAGAAGTTGCTGAAAGGAGGGAATTAAAAACTACACATAACCTGCTCTTCTCTCCCTAGTGCTCGGCCATCTGTTTCATGCTATGTATTTGAATGCGATAAAATGCATTATAGTATTCCAAAATCCGTACTGTTCATTATTTCAAGTCGAAATGTCTTCATTCTAAATTTGTGAAGTTTTTCTACATCTAAAATTGGCTAAAGAAAATATAAGATACTCCCATCAAATCTGGCTTGGAAGAAGGGAAATGCCTCATTAAGTGAGGTGAGAAAATTTTAGATGAGTCCGTAAAACGGAAACGGAGACAACTTTGGCCAGCCTCCTAGTCCCATGATAAAGAAACATGCAGAGCAAATCCCCCTGCCACCCCCTCCATCTGCCACCTCCCACCTTTCCATGAATGATTTTTCTCCTCAGCTTTCTATTTTGATTGATAATGGTTGTAGTCAAACTAGGTTTTGATCTGTTCCTCATTACTGAATGGGTCCAAACTCTCTTTTACATCACTCTTTGGGTTTTCATCTACTCTCTTTATGTAGTAATTCACTTGGATTTGAAGGTTGCTTATCCAACAAATTCACCACCAACAACCGGGAAGCTGCCGGGGGTTGGAGGGCAGCTTTTGAGTAGTTAAAATTGTTGCAACACTAAGGACTATGAAACCTTATGATCTTGGACTAAGGACTAAGGACTATGAAACCTTGGACTAAGGACTATGAAACCTTATGATCTTGTTGCAACACTAAGGACTATGAAACCTTATGATCTTGGATCTTATTTGTTCTTTTAGACAAATTTCTAGCAAAAGAACAGAAAGGAGATGCTGTTCGGAGGTATGCCTGCTGAGACCAAGAAGTGTGTAAAGTAAAAATATCAATATATTGTGAGATTTATAACATGCAGAAATAAAGTACGTGACAGAAATAGCACAAAGGCCAGTATAGGAAAAGCAGAGGGCTACAAAGTTCTCATACTGCATGTGAGATGGTGTAGTCACTTGAAGGAATATTGTAGTGAGCTAAAGATACTTACTCCAAACCCTAAAGCAGCCACCTAGATAACAATATTTATAGTTGAATGTCCAACAAACGAGATAACTGGAATTATTCTACAAAAATAAAGTCTATTAACCCAAAAGAATGAAGAAAAAGAGGAGAAGGGGGAATAAAAACAGAGGAGTTGAATAGAAAACAAAGAGCAAGATGGTAGACTGAAACTCAACCATATCAATCCATGTTAATTAAATATTAATGGTCGAACCACTATAATTAAAAGGCAACATTGTCAAATTGTATATAAAAGGAAGGTCCAAATATACGCTGCTTCCAAAACAAAGCTACATATAAGTAAAAGGTAAAAGTTAAATAAGAAGATACAAATAAGTTAAAGGTAGAAGGATACAAAAAGTTGTCTCATCTTAACCCTTATCAAAATAAGGGGATAGTGACTACACTGATATCTGACCAAGGAGATTTCATAGCCAAGAATATTACTAGGAGAAAAGATGGCCATTTCATAGTGATAAAGGGGTCAATTGGTCAAGAGGACATAACAATCCTAAACAAGCATGTGCCTAATAATGGAGCTTCAAAATGTACGGGGTGGGCTTCCCTGGTGGCGCAGTGGTTAAGATTCTGCCTGCCAATGCAGGGGACATGGGTTCAATCCACACGTGGATCCAGGAAGATCCCACATGCCGCAGAGCAACTAAGTCCATGCACAACAACTACTGAGCCTGTGCTCTAGAGCCCGTGAGCCACAACTACTGAGCCCATATGCCACAACTACTAAAGCTTGTGCGTTCTAAGGGCCCATGTGCTGCAACTACTGAGCCTGTGTGCTGCAACTACTAAAGGCTGCGCTCCACAACAAGCACTCCAGAGTGGTTATTTTTTGATAGTAATGATGATGAGAATAATGATAATGCTGTATTCAATGAATGCATCCTTCTATTTCTGACAGGCGCACTGAGTAATAGTATTTTGGAAGGTCTCATGGTATTTATTTATCAACCTCAAAGTGAAAAATAAAACCAAAATATTCTACTTCCGTTATTAAATTCTAGAGCTTTATTATTTACTAAAGCATCTAAGATCTTTTAGCTCTTAAGTACATTTTTAGCCTGTATCACCTCCTGGACACTAAGATTTGAGGACACGTCAGTAGGTTTTGTAGCATAACATCCCATCTTGGTACCTTGTACTGGGTGGGCCAAAAGGTTCGTTTTATTCTGTAAGATGGCTCTAGACGCACTTAGCTGTCTTTAACTTCATTCAAAACAATTTTGTTAGATTGAATGTGCCAGCTGTCATATCAGCGTGCATTTTAAAAAGACATCAAAATTGGTGAATTTTTGTGTAGCCATTTTAATATTGAAGATGGAAGAAAAAAGGCAACATTCTCGGCATATTATGCTTTATTATTTCAAGAAAGGTAAAAACGCAACTGAAATGCACAAAAAGACTTGTGCAGTGTATGGAGAAGGTGCTGTGACTGATGGAATGTGTCAAAAGTGGTTTGCAAAACTCGTGCTGGGGATTTCTTGCTGGACAATGCTCCATGGTTGGGTAGAACAGTTGAAGTGGATAGCAATCAGATCAAAACAATAATTGAAAACAATCAACGTTATACCACGCAGGAGATAGCCGACATACTCAAAATGTCCAAACCAAGCATTGAAAATCATTTGCACCAGCTTGTTGTGTGAGTCGCTTTGATGTTTGGGTTCCACATAAGTGAAAAAAACCTTCTTGACCATATTTCTGCAGCAATTCTCTACTGAAATGTAATGAAAACATTCTGTTTTTAAAACAAATTGTGACGGGTGATGAAAAGTGGATACTGTACAACAATGTGGAATGGAAGAGATCACGGGGCAAGCGAAAGGAAGCACCACCAACCACACCAAAGGCCGGTCTTCATCCAAAGGTGATGTTGTGTATATGGTGGGGTTGGAAGGGGGTCCTGTATTATGAGCTCCTTCAGGAAAACCAAACGATTAATTCCAACAAATACTGCTCCCAATTAGACCAACTGAAAGCGGCACTCGATGAAAAGGGTCCAGAATTAGTCAACAGAAAATGCATAATCTTCCATCAGGATAATGCAAGACTGCACGTTTCTTTGATGACCAGGCAAAAACTGTTACAGCTTGGCTGGGAAGTTCTGATTCAACCGCCATATTCACCAGACATTGCACCTTTGGATTTCCGTTTATTTCGGTCTTTACAAAATTCTCTTAATGGAAAAAATTTCAACTTCCTGGAAGACTGTAAAAGGCACCTGGAACAGTTCTTTGCTCAAAAAGATGAAAAGTTTTGGGAAGATGGAATTATGAAGTTGCCTGAAAAATGGCAGAAGGTAGTGGAACAAAAGGGTGAATACGTTGTTCAATGAAGTTCTTGGTGAAAATGAAAAATGTGTTTTCTATTTTTACTTAAAAAACCGAAGGCACTTTTTGGCCCACCCAAAATTATTATTCCTACAGGAAAAAACTAGGGAACACACAAGGATGAAGTAATTAATCATACGCCAAGACAGGGAAGGAACCAAAATGAAATGTTTGGGATTTGGAAACCCCCATACTCACTGATAAACTCTGATGCCAGCCCTTGATGGGCACTGAGGATGCTTGTTCCTTATTTTCAGTTATACTCACACTACACTTATATTGAGAAAACATGGTAATGCTCAAATGAGTAGGACTCTCTAAGCATTATAAATGATGGATGAGGAATTCCTATAGGTGAAGTGAAACTGTAGGAAACATCACTGATCCCTGTGCCTATATACTGGCCTTTGTCAGACAGTTTTTAAAAATCAGGCACAGACTCCTCAGGATTCATGCGGATAAAGATAAACCATGGGAAACATTCCAGCCATCTGTGACATAGATGTACAGTGAGCAGGCGATGGCGTGCATTTCTGCAGAAAATGACCATCAGTCAGTCTACCAGCTTGGAACTTGTTGCCAAAAGCGGAAACAAGCCATCATTAGTGTTAATGGAGGCGCTGGCTGACAGGTAACGAGGCTATCGATCAGACAAAGGCTCTGTGGCCCTTTCTCCCCTTGGAACTCCCTGAACTGGGCATGTGCAGCATTACAGTGGAAATTTCCCTCAACAAATCCTTTCCACCATGTCCTGGTAAATCTTCAACAAGTAGTCCTCAAATATATAACTTAGTTTCATAGATCATCTAGCTGTTGATTTCCACTGTCCAGAATCATCTGGTGAAAAGACAAGCGCGTAGGCTAAAAAGAAACTGGACATAAAACAACCCCATCCATTCTGCATTATCTGCATTCATAGCTCTTCTGGGGCCACTACCCATTTCTTAGGCTCCGCCACTATACACCTTCCTGCTCTTCACGTGTGGCTGTAAAGGACTGTACCCACCAAGGCCTCCCCAGGTGACTGCGTTCACATGGGGATTCCCACCTACATTTTCCATCAATACGGGGAAGGCAGAATCAACAGGATGTTGTGGCTTCCCTGCAGAGGACGATTATCTCGGGCAATAAGGGTTGAAGGCTGTCACTGAAGCGTGTACATGATAACGGGGGGGAGCAAAAACAATCAATGTATAGAGCACAAAGCTCTCAAGGAAGGAGAATGCCAGTGGGTCACATAGAAACAAAGCATACATTTCGTATCTGTTTGCCAAGAATGGAAGCTGTAGGCTTCCTGAAATCAACCTAAGTTACACGTAGATATAGATAAATGGACTGTGTATTGTTACAAAGAAACAACAAAATGGAAATCACTTGTGCTAAGCCCCACATCAGCAAACCAAACTTAATACCTAACCTAATTACAGTTACAGCCTCCCCCAGGAATAGAGTCTTAACCCAGCGGTCCTCAACCTTTTTGGCACCAGGGACCGGTTTCATGGAAGACAATTTTTCCATGGACCTGGGGTGGGGGGGATGGTTTCGGGATGATTCAAGCGCATTATATTTATTGTGCACTTTATTTCTATTACTGTTACATTGTAGCATGTAATGAAATAAGTATACAACTCACTGTAATGCTGACAGGAGGCAGAGCTCAGGCGGTAACACGAGCGATGGGGAGCGGCTGTAAATACAGAAGCAGCTTCGCTCGCTCACCTGCCACTCACCTCCTGCTGTGTGGCCCGGTTCCTAACAGGCCATGGACTGGTACCGTTCCGTGGCCCAGGGGTTGGGGACCCCGTCTTAACCGGTCAGTATGGAAATTTCTTGTCAGCACCACTGAGGCAATCTACCACACAGGTCCCTTCTGTCCCCTATAGGTAGCTGACCTAAGCCTGAAGCAATCTACTCTTTTCCTCCTTTTGCTTATAAAAGCCTTCCATTTTGTACAGCTCCTCAGAACTCCTCTCTACTTGCCAGATGGGATGCTGCCCAGTTCAGGAATCGTTTAATAAAGCCAATTAGACCTTTAAATTTTACTCGGTTAAATTTTTGTTTGTTAACAGTGTGTACAGGTAGACACACAAGCGCATACACAGAAAACTGTCGCACCCAAAGCCTTTTCTGCATATCTTGATTTTACTATATTTTCTGAATATTAAGAAGGAAAACCTTTCTGTAGAGTAATTAACTTACCTGCCAGTTTGAGCAGTTGTGGAATAGAAAACTTGCTAATGAACGCTATTCACCTGGGTTTTGTTGATGCTGGACAGCAATAGAGAAGATTTCTTTTTCTGAAACTCCCACCAGCGTCCCAAGGAGTGTTTTCAGGCTGACAGTTGCTGGTGAGGACAGCCCTTGGCAAACACAACAGCCGCCCTGGGCCCACAGCAGGTCCCCATTCCCCTCAGAACAAGGCATCCAGAGTTGGCTGGATTCGCTCCAACCATCACTGAGGCAAGTTCCAGCAAGAGTAAAATTGGGTGACATCATACAAAGACCTAAGCACGGGGTTCCAGTCTTTTACTAAGAATTATCTCCTGGAAGGGAAGCTGTCCGTTTGTTTTTAGACCTTATGATTTAATAAAATAGACAAAATTTCCATTTCCCTGGCTCAGAGATTTTTGGCAACCTCTCCGTAGACTTAGTTTGATTTCCTATCCTCTACCTGCTCTTCAGCAGAGCAAATCTGACCATGTACATCCTGGGCCTAATTTCAGAAGAGTACTGTTTTGTAACCACCTTCATTGCAGCTTCTAAGACCACCTTGGTGAGCTTCCCTGTGTGCACAAAGGGAGCCTGGGTTTAGCGGGCACTAGAATAGGAGACGGCGCCCCCTGGAGGAAACTGGTGAACAAAGCTGGCAGAGAAACTGCTACAACCTGATGGCTTATGAGTCAGCAGTGGCCCAAGGACCCCCTTAACTTGTGCACCTTTGATGTTCCCAACTGTAAACTGGGTATTCTCACTTCTGCTATCCTGTCCATCTTCTTATGCTTGGAAGTTCAGGTCAGAGGTCGTCCACACTTCCCTCCTCAGAAAGCACTTTCGATTTATCCAAAATTTTATGTGTTTTCATATTTGGCTATTTTTAAGATCAGTGAGAGATACCATCAACGGGAATGCCAAAATTGTGAAACATCAGAAAGTAAATTAAAATGAATCATGAGGTTTCATGCAGATATGCTGGGGGAGAAGGGAACAGGTTGTCAGTTCTTTCTTCCCAGGAAAAAACCCTGATGTCCTGGGGTTTCCCAGCCCTCCTGGCCTGGGCAGGGTAACCACACCTTTTTATGGGGTGGGCCCTGGCTCAGAAGACTACAGCTTTTGGTCATAATTACCTAATATCTAACCAACTGAAGACTAGAGAATATACAGCTGCTATTTTTATTACCATCCTTCTAGTTTCCAAATAATTTTGCAGTGTAATCTGTTTATGGCCAACTCTTTACTTATATTCTCTATGTAACATGGAGGTTGGTTCTAGTTTTTTTGCCTTTTAGAAACTTCCCTAAAGTCGTAGCATTGGTTTTTTCCTTTTCATTAAAAAACGTCTGTGGCCCAGAAATTCTATGCTGAGGTATCTACCTAAGACAACCAAAGGGTTCAAATCTATTTCTTGTACCAACGGTGTAGGAGGAAGGTAAAAGGAATACTCTTCTTCAGCACCTGGATTTTCAGGGTTTTCTGTGAAGGCCTTGAGCAATGGTTTTAAGGGGTCTCCTCGCCAGCCACAAAGCACTACTTTAATGTGAGGCAGCTGGAGCTCATTACCAGGAACGAGGGTAGGAACAGGGGCCCTACTTCCTTTCTCTTTCCTGTTTGTGCCCAGCTCCCCCTGTTCAGCTCAGAGGTGTATCTATCTCTCCTCCTTAAACCTCTGGACCTGCAGGAGCTCATCTGGGCCTCCGGACCCTAAGGTGGAGCGGCCAATCTGCCTGGCTCAAGATGAGATTCTCATATTCTTATTTCCAAAGTGCTGTCGCCTGATCCTAATTGAACTGTCAAATGTTCACAGATCAGTTTTGCTATCATGTACAGAAGGCTCTAAAGTATATCTTACACTCAAGTTATTTTAAGAGATGAAAGAAAGGGCAAATTGTTATTGTTCTTTTCCTAAGGAAAAAGGTAACCAATAGCTGAGAAGAACACGCATGGAGAAATTGGCAGCTTTCTTGTGAGTGCAGACGTTCCTTCTTTAGCATCCCTGTCCTCCAGTTATGGGATGGGGAGGGTGGGAAGGAGAAAAGGCGCTCATGAGTCTTTAGGATGGGGTGGCGTGGAAGCAGCTTAGTTCATGACTGACTCCCAGTGAATGCTGGCAGCTGGGGAGAAGGGAGGTCCGACGCTGCTGCAGTGGTGCTAGGCGTGCAACAGGTGGGTAGCCAAGGGGGTCAGCGAGCGTTCCTGTAGAAAAACGCCATGCTCAGAACGACTGTGCTAAGTCAAGGGAGCATTCATTACGTATTTGTTCAGGCTCAGGAGCTACGGGAATAAATGGAAACAGTCCCTGCCCTTGAGGGTCACTCGGTCGTGGGTGGGAGGAGGGGAGTGAGTGGTAGGGGGTGAAGGAGAGCAGGAGATAGGAGATCGATCCATTTAAAACATTCTTTCCTGTAACAGGTAACTGACCTGAGGCTTCCTTGCAGGGGGAGCAGGAGTTAGGTTTATTTAATCCACTATCCTGTTGGCAATCACAGCAAGTCCTCAAGGGCTTTTCAGGAGAATGAGGGCCTAGTTTATCCCCCTTGACATAAACGTCGGAGGTGTGGGGAGGCTCCGCTTTTCCTAGAAACTGTACTTGCCTCTGTAATTCATCGACGGCATGTGCTGTGGGAAGAAGACAAGTGGATTGAAGTTAAAGCATGAGTCTGCTTGGTTCAGATAGTCGCTAGTTGTATAATCCTTACACTCAAAATGGGTTTATTGTACACAACATGTAGCTGGGTCTTTTTTTATCCACTCTGGCAATCCCTGTCTTTTAATTAGTGTATTTTGACCATTCACATTTATAGTTATTACTTATACAGTTGGATAAATATGTTTGTAGCTTTTCTATTCATTGTGCTTGTTCTTTCTTTTTTTCTTCTGGTTTTGAACATTTTTATGATTCCAATTTCTCTTCTCTTAGAATATCAATTACATTTTCTTTTTATATTGTTTAGCAGTTGCCCTCAAGTTTACAATATACATGTATAACTAATCTGAGTCCACCTTCAAATAACACTATACTGCTTCATATGTAGTGCCCAGTCTACTGGGAAGCCATCAGAGGCATTACACTGTTACACTTCTGTGGATTTCTAGCATTTCCTTTTGATTTTTCTCAGAGTTTCCATCTCTCTGCTTACACTACCTATCTGTTCTTTCATGATGTCTACTTTTTCCATTAGAGCCCTCCACATATTAATTGGTTATTTTAAATTCCCTGCCTGAGAATTCCAACATTTGTGTCGTATCTGAGTCTGGTTCTGATGCTCTTCATATTGTTGTGGGTTTTTAAAAAAAAATTACCTTTTAGCATGCCTTGCAATTTTTTGGTTAAAACCCAGACATAATGTACATCAGGTAATAGGAACCGAGGCAGAAGGCCTTTCATGTTAGGATGTACGGTAACCTGTGAGCAGCTGGGCTGTGTGTAATGTTTGCTGCAGCCATAGGTGCTGGAGGCTCCAGCTTCCTCCAGGGTCCTTGCTGCTACCTCCTCTATTGTCCCTGGGCTTCCCTAGGAGCTACTCCTTAAACAGAGTCTGTGCCTTGCAGCTCTCCCAGTTGTAACTCAGAGTCATTGTATTTGATTTCTGGTGCTGTGGAGGCAGGGCGTGGGGAGGGGGTGGCATTCTACAATTGTAGCTTTAAACCTCAGTCTTTTAGTGGGCCTGTGTCTCCAGGCTGTCACCTTTACAGGTGTTTCTTAGCTGTTTTTTTTTTTTTTTTACCCCTGAGGTGAGACAGGAAGGCTTGAGGGGGCTGGAATTGGGTAAATGCCCATCTCCTATGTGGGATAAGGCTCTGGTGAAGTCTTTCACTCTAGCTAGTAGCCCTTTGTTATGGAGGGTGCTCTGGGCATAGTTCAAAATGGTTACCTTTCTCCTCTATCTGCAGAGCCAGGAGGAGATTTTTCTTGACTCTTCATCATAAGAATGCCTGGTAGCTCACACTCAACCCCCAGCAATTTGTCAGGATTACCATGTAAGTGATCCTACCGGTCCACGGCTCTGGTGGTTTCTGCTACAGGTAAATTGATCTCAGCTGAGAATCTCCGTATTCACCCATCTCATGATTCTCTGACGAGTATTAAGGAAAGGTGTTTATTTTCAGTTTTCTCAGCGTTTTTCTTGTTGTAACAATAGGAGCGACAACTTCCAAGCCCTTTTTACACACTGGGCCTGAAACCGGAAGTCTAGCTGTACAACCTTGAGTAAGTCAACTCCTCTGAAGCTATTTCTCCCTTTATGATATAGTGATAATAAATCTTTCAGGCCTACTTCACGTCATTATTTACATTAAAATGCTTTGTAAATGGTAAAGCACTATACTTCCATACGGATTATTATGGATTTGTCAACATTCACCACGAATTTGGGAGCTGTCACCAGGAAATGTCTGTCAAGGCAGGAATTACATTTCCCAGCTCCCGTGAAATTGCTGTGTGCCAGAAGGACGCAGTGAAAGACATGTGTCCCAATGCCAAAACTGGCTCATAATAATGCCCCAGTGGTCCTCCCTCCTCCTACCCTTCTCCTGCAAGCAGAGGACCCTGTGATCTTTGGGTATAATGGAGCCACAAGATGGAAGATTCCCTGCCTACGAGGAACAGACCACTGGATTGTTATGTGTGCAAGACATAATCATTTTATTGTCTTTAATCACTGAAACCTTGGTTTTTGTTTGTCAGGGCAGCTGATGCTACCCTATCTAACAAAGAAACCGTTATCCTGATAGTGGAGCTGCAGTTACAAAAATCTAAAATTTGTGGTTTTCAAATTTCATATTCACTGGTTAGGAGCTGCGTGGCTAAAAAACAGATATTGTGGGCTGGAAAGATTGAGACTCGTGATGCTGCAGTGCAGTACGGAGTGAAACTTACCTGCGACAATATGAGCGATAACGAGAAAACAGAAAGACTGTTGGGGAAAATGGAGGGCAAGAGGCAAAGTGCAAGCATGGATTGACTGTTCCTCTCTACTTTCTGAGGGAGGGAGGGACAGAGAGAGAGAGAGAGAGAGAGAGAGAGAGAGAGAGAGAGAGAGAGAGAGAGAGAGGTGGAGAGAGAGGATTGGCTAGTTGAAATTGGCAAGCACAAAGGAAAAGTCCAGAATTTTGGGTCCTTGCAGTGTTACAACAATTGAGAGTTTACAGGTTACAGACAACAGGAAATAAGACTGAAAAAGGCCTGTTAAGACTTACCAGGTCAACTCAGTTTTGAGGACAATACAGATGATGGATGTGATGTTGCTGTCCAAGTCTTGTTTTAGACAGCTTCAAGATGACTGCTAATAAACTGACAGGGAGATTGGCTTGAGGGCAAGGAAACAACCATGTAACTCCCCAGTCCTTCCTGTGTACCTGCCACCCCCAGGCCTGGGCGGCCCTGTTCAGCACTTGGCGGCCTCTACTCCGCTGCAAGCTCGCAGCTCTGCTCAGCTCTGAACCCCATAACCCTGATGGATGCAGCGCCTGGCGTGCCTAAGGGGCTTGGAAGAGGTACTGTGAAATAACACATTTTATGGCAAGACAAGAAAAACTTAAATGTAAAAGAATCTTCTCTGCCCTTTGGCCTCTTCCCTACCCTCTACCGTGCATTGTGTCTCTGCATTAGGCATTGACCAAACCTCCCAATCGGCAGAAACACCTGCTCAGCCATAAACAGCAACATTCCCCTAGAACCAAGACAACTCCTTAAAAGATAACGTTCTTTCTTAATCTTCAAAGGGTCACAAGGACCCACCACTTTGTACCTGAAGATCTGGATTGTGTAAACTGTCAACAGTCCATCATTTAATGTATAACCCTCTGTCTCCAAAAATTTACGTTAACTGTGCTCTGACTTCTAATGGGCAGAATAGCTCTCAAAGTTTTCTGAGAGGCTGTTCCCGGGTTATAATCCTCAATTTGTCTCAAATAAAATTTTCCATTTCCTTCTTAGATCGACGGATTTAATCTTTCATCAGCAGTACCTAGAACAATTTACATTTCATCAAAGAGGTGGCGAGGCTCTTTGTCCAAAGTTCGGCTGCATCTCGATCGTTTTCCCCTTCTCGTCCCGCTTTCTGTTCCCTGCTTCTGCAGGTTCCAGTTAAATGCGCTAAGCTGGGGTTGAGTGGGGAAGTGGGGGTGGGGTGTGGTGAGGGGTAGAGGGTGAGCGGTCGGGAAACCAACATCCCCCAGTAACCCTCTGGGACCGTGTCCCCGGTCGGCAATTCTTTCTCCTGGGACCCCTCCCCGCCCTCCCCCGCCCCCCCCAAACAGAGCCACCTGGGCCCCGGCATGTGGGGATCTGCCATCTCTGCGTGCACTCAGCCTCTAGGGAAACCAAATCTCGCCTTGGCTCTGCGCATCTCACTGTTGACAGTTTCCAACATAAGACCCATGAAACTAAAATGTGTGAGAAGAAATCCAGTAAGAGAAAAGCGATCTAAGACACAAGCCTATTAAGTCAACCTAATATTATTAAACTTCCAAATTCAGGAACTGCCCTCCCTGCCTTAAGACCACTTCTTGGAGGCAGAGTTGCTTCTCCTGTTCCTTTTTGAATCAGGCTGATGCTACTTCTGAGTGCTCACCTGCACATTCCCTGCGGGGTCGCCCTCTCTAGCTGCCAACTCCTCCTCCCCCTGCCCCGCCAGGTGTCTCCCCTGGGAATTAGCTTCGCTCCACCCCACAGAGACACTCCTGCATCAGGTGCGGAACGATTTCAACAAGCCTCTGCTAAAACATGATAGAAGAATGACTGATCCCGCAGCCTCTGCGTGTCAGCAGAGGGTGACGGGCCGCCACGCTGGCTGCCCCTCCGCCGGCGTGGCGGGCGGGCACACGACTGCCTCTCTTCCACCGCCGGCTCGCCCGCAGCCATCACGCAGGCCCGCGTGCCCCTCACCGTCGCCAGGCCTCGGGGACATCGCGTCCACACAGCACCTGACCTGGAACCGCGGCCCACGTCAGGTTGGCACGTGTTTTGTTTTAATTTCATGTTACTTTCACATGTACAAACTCAGGAAGCCACACTGAGAAAGGGACGGTGGAGGCTGCCTGGAGGAAAAGCTGGGCTCCTGGGCCCTGTGCAGCCTGGACACTTGGGACTTTTCGCAGGGAAACTCTCCCGTACCTCGAGGGACCTCGCTGTCGGACGGCACCTGAAATGGTAGCCGTGGCCTGCTCCTCAGCGCCTGGAAGGTGCCTTACTGCGGCTGCCTCGGCCCAGGAGTTTATTGCTGGTGAACTTGATTATCCAACTTACAGTCCAGGATGACGGCATCATCAGAAATGGGTCCAGTGGTGCGCATTTTGCTGAGACGAAAGGAGACTGAAATGTGTAAGCTGCACTGACTGGGCAATACTGGCATGTTGCCCGTGTTTGCCGCTGGCCCCCAGGAGGGCCTGGCCTTGGGGGAGGCAGGTGGAGACCCCCCTCCCAGTGCCCATCCACACAGGACCATCAGAGACAAGAGGCAGTCACCAGGGTGGACATGCCCAAGCCCAGGGCAGCCTGAGCTCCAGCACCCGGCCAGCTCTGCCTCTTCCCAGGCTCCCTTTAATGTCCCCAGAGATGTTCCCTTTCTCAGGTGGGAAATGTGTACACTCCCCTCACTTTGCAAAGTTGGATCTCTTGGGCTGAATGAGATCATCACTTGGCAGGCAGAGGTCTGGAAATGTGGCCCAGCAGCACACAGGCATGTATTCTGAATAGATGGACTCCCGGAGAGTGCCCTCGAGTCATCCCTGAACTTCTCAGGAACAGAACAGTCGTGGAAAGAAGGGTCTGCCTCTGTGACTATAGTGGCGCCAAGATGAAACCCAGAGGTGTAATTACTCAGATTTGACCCTATCTCGGCCCCTGGGATGTGTGCAGACCACTGGCTCTTCCATCTCTCCTGAAAGCGCTGGGCCCCATGTCTACAATCCTCTGGGGACAGGCATGACCGCCCCACCGTCTGCGGGAGCTGCAGGTGTCTGACAACCGAGGGAGGTGACTCGAGGCTGTATGATTTTTCCTCCCGTCTGTTCGACTGCAAATGTTTAGTCTCTTTCCCCGCTGAGGAGAGCAAAGGCCCCATGGCACTGGGGCTGGGGTGGAGGAGGGAGGCAGGGCCCGCCGTGCACCTTCTGTCCAAACTAGGTTATAATGGTCAGGGTCCAGCTTCACTGGCCAAGGCACACCCAGGTCCACGGGAACTGAGGAGTGTTCAGGGCGAGTGTGACAGAGCAAAGTGTCATTTCTGTGCCCAGATCTCCACCCGGTTAGCCTCTGGTCTAACAAAGATACTTGAACTCACAGTCCTACACATTAGTTTAGCAAAAAATCTGGCTTCTGATACCCAAAGAGTTTAAAGTCCCCTTCAAAACGTGCATAGAGGCGCCGGATGTCTCGTTTGCTGATACCCAGAAAGTAGTGCTCGACTTTGGTTCTGTTATACGCGGTGATGCCCGGGGGGATGGTGGGGTAAGACACCAGGTGGTCTATGCCAGCCTCTTTCAAGATGTATGGGGCGTCGTCCTCCAGGGTCTCGTGGTGACCGATGACGCTGTACTTGATCTCGCAGGGTGCGCACAGTTCCACGTATGTCACCCAGTGGATGATGTGGTCCCCAAACTGAAGGTCCAGCCACCTATGGTTCGGATCACCCAGGTAGCGCACAAAGTCCTCAAACTGGATGCCCCTGGTCTCCGTTCGGTTCCTCCTGTACTTCCTGATGATGCCAGGGGCAATCTCGTGCCTGTACCAAGGCTCAAAGCGGGGGTTGTGAACAAACTTATCCTTAAACGCAGAAATCAGTCTCTCGAAGGGATCTCTTACGATAAAAAACTTGAAGTATGTCTTCAAGCTAAGGGAAAAAAATGAAGATGAAGAAGTTAACCTGATGCTGCTGGTGGTGCTGGCTGTGGGTTGTGAGGAAGAGTGAAGTATGATGGCTGGAGCAGTGGCAGCCACCAGGCTGAGCCCTGTGCCAAGCACACTGCATGTGGCTCTTACTCAATCCGCACAGCCACCCTTGGAAGCAGATCCTGTTATGAACCCATTTTACAGGCTGAGGAAATGGAGGCTCAGAGACCTTAACTGTCCAAGACCACAGTACTCATCACCCCCGGGGCCGCTGTGAAGACATCTATTTAACCCATGTTTTGTTTCACTTGAGTAGTTTGAAACTTCAGGAATGTTTGAAAGTTTTGTTCCTGTGCAGAAAACCGTTAAGGGCAGGAACCCTGACTGAGTTAGGAACAGCTGAGGCCTGAGAATGACTCTAAGGGTATGTCTTTAAAAACTCAATTCGAAATTTCCAGGGGAAGGAAAATGGGGGGCAGAGTAGGGGGGGAAGAGGAAAGGCAGAGTGAGGCTCCAGTCTCCAGCTGGCGGAAGGGGGTCTGGGGGAGCTGCCAGTGGGGGGGTGGCGGCGCAGGGGTACCGCCATAAAGGGCCTGTACTGACAGTGACAGAGCAACGACGACACTGCTGTGATTCCGTGCGCTCACCCAGGCCAGAGACCTCTCAGCCCTGCAGGTCTCAGCATGTCTACTCTCACAAAAGCCCCGCAGGATCGCTGCTGAGGGAGATGACAGGACCACCCTCCCCCAGGAGGGTCTCTGACCTGGCATTTGACACCTGCCTTCTAAGGCTGTACACGTTGGCAAGGGTGAGTAACCAATACTGGAAGCAATGAAAATCAAGTAGCTGAAAAGCAAGGGAGGTGAAAGATCATTCGGTGCCCTGACGCTGACTAGCGTATTATTATGTACCTGTTCCTTTTAAACCTTGTTCTACGGGGCCATACCACAGCTGTCAAGACAACTGTCCAATCAGCTAAGGAACTTTCCCGATGCCGGTCTCCCTCCTTGCCGTGGTTGGTGAGGCCTGTCTCTCTCCACCTCTGCTGGGTCCAGCCGATCCCGCCACCCCCCCCAGGGGCAGCTGCCGCGAAGGCAGGCATAACACCTTGGGAGAAAATGAAAAACGAAGTGGGGCTTCCCTGTAACCCAAATCCCTTTCTTATGAAATGAAGGTCATGTTCAGTAAGAAATCCATAAAACTTAACAAAATCAGAGCAGAACAAAAACGACCACTCATTTCTATAAGACAGTTACGCAACCTTCATTTTAATAGCCTGCATGAAGGTTAGGGTGGAGAAGACATTCAGAAATTCTCACAAAGACGTGAATTTAAATGCACTGAACGCTGGGCGTATGCCCGGCTGCCTCTCACCAACACAAACCAGTAGCTCTTGGAGCCATCTGGGAAACACGGCAAATACAGAGCCGAGCCTGCGGGGTTTTATCAGCATCCCCCTCCCCTGCTCCTACCGCTTCTGAATTTCTGCATCGCTGAAGGAAGAGAGACGCGGGAGGCCGTTCTTCTCGTGGTCGTGCACCACGCTTTCAGGGATCTCTTCGATGGAAGGAAAGGCTCCTGGGAGGCAAACAGGGAGAGGGCGTGTTGGGGATGCTGCCTTTAAAGACAGATGCCCGTCTCGAAGCCCGGGCCCGCGTTCCCCATGGGCCATCCCAGTATCCACGTTTAGGTCTTTGAATTTCAACTGCTTCTGCGGGCAGGATGAGAGTGAAGAAAAGCTTCTGGTGATCCACAGGCCATCTGGAGGAAACAGACGAGTTAGGAGGAGGGAGAGGGAGGGAGCAACGGCTACAGCAACGAGCACCTAAATCGGGTTCAATCTGCCACAAAAGAAAGATCAGTGCCTGCAAGCAGAATGCCCAAAACCTGCAATACTGACTCTGCTCTGGAACTGGGGGAAACTGCCAGAGAACTGGGACCATGGAACCCACAGCCAGCAGAAATAGAGACACAGAGGTAGAGATCAGATGTATGGACACCAAGGGGGAAAGCGGGGGTGGGTGGGATGAACTGGGAGACTGGGATTGACATACAGACACTATTGATACTAAGTATAAAATAGGTAACTAATGAGAACCTGCTGTAGAGCACAGGGAACTCTACTCAATGCTCTGTGGTGACCTAAATGGGAAGGAAATCCAAAACAGAGGGGATACATGTATACGTACAGCTAATCCATTTTGCTGTACAGTAGAAATGAACACAACATTGTAAAGCAACTGTACTCCAATAAAAATTAATTTAAAAAAAAACAACACAACAACACACTGCTGATCCATGCCCGCAGCTCGGGCCCATCACTCCCAGCATGACACCACCCAGGCCTAAGAGGTTCCTAGGTAACCTCACAGCATCCCAGACTGGCAGTGGCCAAGAAGTGTGGTGCTGGACACGTCAGGCTGATGCTGTGCGAGTGATGTGATAGATTCGAAGCACGGCTCAGAGGAGGACACGGGGTGTCTGAGGAGAAGGCAGGGCAGGGCCGAGAGCCACAGCTCCTGGTCCAGGCTGCACAGTGGAACCTGGGGGCCCATCCTAGGGCTGGAGGGTTGGGCAGGTGCTTCACTCTTTTCTCAACTTAGACAAATGGAAATAAAGCATCATTGTGCTGGGGTGCTAGCCAAGCCTCTGCAACCCTTCGTGTGTATCTTTGTGTTAACCTTGCCATGTTAAACTCAGAGTCTGGCGGGGAAGGATCTCTGCTGGGCCATCTAAGCAGTGATCACAGCCTCCTCAGAATATTTAAGCCCCGATCCAGAACCCTGTGCTAATAAGTACAGTGGACGGATGGCTATGAAACAAGCAAGATGCACATCTGCTCTCACGGGGCCAACAGAGGAACCAGCTCTGGGGATCTGCATCTGGATCTGCTCTGGTACCTGGCGCCACGCAGGTGCCTCTATGGACAGCTGAAGGCAGCCCCTGTCCTTCTCCTATCACATGGCCTGGCAAACCGGTCCCGTTTCTATCCCGCCCGCATCAACGGGTTCTTCTTCTTCAAAGTCTGATGCGTCACACAGTGGTAGCAAATCTGTAAGACTTTTGTACGTTTGTTGCTTTAAATCTGATTTGTAAGCTCATTCTCCGATGTCAAAAATCCAACGTACTGCCTGATTACTCAAGAAGTGCACTGATTATAAGCAGAAGATGAGGCGGGTGTCTCCCTTTTCTTCCCCAATGAACCAGGGAAGAGGCCGAATGACACCCAACTCCGACACCACCTCTGAGAGCAGCGGCAGGCCTGGGGGGCCGCGGGACGGAACCCGGGGCCATGTCCCATGGGGCTCCGAGGTCTGATTCCTGATCCAGGAGTCACACGGCTGTCTACTGGAACTATGTTTCTTTTGAAGCTGCATTTAGCAGAGCCCATAATTATCTTGGGGCAATTCAGAGTAACTGGAGTTTAAACAAACACAGCGTCTGAAAAGAGTGGTGAGGAGTCAAAGCCTGTGGTGCACGAGGGGCACTCTCCAATGATCTAATTTGTTCCTGAGTGAACACCAGACTTCCTGAAGCAGGCGGATTAATCCTCCGAATACGGATGCTCAGTGTAAGATGGGGACGACTGCAGGTGGGGAGGCCCCCAGACCCACCAGTGTCCGGGTGTGGGTCCTTCTCAGCACAGGAGGGCAGCCATGAGGACAGCTGCTGGATGGCCCAGTCAGTGTGGAGCCCTGACCTCCCAGGACAGAGTGAGTGACTCGCAAGGATCAATGCAGGGACTCTGAAGAGAGGTAACGGGACCAACCGGGCAGGCAGAGATAGGGGAGCCAGGAGGCCCTGACCGTGGGTGGGGAGCGCCTGGGTGAACCCCGCCAACTCCTAACGTGGACACGAACAGGAAAAATGCCGGCACGCTGTCTGTGAGTCACCGGCCAGTCCCGGGCTCCTCTCTCGGCCGCCCTCCCCCACTCCCCCGCCCTGGCCCCGGCCACCCTCCCTGCAGACCCTGAGGTCCAGCGAGGACGCACCGTTCAGCACGATCAGCACTTTCTTCCACTGGGTGTTGCCCACTTTGGGCGTCTGGCAGAAGAGAATCTCGTGCTTGTCACAGACGAATATCCGGTCGAGGACAAACTTGGAGACGGCGGTGTGTGAGAGGTTCCTCAGGGTGTCCTCCCTGCACACGTTTCTGACGAGCTCCAGGCGTTGCATATAGACCAAGGGTTGAACGAGCCGCCCTCCCGGCAGCATATTCCCGGTCAGCTGCAGGGAACGGAGATAAAACGGGCACAAGGGCTTCATTAGCAGAACGGAGCATGCCGGGCATTAACTCACGGAGGCCGGAGCCTGGGGGCTGTCGCCACAGAAGCAGCAGGACGGAGGGCGTGAGTCAGCGCTGCGGCCCAGGGTTCAGGCTGCGTGGATGCGCTGGGCCACAGTGCAGCCAGAGACGGCTGACCCTGTCCCCTCATGCTCAACTTGGACAAACCGCGGGGGCGGGTGGGCTGCCTGCCTGTCGCTGTGCTGATGGCATAATGGCAACGGCAGGATATCCTCCGTTCAGCGATCTGAGGGAAGGCCAGCTTCTGCCCCCTCGCTCTCCCTCCATGTGACCTGAGTGTAAGTATGTGGCCTGGACCTAAGAACCTGCTGTCTACACAGGCGGTGGCTGTTTTGAAGATAACCTGGTACGTTGGTGTATCTGGTTTATTAATTTAAGAAAACACCTTAGGTCATTGAGTGTGGGTTTTAAAAAGGCAGGCACCGTTATTCCACTTCCTCAGGGCTGAGCACACCATTACGTTTCTCTGACATGCGGCTTCAGGTGAGGAGAGGGGCTCTGCCTGGCCGTCAGGTCAGTGGTACCAGTGGTTTGGCTGCTGTGAGCAGGTGATGGAGCCCATCAGCACTGGTTCTGCTCTGAGGAGTCACGAGACCAGGTGAGAAGATCCGCGTGAACTGCGGGGTGGAGGCTGTGATGCCAGAAACCCGGGGGTGTGCTGTCCAGACTTTGCTGGATCTTTCTGTTGACATTACGTGCAGCTCATGGGCAGGACTGTCCCTTCTCTGAGTTTAATTCTGGGCTGATAAACATCTTTAGAGCTGGCTCTCCTCACCTCATTTCTTCCTGCACGAGGGCAACCTGAACCTTCCATCCAGACCCGGCACAGGGGCCAGCAGGGGGAGAAGGGGGTCTCAGGAGTGCGCCCCTCCCCTTGGCTGGGGGACGATTAGGAATTTACGTGCAAAAGGAGCCTGGGGAGAAATTGGAGTCAGTGTCAAGGAAGGTGAGCGCGGGGAGAGGTCAGCGGCCCTGGGCCCTGCTGCTAACCCCCTGTGACCCTGGACGATTAGCTTTCTTCCTACTCTCAGTTCTCTCATCCACACCGCCCGGAGGCTGGACTAGCTGCCCCGTAACTCCAAAGTTCCAGGATTCCCAGGATTCGGGGGCAGAGACCTTTTCCCCTGGTTTCCTCCCGACTCGCCCAACATCCCCAATCCACCCATCACAAAGCTCATTCTCGGCTGGGCGGGAACTCAACACAGTCAACACTTCAGAGCACCCACGATGCACAAGGCCCACCGACCGGGACTCCCCCGGCCAGACACTAAAAGCAAGCGGAAAGGTGCAGAAGCAGCGACTCTAAAGCTGAGCGTGACAGTCAGTAAGTGGAAACCAGCTGATGAGGGCAGGGAGGGAGGGGAGGCTGTTCCCCGTGATGGGGGACCCGCTGGGGCCAGAGGGCTGAGCAGGTGAGAGGAAGAATGGGTAGAAGGGTCAGTGCCGCGGCCTGGCTGTGCCCACCTTCAGCTCCTCAGGGAAGTGCGTCTCTCTCAGCGACCTCCCCGCGTCGGGCGCGGCGGTCAGGAACAGAAACTCCTGCTTGGCGCTGTAGGCTAGGAGACAGAGAGAGGTTAAAACGTCTTCCCATGGAGGGGCAGACACTCCGATCAGTGCCACAGCCCAGAGGCCCCAGGAAGAGACCCACACAAACACACCCAAGTGATAGCTGACAAGGCGCAAAAGCAATGCGGTGGGGCAGCATCTTTTCAACAAATGGTACCCGAGCAACTGGACGCCCCCAGACAAAGAAGGAGCCTTTCCCTAAACCTCACCCTTTATTCGGGATTAGCACTTAAATGTGAAACAAAAAACTATACAACTTCTTAAAGAGCATAGGAGTAAACCTTGGAAAAACGGATAAACTGAGTCTCATCAAAATTTAAAACCTTTGCTCGGCAAAGACCCTATGACGAGGATGGAAAGACAAGCTACAGACTGGGAGAAACTATCTGCAAACCACACGCCTGACCAAGGACTGGCATATCTAGAATATGTAAAGAGCTCTTAAATCTCAACAGTAAAAAAAAAAAAAAACGCAAACAATCCCATTAGCAAATGAGCGAAACAGGAACAGACATTTCACCAAAGAGGATCTAGAGGTGGAAAAGGAACATATGAGAAGATGTTCAACGTCATTAGTCATCAGGCAAATGCAAATTAAGACCACAGTGAGATACCACTGCACACCTATCAAAATGCCTGAAACAGACTCCAAAAACTCCAAATGCTAGTGAGGAGGCAGAGAAAGGAATCACTAACACATGGTTGGTGGGAATATAAAATGGTACAGCAGCTCTCAGAAACTCCAGAAGAAGCAGTTTCTTCAAAAATTAAGCATTCAACTACAATATGACCCAGCAATTGCATTCCTGGGCATTTATCCCAGAGAAATGAAAAACTATGTCACAAAAACCTATACATGAATGTTCACAGCAGTTTAATTTATAAGAGCCCCAAACTGAAACAACTCAGCTATCCTTCAACAGGTGAATGGTTATCAAACACTGGTACATCCATACCATGGAATACTACTCAGCACTAAAAAGGAACAAACTATTGATACACACAATAAATTGGATGCATCTCCAGGTGACCATGTTGCACTTAAAAGGCCAATCCCCAAAGGTCATATACCATATAAAACATTCTTGAAAGGACAAAATGGTGGAGAGGAGAACAGATTAGTGGTTGTCAAGGGGGGAGGGGGCAGGGGTTGGGGATGGGGAAAGGGTGGTGGGTGTGGCTACAGAAGGGCAACCGGAGGGATCCTGGTGGTGGTGGAGATGTTGTGCCTCGTGACTGCATCCTTGCCAACACCCTTCTTGTGACTCTGCACTATGGTTTTGCAACGTGTCACACTGGGGCAAAAGAGTAAAGGGTACGTCGGACTCTCTCGTACAACTGCACGTGACTCTACAACGATCTCAAAATTAAAAGTTTAATTAGGAAAAAAAAGCCAAGTCAGCAGTCAAGTCAGTGCTCACCCATTATTTTTGAAATTTATGGGAACTGAAATCAGACTAGAGGAGTCTTACAGAACGCTACACCAGAGTAATCGTTTACAACAAACTGATTTGGGGGAAAACCTTCGGGTAGAATTTGAAGGTAACTGTCAGATCTCTACAATCACAGAAACATTGCTTTCAAAGTTTTGCAAAGCCTGGAAACATAATTTGAATAAAAAAGTAGTTATCAAAGAAAAGCACAGAAATTAGCATAAAAAAGCATAAGCAAAGGCATATTTCACTTTGTTAAAAACATCAAAACCAACTCTTTTTGGGTCATTACTACCTACACTTTGCAGGCTCTCCTGCAGCCTCCCCGCCTTCAGTCTGGCTGTTAAAGACCCCCGCTCCCCAGCCAGCCCCGCCATGAACGAGCCCCACCCTTACGTCCTCCCAGTGCAGAGGGGAGAAACCCATCCTCCCAGAGCCCCGTCAATAATAATAACCCATCTCCCACCTCTCATGCCTCTGAGCTCTCCGACTCCAACAGAAATCTCGGCCACACACCTCTATGAATCCCACGGAAATCTTTTCTCCTTTTCCCTGTGTTTGAGTTGAAATGCAGCCCTAACCACAGGTGCGCACAGGAGCTGCTCTGCACCTGCCGTGAGGACAGGAGGCACCACGGACCGCGTGAAGACAGACAGGGCAGCAGCACCCCTGGCCCCAAGGCTCCGGAATGCACCCCGAGGGCCACGAGACCAGCATCCTACCTCCTCCTCCTCCGCAGCCTCACCTGCGAGCACCAACATGCTCAGGGAAATGGTACCTTCCACTCCTATCTGGTCACCTCATGTGCCAACATCTCTGACCAGCACAGCGATGCTCAGCACTTCCACCGGCCGCACGGGTTCCCAGAAACCTAAGCTTCCTTAATGACATATTAGATGGACAACGTAGCGTGAATTCCAAACAACTGACTTAACAGTGAATTTTTGAAAAGCGCCTATTCCACACACTCAGAAGCATCCAGAACGGGCTCTGGTAGCTGTGGGACAGCTCACCTTCCAGCCACACACGTCGGCTATTCGTCCGCCAATTTTTAACTGTTTTTTTTTTACCTTGAACATCCTGGTATTTGCTCCCCAACTCCCCTCGAACCCAATCCAACTAGATTCAGATAAAACCGACAGCACACCTTATGTTTGGTTCTGCTTTCCCACTGCTTTGCTGACAACCATGTATTTTCAGTGGGTGCTGCTGTCGCCACTGTGACCAAAGGGCAGATCCCTACCCCACCCTGAACCCCAGGGGCGAGACGCCAGCTTCAGGCCCAAGGATCCTGATCAATAGGTACCATCAGCTGTCTTCATAACGTGAGCCGCTTTCCTTAGAGACATCATTATATTTGTTTTACAAAATGTCTTTAAATTTGCCACGTGCAGTACTGCTTTGTTTTTCTAGACAGGCTAGCATCCCCTCAGCTCCCTGACCTCTCTGTGTGTCCAGCTGCCCGGGGTCACCACTGCATCACACGCTGGGCAGGGGGCGTGCAGACATCGCATCACAGGTTTTGACCTTAAGGGGCTGGCAGCTGAGCTGAGGCACAAGATTAGGAAGAAAATCAGTGTCTGTGCATACACACCAGATTCACATGGATGTCAATTCTGTGTTCAAGTCTCAACACACCATGCCATCAAACTCCCACCACTGAATGGGATTTATTTCCCTATGACAAAGTCTAGTTCAAAACGACACTAAAATCTGTTAAAGAAGGATTCACTGTGGCTTCACTGCTGAGCCAAAGAGAGACCACTCACACACACGCACACACACACGCACACACACACGGCTTTAAACAGCAGCTCAAGACAAATGTGCTCTTCCTACCCACTGGGTGGTAGGGAACTCATTAAGAACACGTAGGTGAGGGCTTCCCTGGTGGCGCAGTGATTGGGGGTCCGCCTGCCGATGCAGGGGACACGGGTTCGTGCCCCGGTGCGGGAAGATCCCACATGCCGCGGAGCGGCTGGGCCCATGAGCCACGGCCACTGGGCCTGCGCGTGCGGAGCCTGTGCTCCGCAACGGGAGAGGCCACAACAGTGAGAGGCCCGTGTACCGCAAAAAAAAAAAAAAAAAAAAAAAAAAGAACAGGTAGGTGAGAACTGGATGCTGGAACACAGCCCACTTCCCAGGGGACAGAGCTGGAAAGAGCTGCCCATAGACACTGAGGGCACCCAGCTCCCTGAACACTGTAGCGACGCCTCGTTTATCAGATGCCCCTGAGATGCGAGGTGCTCTTCAGAGGCCTTACTGCTAGATCATATTCAAACTCAGAGACACACGTCTTATTTAATTATTTTGGGTGGAATATAAAATATATTACATACACTCCTCATTTTTAAATAAAATAAACCACAAACAATTCAACCTCATGGCTCGCCTTTCAAGTGCCTCCCTTACCAGGAGGTGACACTAAAGGAATCACAAGTGAAATGTGTAGACTCAGTGACACCATTTCATGTTCTCTGCAGCTTTGTTTCTTGTGCAGTTTCCCAGCCACGTTCCCACTGGCGGTCCTCACCTGGGCCCCCCGCCTAGAGATTCTGCCCCCTGGTCTCTGCTGGGCCTGGGCAGCAGGAGGTATACACAGTCCCCATGCGATTTTAAAGTGCCCTGGGGACCAGAACCACTGCTCTAACTCTTAACAAGGGGTCTCCACTATCGGTGACGTTAACTGTTGGGGGGAGCAGCCCCGCAGCAAATGGCTGGGCTGAGATCCACAGCTCAGATTCCAACCACCTTCCCAGACTTGGTCTGTGCTGTCCTGACAGTGGCCCTGGTTCCCAGTGTGACCGTGATTAGCCGTGATACCCCGTGATGCTCTTGGCCACCCCAGATGCCTGCAGCTGTGACTCCACCTTCCCCGGGCTCTGAAAGCCTCTCGGGCTCCTGGAAGATGAGGGTAGGATTGAGATGACAGCCAGTTGGGCCCCGATAACGTTACTGACCTGAAACTGCGGAGCTGAGAACCACCCTGGGGGCTTATTTCAGCACCTCCCTCTTCTGCCTGCAGATCTGCCTTCCTACCTTGCCCCTCGACAGGGAAGATGGAAGCAGGGGGTGTGGGGCATTGGGCGGCCTCAGCCTAGCCGGGGACACCCCCGGGGGCTCTCCAGGATAAGCAGGGCCCGGAGCCCGCTGGCCACACAAATGGCATGGGCTGTGCACCCCCGGGCGTAAATCAGCAAAAGACTGGTGTGATCCTTTTCTACTTCCCTTCCTCAAGGGCCACCGCCTGCAGGCGGACATGCCAAGCCTCGTGCAGGATAAAGGTGCTGTGCGCTTCCTCCCTATCAGGATGGCGGCGCCAGGACACTCTAAGGCTGCTCACGAGCCTTTTCAGCATCTCCCGTGCGCCCTGCCTCATGCTGCCCCTGAAGGAGTGGCCTCAGGGCTCAAGATGACCGTCCCCACAGCTCCTCACTCGTGCCCAGCACCTCACAGGTCACTCACAGGGCCTCATGGTGCCCAGGTCGGGCTTAGAGCTGTCAGAGCAGGGAGCATGCCCATTCCACAGAAAAAATACTAAGGCCCTGGTAAGCAAAGGGCATGGGCATGAACTAGACGCAGCTCTTCTGAGGCTGGGTTGCATGCTCTTAATATGTCCTCACCTGAACGCCTACATCAGGTCAAGGGGAGTTAAAAGAAATCCTCGAGGACAACCCAACACACATATATTTAGACCACCTTCCTTCCGGGGTGCTGAAGGTGACCTTCAAACACATGGCCACCAGCAGGCAGCATCACCGGGCACATACGCAGCATCTCTCAACGACACCAAGCAGGGCTGGTACCCAAACCCACAGACTGCGAGGGGAAAGACCCCTTCATCCCCGTCCACCTCCTCTCCCGAACCTCTGCAACATCAAGGATTTGGACGCCATGACCTCCAAGGCCCTTCTGGGTCAGAGTCACTCATCCAAGCAGGTACCCAGGAACAGTACCAAAGCAAGGTCTGAATTTGCCAAAATCCATTCCATGAGGAGGTGTACCTACCATCAGGGTCCTTAAAGGTCAGTGTGATGAACTTGCTGGCCACCATGAACATGAAAATCACCCAAAAGCATGTGGCCAACAGGAGCCACTGGTGGTGCATGTTGTCAAATGTCAGCCATTCAGTGCTTCTTCCTGGAAAACACAAGCAAAATGCTGCTTACAAATAAATCAATTAAACAAGGTAATAAAAGAATGGGCCATTTCAGTTAATAGCCTCAATACAAACATTCCTGAAAAATTTTCTATTGATACCAAGGGTGTTTTGACTTATTATTTAACTTAGCATCATATTTTTAATTAATAGCAACTTATCAAGTTGATAATTAAGTAAAATTTAAAACACTTTACCGGAAAGGAGCCATTTCTGTTTGGTCTTGGAACACGTGATAAGACTTCACTTCTGCAGATGTGCCTGTTGACTCTTTCTGGCCCAGGCTACTGTGTCCCTGGCATCTGGCACCTGCCAGGGCCTGGAAGCCGGGGCAGGAGGGGGCCTGCCGCGGGCCGGACCTTTGGGTAATCCTCAGAGGGCAGACGCCACCCTGAGGCGATTCCAAGCAGGCTGGGTTTAAAATCCTGACTCGCTGACAAGCTGCGGCCACGCCCACTGAGCTGTAGAGAATCTCTGAAACCCGAGAAACGAACCCTGGAGCGTCCCGGCTCCGCCCACTTGCCCGCCAGAGCCTGTGCGGAACCTCCGGGGTGGGCGTTTCTCAGGCTATCGCTGCCCTGGAGTGACGTGGGGCACCTGGGTCCTCAGCGGGTCACACGGTTACACTCTGCTGCAGGGGACACAGAAGAACCGGAAGTCGCACTCGATTCTTTGCAAGAGAGACAAAAAAGTGCTTCGTGTCACCTTTAACACGGGGCTTCCTGAAGCCAAACCAAGCCACCTGGAGAGAGAGACCGCGCTGGGCTGGGTTGGTGTCATCCGGCTGTCGGGCGTCCATCACCCCCGGGCAGCAGGGAGCTGGTCTGTTGCACGTGCGCTGACGGAGCCTGAGTGCACCTGGTGGACAGGGCTCACGAGGGCCCGGGCGTCGGCCTTCCTCCTGCCTCAACGACAGATCCTTGCCTCTGAGGCCCTCACTGCGACCTGGATTCCCTCCCGCAAGGGGTTCTCCCCCCGCAGTCCAGCCCACACCTGCACCTGCATTCTCAGGTCTCCACGCAGCAGGCGCACCATGTTTCCCGGGGTCCCCTGGTAGGGCTGCCACATTAAACACATGAAAACACAGGGTGCCCCGTGAAGTTCGAATTTCAGGTAAGCAAATCATTTTTTAGTACTTAGTATAACTATGTCCCCAGTACTGCGTGGGACACATTTATGCTTTAAAAAGCTATTTGCTGTTTCTCTGAATTCCCAATTTACCTGGGTGTCCTGCATTCTATCTGGCAACACTACCCAATGAGGGGAACACCGCTCCCGCTCTAACTGCCTGAAGCAGCTGGCCTGTCTCCCTGTCCCCTTCTGCCACGCCTCGTCTGGGGCCACGTGGCACAAAGCAGAGCCCTGAAGTGCCTGCCCCACCGCTCGCTAGCTCTGGGACTCAGCAAGTCACTTACCCTCCCTAAGCTGTGGCTTTCAGTCCCTGAGACAAGGCCCTCCTCCCTCCAGGATGGTCACGAGGATTAAATGAGAGACTGCACCAAAAGGACCACTGGCCTGGAGCAGACCCTCTATAAACAGAAATCGGTCGGTCCCTCGGCACCCTTGGTGACTTTCCTATTTGACTGACACATACCTAGAAATTAACCTAACAGTGTGAACTGCCCAAGAGGAGAAGAAAAGAAAGGCCAGACCCTCAGCCCAGGCTACTAGCTTTTCTCTTCTAGAGACAAGGGAGGCACAGATGGCCCAGAGGGCACAGGGTCCCTCAGGGCTGAGTCCGCTGAGCTGGGCCCTCCGAGACGGGGATACTTGGCGGGGTCCATCCTCACCAGTCACTGAGGAAGCCCGGCTTCAGGCCTTTTCTAACAGAGGGGCGGAGGGACCAGTGTGGGCTGGAGAGTGGGTAAAGAGAAAGCGGATAAGCACACGGCAGGTGGTCCACAACGTGCCCAGAGGCATCTGTGTCTGTGCACCAGTTCTCGGGAAGATTGAGGCTAAGGAAGAGGCCCTGGTGCCGAGTGGCCCGGGGCTTGTGGTTCACACTGTGCCGTGGCAGAGTGAGCACAGACACAGGGGAGTCACTGGGCTCTGCCCCGCTTACACAGACACCTCACCCTGCAGGGCAGGGCACAGAACAGCCCCGGGCACTGGCACTCAGCTTTGCCCCGGCTCAACCTGCCGACCTCCGGGCTTCCTGCCCCTGGGCGCCACCCAGGCATCACGCCGGTGCTGGGCACTGCACTTGGGAGGTTTTGTGATTTAAGGATCCGATCTTTCCAATGCGAGCTAGTCACCTGAAGGGATCTAATTCGAGTCCACCCGCCGAGCTGGTTCACCTCCAGATAAAGGTAGGAAGACAAAGAATAAACAGCCTGACATGAAAATGCGGCTCCCACCATCTGCCCTCCGGGAAGCCGGGCGGCTCAGGGGCAGGATTTCTACCTCTGGGCTGCTTGGAAAGTGAGACCTGCACTGTCGTGAAACTCCGCCTGCCTTCCTAACCCCGGGTTTTCACGTAAAGTCAGAAGCAACAGCTACTTTCACCCAGAAGCGGGGGTGGGGCAGGGGCAGGATTTGGTCCCTTCTTCTCCGTGTTGGTGTCTGGGGATTAGTCACAGAATAGCTCTCTGGGCCCCCTACTAGATTAGGACAGAACAGCCGCCTGCATACCCACCAGCGCGTTGGGAGGGCCCTGTGAGACAGAGGCTGCCAGATCACCTCGACTGCAACGTACAATGATTCAGCCCGCTGCTTCTTCCAGGCAGCAATTTTATTTCCAGAAAGTTCCACTTCTAAAGTGACTTCTGCTAAACTCCTACTGCACTAAGACATCCAGAGAGCCCTCTCCCCTTCCAAGCCCGGCCACGGCATCGGCATCAGGAGAGGGGGGCATCTGCAAGGCACCCACCCGCCTCTCACCCTCTTCACGGCCCGCCTGGGCCGGGCAGGGACGGTGCCCAGGACACGTGGGGATTGTGATGCGGCTGCAGATTTGGGAAGCTCCGCGTGCATAAACCCCAGCCCCTGCCAACATCTCTTGGGAAGCAGAGCATACGGCCAGCACTTAGAATGCAGACCAGACCCAGGCCTGCCAGTGACCCCGGTGCCCTGCTGCGGTCCCTGCCCAGGCCACACAGCCTGTGGTGGTCACTGCGGGGGCCTGCGCTCGGGTAGCAGGGGGTGGGGAGTGGGTGAAGCGCTCTCCCAGCCACTGGGCCCCGGAGGGAATTCCCTGGCGGTCCAGTGGTTAGGACTCGGCGCTTTCACTGCCGGGGTCCGGGTTCATTCCCTGGTCGAGGAACTAAGATCCCGCAAGCCGTGCGGTGCAGCTAAACCAACCAACCAGCCAACCAACCAACCAACCACCGGGCCCCTGTAAACGCCAGGCAGGGCCTGCTCCCCCCGCTGCACAGCACAAGGCAGGCTCAGCCCTCCCTGCTGGCCACCCTGATTTGCCCTCCATCCTCACCTAGTTTCACTTCCTTCCCGGCACCCACCACAGCCTGAATCTTCTGCTTCCCCTGGTGGCATGTGAGCTCGTGCTGGAGCACCCCGGCCAGCACAGTGCCCAGCGCACCGCAAGATGACCTTCGCTATTGCTGGATGATGACATCAACCAAGAAATGACCTGGAAGACTTAGGAGAGCTGGCAGGTGCTTTAGAAGACACCTGGCTCAACCCTCCACCCCAAGGTCCAAACTCTTTAAAGTATGAGGCCCCCGTTCAACCTCAAAATACTTTTCCAGTCTCCACGTGAGTGCTTATATATTTAACATGCGATAACTGAGACTAGAAAACAACCCAAAGCTACTAGGACCTCACTATTACTTGAAAATAAAGTTCTATTTTATAAGTCACGCACTCACACGCATTTGATAGACATACAACTACTGTTCTATGTCTACAACCTACTGACCAGGGGATACAGAAAGAATGCTGCAGTCCAAAAAAAATTTTTTCTAAAATTTAAATAAAACAATGCTGAAAGGTGGTAAGCCAATTACATAGCTCCAAAGTATCAAGATACATCAGTAAACAAAAAAGGGCAAGTTGCAGAATCGAATTATGATCCTATTAGTTAAAAAGAATTATATATATATACATGTGAACGTATGTGATTATATATACACGCAAACACACACACATACACGTGTGTGATGCACAGAATAAAATCTTGAGGATGAGTGGAGTCATTTTTTACTTCGTACAATTCTGTATTTTAAAAACATTATTGCAAAAAGCATATATCCATTTTATAATAAAAACCAATAAAATACAGAAAATACCACCTACATGTGCGGACCCGGGTGTTTTTACTTCTGCTGTTTAATTTTTTTCCTACCTGACCACCACCAACAGCAGTTTCCTTACCACTTTGTAAAATGGGGCAAAGGATGGTAAATACTTTTCCAGCCAGGAAAGAATGTGGTGCATGGACAGGCAATATGTATCTGAGTGTTTACGAAATACATCTCTGTCTTCACTAGTTTTTAATTCAGTTTTTAAAATGATTTAATATTTAAAACATAGAATAATATAACGAATACTTGTTTTCAGATGCTCAGTTCTAATAGTTCTGCTGTACGTACTTGAGTCTTTTAAAGGAAATAAAGGGTGACAAATGAGCTGGAGCCCCTGCCTGGCCCCCTCCCCTCCCTCCCCAGATACCCTCCATCTGGGTGATGACACTTTCACTACATCAAATACGGCTCCTCTCACAGACGCAGCAAGGTTTGGGAGGCTGGTCCTCCCAGTCCAGATGAAGGCAGGGCGGACTGGGGGGAGGGGAGGCGAGCTTCCCCCGGGCTGCGAGGAAACACTGCATTACTTATTATGTTTTTCAGGGGGCACATGCGGTGGTACAGCCGGGTGGAGAGATGGACCGTTTTTAAGCACTTAACTTTTTTTTCTCGTGGTCTGTAATGAGAAAATTCACAAATCACACACAGACTCAAGTGAAGAAGCTGTCAAGGTAGAAGCTGGTTAAAAATTTAGACGAACCAGGACTTGCTCTCCAAGTCCCATGCTGACCAGAACCAGTGAGACTGAAGCCCGGGCCCCCGCCACGTGCCCCACCCCTCAGGGCCACTATCTCTACACTTACGACATCCCACACACACACACACACACACACACGAGGAGACGTGCACCTGCACACATTCACACACACGCGAGGAGACGTGCACCTGCATACATTCACACACACACACACACACACACACACACGAGGAGACGTGCACCTGCACACATTCACACACACGCGAGGAGATGTGCACCTGCATACATTCACACACACACACACACACACACGAGGAGACGTGCACCTGCACACATTCACACACACGCGAGGAGATGTGCACCTGCATACATTCACACACACACACACACACACACACACACACACGAGGAGACATGCACCTGCACACATTCACACACACGCGAGGAGATGTGCACCTGCATACATTCACACACACACACACACACACACACACACACACACACACACGAGGAGACATGCACCTGCACACATTCACACACACGCGAGGAGATGTGCACCTGCATACATTCACACACACACACACACACACACACGAGGAGACATGCACCTGCACACATTCACACACACGCGAGGAGATGTGCACCTGCATACATTCACACACACACACACACACACACACACACACACGAGGAGACATGCACCTGCACACATTCACACACACGCGAGGAGATGTGCACCTGCATACATTCACACACACACACACACACACACACACGAGGAGACATGCACCTGCACACATTCACACACACGCGAGGAGATGTGCACCTGCATACATTCACACACACACACACACACACACACACACACACACACGAGGAGACATGCACCTGCACACATTCACACACACGCGAGGAGATGTGCACCTGCATACATTCACACACACACACACACACACACACACACACACACACACACGAGGAGACATGCACCTGCACACATTCACACACACGCAAGGAGATGTGCACCTGCATACATTCACACACACACACACACACACACACGAGGAGACATGCACCTGCACACATTCACACACACGCGAGGAGATGTGCACCTGCATACATTCATACACACACACACACACACACACACACGAGGAGACATGCACCTGCACACATTCACACACACGCGAGGAGATGTGCACCTGCATACATTCACACACACACACACACACACACACGAGGAGACGTGCACCTGCACACATTCACACACACGCGAGGAGACGTGCACCTGCATACATTCACACACGCGCGAGGAGACGTGCACCTGCATACATTTTGAAGGACACACTAACCGAGAAATGATCAATTACCAAGCTCATCATGAAAAGGCGTCCTCATTCATCCCACAAAACAGGCGCAGGGACACAGCACCGAGCCCCAAAGCACCCCCCAACACGCACACGCTCCTCGTCCTGTGGAGCTGGCAGGCTGCTGGGGGGACCGGCAGCCACCAAAGACTCTACCTAAGACGTGAGATGAGGCAGACGACGCGGTGCCGTGAGAGGAAAGCACAAGGGCCGCGACCTGGCAGACGGAGGGCAGGGGCGGCACAGAGACCTACAGGGTGAGGGGCGGAGACCCAGGCACCGGGCTGCAGAGCAGCACAAACGGAGGCCCAGGCGCAGGCACGGGCTTCCCGAGCTCGGCCAGAGAGGCGCCCCGGCAGACGTGGTCAGACAAGGCTGGGCCCTGGGGAGCGGTCGCCTTGTGGGTGAGAGCGGATGGGGTACAGTGACCTGACTTACATCTTGGAACTATTTCTCTGGCAGCCAAGCACAGCGATCCGCTCAGCCATGCCCCAGCCCCGGGGTCACTTCCACAGGCCGCAGGTGGTGCTCCTAAATGCTCCCCATCACATCACCTTCTCGATCTCTGAAAACCAGCCAATGAACCAGTAAGAGCCACGGTACCTGAGGGGCTAGGCTTTGACGAATCCTACGGAGGGGTGTGTCCACTTGGCCAGGCAGCGTTTCTGCTCTGCGATCATCTGCTAAGGTGTCCGACCTTACGTTTAGGGCAGTGGCTCCCAGTCCTGGCTGTGTACTGGACCCACCTGGGGAGCTTCTGAAAACTACAGCAACACCCTGGGCCCCAAGAACACCTGAGTAGAGACGATGCAGACCTGTGGAGGAGGATCTAGGCAAACCTGCGAGGCTGAATCTGGGCGAGTTTTAAAGCTCCGCTCAGGATGCCAGTGAGCAGCCAGGCTGAGCTGCTTGCTGGTCCAGCCCCCAGGCCTCCTCAGCTTCTACTGCCCCCGCTGCCCCCTGGGGAACTCATTAAAATGCAGATTCCAGGCCTTTTAGCGTAACAGCTGTCTTCCCACCACCTCTTTACAGTATGAGAAGGAAAACCGTAGCAAAAGGGTGTGTCAACTGAGACTGTCTACTGAGGACCTGAATTACCTGTGCTCTGAATAAACAGCTTAAAGAGACCTGATTAGAATAAAGACCTCCATCACTGTTCCCATTTACTCTCCTTTCCAGCCCTCCCATCTATAGGTAACCAGCCCCTGTAGAATTTCGGGCTGACCTTGGAAAACTCAGGAAGATTTGCCCCATTTTTTTTTCAACAAAAAGAAAGTCATTCCAAATTCCTGTAGCCCCAGCTCCTCCCGGCCTGCCCGCCATCTGCCATCTGCAGTGTTTCCTTGAGCACACGAATTCCCCACGGGTCTGCCTCCTTTCCACGGGCAACAGCCTTGAGGCTCATTGTTTCCGTCTGCAGAGAGTCTGGGGCCCGACACCCACGGTCCTCCCTCCTCGGCTCTGGAAGGGCCACTGCTCTCCCTGCAGCCAGGTGACAAACAGCCCTTAAAGAGCCTGACATTTTCTGTAATTAACTCTCCCTTGTTCAAGGAGCCAAGACAACTCCCAACGTGCCTCTTGCAGCTAACAGGGATGAACCTGAGCGCGCACCCTGGCCGTCTGCAGAGCTTCCCTACTCCTGATCATTACGTGGGATTTGCACCTCTCAAGATGTCAGGCTCTGAAACTAAGCCAGAAGGTTGGCTCTTTGAAAACTCACAAGGCAGAAGCGGTGGTTAAAGAACTGACGGACATATGGGGAAAGCAGGGTCAGGTATGCAGGAAGACCACTAACCACGCACAAAATCCTAAGCTGCTTCTCTCTCTCTAAACCGTAAGGAAGACGGCACACATTTGACACGTTTGTAATGACAACAGTGACTCTGGTACTATTATCAACTTTTGGTGCAAATTCGGCCTCCCTTGCACTTTCAAAATGATGCTTTTTGAAAGCATCCATTTTGCTCAGCTGCCAGTGGCTTCTCCGCCGTGTTCGAGTTGTCACGCAAAAGCACAATCCTTCTGAATTTGTGCAGAAGAGTTTGACTCCCACCTGCCTAGTTCCACTTGTTTTTCTCCTAGTTCTATTTTTTTTTTTTTTTTTTTTTTTTTGCGGTACGCGGGCCTCTCACTGTTGTGGCCTCTCCCGTTGCGGAGCACAGGCTCCGGACGCGCAGGCTCAGCGGCCATGGCTCACGGGTCCAGCCGCTCCGCGGCATGTGGGATCTTCCCAGACCGGGGCACGAACCCGCGTCCCCTGCATTGGCAGGTGGACTCTCAACCACTGCGCCAGCTGGGAAGCCCTCTCCTAGTTCTACTTTTACTATGCACATTCACTCCTCCTGTGGTAAATAAGCCCATTTAACTGTTCCAAACAGAGTTAAAAAATTTTTAAAAGCAATTGGCCTAGACGTGCACACAAGCACACAGATAAATCTCACAACCGTGGTGCAAAGGAAATACAGCAAAAATAGAATGAGATATATGACACAGTGCCATTTACGTAAATTAAAAACGCAGGCACTGAAACCAAAAATACACGTTCTACAAAAACACAGAGAAAGAAGAGGATGACCTTTCCAGTGATTTCTTATGTGGGTGGACGAGAGGAAATGAGACTGAGGAAAGGGAATTAAAAAGGCATCCACAAGTAAACAAAACGAGGGGCCCTGCAGACATCAGGGATGGTAACCGAGGAGTTAACCTCCATTCAACTCCTTGAATGTGAAGGAGACAGAGGGACAGACAACTAGACAGAGAAAGGAGAGGAGATTTAAAAAACCAAAAAACAGCTTTTCCCCAAATGTTATTCATCCATTCAGCCATATTTACCAAGGGCTTATTCTGAGCCAGGAGCTGTTCCTGGCTCTGGGGATACAGCAACCTACCCGCTCTGCTCTCATAGTGCTTACTTCTAATAGAAGCAGACAGGCCATAAACAGAGAGAGCCATTAACGCCTAGGATCACACCAGGCAGGCGCTAAGTGACACAGTTAACACAGAAGGGTAAGGGAGGAAGGGGCACCTCGGTGGAGATGATGTTGAGAAGATGTTCAAACAGGGAGGGGACTCATCACGCAGCACCTGGCAAAGAGCTTGGTCTGGGTCCCAGAATCCCCAAAGCAGCAAGGAGGCTGGCATCTCCTGTGCAGAGTGAGCAGGATGGTGGGGGAGTGGCCCAAATGAAGAGCCTTGTCAAGGGCCCTTTACTGAGTTGGAAACTCCTGGACCCCCGCCCCCCATCACCCATGTACCCCGGGGAAAGGATCTCCTGCCCAGCGTTCAGTTTTTAAAACATTCATTCAAAACCTATCCAGACAGCAAGGGAAACTTCACAAAAAGAATCTGGTCGTGCACAAGGACCCGGTAACCCCGGGAGGACAGACAGGGAGAAGGGAAACAAGAGACAGCTGAGGCTGGAGCAGCGGGGACCCTCTACCACCAGCCCTTTCGATTTTGAACTAAAATGTGTTCTCTAATCAACAAAATTATTAAATCACCACTTAAGAAAATAAAATGCTGCGTATGAATTTATAAAATATATAAAGTCTAGGGCCTCCCTGGTGGTGCAGTGGTTGAGAGTCCGCCTGCCGATGCAGGGGACACGGGTTTGTGCCCGGGTCTGGGAAGATCCCACGTGCCACGGAGCGGCTGGGCCCGTGAGCCATGGCCGCTGATCCTGTGCGTCCGGAGCCTGTGCTCTGCAACGGGAGAGGTCACAACAGTGAGAGGCCCGCGTACCACACACAAAGAAAATAATAATAAATAAATAAATAAATGTATATAAAGTCTTATTACAATCACTGTGAGCTTTAAATTCATAGTAAGCGTTTCTCTCAATCTAAGTTCAGAAATTTCCTTTGTCTACTTGGCCATCGTCATTACAATTTACCACCTCAGAACGACTGACTGCTCATCCTTTAGTGACCAGAATGGAAACCTACTCCTCACTCTAGCCAGCTGGAGAATGAACTGGAGGTGAAGACAGATTCTCAGGAGTGATGATGACGAACAGCAAACACGTCTTCGGGGGTCGCTGCAAGCCAGGCACTGCACTCGGCAGGTACCCAGCTCACCTAACCCCCTGCCTAAGCGGGTGCTCCTATTATGATCATGGTTAAGAAAACATTTCTAAGAATCCGTGTACATACTCCTATTTACGAGTTTAAGCTTCCGGAAATCTCCATATGAGCAAGAAAGGAGAATGCTATGTGACGTGGATCTCAGATAACCAGTGAGGTGTCCACAGCCTCCCTTCCATACCTTCTTAGGCCTGGTCCACATCTCCTTGCAGTATCTGCTTTGCCTTGGAGGTTCCTGGCTCCTCCTGTCTCTGTACGGGACGATTAAAAGAACAAATAAGCACCATTAAAGGTTATGAGATCAACTTACCGAACACAACTTGCTTTATACTTGGGAAACAGTTAACCACTTTGATTTTTCAAGTATATTTCGCACGCCAGGTCTCTTACAGAGGGGGGTTATCTTTGGATGGCCTGGCAGATGAATAAACATTCTAAACGTACCAAAAGAGCTAGCTGTTTAAAAGATCCTTCCCTGTCACTTAGTATGAAAAAATGAAATATTTTTTGGAGCAAAAATAATCAGATCCTATTATACCTGTTTTATATGTTTGATATTGTGTAAAGGATTCCTGTATAAGGTGATCAAATCTTTCAATGCAAGATGTTCACAGGGTTTTGTATTTCTTCAAGCTATAACACCCTGGTAAATTCTAGCCAAACGTCATATCGTGAATGAATAAATGGAAACAAGCCAAACTCATGGAATTAGAGAGATTACAGATTTCACAGAGCTACCTGGCAAAATAAACATCCAACTGATTTAAAACACAATAGAGCCCGAGCTGCCTGGGATGCTTGGAGCAGTCTAGCTATGCTTCCCTTTACTCTTATGAACTCAATATTAAAAGGAAAAGCAATTTTATGTTACAAAGACGGAAAGATTAAGATGCAGATTCTTCCATACCTGTATCAGGACAAAACACTCTCTTGGCTTCTATGATCTCTCAGGTCCTGCATTCACCTCTCTCCCCCGTTTCTATTCTTCTGTATAACCTCAAGCATTTGAAAAATGATCTGAACATAATGGCAAATTGCCCAGGATAGTAACTAATTCTTCCCTTTCTTTGTTCAGTTTTGCAAGAACTCCAGTTTCCATTCCAGGGAAGGAGAGAATTTTTCTCTTAGGTATTTCTTGGAGACTCTATCCTTGAGGGTCAAAAGCAAAGATGGAAAGATTTTTCTTTCCATCTTGAAATTCCCATTTGGACCCAAGATGGACTTTGCCCTAATTATAATGGGAAAAAAGAGAGAAGACCATTTCCCTCTTCGTGTCTCTTCCTCTTAACCCAGTCAATGAAAAGAATGAATAAGCCTGGAGCTAAAGGGAGCTCTGCCCGGTTTTAAGAATACCTGAGACATTTCTCACTCTGGCAGTGAAAACTGACCAATAACCAACTCTTTATGGTCCAAGGCCCCAGACTTGGGGTGTCTGAGACTAAAAAAACCCTTTATGACAGTCCTGCCTCTCAGCTAACCAGAACCTGACTGCGCTGCTTTGCACTCAGTGCCCGGCCCTTTCCTGCCTTTTGCAGACGTGGAAAATAACAAGGCAGCTTTTGGAAGATCTGGTTCATCTTCCCAGCCAGAAGTGCAGAAATTTATGCCTCCACCTCCAACTTCTGACAGGCCTCTCTTCTGTCCAAATCTGAGCTGAGGGCACCCGGGAGCCTACCTGGCAGCACACACGCATTTCCAACCATCCTTTCCCCTCTCACCCGCCAGAGACGTGCCTAATTGTGCACTTAGGGAAGCTGCACATGGCCCTTCTTCCCTGGCCTCTCTCTTCCTCTGTCTGCCTGCTCCCTGCACCCAAGTGGAACATTTTCTTCCTCTTTCCGCCTCCAATTACAAATGCAAATTCTCAGGCAAGGATGAAAGAAGTAAACTATGGATCACCGAGTATCAATGATGCCACGATCACAGCATCCCCAGCAAGGACGCCGCCTCATTGCATAATTAACGTGATGAAGGTTCTCCTCTTTAACCCCACGAACTAGGGAGGCCCTCAAGTCGCCAAAACACACTGGGATATCGCTAGCAAACAGAAGCCGGTTTTCCCCCCGTTTTCCCGTCCACCCGGCGTGTTGTGGGAGTCGGGGTCCGGGAGTATATGACGCTCATCCCCCCGCCCCCCGCCCTTCCCCGAGCTCACCCTCTGTGGAGCCGGAGCCTGTCGCGGCCCTCGGGCCCTTCCGCGGCCCCAGGGGCGAAGCTCGGCTCGGGCCTCGCGGGCCTGGGGGCAAGGCGCGCGGGGTCCCGGCGTCCGGGGAGCGCTGGAGGCCCGCCCGCCCGGAGGCCTCGGCGCCGCCGCCCGCCCGGCCCGGGATGTGGCGGCGGCAGCGGCTGCGGCGGCGGCGGCGCCGGAAGAAGGAAAGCGAGCGCGCGACGCCCTCTCGGGGGGCGAGGCCGCCGCCGCCCCACGCGGCCCTAGCGCCCGTCCGCGCCGTGCGCGCCCCTGCGCGGCTGTGCGCGTCCCCGCCCCACCCCCGGCGTGTGCGTGCCGCCGGGACCGAGGGGAGGTGGGAGGGGGCGGAGCCAAAGGACCCCAGGAACCCGATCACCCGGTGCTTGAGCCTCCCTTCCACCCCCTCCCCCCCAAAAAAACACCCACCAAATTATATCCCGGGAAGTGACAGAGAGACTTGTGGCCAAACCTAATCCCACTAGGTCTCCATCCAGGAAACAGGTTGGGTGTTTGAGAACGAAAAAAAATCCCAAACTTGGAAAAATGAAAAATAGAAAAATCCAAGCTTGGAAAAAGGCAAAATTGCTTGGGTTTGGGGCACCTCGCAGCATTCTGGTAAGAACAGCTTTCAACAGGGCCCTTTCCGCAGACCCACCCTTGGCTGACAGATGTAACCCCCTTGTCAAGGTAGAGTGGGTGGAGTCAGTCCCAACGGTGAGGGGGATTTTATTGCCCTAGAAAACGTCAACTAGTTTTGTTTTGATCTAACCTACATGTCTGTTAACTACCTAAATATATATCTACTTAGCAAACACGGTAATATAGATACGTGTGTACACACACGTATGCACTTGAACACATATAATTTTTGTCAAGCTTTCAAGAAACCAGCTTTTTTTTTTTCTTCTTTGGTCTACCCTGTTGGTTTCCTCTTTAATGACTTAAATGTAATACCGGTGGGGCTCAACATTTCAGAATTTCACTTTTAACGTGGTTACTGACCACCATGACTTAAAGATGGCAAGGCAGTTTAAGGGCGGTTTGCTCGGTCTTTTGATCACACATTCAGATATTTATTAAGCCCTTTCTTGGGGGCACTATGGTTGACAAGAGACCTTTGCTTTCTCCTTGAGGGTTTGAATGGACACACGTACATGAGAGGAGCACAACAAGTAAATTTGGAACTTAGATGTGACACTGAATAATATGCAGAGTTTAAATAAGAGTCCAAGCTCTGGGAATTAGACCTTGTTGGTTCAAATCTTTATTCCACCCCAGAAGGCTCGTGACCCTGTCAAGTTCTTTTGTCTCTCTGTGCTCCCATTTCCTCATCTATAAAATAGGGATATTATATAGTATTTACCCCAGAGTTTGATACTAAAGAATAAAGGAGATAATGCATTTGAAGTACATAGCACAGTTCTCCCCCAGTAGTTAAAATCACAGTAAACATAAACTACTTTCATTATTATTTATTGCATTCCTAATATGCTGTTCAAATATTAAAAGGTACAGTTCTTTCAAGAGGTTTACACGTTGGTGACTAAGGTAGCTGAATATTTTTGTTGGGGTTTTTCCGAATTATTCTAGTTCTTTTTGTTTCTATAAATGAACTTTTCATTCAGTCTTTATAACAGCAGAATAGTTTCTAAAATAGCAGTTCTCAAAACGTGATCTGTGGACCCCTGAAAATCTCCAAGATCCTTTTAGGGGATCTGCAATATCAAAACCACTTTCGCAATAACACGAGAACATTAGTTGTCTGCACTATTTTTTTAAACATTTTAAAAATTGAAGTATAGTTAATTTACCAGTTTGTGTTAGTTTCAGTTGTACAGCAAAGTGATTCAGTTATATATGTATACCTGAATATATATATTCTTTTTCAGATTCTTTCCCATTACAGATTATTATAAGATACTGAATATAGTTCCCTGTGCTATACAGTAGGTTCTTGTTGTTTATCTATTTTATATATAGTAGTTTGTTAATCCCAAATTCCTAATTTATGCCTCTGCTGCTATCCCCTTTGATAACCAGAAGTTTTTCTTTTTTTTAACATTTTTATTTTTATTTATTTAGTTTTTAAATTAATTTATTTATTTTTGGCTTTCACCTTAAGAAACTAGAAAAAGAACAGCAAACTAAACTTAAAGCAAGAATAAAAGAAGTAAATAAAAAAGATTAGCGTGGTAATAAATGAAAGAAAAAATAGAAAAGCAAAAGAGAAAATAACAAAACAAAAAATTGGCTCTTTGAAAAAACCAGCAAAATCGATACATCTTTTTCTAGATTGACCAAGAAAAAAAGAGAGGAGTCAAATTATTAGAATGAAAAGGGGGATACTACTTACAAACTTAAAAAATTAAAAAGGATTATAAATGAATACTATGAACAATTGTATGCCAACAAATTAGATAACCTGGACAAGTGGACAAATTCCTAGGAAACACAAACTACCTAAAATTGACTCAAGAAGAAACAGAAAATCTGAACAGACCTATAACAAACAAGGAAGAGATTGAATTAGTAACTTTAAAACTTCCTACAAAGAAAAGACTAGGCCCAGGTGACTTCACTGTTGAACCCTACATTTAAAGAAGAATTAATGCGAATCCTTCACAAACTCTTCCAAAATATAGAAGAGGATGGAACACATCTCAACTCATTCAAGAGTCCAATATTACCCTGATACCAAAGCTAGACATAGACATCACAAGAAAACTACATACCCATATCTTGTATACAAAAGACACAAAATCCCTCGACAAAATACATGCAAATTGAATCCAGTAATATATATAAAGGATTATACAACATGACCAAGTGGGATGTATCCCAGGGATGAAGGTTGCTTTAACACCTGAAAATCAATTAATGTATTACACTATATCAATAGAATACAAAGGACAAATCACATGAGTAAATAGAAGCAGAAAAAGCATTTGACAAAATTCAACTCCCCTTATTGATAAATACATGCAATAAACTAGGAATAGAAGGAAACTTCCTCGACCTGATAAATATCATCTACAAAACTCTACAAATAATATCATACTTGATGGTAAAAGACTGGAAGCTTTCCCCAGAGATCAGGACAGAGACAAGGATGTCCACTTTCATCACTTCTAACGTTTTGCTGGAGGTTCTAGGTAGGATAGTTAGGCAAGAAAACAAATGAATTATCCATATTGGAAAGGAAGAAGTAAAACTATCTCTATTTTCAGATGACATGATATTGCATACAGAAAATCCTACAGATTCTACTAAAAAGAGCTAATAAATTAGTTGAGCAGAATTACAGGATATAATACAAAAATCATTGTATTTTTATAAACTAGCAATGAACAATCCAAAAATGGAATTAAGAAAACAATTCTATTTATAATAGCATCTAAAGGAATAAAATTCTTAGAGATAAATTTAACAAAAGAGGTACAAAACTTATGCTCTGAAAAATAAACATTTTTGAAAGAAATTAAAGAACACCTAAATAAATGTAGAGACATCCCATGTTCACGTATCTGAAGACTTAATATTAAGATAGCAGTACTCTCCAAATTGATCTACAAATTCATTGCAATCCTCATCAAAATTCCATCTTGTTTCTTTGAAGAAATTGCCAATGCGACCCTAAAATTCACAGGGAACTTCAAGAAACTCAAAACTTATTGAAAAATAAGATCAAAGAGGGAGGAATAACACTTCTCAATCTTAGAACTTACTACAAAGCTACAGTAATGAAGAGAGTGTGGTACAGCATAAGAATAGACATATGGATCAATGGAATAGAATTGAGAGTCCAAAAATAAACCTTCACGTTTATGATCAATTGATTTCCAACAAGTGTAACAGGGGAGAACAACCCTGACTCCATATTGGACGTGTTTCTTTAACCTTTGTATTCTGTTGCTTTTGCTACAAGTTATTCACTAAAGGGATGTTGCCTATAGCTTAAGGTATGCATAATGGCCCATCTCCAGGAAGCCTGTCTCCCATGTCTTAAGGTTAAGCTAAAATATCTTTGTTTTCCTTTGTTCACAGGAAACATCCTGACCAGGCCCACCTGTGGAAAAGAAGAAATTAACACACCCCCTCTGGAGTCTGGCCAGAGCCAGGAAATATTTGCAACAACTTATTGCCTTTTTTACTTTACCTCCTCACCTTCCCCTCTTTCTTTTATAAAAGAAACTAGCATCCAAACCTGAGCGAGATGTTTCTTTGGGACACTAGCTCACCATCCTCTTGGTCTATTGGCTTTCCGAATAAAGTCGCCATTCCTTGCCTCAACAACTGGTCTCTCAATCGATTGGCCTGTCATGCAGTGAGCAGTACAAGCCTGGACTCAGTAACACAAGGTTGCTAAGATAATTAAATGAAAGCAGAAGAGTCCTTTCAAAAAATGGTGTTGAGATGACTGATATCCATGTGCAAAAGAATGAATTTACACACTCTGTCACATCATATTGAAAAATTAACTCAAAATGGATTGTAGATCTAACTGCAAGAGCTAAAACTAAAACTAGCAGAAAAATAGGCATAAATCTTTGTAACCTTCAGTGAGACTATGGTTTCTTAGATATGACACCAAGAGCACAAGCAACAAAAGAAAAAAATAGATAAATTGGACTTCATCAAAAACTTTAAATGTTGTGCTTCAAAGGATACTATCAAAAAAGTGAAAAGACAACCCACAATATGGGAAAAAACTTTTGCAAATCCTATATCTAATAAGGGACTAGTATCTAGAATATATACAGAACCCTTACAATTCCATAACAAAAAGGCAAATAACCCAGTTTAAAAATGGGCAAAGGATCTGAATAGACATTTCTCCAAAGAAGATATGCAAATGGACAGTAAGCACATGAAAAGATGCTTAACATCATTTAATCACTAGGGAAGTGAACATCAAAAATCACAATGAAATACCACCTCACATCAACTAGAATGGCTAGAATCAAAAAGACAATAACAAGTGTTGGCAATCATGGAGAAATGCAACAATCACACATTGCTGGTGAGAATATACAATTGTACAATCGTTTTGGAAAACTTCTTGCCAGTTCCTCAAAATGTCAACCTAGCAGGTATATATTCCAAGAGAAATAAAAACATACATCTGTGCAAAAACTTGTATGTGAATGTTCACAACATCGCTGTTTATAATAGCCAAAGAGTAGAAACAACACAAATGTCCATCAAATGATGAATGAATAACCAAATACAGCATACCCATACAGTGGAATATGATTTGGCAAAAAAAAAAAAAAAAAGGAATGAAGTACTGATACATGCTACAACATGGAGAGCTCCACAGTATCACTGGTAATGGCTTCATGCTATTTCATTTTATAGGCGTACCATAGTATACGAAACAGATCCCCTTCGCTGGACATTTAGGCTACCTCTAGCTCTTTATGTCATAAACAGATTCTAGGAATATGGAGGTGGCAGTGGCAGCACAGTTTTTCAGTTTCTCAAAATATCGGCATAAAAGCAGAGCAACTAGATAGCAAAACCCATGGACAACACTGACAACAGAACCAGATGATGAGCCATTGCCACAAACCTCAAAAATACAAGTAAGCAGGGAAAAACCACAGACCCATAGGTTAACAGCATCTGTACAGGAACAGACAGATAACCAGGCAGCATCTGAAAAACTGGAGAACAGGAGAAACCGGAAGTTGTACAGAGGACCAGTTTGAAAGCAGCCACTGAAATGGGGGAGGGTCTTGCCCAATCCAATAGCAGGTGAGAGGGGTCCCACAGTAAAAATTGAGGGGCTGTAGCAGTCTAGTCTTTAGGAACCATCAAAACCGACTCCCTGGGGCTCCCAACTCCAAGCATCTTCACTAGGTATTCCAAATTGCTTGCAAAGGGGTTGTGCTAATTTACTTGCCCACCACTTCTTGGCCACATTAGTATTGTCAGACTTTTAGATTTCCGACAATCTTATGTGTGTGAATGGTATGTAATTGTTTTAATACATACTTCTCTAATACTAGTCCACTGGTCACTATGAGACATGGGACCTGGGACACTTTGCTGCAGTGTTGCAATGCTTGCACCTGGACACACCTCTCCTTGAGCAACAAAATGCAAAGAAACTCTATGGGACTAAAAATAACTGCATGCATGGGCACTCTGCACAAATTTTGAACAAAACATACAAAGAGACCAAAAAACCCAGCTGCCACTTTTGAAGAGCCTGGAGCAAAAGCAGGGTATTACGCATGCCCCCTGCACACACCACCACCTAAGGGGTGGGCAAAACACCTAAGCCAACCCTCTGGCACGACCCCTGGACACACCCCTACCCTCACCCCATATGAGGAATAATCTCACCCCCTATCAGGGAACCTGCTGTTTGTTCCCACTGCCCCCCGCTGCAGCAGGGGCCCGGATAAAGCCTTGCCTGAATTTCTTGTCTAGCCTCTGATCAATTTCTATTGATTAGGGAGGCCAAGAACCCTGGTGGGTAACAACTATATTTCTTCTTCTCTGAATTGCTTGCTCATATCCTTTGCTGAGTCCTGACTCAGATCCTTACCAGCTGTGTAATGTTGAGTAAGCTGTTTAAATTCTATGGTTCCCCATCTGTAGAATGAAAAATGAATAATAGGATTACTTTATAGCTGTAGGGTGATTATTGGGATAATGTGCCTTTATATATGTTTAGAACTGTGCCCAGCACATAGTAAACACTGTCTAATTGTTAACTATTATTAATTCATAGCATATATATGAATTTATATTTGTATATAAATTCTTCATCTGCCATAAAAATGTTCTCTCTGATTGTGGCTTGTCTTTAACCTTAGTTTGTAGCATTTTTTTTTTTTTTTGTGCAGTACGCGGGCCCCTCACTGTTGTGGCCTCTTCCGTTGCGGAGCACAGGCTCCGGACGCGCAGGCTCAGCGGCCATGGCTCACGGGCCCAGCCGCTCCGCGGCATGTGGGATCCTCCTGGACCGGGGCACGAACCCGTGTCCCCTGCATCGGCAGGCAGACTCTCAACCACTGCGCCACCAGGGAAGACCTGTAGCATATTTTATCGTATAGAAGTTGAACACTTTTATAATAATACATCAATATCTTCTCTAGTGATTTCTGCTGTCTTTATAAAGAAATCACCTTTCCCCCAATAATAAAATAGTATTGCGTACTTTCTTCCAGTTGTTCTAAAATTTCTAAATTTTAAAATTTATCTAATTTCACATTTATCTAATCTCACTCCCATCTGGAATTTATTTTTATATGGTGTGAAGAAGTATAAATCTAATTTGTTTCCATGTAGAAAGCTGAGCTAGACTACAGGTGCTGGTTATGGCCGTGAGGACTGGTAAGGATGATGACCTGCACTTAGCTTGAGTTACTTTCTCTATCACTTACTTGTGAGCCAACCAATGACCAGGGCAAAGATCACAGGAAGCTAAGGAAATATTTCTCCAAAATTTCCTCTGTTGTCATGGAAGTACATCTGAATATTTGGTGGTCTCAGCAGCCCTGTGGGGAAAGAAAAGTGCCTGAGGCTGCAGAACCAAGACAGCCTGCCTTTTATATCATCTTGGAGGTTGAAAGTGTAGGTGGAGTCACATCAACCTTTAAAGATCCCTTAAAAATGTCGGTACAATGTGTACCTTCCATTCGGCCTCCCTGAGATTTCGATGTCACGAGATAACACAGTTGTCCCAGCTCCATTTGTTGATTAGTCTTTCCCCATGATTGGTAACATCTCCCACACCGAGGACCCTCTAAAGACCAAGGTCTCCATGAACATGATAACTAATAGCGTCCACGTAAAACATACAATGTCAAACACTGGCCATCTTGATCTTGGTTTGTCCAAAGTCTGAAAGCTTCAGAGCTGAAGTGAAAAAAAAGATCCTTATTTTTTGTTGACACATTCCAGGTTTTAGAGATTCGTAACACAACCCAGAGCCTTTTTATACAATTGCCTAATGGGATGACACCAGCTTAGGACTTGGATGTGTGCCTTCTGATAAATATGGTGGTGTCAGATATTACAGCTGGGTAGTTATAATTGTAATAATTCTGTAGTTGTCTCCTGTAGAAAACTGAGTCACTCCATGAATTGGTCAGCAAACTTTCCAAAAAGAAAGTTACTCAAATGAGAAGAGGAGGAATAAATGTGTAGTTACAGCCCTGTTCTATTTCCTGTGCACCAATTGCTTCCTCAGTAGTGTACCTATGCCTCAGCGCTCTCATGGTGTCATTATGGGTAATAAAAACACAGAATCTGGAGGAGGAGCATTGCTACATTGAATTAAAATATGGCCTTGGGATGAAAATAAATGAGCTTGTGATGTCTGAGTAATAGGGAGGTGAAACATTGTAAGAATTATTCATAGTGGGTCATAAAATGGAAAGGCCAGGTTGCCTTTCCCAGAGCAGGGCAGCCAGCAATGCTCAGGGGTTGTTTGCATTCTGTTTCTCTAAATGACAAATTCTAGTCATCAGAGCTTTCTCGAAACTTCCTATCCACCAGGGCTGCTTAGGTTAGTGCACAAATGATATTTTTACAATGCAGATAGCTGTGCATAGATCATGTGGACGCTAGCAGCTGTGATGGAGCCGGGCTGGGGCACAGATCACTCCAGACATTCCACGCAGCTTCTGGGGAGTCCTCTATTATCTATTTATTTTCTGCATAAGATTTGTCTTTGTCAGTGTTCTTCCAGAACCAATATAAAAATACCTTTGTGTGCTCTGAACCCAAAATTGGCGGGGAATGAGCTATTGAGTACACAAGAGAAATCATCTATTTTTTAAAAATATTTACTTATTTATTTATTTTGTTGCACCAGGTCTTAGTTGCGGCAGGCAGGTGGGCTCCTTAGTTGCGGCAACTGGGCTCCTTAGTTGTGGCATGCAAACTCTTAGTTGTGGCATGCATGTGGGATCTAGTTCCCTGACCAGGATCAAACCTGGGCCCCCTGCATTGGGAGCGCGGAGCCTTAACCACTGTGTCACCAGGGAAGTCCCAGAAATCATCTACTTTTGTTTGAACTGAGGTTCTTAACCCAGGGCCCCTGAATCCATAGGCAGAGCTTCTCAAACTCAGAAGGCAGTGGAGCCCTTTGTGAAGTGTGTTTTCAGTGCATAGTCTTGTGTGCCACACCCAGCAATCCTGATTCTGGGAGTCTAGAAGGGGACCCATGAACCTGTATTTTTCATGCACACCCTGGGTGTTTCTCAAGCACATGGTCTGGGGGTTACATTCAGAGGAACCCTCTCCTGAGGGTGGGTGGTTGTTTGTGGTAGGGGTTCAAGAAAAAGGACTGTGGAAGACAGAGAAAACAAACTTATAATTACCAAAGGGAGAAGGTGGGGAGGGATAAATTGGGAATTGGGGATTAACAGATACAAAGTACTACATATAAAATAGGTAGACAAGGACCTACTGTATAGCACAGGGAACTATAATCAATACCTTGTAATAGCCTATAATGGAAAAGAATCTGAAAAAGAATATATGTACATCTATACACGTATAACTGAATCACTTTGCTGTACACCTGAAACATTGTAAATCAACTGTACTTCAATTAAAAAAATAATAAAATAGACACACACACACACACACACACACACGGTAAATGGATAAACAAACCCTGCTAGATCCACACAAAAGAATACTGTTCAGGAATAAAAAGGAATGAACCACTGGTACATGCAACATGGATAATGCTTAGCAGAAGAAGCCAGACACAATAGTACCTAATGTACGATTCCATTTATATGAAATTCTAGATTAGGCAAAACTAACTACAGTGATTGACAGATCAGTGCTTGCCTAGGGCTGGGACTCGGTGTGGGAACCAACTGCAAAGTCACATGAGGAAACTTTTGGGGGTGATGAAAATGTTCCAGATTTTGATTTTTTTTAACTGTTTGTTTTTTTTTTTTTTGGCCATGCTGTGCAACACGTGGAATCTTAGTTCCGTGACCAGGGATCAAACCCGTGCCCCCTGCAGTGGAAACTTGGAGCCTTAACCACTGAACTGCCAGGGAAGTCCCCCCGATTTTGATTTTGACGGTGGCTATTTGGGTGTATATATTTATTAAAATTCCTTCAAGGATATACTTCATATGGGTGTATTTTATTATATGTAAATTATACTTTGACAATAGAAAAACAGGACTGTGGAAAGAATGATGTGCCTGAACCCCTGAAATGGTATGAAAATTGGGCATCCAGATGTGCCTGTGAATTTTTCAGAGATGAGGATGTATGGCTTCCCTCACATACCTGGAGAGACCCATGTGCCCTCAGAAGTTACAAACCACGATAGCCCTTAGTCTCCATGGAGCTAATGATCACATCTGTTTCCAAGGAGGGTGTTTAACTTCTCTCAACTATGGGAAAGTGACTCAAAAGGGACAACTTATCGAGGTGGATAGGCAGCTGGTCTCTGCAAACAAAGGTGGCAGCAGTGCAGTCTGTGCACCAGGCAGCCTTGCTAAAGGCTCCCAAAGACAGTCAGGGGGGCAGGAATCTCCCCTGGGGCTGGTTTTCCTCAGTTGGTGTCCAGGAAATGTATCTTGGAGGTGGCCTGACTCTCCAGCAAAGGTTTGAGGTCCTTCAGTTCCAGAACCCCCTCATCTCCTTGAGTTTCCAGAACCTTCCTCTCCTGCTTCTTGGCCTGTGCAGAACCATGAAGAACAGCCCACAATCATGAAGACTGTCCACAATGACCATTCGAACCTTCCCTCTGACCGTAGCCATTTTTTTTTCATTTCCTACCTGGCTTCTCAAGCGTCTATTACCATTAACTTACATGAATTATTCTTTCAAATTCTTTGTTTACGATAACAAAAAAAATCATAGGGTTGGGTTCATTGTTATTATTTTCCCTTCACACAGATGGAAGATGAGCAAAGTGCCCCTGGCCCTCTTTTGACTTAAAGACTCACAAATATATATGCCTTTCAGAAAACAGATCTCAAATGGGGTGAAACAGAGCAACACATTTTTAAATGAGACCAATGAGGATCACCGCCTTCACGGAAGCTACAGTGATTTGCAGAAGCCGTAGCAACGATCTCTGAAGTTCCGATGTTTTATGATGCTTGTGTTAGAAACAACATGGACGAGCATGATTACATGATGTAGAAGAACATTTGTCTGAGTTTTTTCATCTTGTTTAGTTTGTTTCCGTTAGAGAGGGATACACTTTCTTCTTTAGCTGAGATTTCTCTTACGAGCAATTAGAAGGATCTATTACGTCAGGGCTTGGATTCCATTACTTAGCACTGTGAAGAATAAAGCAGGCCTGTCTTATGAAAGTATTTAAAAATTTAAAATATAGAGCAGGAAAAAGTGGAAAGAGAATTTAACAGAGAGAATATGGACCGTGTGAGGTTTTGCCTCGAAATTGCCCTAACTTCCCGCTTCTTCCCACCAGCCTCCAGCTAGGTACCTTAGCCTCTTCTTTACATAACCTGGCTCAAATTCCTTCTCCAGCCCTGTGTGTGCCTTTATCTCCTTCCCTCCTGTTTCAGAGCGGAGGGACTGATCCCTCCTCCTGGCTTGTGACTCTGTCCTCTTGGATAACTCCATGACTTTGGCTTCTCAGTTTCCTTTCATCTCCCTGTCTCTACCAATTCCTCTGCTCTGCCGACCTGCGTGTCCCCATCTCCTTCACCCTTCATTTATTACGGAGCTTCTCTTGTGCGCAGCCCTCTCACCTTCTGTGCTTGGAAGGCTGGTCTGCACGTGCTCCTCTGCGGTCTCAGCGTCTGCGCATGCTCACGCCAGCCCCTGTCGACACCGCTCACCCACGGCATCCTAGATGCTAAATGCACCGTCCCTCTCTCCCTGACAGTTCCCTCTGGATCCCCTTTTGGCTTCTGTTCCGCCCCTGCGCTTGAGCCCTGATATTCCCGATGTCTCACCGCTGCTCTCAGGTTCCTTTACTCCATACGTTCTCCCAAAAAGACGTCTTTTCTAGTGATTGCAGCCGCTACATCTGTGCTCCCGATGATTAAATCCACACAGTTCAGTCTCTTTCTAAAGCACAAGGCACTCGTTTCCAGCTACATCCTGGAACCTCCTGTTTGTATCCTCTGCAGGCACATAACAAGCACAGCAACCCACCGCCCTCCCTCCAAGCCTGCCTCAGTCAAGGCTGCCGCCCTGCTCTGCGTTGAAGACCTCACTCCTTGGAAGCCTCTCCAGCTTCTTCTTTTCCTCCAGCCTCCAATCATCCCCAACTCCTGCCAATTCTCCAGTTCAAACGTCTGAATCCACCGCCTCTTCTCTGTTCTCGGTAAGACTCTGGGGTCTGGCCCTCACTATTTTACACCTGAGGATGCCTGCATCTTCAGATCCCACCATCCCTGCTTTCAAACCTCAAACCTCGAGGTCCTGATTCTGACACAATACATCCAACTCCTGATGGGCATAGCAGGCTCTTCAAGGGCAGCTTTCCGCGCCAGCCCAGCCGCTAACCAATGTGTTCCTCTCCCTTCTCTCCCTTCCCGCAGGAGGAGGCCAAGTTCTAACATCAGAGGATTGCCGTCTGTTGGTGGGCAGCTGCGTTTGCAGATGGGGAGAGTAAGTGGATAAAAATGACTCATTGACTACTCTCACTACAAGTCTGCAGACTGACAACCTGCTTCCATCGAGCCCTTCATTCTGCTTCCCCATCATCTTTGTGGTAGTCCCAACGACCTCCCAAAAGATGCCACACCTATCTCTCCTCCCATTCCAGCTACCAGCCACACTTCTGTCCCCAATCTCTGGAAGCACCAAACTTCACTTTTCTCTGATACTTTCTCACCTTTGTACCTTTCATACTGCCCTTACCTACCTGCTCTGCTCCGCAAACTCCACTTGTCTTTTAAATCCCGGTCAAATCCAGCTCCACTGTAGAGCCTCCCCTATTCCGGGTTTTGCTCAAGAGCAAATTCCAATCAATTATTTACTCTCTTTTTTTTCCTAATATAGCATTTTATATAAGTGTGTGTGCCTGTGCCTGTGTGTGTGTGTGTGTTAGATTTAATTCATTAATCCTCTGGAATTTATTTTAACGTATAGTGTGAAATAGGGAATTTTTTCCAGATAGATAGCCAATTGCCCTAACCACCATTTATTGAGTTGTTCATTATTTTTGCACTGATTTGAAATACCACCTTGACTCTGTATTAAACTGGTCTGCTTCAAGACTCTATTCCTTTCCATTGACCTATTTGCCTGTAGGTGGATCAATAACAAAATGACTGCTACAACATAATTACTATTGCTTTATAGTACATTTTTACATTAACAAAGTATCATTCTTTTTTAAAGAAATTTCTTGCATATTCTAGAATATTTTCTCTCCCAAATTAATTTCAGAATCAGTCTTAAAATTCTATGAAAAGTCATTTTGGAAGTTTAGTAAGGATTATCCTGACTTTATAGGTGAATTTGCCATTAGTTGAAACTTTAACAACAGTGAATGTTGTCTAGATTCATGATGTGCCTTTTCATTTATTCACATATTCTTTTATGTCCTTTGGTAAAGTTCTGTACTTTTATTTTTTAATATAGTCCATATTTATCATTTGGTTTAGTTCTCAATATTTCATAGTTTTTTAAGCTATTTACATTTTCTAATAAACATTTTTCAATTTGTTTTTGCTTGTGTCTAAGAAAATTATTCCTGAAAATAGTTTTCTTTAAATCCGGCTGTTTCGTAACTCTTATTCATTCTGATAATTTGTCAGTTGATTCCTTTGGATATTCGGGGGTAGATAATTGTATCATTTTAAACAATGAGAGTTTCCACCTTTTACTTTGTATTTCTTTTTTTTTTTTTTTTTTTGTATTGAACTAGCTAAGAATCCCTGTGTTTGTGTTAGTCTGGTTGGGCTGTCATAACAAAAGACCACAGGCTGGGTGGCTTGAACAACAGAAATTTCTTTTCTCCTAGTTTGGATTCTGGAAGTCTGAGATCAAGGTCCCAGTAAGATTGTTTCTGGTGAGACCTCTCCCCTCTGTTTGCAGACAGTACCTTCTCGCTGTGTCCTCTTCTGGCCTTTTCTCTGTGCGTGCATGGGGTGGGGGAGTGGGGAAGAATTGGTGTCTCTACCTCTTCTTATAAAGACACCAGTCCTGTTGGCTTAGGGCCCCATCCTTATGCCATTTAACCTGAATTATCGGCTTAAAAGCTCTATTTCTGGGCTTCCCTGGTGGCGCAGTGGTTGAGAGTCCGCCTGCCAATGCAGGGGATACGGGTTCGTGGCCCGGTCCAGGAAGATCCCACATGCCACGGAGCGGCTGGGCCCGTGAGCCATGGTCGCTGACCCTGCACATCTGGAGCCTGTGCTCTGCAACGGGAGAGGCCACAACAGTGAGAGGCCCGCGTACTGCAAAAAAAAAAAAAAGCTCCATTTCCAAATACAGTCACATTGGGGGTCAGGGTTTCAGCACAATTCAGTCTATACCAATGTTGTTGAATAGTATCAATGCAGATTTTTTTCTTGGTTTTTCCTTTTCCCATTTCTGAATTATTATTAAAAATAATTTATTTTTTTATCCTGAATATCTGAGAAATAATGAGCGCAAAATATGCAAAGGAAACAAAATAAATTTGATAAAGTCAGTTATCCTATAGGTTTATTTGAAAAATGTATGTTTGTGTATAGAGCACCTAGTTCATTGGTAGACACAGACCAGATGTTCAAAAAGTACTTGTTGATTGACATTTTGTAGAACTGCCACAAATCTTTGCTATTATGTGTGTGTTTTGTGTCTAGAATGTCCATTTGTGTCCATAATGTCCATTCAATAAGACAGACATAAAAGGTTTATGTTCAAAAAGCAATCATTCACTTTTTTTCTTTCATTCAGTAGAGACTTGCTGTTAGGCAGTGGGTGTATTTTAATACAAAAGACATCATCTCTCTGTGGTGTTTAAAGGCCTTGGTGATTCTCCTTGAACCAAAGTAGTAAATACTGTAATAAATAGAAATCTATACTTCTTGCTGGCTCAAAGAAGTAGGCTAAAATTATGGCTATAGTTTATAATTCCTGCTCTGTTATGAATTAGAAATTTTTTGGCAAAATACCACATTTTAAGTCATAAATAAATAGCCCATGCTGAGCAACTTCCACCAAAAATTATTCTCCTAATCCTTAAAGGCAAAAATTAAAGATATGCATGGTGGAAAAAATCCTAAAGCTATTTCGTATATGCTGTATATGTTACATTTTTTGCAAGACAGCTCACTTCATTCTTTTTCTTTCTTCCTTCTAGCTCATATCCAATCTTAAGGAGGCTCTTTTTAGAAAAAATTAACATATCAACTAGAATCCCACACTCTTACTGAGGCGACCTTGGGTCCAAATCCCTTCTCTGCATCCTTGATGGCTTGGTGGCTTTCGCAAGTTCCTTAATCTCTCCCAGCCTCAATTTCTCCATTCATAGAATTAGGAAAGAAATACATTCCTTATAGGTTTTCTGCAAAATTACATGAAATAACCCAGGTGAAATGCTAAATAGGACCTCAGTAGATGGAGTAATTTTGTTATTACTATTAAACACTGTCATATTTTCTTGAATACTGATTAAATTTGAAATATTTAACTTGTTCATAGAAATGAATCTGGAGAAACCATAGGAAGTCTAATTCCTAACCATAATTAATTTTTTAAAAACCTTAACTGAACTTCTGAATTTCTTCTAATGTTATATCCAGGGCTCCAAATTTTGTTCTCAGGTGCACCAAAGACTATAAAACATCCTTTGTTAAGGGTGGAGAATAAACAGCTTCTTATAAAACAAGACTTCATCATCCAAGAATTTACAGATTTATATCCAGTGATTTAATTTAGAAAAGAAAAAAGCCTTTTTTTGAGTCAAAAAAATGTTTCTCAAACTACTATAGAATAACAATTATGACTCTCCAGTTTTTACTTTTATTGCTGGGTTGAAAAAGGTGACTCTACAATGCCTACACCAGGAGGATATAATTCTACAAATAAGGGCCCAGCACGACATTTATGAGAAAAGCCGAGTCCTCCTGCGCAAAGCTGATTGGTGCTCAGCCAATGGGCTTCAGGGCGTCGCAAATAAAGGCACCTTCTCCACTGGGCTGTCCAGACGCAGTGTTGTCTCTGCCTGTGGAACTTCGGAAAATGCTCAACTCCTATCCCAGCGGAACACATCTGTGGTCAGCAAAGAGAAACCGCACTTTGAAGATGAAGCATCTTCTTGCCCAATTCCCATCCATTTTGGCCATTTATTGCTTCTGCCTACTACAGATTCCCTCCTCAGGTAAGGGGACCCCTTCAAAAGACCCCAGCTGGCCTGAGCTCTAAGGAAGACTGGGACAGACCTTGACCTTTCAGGGCACTTCTGGAGGGAGTCTAGCTTGGTTCCCTCACCTACCCTCATTTCTACCCTTTGGAAATGGCTTCCATCAGAGAGGATGGACAGAGCTAGATGCCGCAGCCTTTTACCAAAGGAGGTTACTTTCCCCTGTGGAACTGCCTTTAAACAGCTCCTGTCCCAGGGCTGGCCCCAGGATGTGCCGCTGAAATTGTGAGGGATATGAGTCGGGGGACGACTCCAACGTATTAACCATTTGTGCTCTTGGAATTCTGAAGAGATGAGAGCAGAGACGAGCTTACAGTGCCAAAGACTGAGGATTGAGGAACAGTTGGAGAAGGGCGGTGTGGGAGCGAGCACAGAGAAAGGGAATCTCCTCCTAGCTTCTCCTGTGGGCCTGGCGGGGAAGGTGAGGGGGTTGGGCGGGGGGAGAGGCCCTGGGAGCGCAGCTGAGGCCCCATGTCTTCCAAGACTTGGGCGCTGTCCGAGGTGCTGACCGGACGCGGGCGTCTCTTCACCAAATTCTGAGAACCAGTGCTTTTGCAGGGAAAAGGGGTTCCCTGTAGGGAACAGGAATTGGGTATGGGGTCCCTAGTCGAAATTTGTTACCCATCTCCAGGTAACTCGCTATATGATGCAGGATGTGGTGGAAGCTCCAGTTGGAAACACAGATTATTTCAAAATTTTAGAATTTTCCATTAGAATTTTGGTTTCAGAGAGTAGAAAATCTTTGAAAATATATTCAAACAGAAAATATATTTGAAATAGCATGCTTGTTTTGCCAGGTCCTGTAGTGTAATCACAAAGCCTAGGCATTGCAAGGAACCGTGGAGGTCATCTAGTTTAAACTCTCAGGAGAGCAGGTCGCCTTTATGATTTCCCTAGTTGATTACTTTCAGTGACACCCAACTCACTACCAGCCAAAGTCATCCAGTAGCTGCCTCCCCTGGTTTCCAATAGAAACTTGTTTTGGAAATTTCTTACTACCTTTTATTTATCTGTCTATATATTTATATCCACCTCCCTCTTTTTCCGATTTAATTTTCTGTTCCCTGAGGATAAGGTCCCTATGGTATTTATCATTGTATTGTTAGCACAGAACCTCTTAATCATTCCTTATAAGATTGGTTTGAATTTCTTTTCATTTTTGAATAGCTCCAATCATCACAAACTTCTTTACACTGAGCTGAAATCTGATCACATGCAACTTCTAACCACTAGCCCTAGTTCTGCCCTTTGGGGATATACAGAATAAGACTAATATTTCTTTTTTTTTTTTTTTTTCCGGTACACGGGCCTCTCACTGTTGTGGCCTCTCCCGTTGCGGAGCACAGGCTCTGGACACGCAGGCTCAGCGGCCATGGCTCACGGGCCCAGCCGCTCCGCGGCATGTGGGATCTTCCCGGACCGGGGCACGAACCCGTGTCCCCTGCATCAGCAGGCGGACTCTCAACCGCTGCGCCACCAGGGAAGCCCAGGACTAATATTTCTTATGACAGGTTCTCAGAACAGTTGATAGCAGTTAACACACACTTCCTAATTTTTCCCTTTGCCAAAGAAAACTGTGCTCAGTTCCTTTAACTCACAACAAATCCTATCATTTCAAGTAGGACTATTACCTTTCAAGGTTGGGACACTATCTTTTGAATCCAGCACAAGATTGCCTCAGCTTTTTCTTGGCTTATAGTGAGACGGCAGGGAGCAATATATCACTCAGTATTTTTTAAAAAAAAAATACTACTCTTGAGCCAGATATTCCCTGTCTCAGATTTTTTAAATCTAAATTCAGGGTCTTATATTTATCCCATTTAATCTCATCCTCTTAGTTTTGACATATCCCGTTGATTCTTTCAGTTGCAGTATTAGCTTTTCCTCCAAGTGTTGTGTTACATGCAAATGAGATGAAGACTTCATCTAGGTCAGATAAAAGTTGACCAGTATAGGGTTCAGCTGCATTACTTACTCAGCTGCATTACCAGTAGCAACCTTCCCCATATCCCTATTCCTGAAGTGTCTGATGAAGCAGAGAGACAGGTATCTGTATTTCTTAAAAGTTCCAAGAGTGACTCTGATGCACATACTTATTGACACCATCTCTTGATATCCTGTCCTTATATAGTCCATCAAAATATTACCAAAAGTGGGGTCCAGCTGCTCGCCACTCAAAAGCCAATAAAGAGGCAAGGTTGGTGGAAAGGAAAGCTTCCTTTACGTCAGGTGCTGGCAATAAAGCGGGGAGGGTGGACAAAGGCCTGTCCAAAGGCCGACTCCCCAGCCATGCCCCCCCCCCCCCGACAATCAGTGGGCAAGAGCTTTTATAGATGGAGGGAGGAGGCTACTTGCAGAAACAGCACAGTCAGCTCTGACGGTAATCTTGAAATTGGTCATGTGGTGGTCTGACCAGCATCATCTTGATTGTTTTAAGTATAGTTAATCTTCAGTTCTCGGGTTGGGTTGTTCCCATTTCCTTGAGGCCAGTTCTCAGAACTGTGGCAACTTATGTCATGGCTACAGCCTGGTCAGCGTGTAGTTAACTTCTTCCACCTGATGGAGGTTTTAGTATCTACAAGACAGCTCACAGGATATGGCTCAGAATATTATCTATAGCCCTTGAGAAGGAACTAAAGGTCCTTGACTTTGCTTACTGACTAAACTATTTTTATTTAGTCTTTTGGGAATGTTTTCTTTTGTTTCTGCATTTTCTCACTTCTTGGATTAAACTTATCTTTTGGCTAAAGTTTTTCTACAGACAAAAGGCAGGAGGAGGACATGAGGGGGCAAGGACCATAGGGCTCTGCTCCATTTCAAAAATACAAATTAAGTTGTTAACTAGGTAATTTTTTCCCTCTCCCCTAACTTGCTAACTCTTGTGCTGCTAACTCCTGGTAAATAAAAAACCATGCAATTTTTAATTAACTTTGGTACAAATCTCAGATTTGCTAGTGGTAGGTAGAAGTGTGTTTTCTTTAACAATCCTTTTAACAACATGGTATTAATAGAATCGCTGTGTGCTCTTCATGGTAAAGATTTAAAAGTTAATGCTGGACTTTCCTGGTGGTCCAGTGGTTAAGAATCCATCTTGCAATGCAGGGGACGCCGGTTTGATCCCTGGTCGGGGAACTAAGATCCCACCTGCTGCAGGGCAACTAGGCCCACACACCACAACTAGAGAGGAGCCCATGTGCTGCAACTAAGACCCGATGCAGCCAATAAATAAATAAATATGTTTTTAAAAAGTTAACGCTACAACCTCTTTTCTCCTAATAGAGATTTTTATGATTTCTCACAATAGGGTTTCCTCGACCTTTAGCTGATCCTCCAGATGGCTTGGATATCGTGAAGCTTGAGGTACACCACTGTTCAGTAATGTGAGATTTTTATTTAGCCTTAGCCTTGAAACTATCAAGTGGATAATGTTCACTTAAAACTATGTTAAGATCAGATTCTTGGCTGCAGCAGAAACTCACTGTTTTCATTTTCATGGCTTCATTTAAGTCATCTTGGGAGTTGTGTTGAAATTTATGGCCACTGTGTGAGAAGATAATGCAACGTTCATAAATGAGGCAACTCTAGGATTTAATTTTACTTCTATTGATTAAGGAATTTGTACTTATCTTTGATTCATTTTCCTCATTTTTTAGCAGCTGGCATATTGGGCAACTCTTTCTAGACAACCTAAGGTAAAACAATGAATATACATATGGTAATTCTTTTATTTATAACAGCGCACCTGCTTATACCATAATTGATATCTGTAAATAAGCACACTCTTTTGCTACCTATAGGAGAATTCTGCATGTACGTGTAAGTGTGTGTGTAAGAATACAGTTTTAGGAAATAACGAGTGCATCTTCCAAATATAAATGACCATAAAATGTTGGTAGTTCATCTGCATTCTTATAAGGATCATAATCACATATACATATAATATACATAATCACATATATACATAAAATTACATGTCAGGTGGGGATACAGTAGTGATCCAAACAGACCAAATTACCTGCTCTCATGGAATTTATATTCTAGTTGGGGAAGCAGTCTCCAAGATAGATAGATAAAATTTTAAAAATATTTTTTTCTCTAAAAAGAAAAGAAAATAAAGGAAGGAAGGTGCATATGAAATCTTGAGAGTTGGTGTTCGTCACCTGGAAAATCATCTTCAAATTCCTTGGTTATTTTGTGGGGGGGCTTGAAAAGTAATGGTATAAAGTTGATGAACATGATAACAAAAATATATTGCCTATTGGGCAAAAATATTCGCCCAATAGGTGTCCAGAACACACACACAAACACACACACACACACACACTTCTGTGAACAGATGCTGACAAAGAGACCGGAAGTTGTAAAAATAGTAAATACTTTCTGCTGATTTAGAAATGGTGATCATAAAGAAACAGAAAGTTAATGTCCACTGAGCCTCTGCTATGAGTAATTTTGGTTCATTATTTTGTGTGTCTGTGTGTGTGTGTGTGTGCCCATATTCATGTGGGTACATGTACACACATAACAAAGAGAGAAAGAGAGAATATGTAAGTATTGGTTACTGCAGGAACCCTCCACGAAGTTTGTAGGAAGTTGTACTCACAGCAACAAAATTAGACACGTTACTAACAACTTTCATTTCTGTCTTGATTGGAGTTTGAGCTGTTTCAACAATGTTTAGATGTAAATGAGATGAGATCAATAGTAACGAGATATTTACAACATCATTCACAGTACCTCTCTGAGTAGGATACGCTGCCAGTACAGCTTTTCCTGGGCTGTCATCCATGCAGAGAGAACAGGGTGGTGCTCTAACAAGGATTTAGAAATTAAAAGCTGGACTTTCTGCAAGAACAGTGAAGATTCATGTAGAAAGCTTTTAGGGAAAAAATTTGGTCAATATGAACCAACCCTAAGAAACCTGAATTATAGGGTATGCCCAGCAGCAAATTAAAAGTTGCAATCGTTATTTTATCCCACCTCTTAGTTAGATGGCTATCTGGGAACTGATTAGGGTATTGCTTCAATGCATCATAGAGTATGTTTTTCCCCTGAAGATTGAAAAGGTAAAATAAGATTAAGTTTTAAAATAATGATGTCGCTGGCAACTTTCCTTTTGGCAAGATTCTGCATCAACTATAGTCTTATTAAGTTTGTATAATGGATTTCTTTTTAGAATGCCAATTTATTTCATAATATTCAGGTAAATCAGGAAGGTCCCCGGTGTAATTTCTCCTGGAAACCTGCCCCAGTAAAATTCCATGTGACTTACCCTCATCATTTTCTTTCCAGGATAATCAAGACATATACAAAAGGGTGAGTACCACCAGCCTAGTAACAAGAGCATGCAACTACCACATTTACAGCAAGTGATGCTTAGAATTAAAATCAAACTATTTTTCCTCTTATTTAGTTTTTATTTCATTACTCCAGAACTCAGAAGCCGACGCATCCAGTTAAAACCGGGGTCAGTATTTTATCGTAATCATCTCTCTGTAAAAGTCACTCTCCTCTGCACGCCTTTGTCCTTTCCCATTTAATATATGCAGATAAGTAGAAAATCAGGGACCTTCCAGAAACTTTGGGTAATAGCTTTCTAGGTGCTTTTTCCTGGGGCTGCAGGGATTCTCTCTCTCCCTCTCTGGGGAAGGGGTTGGGGGAGGTTGACAGACCTGAAAAGCTAGAGAATAATTACAGAAAAGGAAAAATTAGTAAGAAATAACTTTTTATTATGCACTTAAACAGATGTACAAGAAGCCTGGTAAAGACTGAGCTCTATTTACATTGCTCCATGTTACCTTCTGTGTTTTAAATTCTGTAAAGCGCTTTGTGAAGTGTGAAGTACCACATTCTCAATAGTGACCTGTGGGTGTGTATCTTTCATCACTGTCACAGTGTGTATGTGCTGTGGGAATAAAAAGCATCGCCTCTAACTCTCTTATTATAAATTGGAGTTACCCTCAGGAACAGATTGTTGAAGTGAATTTCTGCAGGGTATGATTTGGAGAATATTGGGAAGGTCATAGAATCCATCCAGTCAGAGTGATTGAAATTCTACTATTAGAAAGTCACTTGTTTATATAGTCAAGGCTTTCCAAGTCTTCAGAAAGATCCTTAAAATAAACAAGTACCAAGCAAAATGTTTTTCCCTTTGAGGCAAAGACACAAGAGTAGCATAGATTATAGATTTAGTACTGGGGATCAGGTAAGGATGGGAATAGTATCAGGACAGGCCATGGGCACTGCAAGTTGAGAAGGGTCAAAAATGGAAGGGAAAAGAGAAAGACAAACACCATATGATATCACTTATATGTGGAGTCTAAAATATGGCACAAATGAACCCATCTACAAAACAGAAGCTGACTCACAGACATAGAGAACAGACTTGTGGTTGCCAAGGGGTGTGGGGAGTGGGGAAGAATGGAGTGGGAGTTTGGGGTTGGTAGATGCAAACTATTACATTTAATAGAATGGATAAACAACAAGGTCCTACTGTAGAGCACAGGGAACTATTTTCAATATCCTGTGATAAACCACAGTGGAAAAGAATATGAAAAAAAGAATATATATATGTGTATAATTGTCACTTTGCTGTACAGCAGAAATTAACACAACATTGTAAATCAAATATAGTTCAATAAAAAAAGATTCTTTCTAGCCTAAAAAAGAAAAAAAAAAAAAAGAAAATGGAAGGGAAAAGATAAACTCCGTGTCTGTGAAACGAATTAACGTTTACTCTGAGCTGAAATACTCCAGGAGGATTCACAGGACTAGATAAGACAGGGTATGTATGTCTGAGTGTGTGCGGGCAGTCACAGATGAGACATACAGGAGAATAAAATGAATGGGGCCGGTGGTTATGCATGCTGCCCTTCCACCTCGTCCCTTAGATAAGGAGAGCACACCTGGGGAGCCAGAGAGGATCTTCATGGAGATGCTTATCTGGGACGATGCACTCCACACTAGAAGGACAGAATGTTTGGGATTAATGCAGATACAAGTCTGTTTTACCCTAAGGGAATATTTTTGAGCGATGTGTTGGAATGAAATGTGCTAGCAAGGCAAGCGGTTCTTTATTGAAATCATAAAATTTCAGGCTTAGGCTTGGAAATGGATTTTACTCTGAAAATTAAACCCATTTGTAAGGGGGTGAGCAGACAGGAATGCACATAGCCCTGGGCCTGGGCCCAGTGCTGTCTGACCCTCACCGCCTCTTTGCCGCAGTTTCCTCCTGTGAATTCTCTAATGCGTCTGGCTGCTAAGCCCGCCAACCAAAGGATGAAAAGATTTCGGCAGCGCGTACGTACTTTTTCCTTCCACCATATTTTTATGCCACTAGAAGTTCACTTACCCGTGGGGAATGCCTCTTGTCCCCTTTGGGCTCACTGGTGTTTTCTCCTTGTACGAGCTCCACACGGTGGCTGCAGGGCAGGGAATGGGGGAGAGGGGCTGTGGTCCAGCTCCGTGACCATGGGCTCCTCCTCTGCGGTCTTCATCTTTTCCCATTCTAGTTTTCGTGTTGTTTTTTCACTTTCCCTGCCCCTTCCTCTTCCTCCCCATGACATGGACACTTGCCTTGATCATATACTCTGCTTCCCATTGCCCCACCTGCCCTTTTATTCTTATGGCAGGGCTTCGTTTCTTAAAAAAAAAAAAGCTCTGAAACTAACACAACATTGTAAATCAACTATACTCTAATATAAAATTAAATTTTAAAAAATTTAATTAAAAAAATTTAAGTTTAGAAATGACTAGTTTCAATACTAGCTGAACCTGTTCAAAATGTCCATCAAGGTTTTGTTGCGTGGTAGCAGAACAAAGAAACAAACACAAATTTTTGGACCCTGTGAGTCCAAGTAGCGTGAACGACTCATTCCAGTTTGCCCAGGACGTTCCTGTTCCTGGGTTTAGCTCTGAAAATGCCAAGACCCCAGAAAAATCGCTCACTTCCTGAGAAACCCATTGGTCATTCTAAGCACAGGCCACAGTTTGCTTGGATACTGGTGTCAGACTTCCAGGTTGAGTCTGCCTCCACCATTGGGCCAGACCCACAAGGAAAGATGAGCTGAAGAAGCTGAAATGGCATATCCTTGAAAATCTGCCTAAACCAGGAGCCAGTTTCAAGTCGAGGCTATTGGGAAGAACAAGCAAGTTTAACATTGTCCTGGACCCTAAGGGTAACCCGACCAAGAAAACACACTTGCCTTCCTGAACAGAAAATTGTGATTGGCTCCACGGTTAGCTGTTTTCTTGAAAGGCATTTTGCATCTGACTTCCGGCTACCTTAGAATGGAATCAGGGAGGGGCAGGATCACAGTACACTGCAAGCCTCGGGGATGCGTTTCCTATTAAATGAACCTGGGCCTCATTCCTTCACAGGATTCCGGAGCTGCTGCAGAGCATCTTACCAAGAAGGTATGTAAGCCCTGAGCATGAACCACCCCCAAAAAAGACCTACTTCTCAAAGAGAGAAGGACGGGGGAGTGCTTGAAGCCAGGCCACCTTGCAGCCCCTTTAGATCACTTCTGGAAAGAACTGGTCTCACACTATGCCCTAAAATTCTCTGAGGCTGAGCATCTAATTTTGGGTTTCCCTGGGCTTGTCCTGCAGCAGAAAGGAATCATGGAGCGATGCCCTTGGACGGCACTATTTCATCTCCGTTCTTACAGATGCGTCACCTGGGGCCATCTGCCCCTGGAGGTTTGCTTTCTGCCTCAGGGGCCCACAGGCCAGTTGTGCAAACTTGGGGAGGGGTGCAGCATCTGTGCTTCTCCAAGTTGACCGTGCACCGTAAACACTTGGGACTTGTTAAAATTCAGATGGCTGGGCCCCAACCCGAGATTCAGCGGGCACCTGAGATTTTGCATTTCTAACAAGTTCCCAAGTGTTGTTAATGTTTTGGGTCTGGGGACCACACCTTGAAAACCACTACCGTAGACATCTTTGAAAGACCTTCGGCACAGCGTGGTTGCATAATGGTTTGTGTTTTTATGTTGCAGGATCACACTGCCACCTTGGAAAGACCATTTTTCCTTTTCAGGGTAAAGCATATTTCCTCTTCTCTGTTTTTCACCCCAATTCTCTCCTACCGCCCCAATTATGGAGTTACTGCAGAATGAGCCCAGACAGGCCCCCATGGCGAACTGGTGAATCATTAGGGGAACTTTCTCACCCTTCCTTAGGGGATGACTCGATGCTTGGAAAGGAAAGGGTCCAACGGACACGGGCTGCGCGCACCAGGGCTCTGGGAGGAGCTCTGGGGCGGGAGGCGGGAGTTCTGCTGATGGACAGACGCGCGGGCCAACCAAAGTCGGAGTCCGTGTTCCAGAGCCTGAAGGTCCGGGACGCACGGCCCCATCACAGTGGAGATAGAAGTCTAGGCGTCCTTTTCCCCAGGGAACTTGGAGCTTCTTGCAAAGGTCACAGAGTCACAGATGGTCTTTTAGTTCTAGACCTACCACTCCCTAGCTGTTTCACCCCCTAGATCTTCAGTGTTTGCATCAGAAAAACGTGCGAATCCGACTACATGTGCGCTCCTCCATCTGCATTCTGTGGTCATTGGTGCTAAGAGATGCTCTGCAAAGATCAAATACGATCGAAAACACTGTACCTGACACTCTCCGAGGTTTACAGAGAATACCATGTCCTGCAGGAAGCAACCTGTTTAACTTGGCTCAGTCATACTTTTCCCAAACCCCCATGACATCCCAAGTACACATTTTGAATCTGCATGCCCTACTAGTGGTTGTTTTCTGGAAAGTACTTGCAGAAACAGTGGGTCTCCATGATGTCTTTAGGATGAGAAGTCCTGTGATGCGTTGTTTAGGGATCGTCCTGCTACATAAACAGAGGCTAAGGGGTGGAGTGGTGGGGTGAGGGACAGTGTCAGGGCCATAGGAGCAGCAAGGGTCCTGGAGCACTGCCCCAGAGGATCCACAGAGTAGCAGTGACTGGGGCTCCCCAGGTGAGCCCCCAGGGAAGCTGCTAATGCCTCAGTTAGGAGAACAGAGCCTTAGGGCGTAGAGAAAGGATCTGGAACCAAGACAGAGATTCCAGGCAGTATGGTCTCAGTACTGTAAGCTGCTCCTTTTTTTTTTTCAGCCAAGGAATGGAAGAAACCTTGACCTTAGCACCTGGTAGGATCGTCCAAGGTCAGCCTCATTGCAGCTCTTCTCCTCCAAACAAATCTTATCTGTCTGACGCGGGGCAGTGAGAGGCAACCAGAGGGGTGATAGTTCCAAGAAAGGGAGGCCATGTGAAACCCCTAAGGGGCTCCTCTGCCCCCTCCCTTTCCTGCTCTCAGCATCACAGAGACCCCACTGCAGCCTGGCACTGTCCCAAACAATGCAGCCTTTGCTTCATGCCAGCTCTTCGCAGGTGTGTTGTCTCCAGCAGTGGCTGTGAGAGGACAGAACCTCCACAGCTTTCGTGACTCCTCACCTGGCCCTTGTGACGAGGCAAAATCCGCCCTGGCGTGCTTGGTGGGGAGAAGTTCTCTATAGTGGGAACATTTCCGATGAGAACCAGGCCAGGCTGTTCCCTCCATTCAGTGATGCTCTGAGACCTGGAGGTGAAATCTGGCGAGATTTCCTGGCTTCTGGCCTGTGGCAGTTCGAGTCCCTGCACACGAACAGCTCTGGGCCACCACTGTCTCTCATGTTGATGTGGTCCCAGGGACATGAGGCCACTGTCTTTCAGAGGCAACCCAGCCTCCCTCCTGGAGCCCCTGGACCAACTGACAGTGACTGGGGCCCTGGCAGCCCAAGGTGCCTGAGAGAGCTGTCCAGATGCTGGGGAGCACAGCCGCCCTGGCCAAACTGGGAAAGATGTTCCCTGAGGCCACAGCTCTCACACTGACCTAATGGCCTGATCAGTTACAGCAACAAACCTTATGAGTACCAATTATGGGCATTTATGACGTGCCAAATTGAGGTATTTAAAAATATGTTATATAATAACATGACCCTGGGCCTCATCTCCATCCTGATAATGATTCAATCTGACCTGTACATTTTTCTTTTTTCTTTTCCGAATTCAGCGGCAAAGGGAGACTGGAACAGATGAGGCAACTGAGCATTTGTTTTGAACAAACATCAAATTTCTTTCTGTGAACAGTATTTAAAGAGAATTCTCTTGCTCTCTCTTCACTAGGATATTCAGTTGTGTAAAAAATAAAGTAGCATTGACACAACATTTTCATTTCTTATTTCTTATCGGGTATATTTTTTAAGTAATAGGGTACGTATGATTAAAATGTGCTGGTTTTGGTGTTGTTTTATCGTGTTCCGACAATCTCGTTATCGTCGAGCGTTGAGAGCACAAGCCCGGGAGAGCCTGGCTGGCTTCAGATACTGACTCCGCTTTTTAGCTGGGGGACAGTGGGCTGGTCACTTCCATGAAAAACTAACAGCACCTTCACATCGTTTTAGAGATGACTGAGGAGATGGTCCACGTGAGGGGCTTAGCATGATGGTACCTAGTGAGCACTCAGGGAGTGTTGGCTCTAATTACATTTCAAAGATGAGTTTTGTTACACAAATGGTACCAAAGGGACTTGCCCTATGGGAGCTGCTTCTATATTGCTGACCAAGGGCTCGAAGTTACAGCATTAAGTTAACGTATACCAACTCCAATATGATCCAGCAATCCCACTCCTGGGCATAGATCCAGACAAAACTATAATCTGAAAAGATACACACACCCCTATGTCCATGGCAGCACTATTTACAATAGCCAAGACATGGAAACAACCTAAATATCCACCAACAGATGAATGGATAAAGAAGATGTGGTATATATATATATATATATATATATATATATATATATATATATATACAATGGAATATTACTCAGCCAGAAAAAGACTGAAATAATGCCATTTGCAGCAACATGGATGGACCTAGAGATTATCATACTAAGCTAAGTAAGTCAGAAAGAGAAAGACAAATACCATATGATATCACATATGTGTGGAATCTAAAATAGGACACAAATGAATATATCTATGAAACAGAAACAGGGTCACAGACATAGAGAAAAGACTTGTGGTTGCCAAGGGGGAGAGGGGGTGGGGGAGGGATAGACTGGGAGTTTGGGATTAGCAGATGCAAACTAGTATATATGGGATGGATAAACAACAAGGTCCTACTGTAGAGCACAGGGAACTCTATTCAATATCCTGTGATATTCCATGATGGAAAAGAATATGAAAAAGCATGTATATATATATATGTATATATACCCACATATATGTATAGCTGAATCACTTTGCTGTATGGCAGAAGTTAACATAACATTGTAAATCAACTATACTTCACTAAAATTAAAAAACTAACAAACAAAAAAAATTCCACATACCAACTCCAGACTCCTCAAGAAACTGTGAGGCTCAGGCCCTTACCTTCTCAGGTGCCTCCTCTATAAATGATACTTGAGGGGCATGGATGTATGGAGGGGCCCCGACGATGCATGCCGTGAACCTACACTGCACTCAGCCTTCTTTCTTTGAAGTCTCTCAAGCTTCTCATCCAATTTAAGCGTCCTCCTTTTAAAACGTCACTTAGACATCACACTTCTAGGATTCGGTTTTTATTTTCACCTTTATAAGCCTTTGCAATAAGTCTCAAGCCTATTTTCTGAAATGGAATATTTTAAGACCCCTCTGTAGACCCCGTCACAAAAGATGAGATGAGCCAGCCCACTTCCATGAGACCCTGGGCTGCGCGCAGGTCCGGTGGGTGAGATAGAGGTGCTGGCCCGTAGGTCTTTCACTAAATGCCGGAGTCAGAATTCAAACCCAGGTTTAACTGGCTCCAGTGTCTACAGTTCTTCACCACAGTGGGCTGTCTCCCAGGGACACGGAATCAGCCCTTGGCTGAGGTCAAGAGTGAGACTGTTTTCCTCACTGTATATTTTAAAGGCATTGGGTCTTCACAGTACGAGTTGCCCAACCCCACGTGAAATTGTTTACATCAGTCCTTTAGTTTGAAACTTTGGGCCTTTAGGAGAATATGGTTAAAATAAGAAGGAAGAAAACAACTCCAAGTCAATGATGAAAGACAAACAGTGAATGTACTAAATAAGTTAGACACCTAAGTAAAGTGATTTTTAGATCTATTATGAAGAGTATCGTAGCTGCCTTTAAAATGTCCTGAGTAGGATTTATTTTTATAATTAAAAAGTCACACTTTAACATACATTTGAAGTGATTAAAAGCATCAGATCATAATGCAATATCAAGGCATTATTTATACATGATTTAATTAATAAAATATTTCCCTTTAGACCTCATTACATGCCTTCCATACATTGACGGTACCATTTATGATTTGATCACACCTTCTACCCAGGGTCCCTCCGTCTAGACTAGCTTGTCATCATTATGTTTTCCTCTAGTGCTGGGACAGTTAATGTTTGTGAATGTTGTTAAAGGACTGATGGTTTTAAACTAAAGTTAGACTGAACCGGAAAAAAAAAAAAAAAGAGTGAGATGGGATGAGGGTACAAAGTTGAGCTGCACATGAAGTTGCAAAGCTACAACTGCTACCCTCTCAGCCCTTGACTTATTAGGTAGAGATGGTATACCTAGTGCAAGGTCAGAGTGGAGCAGGAGTTTATCATGGCCAAGGAATGCCAGAGCTATTCCTGATTTGGGGCCAAGGAGGGATCTGGATGAATTGGGGGAGGCTAAGCCGGGACCCTACCCAACCTCTGCTTGGAGTTTCAGATTCTTTTCCAATTCAACACGTTTAGGGAATTCCCTGGTGGTCCAGTGGTTAGCGTTCTGCACTTCCACTGCAGGGAACTAAGATCCTGCATGCCACGCAACATGGCCAAAAAAACAAAAGAAAAACAACCCCAACCATGTTTAGACTCTTTGGCTTTCTTAGTCTTTATAAAGGTATTTATCTTGTCTACCTCAATACCTGAAAGAAACAAATTTTCCTGGCCCAAACAAACCCCATCCAAAGAGCTGGAAAAATACGCCTTCTGGAAAGGTTTATTTTTTTTGTTCAATTCTATGATCTCTTTGTTGACTCTTGGTATTTCAGTTTCATATTAAACCCATCAATTTGCCTCAAGAGATTAAGTCACAACCAATAGAAACCCTGAAGAAGAGGCAGTAGGACCTATTTTATTTATAGCCTTAGTCTTTGCCTTCCAGACATTGGTGAAACGGAACTTAGAGGGTTGCTGTAATAAAGCAGAGTCCAGAAGAAGAGGCTTCACTGCACAGCAGCTGCAGAGATGCTAGGGCTCTGGGCAGCCGGCTGGTAGACCATATGTCTGCAGGCTCGGAGGAGGGGTGGTTGAGGGAAGAGCTACCATTTGTCACCTTCCCAGGGAAAACTCACCTTGACCTGAAGCAGGTGAAGAAGAGTGAGGAGTGTTTGTGGGAAGGAAATCCACAGGGGAGTAATTTGCTTTTTTTAAGTTTTTTTTTTTGATGTGGACCATTTTTAAAGTCTGTATTGAATTTGTTACATTATTGCTTCTGTTTTATGTTTTGTTTTTTTGGCTGTGAGGCATGTGGGATCTTAGCTCCCTGATCAAAGGTTGAACCCGCACCCCCTGCATTGGAAGGTGAAGTCTTAACCACTGGACCACCAGGGAAGTCCCCACAGGGCAGTAATTTTATGCTCAATTGGCACTTAAAGAGATGGACAACATTGTAAAATGTATCTTCTTACAGGGGGAGGGTCCTTCCCACTCAACTACCAGACAAAAAGAGACATTTTGGTAATGAAACTTGTATTACTTACAGTAGGAGACCAAACAATACTGTGGTTTGAAGAATAAATACGTTTTTCCCTCTAGCTTACAGTTCTGACATGGATGACCCAGATCAGTGGAGCGGCTCTGTTCTTTGAGCTGTTGAGAGGCACAGGATGGTGAAAATCATTGCCCCTCCCCCAGACCCTGCATCATCAAAGCACGGTTGCCAGGAGTCTGTGCTCCAGCTTGGTGGGTGCACGTGCATTGTTTTAAGGTCCAGGCCTGGAAACGGCGAACATCGTTCCCCTCCCTTGGAGAGAAATCAGCGACAGGCCCACACTCAGGGAATGTGGCCTCGGGGGCCACATCGCACTAAAACCCTGCTGCTTTAGATTTAGAAGAAGAGAAGAAGGATTCTTGGTGGGTAACTAGCTGACTAACACAGAACTCAACTTTGAGGAAGCGGAAAGGATTCTTCTAGCAAGGTACTAATGCTGTGATATGCCAGGGGGAGAAGGCTGTTGGCTGTGCAAAAGCCTGCCAGGGGCTGGTAGACGCGCTACCAGCAGGATCCAATATACCCCCTTCCCCATTTCATCTGAGCGGAACATGATAAACTGAATGGCTGAAACTGGAGGTTACGGAAAAGAGGCGGAATGCTGTGGACCAGATTACCCAGAAGAGGAAAGGGAGAGGGTCTAAAGAGGAGGGGTTAGGGTTGGGGACTGCAGGAAGGGGTGGATGTGTGGAGCTGCCCCGGAAAGCTGAAGTGAAGGTCCATATTGGGTGAGAAGACGAGGCAAATGGTAAAGAGACTCCATTCCTGAACATGCCTGTGGATATTCTCTGAAAGGATGAGAAGGTGTGGCTGGAACCCAAAGTAAAGCACTGCTTTGAAATTCTTCTGAATCCGGAGCATGCGATCGACTTATCTAAGGATGAGCTGGTCCACCTTCCTCCACCGTGGGGGCTGGGGAAGCGGCCTGGGGGCTGCTGTGGGACTACCCTTCTCTAATCCCGTCTAGTGAGGAGCTTCTCCCCAGGGGCTCTGTTGACCCACACAGGCAGATTTCCCTTGACCTTCTCCCCCGGTAACCTGTACTTGACCCTCGTACCCCTCATTATTCTTTTAACTCCCGATTCGACGTCTGTCTTCTCTTGCAGACATTAAAACACCACGAGGGCAAGAGGGTGTGGATCCCAACTGTCTAGGACAGTGCTATACCTACAATTCTTTTTTTTTTTTTTTTTTTTTGCGGTACGCGGGCCTCTCACTGTTGTGGCCTCTCCCGTTGCGGAGCACAGGCTCCGGACGCGCAGGCTCAGCGGCCATGGCTCACGGGCCCAGCCGCTCCGCGGCATGTGGGATCTTCCCGGACCGGGGCACGAACCCGTGTCCCCTGCATCGGCAGGCGGACTCTCAACCACTGCGCCACCAGGGAAGCCCTACCTACAATCCTTAATGCATGCTCAACACACAGTAGGTGCTCAATTAATAACTGTAAATTGAATTCCTGGGAGGCCCTAGGCTTGTGGAGATGCTGAGTCGAGATCCCTACCAGGGCAGCCAGAACACTCCTGGGGGTTCAGAGCCACCTCTGGCCTCTCTGCATCAACCTCAGGACTTTACACAGGGCGCCTGATCTACCGAGGCCGTGGGTACCTCCCACCCCGGCCAATCACTCTTAGCCGCTGGACGCCGAGCAGCCTCCCTGCCCCTTCCCCCAACCCCTTCCCAGCTTCTCGGGGAAGACGAGGGAAGAGGGGGTACAGCGTTCAGGGAAGAGATTGTGGATAAAGAGGGGTTTTTATCCTGATTCAAAGGTCCAGCGAGCAGAAAGGGAGGGGTGCGTCAGAGGAGAGGGGAGGCTATGGCAGGAAGCTAGACAGGTAGGGTTCCAGGGCAGGAGGTGCTCGTTGCCTCTTCAGCAGAGACTGTGGCAGCTGGCAGCGTGTGCAGCGTGTTCGGAGGCCAAGTCCAGACGGTCTTTGATGGACAATCCCTTCCCAGCAGCCTCCTCCAGAGGAACACATGGTTAACCACCACCATTACCCCAGTTTGAATAACCAGAACGAATAATCATGACTTAATAGGACATGACATCCTTATATCCTTGGTCTTGCATGCACGCAGTGATCTTCCTGCTGTTTTTATTAGCTCACAGGATGTGCCTAATAAGTAACCACTTAGGTTCAATCTAAACATACCTGTAACTAAAATACGTTCTAAAATGCAGTGATGCTCACCGGCAACACAGCATACACCCTACACTGAGACAGGGGCTGTATGACACCGAACATGGCCAAGAGTGTGATCACCCCCGAATCAGAACTCCTAGGTCCGGACCTTTGATTTCTCCACCAGGTTGTGGGGAATGAGCTGGGGAAGGAGGACACCGTCCTGGTGATGGACGTGAAGGCCCACATCCTGCTGAGCTCCTTCTTGCTGCGCTCAGCCCGCTGGAAGGGATTGGACTTGATCTTGGGCACCGGTCGCCCTGCTCTTCTTGGCTTGCAGAGCCCTGTTGCTGGCCAGCTCCGGCATGAGGGCCGAGGGGTAGGGCAGTTTGGTGGCCATGTAGCCAGGCGCCACCACGTCCATTCTGAGTATCCTGCCCCTCTCCAGGTGGCCATGGATGCGGCCGTGGGAAATACCGACCTGCTTGGGAGGCTCTGTTCCTCTGGGCTCCTGGCTCCTTCTGGACACAAAGGGACATGACTCGTAGAAAGTGACTAGAGGAAAGAGATCGACAAACTCAGGCAAGAGTCCTTCAAAAACATTGAAGCTGACAGGGAACAAAATGATAAACAATCCTGTCATCAGGGAGCTACCAGCCTAAGGAGATAGGCTCAGGGAGATGCCATAACATGACATGGGCTTCACTGCTTCTCCCTGAGGGGAGTGATTCAGGTCACTGCCGACGGCAGGGCTTTCGGGAGTAGTGGCGCCAGTAGTTTGTAAAAACCAGGTCTCCTGGGACTTCCCCGGTGGTCCAGTGGTTTACACTCCGTGTTTCCAAAGTCAGGGAACTAAGGTCCCACATGCCACACAGTATGGCCAAAAAAAAAAAAAAAAAAAAAATCCAGGCCTCCAGCTCAGCCGGTTTCTTCCTCTGTCTGCCAGGGAATGGATAACAGACACTGGTAGCCCTCCCCAGCAACGGGACACATCTGAATTCCCTCCCTTCTGCTGCCTCCACCAATGAAGCAAACTAGAGAGGTGCTCTGGGGCCCATCGGGACCCTCACTTGCCTCTGAGATGCTGCTTGACACAGCATTTTGCTGTCACCACTTCCCCTCCATCAGGATCTCAATGGACTTCGGATCTCTGGTCTCCTTATTCCAGGGTGAGCCACAAGCAGGCAGCCTTGTTAGAAACACGGAGCAGACTCCAGTCTCTTCTGTCAGGAGTGTTTTCACATCCTCCGGCGCTGAGGGGTTGCAGAGCATAGAGCTGGTTCCCAGAGACAGGGCCACCCCTGTCAGTCTCAGGGGGCAGGGCCCTGGGGGGTTGGCAGGTGGGATGGCTGTACCCGCAGGCAGAGGCGAAGGTGAGGGTTTTAGAAAACACTCCGTCTTTTAAAGGAAGTGCAGTGGAGGGTGCCTGGGGCAGTATTTGCCCACTTTGATTCAAGTTCTTGGCAAAATCCAGTCACCACTCACAGCCTTGGGAGTTGACTTAGCTGAAAAAGACGTATTAATGCAACAGGGTTCTCAAGTGTGTCGCCTTGATGCTTCTAGAACTGTGGGCGAACACTATGAGAATACCTTAGGGAAGATGACCTCCAGGTGCTCAGTCCACAGACGGAGACGCCTCTTGGGCTTGATGGTCCCTGACGGTCCACCAGTAATGTACCTCCTACTGGCATCTTCAACTTGTCATACGTCACTTCTCACTATGAGAACAGTATGTGTTCATTACATGAAAAGTACAAAAAGTACAAAGTACAGAAACGTAAATAGTTTCCTGTTTGCCTACCACCCAAGGAAACTGTTAATATTGTCACGCATTGCTTTGAAATCTTCTATTTTTAATTTTCAAATTGACGTTTGTACCAACTAAAAGCGTATCTGTTACCAGAACTAAGGAAGCCACAGACTTGGTTCCCAAAGGAAAACATTTCAACCAGGACACAATTTCATCACCTGGAGCCTCCTGCTTGAACTGACTGAGTGAAAAGCAGACAACCTTTGTGCACTGAGACCCAGTAGGGCTGCTCCAGGCAAAGATTCTCATTTATTTACTTACTTTGGCCACGTCAAGCAGCAGGCAGGATCTTAGTTCCCTGACAGGGATCGAACCTGTGCCCCCTGCAGTGGGAGTCTTAACCACTGGGCCGCCAGGGAAGTCCCAAAGATTCTTATTTCTAACCCCTGGGATCATTGCCTCTGTTAGCACCTCTGCCGGGATGCTTCAAGAGGCTAAGGTGACACACCTGGGCATCAGTTAGCATCCTCTTGAACACACACTTCACATTCACTCATCATCTCACATGCGTGATGCCAGGATCCTGGGACCTTGGTCATGAATGGGACAGGTAAGACAGTGGGGAAGAATCCTCTCCAGACCATAATCATTGATGGCGACACCACAAAAGGGTGTAGCAACCTTCCTAGCGAGAAGAGGATTGCAACAAGATTTGAATCACAATTCAATTATTTTTCAAAGAACAGAAAAGCTGTGCATCAAGACCCTTGGCTTCAGTCACTTGCTAACTGTGTAACTGGATCAGGTCACTTAAACTCTGGGAATCTCAGTTTTTCATCTGGAAAACTGGAGCTAATAATATCTGTTCTACTGAGTTGCTATGAAGATCAAACAAGAAATGAAGTGAAAATGCCTGCTGTATAGTAACCACTCAAATGCTAGTTTTGTTTTTTCTAAGTGTTGTCACATAGAAGGGAGTGAAAGTAGAGACTCTGATCATATGATGTGTCTAAAGCAGTGGTTCTCACCCTGGTGTGCGTCAGAATCCCCTGGTGGGCTTGTGAAAATAATTTCTGATTCGGTGGGCGTGGAATTTGCATTTCGAACAAGTTCCCAGATGGCACTGATGCTGCTGGTTGGGGACCGCTCTTTGAAAGCCTGCAGCCATATATATCCCTACAGGATTTGGGAGCTGCTGCAGTGGACTTTACCAGCAAGGTGTGTAAGTTCTGAGGCAAACACCGCCCCCCCCCGCCCCCCCCCCCCCCCCCCCCCCCGCCAAAGAAAGATCTAAAAGGGAAGGGCAGGGAAGTGCTTGGAGCCAGGCCACCCTGCAGCCCTTTAGATCACCTCTGGTCTCTTCTGGAAAGAACTGGTCTCTTCTGGAAAGAACTGGTCTCTCAGCATGACCCTGAAAAATCTTCTCTGAGGCTGAATATTCAATTTCAGTTTTCCCTGGACTTGTCCTGGGGAAGAAAAGAATCCCAGGCGCTGCCTCTGGCCGTTACTGTTTCATCTCCTGTCTCATAAACGAGCTTCCTGGGGCCATCTGCTGCTGGAGATTTACATTCTGGCTCAGGGGCCCACAGGTCAGTTGTGCAAATTTGGGGAGAAGTATCATGGGTGGCACAAACCCTATATACCAGTGCTTCTCCAAGTTGACCATGTACCAAAAACACCTGGGGACCTTGTTAAACTCCAGATTACTGAGCTCCACCCCAGAAAGTTTGATTCAGCAGGTCTGGAGCAGGGGCCAAGATTTTGCATTTCTGGGCTTCCCTGGTGGTGCAGTGGTTGAGAGTCCGCCTGCCGATGCAGGGGACACGGGTTCGCGCCCCGGTCCGGGAAGATCCCACATGCCGCGGAGCGGCTGCGCCCGTGAGCCATGGCCGCTGAGCCTGTGCGTCCGGAGCCTGTGCTCCGCAACGGGAGAGGCCACGACAGTGAGAGGCCCGCGTACCGCAAAAAAAAAAACAATTGACATACATCACTGTATAAGTTTAAGTTGTGCAGCCTGATGGTTTGATTTGCATGTATTGTGAAATGATCACCACAATAGGTCCAGCTAACATATGTCATCTTGTACAGATTCCAAAAAAGAAGAGAGAAGAAAAAAGGGAAAAAGAAAATTTCTCCCTGTGATGAGAACTCTAGGATTTACTTTCTTAAAGACTTTCCCATAGATCATACAGCAACGTCAGCTGTAGTCCTCCTTGTTGTACATTACATCCCTGCTACTTATTTATCTGATAACTAGAAGTCTGTATCTTTTGACCACCTTCATCCATTCTCTTCTCCCCCTACCCTCCACTTCTGATACCCACAAGTCTTGTCTCTTTTTCTGTGAGTTTTATTGTTTGCTTTTTTAGATTCCACATATAAGTGCCTTAAAGAGAGACTCCAAGATCAAATGTGTTTCAGGCCTCACAAAACTTATCTGCCCCTAAATAAAAGTTTATCAGAGGATTCTCACTCCCAACTTTCTGTTGCTACCACTTGATCTCCATACCCCCTTATCCTACAACAAGTTAACCACTTCATGAATTTCTGATTTCTTCTTTCTGTGAGTATTTTTGCAAAGTTAAGCATATTTGAATATACATACACGTATTCTTATTTAACCTTTTATTTTACACCAAAGGTGGCATGTATGTATTCACTATTTTTATGCAAATTTTTAAAATTTAATTTTTATATTATAGTTGATTTACAATGTTGTATTAGTTTCAGGTGTACAGCACAGTGAATCAGTTATACATATACATATATCCATTCTTTTTCAGATTCCTTTCCCATATAGGTTACTATAGACTATGGAGTAGAGTTCCCTGTGCTATGCAGTAGGTCCTTGTTAACTATCTATGTTATATATAGTAGTGTGTATATGTTAATCCCAAACTCCTGATTTATCCCTCCCCCCACCTTTCCTCTTTGGTAATCATAAGTTTGTTTTCAAAGTCTGTGAGTCTGTTTCGTAAATAAGTTCATTTGTGTCATTTTCTTTATATTCCACGTATAAGTGATATAATATGATATTTGTCTTTCTCTGTTTGATTTGCTTCACTTAGTATGATGATCTCTAGGTCCATCCATGTTGCTGCAAATGGCATTATGTCATTCATTTTTATGGCTGAGTAGTATTCCATTGTATATATGTACCACATCTCCTTTATCCATTCCTCTGTCAATGGACATTTAGGTTGCTTCCACGTCTTGACTAATGTAAATAGTGCTGTCAAATCTGTCATTTTCTAAAATTTGATTTTCTGGATTTTGAGTAATAGTTATCAAAGCCTCTTTCCATTTTTAGGTTATAAAGAAATCATCCCATGTTTTAATCTAGTACTCTTCGCTTTTAATTTTTAATCTAACATACACTGGGAAGTACATATCCAATTTTATCTATTTTCAAATGGCTATCCAATTGCCCCAACACCATTTATTAAAGAGCCCATCCCTTACCCCAACAGACTGAGATGCCATCTGAAGCAAACAGTAATGTTTGTATGCACTTGGCTCTATTTTCAGACTTGTTCTGAACTTCCTGCTCCATTGATCTATTTGTCTATTCCTGCATCAATACCACATTGTTTTAATATCTAGTTGGGCTAGTTGTCCCCTCAGTCTCCCATTCTTATTGTTTATCATAAAATCTTTAGAATCAACCTGTCTACCCTCAGAAAGTAATTTGTTAGGTTTTTAAAGTGAGATTGTGTTAAATTTTACACTTTGACTTGGAGAAAATTGACATCTCTGTGATGTTGAGTCATTCCACCCAAAAATGAGGGATTTCTTTCCATTCATTCAAGTCTACTTTCGTTATCTTCAGGAATGTTTTATAATTTTCTCACGTAGGTTTTTGTGTACTTCTTGAGTTTATTCGTAGGTGCTTATTTTTCTTTTCTGGTGTTACTGTAATTAGGGTCCATTTTATCTTCTAGTTTGTTATTATAAATACAGACTAAGGTGATTTTTGTATGTTAATTTACTATCCTGCTCCTATACCGAATTCTCAGATTGTTAGTATGAATTTAAGACTTGATACTCCCAGGGTTTTCCAAGTATGCTATCATATCATATCACTCACAGATAGAAATCTTTTTTTCCAATTCTTTTCTTTTTCCATTCTTACAGTTCCAATTTTTTCTCCTGAGCCTTAATTATTTTCTTCAGAGCTAAGAGTGATGGAATGATGGACAGAAGTTTCTGGGGAGGTGGGAGGGACGGCAGTCTGGAGCACGGGAGGATAGAGTCTTTGACCAAAGTGGGAGAGGCACCTTTCTCAGAGAGGAGAAGGCAGTAGAGTTTGAGCCTTTGGCTTGTTAATCTCCTCTGGAGAGAGGGATCACGGGGTGGGGGTGGAGGTGAGTGTTGGCCACCGGAAGTAACAGGGCTTGGAAAGAGAAAAGGGTAAAATAGCGCCCCCTCTAGTGCTGTGGAGGACACTAAGCTTAGCACTGGGCCAAACCCACTCTAAACTAGCCTGGGTCCTGACTTTTCTGGTGAAACCAGGAAAATTCATTCACAGTTTGCTGCCAAATAAATGAATAACCAAATGTTTTAAGTGACCTATAATTCTGTGGGAAGGAGTTAGCTAATCTTAAGAATCCTTATAAATGATTAAATCAAAGCTCCTTGCCTTCAAGAAGTCATTTGATTCACTTTATATCAATGGTTGTGTATATTAGCAACACCTGAGGATCTTTAAGAAAATAATCAGTTCCAGGTCCCATTGCTAGAGATTTAATTTGGGGATGGAGCCCCAGGGTAGCTGCAGTTTTTGGAAGGCCCCCAGGTGGTTCTAATGTAGCCAAAGTTGAGCGTCCTAGCCTACCCCATAGATGTGTGGGTCTGTGTTACCTGTGTCTGCTTAAGCTGCCAGGAGGCGGCCACCTAGCTCAGATGTGCAGGGAGCAGTATTGCTTTCTTAACTCAAATTCCAAGTGCTGCATACACAGAAGCCTGGGGCCCAGCCCCTGTATCTTACAATTCAGTTTGCTGAGTTCTACTCGGTACCTCCAGTGTGCCCCGCAAAGGGCTAAGCACTTCTGCAAATATAAAACGCCTGAGGCTCAACCAGGTGAAGAGACTGTCACCTTTCTGTTTTAGGTAACCCTGCATCATTTTTAGTTGTAACACTGAATCACTGAAACGCGTTTCTAATTCTAACTTCTTGGGCACAGACCTCAGACACCTTCGGCCCGCGGCGGAAGGCCCCTCGGTCCCGCAGCGGACGGCACCTCGACCTCAGGGCTCGGAGGCCGAAGACCTGCCCTAATTAGGTAGCGCCCGGGGATTGGCTCAGAGTCGCACTTGTAGGCGCGTCCTGCCTCGCGCACGCGCACAGCTTTCGCGCCAGTCTCTTGAGAAGCGGGCGCAGGCTCAGAGGAGAGAGTTCGCTTTACGCTGGCTCCGCCCAGCTCGCTCCCGGGGGGCGGGGCGAAGGCCGGGCTGGGAGAAGAATGGGGCGGCGGCTGCGCGCGTGCGCGGAAGAGAGCTGAGGGGTGGTTAGGCCGTCGCCGGCCGGGCTCGAGGGAGTTGTGAGAAAATGCAGGTGAGCAAGCCGGGGGGCGCGACGTCTGGAGGCTGCGGCCGTTCGTTTGTCCCGCTGGGTCTGCGCCGGCGGCGGGCTGTCCTTGCCAGACCTATGGGAAGCGCCGGGCCCCGCAGGCACGGGGAGGCCACGCGAGGCTAGGCTGGCGCAGGCGCGGTGCGGACGGGCGGGCGTGGTGCCGCGGGTCCGCGGGCTGGGCGTCCCCACGCCGTGTGTCCCACTCTGGAATCTCAGCCCTGGGGGCTGCCTCTGCTTGAGCTCGTCTCCCGTCTCTCCGGGTCTTAACTGAGAGTTACTTCCTACTTGTTAACTCTCTTAGCGAGCACCTGAGCAGGTGCGTTGTGGACCCCTTCGCGGATGGAAGCTGAGGCTTGCACGAGTGGAGGGTCCCGCCTGGGGGGTGGGGTGTCCCATAACATAACCCGTGTTCTGACTCCACCTAGAGCAGGGTGAGGGGTTATTACACCCTCCCCGCCACGTTGGTGTTCAGGTTGACAGGTGCGCCCCCTCTGGCCTCCCTGGCTTCCAGAGCTCAGCCCGAGGGTCCCGCAGCCCAGTTACTTTCCATCTTAAAATGGATAAAACCACATCCCCCAGTTTTGTTCTTTCATTGTATCAGGAATTTGCTAATGGAATTTGACTAAAACCCACGGAAAAGTGGGAAAAAATGACACCGTGGAAATGGATGCTTTTATGAGAAAATCTCTGACAACTCAGTTTGGTCACTGTTGAAGGACCCTTCTCCAGAGGTCGTTCTGCTGCCTCCCGGATCTCGCTGGGGTCAGGAATCCTGAGGGACTCATCTCTGACTCGGCGGCAAAAGGGAGATGGAGTTAGTATGGGTTTGATTAGGGGCTGGAGAGGACGATCATCTCCAAATCCAGCGCGTCTGGTGAAGAGGAAACTCAGGGCCGCCCTGGCCTCCTTTGCATCCTCTGTCCTTCAGGTCTCGGCTTAAAAACATCTCCTCCTTCCTGACCACCCTGTGTGGAAAGGATTCTGTTAGGTTTTTTTTTTTTTTTTTTTTTTTTTTTGCGGTACGCGGGCCTCTCACTGCTGTGGCCTCTCCCGTTGCGGAGCACAGGCTCCGGACGCGCAGGCCCAGCGGCCATGGCTCACGGGCCCAGCTGCTCCGCGGCATGTGGGATCTTCCCGGACCGGGGCACGAACCCGTGTCCGCTGCACCGGCAGGCGGACTCTCCACCACTGCGCCACCAGGGAAGCCCCTAGTTTTTCTTTTGACATATTTCAGCAGGACTGGGACAAGGAGCTGGGGCTGAGGCCTGGTTATCCCTGTGCCCTTTCCACAGCTCCCTGGTTTCATATTCCAGACCAGGTCCGTGAGCAGTGTTCCCGCCAAGCAGTGCCAAACCAGGGTTTGGGCCGCTGGGTTCTGGAGCTAAGAGCCCACTTCGACATTTATCCTTCTGACATTTGATCCTGGTGGATTTGACGTGTTCCAGCCTGGCGCTGTGGCTGTCCCAGGCTTGTGAGGATTAACTAGGTAGATACAGGTAAAGGGCTTCGCAGGGTCCCAGCACCTAGGACTCAATAAGCAGCAGCCGCTGTGAGCTCTTCCACGGGATCTCAGCTCTTCCTCTCAGGTTTGGGCGTTAGAGAGTCAATCAGGCTCTTTTCCCTCTGATTTTCCTGCAGCCACTCAGGGCTTTAGGATGCTTGATCTCCGCACTCAGGCCCTTTGCACAGGCTGGTCCCTCTGCCTGGAAAGTAATTTCCTAAGTTTTCACTCCTCTTTGTGGTTTCGTCTCACCCTCCAGTCATGGTTAAACGTCACCTCTTCTGAAAGAACGTCCTTGGCCATCCTGTGGAATGCAGGCCCCCTGGAACTCTCTAGCTCAGCAGCCTGTTGGTCATTGCATTTGCCATAATTTGTAATATATCTCTTTGTATATTTAATTATTCATTGCCTATCTCTTCCTCTCACCTGTAAAGTAGATGACTTTGGCGTTCACCGTGCTTCCCTACCATCTAGTACAATAATTTACATATAGTAGGTATTTAATAAATACCTGCCGAGCGAATCCCTCCAAGTCATGAATGAAAATACCAGAAGCCAGGTCAGAGCCTTGCTGTTAGCACTGATGCCGATCTGCACATCATAGCCCGATTTTTACCCCAGGACAGGAAGATTGGAACAGGGGTTGTGGGTCTTTTGACACTTTCTCAGAAATAGGCCACAGAATAGTTTGGTGTGAATTCCCCTTCCCACCACTTTCCCATTTTTTTTTCTTTCTTTTGCGGTACGCGGGCCTCTCACTGTTGTGGCCTCTCCCGTTGCGGAGCACAGTCTCCGGACGCGCAGGCTCAGCGGCCATGGCTCACGGGCCCAGCCGCTCCGCGGCATGTGGGATCCTCCCGGACCGGGGCACGAACCCGCATCCCCTGCATCGGCAGGGGGACTCTCATCCACTGCGCCACCAGGGAAGCCCCACTTTCCCATTTGACCCCTCCTTACCCATGGCGCCCTCCACAGTGGACTTGGCACTCATGGTATCCTTGGTCCACCTGCTCTAGGACCCCAATGCAGACACCGAGTGGAATGACATCTTACGCAGAAAGGGCATCTTGCCCTCAAAGGAGAGTTTGAAAGATGTGGAGAAGCAGGCAGAAGAGGAGGAGCAGCGGGTCCTTCAGCAGTCCATTGGTGAGCGTGCCGCTGCTCGTTACTGCGCGTCTGTCTGCTCAGGAGACAACTCGCCAGGCCTCTCACTGCTTTGGTGGAAGGATCCTCTGAGCAAGAGCTGGGAGCCAGGGCTTGGAGTGCTGAGCTGGATGCTGCCTCTGGGGTCTCAGGCGGGTCGCAGGGCGTCTCTGGCTTCAGCTTGCTGGGCCACAGAATTAGGGGGACTTCAGAGGCCCCCTCCGTTTCCACAGTTCCTCGTCTGTTTCGGATGAGCACGTGATAACCCCGAGGAAAGTATTTCCAAGTCTTGACTCTCCTGGTCTGTGATTCACTTTGGATAATGTCATGGAAATCTGCTCAAAAGTTTTTAGTGTTTGTATTCTCGTGAGGGTATACTTTATCTTTGTGGTTTGATTACGGATATTAAAATAGCTTGATTTGGGGAAGCATAAGATGTTTGCAGTGTACAGGGTCTAGGAGAGGGGCTTTCTCACATGTAGCGTATCACCTGAATCGGAATCCCTTGGGGTGCTTGTCCCCCCCCCCAAGAAAAACACACACACACAACAACACACAGAACCTACTGGAACAGAATCTCTGGGGGTAAGGCCCAGGACTCTGCATATTAAACCAGTGCTTCAAAGAGTTTCTGATTTACGCCAAAGTTTGAGAACCATTGACCACAGGGGCTAGGCCTTTTGTCCCCTGTTGACATGTTAGAGCTAACTTAGAGAAGGATTTATTACAAAGCGTTTATCCTGCAAATGTTTACTGAAGGATTGCTGTGTGCTGGGTGTTGTTCCTAGGCAGTGGGGCCTTAGCTGTGCACGGGTCGGACAAAACCCCCTGTCCTCTTGGAGCTTACATTCTAGCGGGAGAGACAGACAGTAAATGATACGTGAGTGAAATGTAGGAAGATAAGACAGGAAGGGGTCGGAGGAGGGGTGGGTATAATCGCAGAAAGGGTCGGAGAGGGCCCCCTGGCAGTTGAGTAGGCCTGAGGGAGGTGAGTGAGAAGTGGAAAGCATGTTGGAGAATCCGCCGGGGAGCCAGCAGGGCTGGGAGACAGTAGTAGGAGCTTCAAAGAGGCAACCAGGGTTCGGACCATTTAGGACCTTGTAGCTTCTAGTACGGACCTTGGCTTTGCTGCCAAATGAGGTGGATGTCACTGGAGGTTTGAACAGAGGAGTGCCGTGTCCTCTGTGTTGACAGCACCGTCCTGTTGTTGCCTTACTGAGTGCAGACTGTGGGGAGGCAAGGCAGGAAGGGGGGAGACCAGTCTGGAAAAGGCTGCAGTGGTACCTTCGGCAAATGGTACCATTGGCTTGGAGCAGCGCGGTGGGTGGGAGTGGCCAGACCTGGGTGTGTTGTGAAGGTAGGACTGACAGGAGTTGCTTATGGATCCTATGATGGTGTGAGGGAAGGTAAGTCAAGGATGACTGCAGGGCTCTGGACTCCAGCGGCCAGAAGGATGGAGTTACCACCAGCTGAGATGCGGAAGGCTCGGGGAGGAGCAGGTTTGGAGGTAAGATCAGGAGCTCTGTTTGTGACATGGTCACTTTGAGATTTTTGTTAGACGAATAGAGATGGTAAGAGAGCAGCTGGGGATGCTGTCCCAAGCCAGAGAAGTACGGGCTGGAGGCATAACTTCGGGAGTTGTCAGCACGTTGCTAGTATTTAAAGCTGTGAGATGCGGTCAACCAAGGGAGTGAGTATCAATAAGGAAGAAAACGAGTCCAGTCAGCAAAGGGCCTGAGGGAGGGGCAGCCATAGAGGGAGGGAGAGAGGGGGCCAGAGGAAGATAGGCTTTTGGGGAGGAGGTGGTGATGGGTTGGGTCAGATGTGCTCATCCGTTGAGAAAACAGAGGTCATTATTGACCTTGATAAGAGCAGTTTCGGGTAGTGATGGGGTGGGGGTCTGGGGACAAAGGCCTGACGTGATGTCAAGAAGCAAGGGTGTTTATGGCAATAAAACAAAATACAGATTTTATAGCAGTTGATTAAAAGAAAAGGTAGAGCTGCCTAGCACTCACAAGAGAAGACCAGGGGATAGCCCTTTCACTCTAGGAAGGGTGTGCTGGGGAGGACCTCAGTGGGTATCCTCCATCTCCTCAGAGGCATGAGAGCTGTTATGCACCTGTCCGTGAATGTCTGTGCTTGAAGATCCGGCCAGGTTAGCTCAGGCAAATACAGCTCTCCTCTTTTATAAACTTGGGAAACTTCCCGTTTGTATCCTTATTGTGTGGAGGTAAGAGAGCCAGGCCGGCAGCTGTCTTTTAAATACACCCTCCCCTTCTTATTTACTAGTGTAACACCTTAAGTACTTTTTATTTGGGTTTTGGTGGGCTGGGGATCTTTTGGTGTTGCATGCACTCCTTTAGGAAAAGAGTGAAGCGAAGAAAACCAAAATGTGTTTGTTCATCTTTCACATTTCTGGTTTCTTGCCAACTCAATGACATCCAGTGAAAACTTATGAAGACATGACTTTGGAAGAACTGGAGGATAATGAAGACGAATTTAATGAGGAAGACGAACGTGCAGTTGCAATGTACAGGTTAGTGCCACCCAGAGGGACTGCTTGGCTTTTTGTGTGGCACTAAAATGTGTGTCCTTTGAAACATTAATAAATCTGGCAAATCAATAAATAAACCTGGACCTTTACAAAGGTTGCCGTGTGAAAGGGGTGGTGTGTGTGTGTGTGTGTTTGTAAGATGTCTCTCTCTTCCTTCTGTTGTGCAGGCAGCAAAGACTGGCGGAGTGGAAAGCAACCCAACTGAAGAATAAATTTGGAGAAGTTTTGGAAATCTCAGGAAAGGATTATGTTCAAGAAGTTACCAAAGCCGGTGAGGGCTTGTGGGTCATCTTGCACCTTTACAGACAAGGGTGAGCTGATCTCATGACTGTATTTAAATGTTAATTTGAATTTATATCTTGAACATCTCAGGCTTAATCCACCCAGGAGGTTTTTTTGTTTTTTGGGGTTTTTTTTTTGCGGTACGCGGACCTCTCACTGTTGTGGCCTCTCCCGTTGTGGAGCACAGGCTCCAGATGCGCAGGCTCCCCTGCATTGGCAGGCGGATTCTCAACCACTGAGCCACCAGGGAAGCCCTGTTTTTTGTTTTTTTAACTCGTGTTTTTGTTGCTGATTTGCCCAAACCTTATAGCCTAATTTTTGTCTTAAGACTTTCAAATTAATATGTGACTAATAGGAATGCTTTTGTTACAGTGTAGCAGAGGAGACTCTTTTTTTTATTTTTTCAATTGTAAATGAATTCCTCAGTCACTTGTCCCTCTGGAGAAGCTCAAGCATTTCACAATTCCACGTAGTGAATCACTCTCGTCGATGGTGAGGGCAACCTTTGTGAGAATTGTCCATGGCAAGTGAGGCAGTGGCCCCCCGGCGCTTCTCACCTCCAATTTTATTCCCATCCTGTGGAGTCTAATGCTTGTGTAGGGAGTTTCTTTGAAGCAGGAAATGCTTTCTGAATCACACATTTTAAGCCTTGAATGCTCTCGCCTATAGAAGAGCAAGACAGTTACCTTTTACATTGGAGCTGTGTTTCTAACTTATTCTTCGGTCAAATTAAGTTGGGCTTTGGATTTTGAGTTCCTCCCTTTGCCTAAACATGTTAGAAAGTTTTTTCTAAATGTTAGTTCATCTTGGCTGGAGTAGCAGAATCACTTGTGAAGTCATTATGAGGTTTTATGTAGGGCAGAAGGGTAGTTGAGATTTATTATGTACAAATGCAGAATCACAGTTGGCTTCTGTTTCTCTTTTTATAGGATTCCCCTGTGTGCCCTGATAAATCAGCACTTTATTGGACTTGCCAGGAAGTTTCCTGATGTCAAATTTATCAAAGCCATATCAACCACCTGCATACCCAACTATCCTGATAGGAATCTGCCCACAATATTTGTGTACCTTGAAGGTGATATCAAGGCTCAATTTATTGGACCTCTGGTGTTCGGTGGCATGAACCTGACAATGGATGGTAAGGGCCTCTTTGAGGTGCGCGTGGGAGATGGGGAGGAGGTGCTTCTGTTGACGAGGGTGCCTGTTTCCTAGACACACATTAGGATGACTTGTCAGATTCACCTTTGCCCCCATGTGAGTGGTTGTAAAAAGGGAAGAAGCACGTTGAATCTGTCATCTTAGACAAGTCATTGGGGGCAGTTACAACTGGGCTCTAGTAATTCTCAGTTAAAAGAGGGCACAATGCACTTTAAAATATTTAATATTAATGTCTGATGTGTTTTATTTGTCCCTACAGTTGAATATGTTCGTTTTTACTGGTAGCTCAAGATCACATCGTTCATTTCTTGTTTAATTCACATGAACGTTATTAGTGACACATGCTTATATGTATCTGCATATGTACAAATGTACATATATATAAATCTATAGATATTTTTTCTCAGTTGAATAGTAGCTTTTAAATTAAAAGTTTAGGGCTTCCCTGGTGGTGCAGTGGTTGAGAGTCTGCCTGCCGATGCAGGGGACACGGGTTCGTGCCCCGGTCCGGGAGGATCCCACATGCTGCGGAGCAGCTGGGCCCGTGAGCCATGGCCGCTGAGCCTGCGCGTCCGGAGCCTGTGCTCCGCAACGGGAGAGGCCACAACAGTGAGAAGCCTGCGTACCACCAAAAAAAAAAAAAAAAAAGTTTATTCTCCCTCTTAACTCCTGAAGGATATGTTTTTTTTTTCCTGCCTGTTACACAGGAGGTGTTAAAATACATATGCACACATAACATGAGAGAGAGAAGCTGAGGCCTGCAGGTTTCTTGATAAGTCGAATTCTTTATCTGTTTAGTGAAATAGTATGTCCAACTGTGCTTTAGTTAGTAGTCTTTAGAAATGTGTGTTAAAATATGACTTTATATTCTACTTTATGTAACTCTTTATGTAAGATATTCAACCGGGAAAAGTATAAACATATACATACATACATAGACACACATATGTTACATATGTGTGTCTAAAAGTATAAACATATACATACATAGACACACATATGTTACATCAGTTATGCATTATTCCAGTGTTCAGAGGCATATGGAGTTTCAAACTAAATATGGGTTTGCTTCTTATTTTGGTCTTTTCGCACACCATGAGGGAAGAGAGATAGGTATACAATAATAATTATAGTTTTTATTTCTAGGAAAATTTCATTTGAGGATTAGTGAACATATAAAATAGTGATTACTGCATATAAATGAACAGTAACATTAAATACATTCATTTATACATATGTGTGAATTTAAATATATTCTTAAGAATCAGAAATCTTTAAAAAAATCATTTTTAAGAAATTTGTTGAATTTTTATCACACTGAACCAAGGTACCTAGAGCTGAAAATACTGGTGGAGCACTTTGAATTAACACGACTCAGTAAAATTGGTGTTCAGATTTTAACAGAAGTTTCTAGTTGGTAGAGCATCACTTAACCAGGCTATTTGTAGTAGAATCTCTCAGCTGTCCCTCAGTCCTGCCTGGGGTCTTTTCTGCAGTGGAAAAATACATCACTTGATTGTGCTTCACAAGGTCTCACACCCATGTGGAGTTTCACTGATTACAAGAGCAAAAAATACAGGAGCTGAGCCTTTAGTCACTAATTCTTTATTTTCTGGTACTTTTAAAAATTATTATTACTTGGAACAAATGTATCAGACCTAGGATGTCATCATACATTGAGCCTTTGACTCTTAATAGGTTGAGATATTGGACATGAGGTTTAAGAATTTCCTTTTGTTAACCAAATTTAGAGTTAATGATTAGAGTGCCAGCAGGACTGTGAAAAGTATTTCCTTTACATGTTTCATGCTGATTTCTTTCCTGGGAAATTGTGCAAGCCGAGAAACTAGCTGTTAGAAGATAGATTTAGTCTCTGTTTTTTATTTTAGTTATCATAGAGGTTCAAATGTATGTAATATCCCATTTGACCTCATCTTCTGGAAAAGTGTTTGCAGGTATTTTTTTCCTTAAGGGTCTGATTTTTCCCTTTCTTCCAGGCACCTTATAAATATGGCCCTCAAATTAAATTGTCATCAAATGTTGATGATCGTAGCTTCTGCTTAGAAAAACACTGTGGCTTGAGGGCCCCTTGCAGACTGTGTCTTAGGTGATTTGCTTTTTCTTTATCCTGTAGAGTTGGAGTGGAAATTGTCTGAGTCTGGAGCAGTCAAGACAAGCCTGGAGGAAAACCCTAAGAAACCCATAGAAGATGTGCTGCTTTCGTCCGTGCTGTGCTCCGTCCCCGCCAGGAGGGCCAGTGATTCCGAGGATGACTAAGGCTGCGGCCCTGGTAACCTGATGAGCTTGCTTGATGTGACACATCATCTGAATTGTTTTTAAAAGGAACAAGTAGGAACGTATAGTTTGGTTTTAGCCTTTTATAACTATGTTTCAAATCTCATAGATCTCAGAAGCAATCATTGCTGGGAATCCTTTTAAATTTCTTGGAACTCTCTTTTTAAATTAACAGTATTTCCTTAAGGAAAAAATAAAAGCCAGATATTAGTATGGCAGGTGTCTATGTTTTCCTCACTTGTATTTTAGGTAAGCTGTAAAGCTATTCACTATTTGTTCACATAAAACTATAAAAGAAGAAATATGGAGGGTGTTTTTTTTTTTTAGTAATGTGAGTAAATTATACAGTGGAAAATGGCAAGGTAAGCTTTGCATTTATATTATTATTTGTTTTTATTCTTTTATAGAGGTAGCAACAGGATGATTAACTCAAATAAAATAAAGGTGTAATTGGTAGGAAGAAGTCTTAGTATTTATCCTATTTAGAAGAAATAGACAATAATTTTGGGGAAACAAATACTGCCTTATCAAAGCAGTAACTAAAAGATTCCAATTTACCGCCATTTAGGGTAAAATATTTTTTCTGGTTAAAGTAATTTTTTGTCTCAGGCTGTTGAGATGTCAGTCTCAGTTACTGTAAAAGGTCACCTTACATTCTTCTTTGGAAATAGATATAAGCACACACATTAATAGATAACGAGTATCTCAATCAGTCAGTAAAATATATAGCAAGATGTTTTCTGAACCAGAATCCTCTTAGCATTTACCACTTCTTGCCAAATTGACATTGACAGAATATTTAGGGGAACCGTTATTCCTTCATGCTTGTGTTGAGTGATGTAGTACTCAGTGCTGGTTTGACTCTTAAAAGTATGAATCAGAGAGGGCACAAAGTTCCTTCAGATTATTGTCCTTTATTTTTGCCGTAATTTGGAAAATAACAAGCAGCTGTGACCCATTTGATCTGTCCGAACGATCTGTGTTAGTGACTTTGTTTCTCTACATGTGAGAGCCAGCACTGCTGATGAAAACATACTCTGTGTCATAGTCTTCCTTGAAGGGTTTCTCATGAAATTTTAGTTGCAGGGTCGAAATAAGCTTGGTCAGTTCTGTCACTCGTCTACTGGTCCCATGGGTTAGTTTTTCTGTTGTCAGCTGCCATCAGAGTGAAGTGCGGTGGTGCAAGCGTGGCTGCTGCATTGGCCTGAGAGCTGCGGTGCACATAACTCCCGGGGGAGAGAGCTGTGCCCGAGTGTGGTCGGGGGCTGCGTCCACCGTGACAGGGCAGCAGACTTCATTCCACTGCGGAGCCCGTACAGGGCGTGATTCTCAACATATGCTGTGCCACTTTGATCTATGTTCCTGTGAAATCTTGCCTCCATGCAGACTCGGGCACTTGGTTTGCACTCAGAAGCTCAGGTGTCCATGGACTTGGTCGATGAGCTCTGTCTGACCACACTGCTCCCAGGCCCCAGGAAGCTGTTCAGTCGTTCTGACTGAACTTGATTTAAAAAGGGGGAGAGAGCAACATGTCTGTCCTAGAATTAGTGTCGTGATTTCGAACCTGTTGTGCAGACTTCTGCAGGTTAGTTAATTCTAGGAGACTTTGCTGTGTTACTACCATTAACTTCTTTCTGTTTCATTTGGAGCATTTGTGATGTGCTAGAGGTGATACAGCTTGGCTCTTAAGCATTGAGTTTGTCTCATTCCACAGCAGAAACACACAGCGACCAGGGAACACCAGCAAGATCCTGAGATTCTGAGATTCTGTCTCCTGGTGTTGGCAGGAAAGGTGTATGGGGAAGGCTGTGGAACAGGTGCTAGGAAACCCTTTCTAGTATTGGTGAGAAGTGGTTCCAGGAAGTTGTGATAGTAAGTAATTGGGAGAAGTGAGATGGAATAAGACCCTTGCCCCTCAGCATCAGTGGGTGTTGGTTCCAGGAGCCCCATGGGGTATCCTTGGATGTTCAGGCCCCTCGCAGCTCACTCTCCAGTCCTCAGAGTGTTTTCAGTCCGTGGTTGCTTGAATCCGCAGATGCGGAACCTGCAGATACAGAGGGCTGATTATAATCAAATACAGTTGATTCTTCTTTATTTTCCTTATTTTGTAGAGGAGGAAAAGGATACGGTTAGGTTGTATACACCCACCTCATTGCAGACCTGAATTTACACCCTCTTGTGCTGAGGTTGCAGACAGAACGGCTTCCTGGGGCATCTTCTTCCCGAAGTGCCTCAGAGAAGTCGTCCTGGATGCAAAAGACACTTTATGAGAGATGCGAAAGGGATGCTTAGAAGGGGGTCCTCTGTCACTAATGCCTCAGTTTTTCATCATTTATTACTTCCAGCTTTAAATTCTGTTTTCTTATATAACAAGCCCAGATTTTGCCAAAGTGCTTTTCAAGTGTGACAGGCCAAATGTGTTTTGACTGTGTCGCCTACTTTTTTTTGTTCAATTAATTAATTTATTTATTTTTGGCCTTCTTGGGTCTTTGTTGCTGCGCATGGCCTTTCTCTAGTTGGCAGAGAGTGAGGGCTACTCTTCGCTGTGGTGCGTGGGCTTCCCATTGTGGTGGCTTCTCTTGTTGCGGAGCATGGGCTCTAGGCGCACGGGCTTCAGTAGTGCGGCGCGTGGGCTCTAGAGCGCAGGCTCAGTAGTTGTGGCACATGGGCTTAGTTGCTCCGTGGCATGTGGGATCTTCCTGGACCAGGGCTCGAACCCATGTCCCTGGTGTTGGCAGGCGGATTCTTAACCACTGCACCACCAGGGAAGTCCCCTGTGTCGCCTACTTTAGAAGCGTGTTCCTATGGAAGTGGTTTTGTCCTGTTTATGGAAACCAGTTGTTCCTCATAAATAAACGCAGCCTTTTCGACAGGTGTTTGTGATGTTTACGTTCACACAGCCAATGGTCCGGGCTTTCCACACTCTGCAGACTGCCCCCGCTCGGTGACTCCACAGGGGAACTGTCACTCATGTGCTACCAGGAGTTCCCTGGGGCCAGTCTCACCACCCATCCCTGCAGTAGCCTCGTCTTCTCTGTGTTCAGTGTCCAGTCAAGATGGGTCTGCTCTCCACGGCTAAGCCATACCTTTATACTTTTGACCCCATTCTCCTCCACATTCTTTAGGACTTTGTTCTAGTAAGTCATCGTCTATCTCAGCCTCTCCCTTGATGTGGGGCCTCAGGCAGTAAGTGTTTGGGTCCAGTGTCAGGGACTGCTAGTTGCCTAACAAGGGCCAGGATTCCCCAGCTCTGCTCGAGCAGCAGTGGGATCAGCTAAGGATTAAACTCCCAGCCTCCCTTGGAGTTACGGGTTACCAGAGGGAGGTGGGCGGAAGTTGGCTGGGAGTTCTGGGCAAGCTTCTTAAGAAGGACAGACATTGTAGATGTGATTGCAGCCTCCTTGGGCGGTGGGGTGTGCTTACAGAGCCAGAGCAGAGAGGGTGGTATTTTTGATGCCACTGTGACCCAGCTCTTGACTGCCTTCTCTGGACTTCTCTTATTGGGAAAGAAGTAACGTCCGTCTCGGCTCTCTTAGAAGCAGCTTATGCATCTCCCGTTAAAGGCTCCTGCCCTTCAACAGTCAAAACCACAACCGATCTAAGCTTTCTACTCCCCGCTTTCAAACTACTCGGCGAAGCAGAGCAGGGTCTGTTCCCTACCTCTGCTTCCTCATCATTGCCCTTCAGTAACTTTATGAACCAGACCAGGACTTCCATTTCCATCTGTGAAAGACCAGATACTCTGAACAGCCCACCTGATGGTAACTCAAAATGTTGGATGGAACTTTTAAAAAATGTTCTTAAATGTGCCACTGAGCTGTCAAGAAAGGAATTCATCCTCTGAGGCCAGAAACAAAGTGAAAGCAGAACTGCGGAAAGATGGGCGAGCCTGTTTACCCCCCAGGGGCACGTACTCTTGGTGACACCGAGCTCCTGTGAGGATGGATTGTGGGGGACAGGTGGCAGGAGACGAGCCTTCAGGGAGATTCCCTTGCAAACAGCTGGACTCCCAAAGGACTGCCTTCAGTCTTGGGGGGAGCCAGCACTGGTTGGAAAGGAGAGCTCAAGCATCCCTAAGAATTCAGTTACAAGCCTTCCCTCATGTGGGTGTAAATTCTCGTGGTACATGTGATCTAAACATTTTCCCTGTGAAGTTCTTAAGGAGGTCTTAAGTTGTAATGCCCCTGGGCTCTGGACCAAAGCAACTGCATATCCACACGAGAAGAGCTCAGCTTTAATTTAGCCTTCAAACACTTTCCACAGGGACATGAGCTCAGAGTCATAAATCACAGACCCCCAAATCACAGGATGCCTTGACTTCTGAATGAAAGCCAGCAGAAAAAGAGTGCATATAGATTGCAAAGATCGAGGGTGGTGGAATTTTCAAGACCGAAAATAAGAGCACATTTAACATGTTTAAATAAATAAAAGAGTAAAGAACAAGAGTTGCTTGTATAAGTCCCTTATAAAAATAAGCATTGGAGGACTTCCCTGGTGGTCCATTGGTTAAGACTTTGCCTTGCAATGCACGGGGTGTGGGTTCGATCCCTGGTCCGGGAGCTAAGGTCCCACATGACTTGGGGCCAGAAACCAAAACAAAACAGAAGCAGTATTGTAACAGATTCAATAAAGACTTAAAAAATGGTCCATATAAAAAAAATCTTTAAAAAAATTAAATCTTAAAAATAAAAGTAAGCATTGGAAGAATGAATTGGTAAACTGGAGAGTAGAGGCAAATAATTACCCCGTAGGTAGCACACAGAGACAAGTAGGTGGAAATATAGGAGTTAGGTGAAGAGATGTGGAGGAGAGGCTGAGAAGGTCTAACGTGTATCTCTTAATATCTTAAAAGGAGAGTATTGGAAATAGGTAATATTTGGAAAGATGAAGGTAGATTTTCCAGAACTGATGAAAGACATCAATCCTCAGAAAGGTATACAAATTTCAAGTGAGTTAAATGAAGTAAATCCACACCTTCATGTATACAGTGAAACTGCAGAATATCAGAGAAATTTGTAAGTGCAGTCAGGAAAGTCAGATTACCTACAACACGGTAACGGTACGGCGCACTGCCTTCTCAGCAGTGGCAGTGAAAGCCAGGAGACTGTCATAGTATCTATGGGCTAAGAAGAGGCATCAACAAAACAGAAGCTATCAACCAGGACTTAACACCCAGTGAAGCTCTGTTTTAGGAATGGGGGTGAAATGGACATTTCAGACGTAGAAGAAGTACGTTTATCATCAAAAGACTCTCCCTAAGGAAATTTAGAGGATTTACTTCGTGCGGAAGGACAAGGATGAAAGCTCTGAGATTCAAGAAAGCATAGTGGCCAAAAAATTTGTGGGTAAATCTGAACATTGACTTTACAAAAGAATACAAATAGTGTCTTATTTATGACACTAAGATGAAATAGAACTGTGAAAAATAGGACAAAGTAGCACACAAATTGAAGGGGACTTAATTGGAGTTTAAATGTTCTTAGACCCTTAAAAAGTATTCAAGAGGTTGGCAAAAATATGGTTTAAAAAATTCAAGTAACAGTAAAATAAAAGCATATAACTTTTAAAATAGTGTGTGTGAGGGTGCTCAGTTAATTCAATAAAAGACTACATTGAAGAATAAAAAGAAACAGAAGAGGCAGAACCATAGAAAATAAGATGCTAGGAATAAATCTAAACAGCGAGCACAATAAGTGGATAATACTCTTAATACTTTTCACCGTATGACTCTGCAGTCATGCTCCTAGGTACTGGAAACCAACGTCCGCACAAAAACCTGCACACAAATGTTTATAGCAGCTTTGTTCATAATGACCAAAACCCAAACAACCAAAATGTCTGTCAGTAGATAAATATATAAACAAATTGTAATTTCATACAACGGAATGTAATTCAGCGATCAAAAGAAATGAGCTACGAAGCCACAAAAAGCATGGGTGCTGAGTAAAATAAGCCAGTCTGAAAAGACGGTCTACTAGATATATGCTTCAAGTTACAGGACATCCTGGAGAAGGCAAAACTGTGGAGATGTTCAGAAGATCAGTGGTTTCCAGGGGTTCAAGGGGGAGGGTGGGAGGGTTGAAGAGGTAAAGCACAGAGGATTTTTAGAACAATGAAACTATTCGGAATGATACGATGAAAGTGGAGGTATGACAATATGCATTTGTCAAAACCATAGAACTTTACAGCACAAAAATGGAATCTTAATGTATGCACATTTAAAAAAATCACTTAGAGAATCGGGATACATGGATGGAACACAGACCGACACAACAATTAACTGTATTACAAATGTATGAAACAACCTCGCGGAAGGGGCTGGGGGGGATGGTGCTGACCTAAGTAACCTTGGAAATGAGTGGAGTCTGTAAGATGAAGCGCCAAAGAAACTGCGGAAGGACTACACCGCAGCTCATAAAGTAATTTCTCACATTGGTATCGTTAGCAATTCTGATACTGCTGTGATATTCTAGATTTAAACAAGTAAATGGCTGGCGGATGGTGGGAGCCAGGGTTCTCACGGTTAGAGTGTAAGGTTACATACAGAGAAGCTGGGGGAAGAGCCTAGAGTGATCCACGAGTCATGGATTAGAGTTGGAGCCATCAGTATGAACTCATGCAGACCCCGGTGGTTACAAATTTAGATAGTGCAATATACACAGGTTAGTAAACACATTTCCTTGCTCTGTCAGTCGAAGGGGCTTAAAAGCAGCGACACCCCTGTTGCAAAGACCGCACCTACCATTCAGATATTGGTTTCTAATAACCATTCCCTAAAAAAGGAACCAGAGCTCTTTAGAAAAGTAGCTGATTATAAAACCGGAGCAGGAAATGGACGAGATTTGCCTGGATCATCTTGTGGTGCCAGAAAGTAAAGACGTGCTCAAAACAAACCCAAAAATCACAATGATAGCAGTGAGTCACAGGGATGCAGGAGTTTTCTAATGGCTGGACGGTTTGAGCAACAAAGTGAATACTGGATAACAACCCGAAGTGTAAAGTAAATATCCAGGAGTCCATACAGACAGGTGATGAGATTAGATAACCGAGTGGGGAGAAGAGACCATCTCTGGCACAGAATTCGGAATAATTTATGTGGATGCTTCACACTTAAGATGCATGGGCTGCACATGGTGACCTCCTTCCAAAGTGACCAGTGTGGAAAGAGAGGAGTAGCTTTACAGTGCAGAAAGCTGGCAGGCTCTGTCAGCCAGGTGGCCAAGGTCAAAGTCACCGGCAATAAGGCATGTTGCTAGTTTGGCCCCTGGATGTGATGGGATGAAAATGATACAAGGTAAACTCTTTGGTCTTCCTCCCCCAAGCCCATAATCGTGCACAAACATCTGACAAATCCCAGTTGAGGAACATTCTACAAAACAGCTGATCACAACTCCTCAAAACTGTCAAGTTTACCAAAAACAAGGGAAATCAGAAAACTGAACCCCCCCTGCCAAGAGGTGCCTAAGGAGACGTGACTACCTCATGTAATGAGGTGTCCTGATGGGATTCTGAAAGAGAAGAATGAAAGAGTTATGAAGTGTGGACGTTATTAGCCAATAGCCATGTATCAATATTGATTCATTAACTGTAACCCATGAGCCGTATTAATGTAAGATGTAAGAGTAGAGGAATTGGGTGCAGGATGTATGGGTACCCTCTCTACTATCTTGTTAGTTTTTCTGGAAGTTGAACACCATACTACAAAACAAAGTTGATTTTTTAAAAATATGGTGGTTCATGAGTCACATCAAATCGGAAGTTGTAACTAGTGTAAAAAGGTGGTGCTTGGTTCTTGACTTTCTTCTGTGATAAAGTGCCAGGATTAAAGGGCACAGGTCTTAGTTTGCATCTGCCCCAGTGTAGAGCCTGAGCCAAGGGCTTGGGTGCAGAGTGAGAGGGGGTCCAGGAGGCAGGAGTGAGGGAGCTGAGAGGGAGGCTGGAAGGGGGAGAGGCCAGCATAAGGGTGAGAATCTGTGGTCACTGCTGCGGGCGGTGGGAAGTCCATCGCTTAGGGCCGTCTGGGAAGTGTGCAGCGTTGCCCACCCACAGAGGGGAGGCTGGGTCACATACCCCTCAGTCCTGACCCCCACTGCCTGAAGCCTGCTCCCAGGGGGGTAAACTCTCGTGCACTTCTGGGCTGCGCCTACACAAGGGCCGGGCAGGTGTCGACCTGGGAGAAGGACCTCGACAGACAGACATGGGGGTGGGATGCTGGTGGTGCAAAGCCAGTCTGAGCTTGCCCGGAAGTTCATTCTACTTTATATTTTTAAAGAGCTCGCTTAGACGTATTCTAACATAGATTTTTGTCACGTATCACTCTTGTGCATACATAAAACGGCAAGCAGAAGCAAAATAAATCCGTTAATTAATCTTAAAATGTCCTTCCATTAGGAGTCCAGCTCTGATGCCCTGTGCTGCTAGATTTGATGCTGGTACTTCCTCGCTTCTACCAGAAGGTGGCGAGCAAAGCCAACTTGATCCCTGCAGCTGCCTGGCCAACAGACCCTGCAGGATGCACCCGGCCCTCGGAAACGTCAAAAATGAGGGGGAACGGTGCTTAGAATTGATGAAATGAGTTAGTTATATCCTATAGTGGATGAAGAAGCCTATTTTAACTTGACCATTCTAGCTTTTAATTTTGAAAGCAGATCATAAACTCTGAAGCCGTTCACTGACATTTAAAATGTTGAAAATACCAGCTTCCTGATAGGAAAAATGCTGCTATTATCCTTTGTATACCTGTTAAAGCAGATACCGTATTTTTTTAAAAAATTAAAGACGAGTACTTCTTTTTTTGTAGGTAACTTTCTCTGAGATGGTGATTTTAACAAAACTTCAAGAGTAATTACAAAACATATATGTATAGTTCATAAAAGTTGTAGTTAGTAAAAAGTTGACTCACACATCATCCTTTGCCTTTCTGCAAATGTTACAGAAAACAGTAAAAAAAACTTGCAACTGGTTGTTCTATCCCTTGGATTTGAGAAGATCCCCAAATAAAATAGTGTAATGAACACACGCACACATACACACACACACACACACACACACACACATACACACACACGCAGGCACGCAAACTGGACTGGACTGGGCTATAGTACTGTAACCACGGTAACTAGATCAAAGTTGGGACAGATCTGTCAGCCCCTTGTTACCAGCCCTTACTGACTTTGAGTCCCAAAGGTTTTCTCATTCTGTTTTGGTTTCCCAATGCTACTGGGAAGAAAATGGGTGAAGTCCAGTACACTTGGCATTTGTATTTCTTCCTATAAATTAATGCAGTTCCCAAACTGTGTGCCGAGGCACCCAGATTCCTGCAGCAGGTTAATGGGGGTGAGGTATCCTAAGTTGTGAAGGGAGGCACAGCATTAGTGCTCATTTAACAAACACGGCAGCACCTGCTACCTGCAGGGAGTTCACAGCTTTGACACAAGCTTGCACTTGCCCTCTTTGGACGATGTCGTATCTTTCCTAAGCAGGGTTTTTGGCAGTTGCTTTGCTAAAAGCAGATACAGCTCAAAATTCAACCTGAAGCAGGAAGTGAAGGTGACAGTGTCAGATTCCAAGGTAGGGAAAGTGCGCAGCGCCCGACAGGCACTCATGTCCTGTTAATAAATAATAAACTTATTTTTTCTTTCAATTTCCTCATATATATATATTTTCAAACAGCTAAAAGTTTTTAGGACCTGAGTGCTTCTTAAGTTGTTTGGCCCTGACTACTTAATAAAAGAAACTGGTACGTGGATTTTTTTGGCTTAGGGGCACAGTGAAAAATTTACTGAGCTGTGAACTAGTGGACGTTTGGGAACCTCTCGTAAATGGGTATCCTGGTTTATAATTAAAGCTGGATTATAGTGGTTTGTACAAATCCATCCCTGAGACTTGATTAGCTCTAACTTAAAGGATAATCTTGAATACGTCAGGCTGAGGACTACACCCCGAAGCCTGGGATGACTCCAGATTATCCAAGGGACCAACCTTCGTGGAGCAAATGGCTTCATCCTTATCACTACCTGCAGCACCTACAGTGGCTTCTCATGGTGCCATTAAAACGTGTTTAACCTCCCTGTGCCTCAGTTTTCTCATCTGTAAAAAGGATCCAACCCAGATGGTTATTGTGAGGGCTAAATGAACTGAGATTTGTAAAGTGTTTAGAACACTTTGCTGATGTCTCATTGTTGTCGAGGCTGTAATAATAGTAGTCGCCATTGCCAGCAGCAGCAACCTGTTGTTTGAAAGCACAGAGCCTTTGGCATCATGGTGGATTCGCTCATTTGAGATGAATTGCTTGGTCCTAGTACTTGTGATTATAAACGGGGCCTCATATGACCCAGAAACTCATACAGTAAGTTTGTCAGTACAATTTGGGAAGAATCTTCAATTCTTATTTGGGGAACTTCATGTAGTTTTCTTTCCTTTTTTATTGCCACCATTACATAGTCCTTCTGTGTGATCTATTTTTTCCTCTGGTTTTTTAAATTTTGCTTAGAATGTTAGGAAATAACATCTCTTTCTAGATTACCCCTGACTGTCTTGGTGTCCTGGTGAGTAAGATTCTCAGTCAGAAGCATATGAGGCTTTTATGTCCTCACACTGTTTCATTTATCACTTTCCAGGACGCCTCTCCTCCACATGGATTAAATGCTGGGATTTTTTTCCTTAATTTTTCTCTATTTGAGGTCTCTACTGCATAACAGTTGATTGTGTGATCTCAGACTGTTCATCAGCCCTCTTAATGGATGAATTACAGAAGCAATTACAGGAATGGCATCATCATGGAAAGAGGGCCCCGTGCTGGGCTGTGCAGCATCCTGGCCATTCCTGTCCTCTTCCGGGATCCTACATGTGAATTCTTTGGGAATAATGTACAGCTCATAGAGGGCAGTGACCACATTCACAGACAGTAGGATGAAAGTCACTGGGCTTCAAGGCACGTTTTTCATTTTACATTGTGTTAGAATGAGTCTGAGAGAGATGGCATCAGCCAGCAGGGCAGGAAGCAGAATGAAAGTTCCCCGGACTTGAGAATTCCCTCCGAGGCTTTTTGTTCAATCTCCCCTCACTGTTCCTCGGCAGATCCTACTACTGATATTCAGCCAGATATGTCCTTGGCAGTGAGAGGTCTTGGGAGAATGAACTTTCAGTGTTACTGGATACACTTTTATGCTTCAATCAGTGAACAGTGGATTGGGGTTGGCGGGTGGCGAATCTCTTCAAAATGAATTCTGAGTCATGTTTGATCTGCTCTTCTAGCAATTTTGTAACACGTTACAACATATCAGACAGGTACAATTCTTCCCACACTCTCCCAGCATCCACCTGTGTTTGTGACCTCTCGTGGTTCTCACCCTAAACCCAGTAAGCGCATCATTTAAAGAAAGAAAAAAGGAAGGGGGGAGGGAGAGAGGGAAAGAAAGTTGGAAAGGGGGTGGGAGGGAAGAATCAATGTTATTTGGAGGCCCTGTGTTGGCAACTCTTTTAAGTTAGTGAGTTTGTCCTTCTCTTTGCAGACAGGGCATTAGGTGGGTCAGGAGCTTTGCTGTTTTTGTTCAGGACTCTTAATTGTTTGGGAAGGACCACAGGGAAGGTTTTGTTCATTTTCAGTTGGTACCTAGAGCCGGCGAGACCTTCTGCAGCAGATTTTTGCATGACCTAATGGCGCCACTATCAGGGTCTGATTCCATGGTTCTAGGAAAAACTCTTAAAAAGCAGAAGTGGAGTTTAAGAAAGTTTTTGCTAAAAGTCCACAGAGCGTTATCCTTTATTGACCAGGGTTTGCTCGTGGGTGTGTATAAATGTTTGCAGAAGCAAAGAAATTCAACACCTAAGAGCTCCCGAAGGCCTTCCAAGGCCACTACCATTCAGGGTCCTCTTTTGGAGACAGCAGGCCTGCTGAGTTAGCACACAAGAACCCAGGGAACTCAACGTGTACCCAAATAAAATGACTGTTAAGCAGGGTCTTGCAGCTCAGGAAGCAATCTCTGGTTGCACGTGTGGCTGCGACAAAATGAATTAGCCCCTGCCTGGGCTTGCGGAAGAATCAGGTCAGGGCCAGGAGTCATTGTGAGGCTGGTCTGAACGGTACCTAATGAACTTGCCCATTCCTAGGGAGAAAGTGTCTTTCCATTAGATTTTTCTTGAGGTGTGCAGAACAGGTGAGTTTCCCGGGAGCATCTGATCACAGTTTAGCAAGGCCAGGCAGAAAGAAGCAAAGGATGCTGGGGCCTGTTGGTGGAGTGGATACATGAAGTTTAGGCTACAGAGATTTGGGCAGAACCAGCATACCTACCGAGTGGTTGAGGAGTGTGTTTTCCAGAGTTAGATCAACCCCAGTCTGGAAGCTACCTTTCCTGCTTGATAGCTGTGTGACTTTGGGCAAGTTACTTAACTTTTCTGAGCTTCAGTTTCCTCAACTGTAAAATATAGATGGAAATGATACGGACCTCACAGTGCCGTTACAAAGGTCAATATTATAATCATAATACAAATTAATGTCTGTATCTTGCTTAGTAGAGGGCCTTGCTCTGGTAAGTACCAGGTGAGCGTTTATTACCTGAATTCATTCATCAGACCTTTAGTTCCAGCTGTGATTACCGCCCCACAGCCCACCACAAACCTAGTGGCAGGAACAACCACCTTTGTGTTACACTCAGGAATTCTGTGAATCAAGACCCAGTGGGCATGGCTTTCCTTTGCTCCACAATGTTGCGAGTAAGACTCACGCCAGGAGTAACTCAGGTGGCCAGGGCTGTGTCACCCCGAGGCTCCTTCACTCACGTGTGGGGCTGGGTCATGCTGGCTTGAGGGCTGGGCTCACTGGGACCATCGGCCAGAGCCCACTCATGCCTTGGTCACGGCCCTGGCTTTGCCCATCCTGGAAGCTGGGTTCCGAGAGGGAGTGTCCCCAGGGCATGTGAAGAGAGCCAGCAGGAAGCTGGTGGCCTGTTGTGACTGAGCCCCAGACATCACAGGGAGTCACTCCCACTACATTCTGCTGGGTGAAGATGTCCCCCGCAGGCTGAGATACAAGGGGAGGTGACATGCCCTCCACGTCTCCATGGAATTTGATCTGACAGGAGAGCCTCACCAGCCCCATCGTCTGTGGAAGTCCCATGTGCATTGCTTGAGTGGGCAGAACTGATGCCCCGGCTTCTTCCAGAGGAGCAAAAGCCTCTGGCTGACGTTGGTTCACCCTGCTGGGTGGGCCTGACTGAGAGGAACCTCAGGATCAGTGTCCCTTTTCGTAGGGACTGAGGGCAGGACCTTGGAGTGGCTTCCGAGGCCACAAAGCCAGGGTCAGACCCTTGTTCCCCACTTCCTGCTTCTGGCACAGTGGCTGATGGACCCCATTACCTGAACTCAGTGCTGGATCGCTATCCTTATTCCAGGAGGTTGCCTGTGCTCCGTTGTTTTAATTACAGGCTGTTACTTCATTTAAAAAATCAGCACTAGGATTAAGGGAACTGTCATTTAAAAAGCCAGACTCCTGGCCTAAAAACTCATCAGTGAATCAGAGGACAAATGTTCCCATTGTGCTGGTTAAAAATAGGAGCTATGGAAAAAGTGACAGAATGAGATGAATGCCATTAAAGTGTAATTACATTTACTGTAAATGTGAGCCTTGGGAGGAGTATTCCAGGCAGAGAAGCTCTACCGGAGCCTGTGACACGGAAAACCCAAGGTCTCAGCTGAATGCTGCCTTTATGTTCTGAATCGTAATCAATATTATAGTGTATTATTGTGGCTTGTTCTTAGCGCCTGTTAGCCTTATTGGGGGTATTTGAAAGAACGGTGTTACTCCGGAGGGAAGTAAGAACCGTGCAGTTCACCTTGAACCTCAGAATGTAGCTTTTCTGTTCTCTCAAGGCAATGTTTCCAAGCATCTGTATTCGATGTATCTATATATATCTATATGTTTCCATCTATCTCTGTATCTCCTACCTCAGTGCTTAAGTGTGGTCACTGGATTGGATGTATTTGAAAGGCAGGGCTTGTGTGTATGTTTGGGTGTGTTTTTTTTTCATGAAAATAGCTTGTATTTTTCTGATTTTAAAACAATACCTTCTTGCCATATAAGAATCTTTTTATTTTTATTTTATTTATTTATTTTTGCTGTACGCAGGCCTCTCACTGCTGTGGCCTCTCCCGTTGCGGAGCACAGGCTCCGGACACACAGGCTCAGCGGCCATGGCTCACGGGCCCAGCCGCTCCGCGGCATGTGGGATCTTCCCGGACGGGGTCACGAACCCGTGTCCCCTGCATCGGCAGGCGGACTCTCAACCGCTGCGCCACCAGGGAAGCCCTAAGAATCTTTTTAAGTGTTCGAAGAAAGTAGCCTATCCTGAATCCAGCCACACACAGATAAAGCACTGTTAACATCCTGATGAACATCCTGTCAGCTCACAATCTCTTTATGGATTGAGAGATAGTTCTCACTTTTCTGTTGCTGTTGTTAAAGCTTAGAAATATATTCTGGTCCTATTTTATGATAGTATAGAGTTACATTATCCTGTCTAGTGGCTAATAGGATAGGATGATATAGGGTTGGTATACCATAATTTATTTAATGAAGACACTATAATGTCATAATGAGCCAATTAAAACTTTGGCTCACAGCTAAAAATTATTCTTTTCCATTATTGAAAGACAAACGATTTCAAGTTTATACCACGTATATACCATGATTCAATGAACATGTTGCTTATGCAGTTGGCCAGTTATTTTCTTGTTTTCCTAGGAGTGAGATTGCTGGGTAAAAGACATACACATTTACCATTTTGTTTACTCTATTCCAGAGATTTCCCTCTGGACACATGCCAAATTTATACTCCCGCAAACACCTTTGTCAGCATTAGGTATTATAAATCCTACCAATCAAGAAAACAATTTCATTTTCATATTTATATAATTGGACATTTGTATGTCTTTGAAAAATTACCAGTTCTCTACCCATTTTTATTGAGGTATTCCTTTTTTATTGATATGTGACTGCTCTTTGCATATTAAGGATACTAGCACTTTGTCGTGTTTCTTGTTTTTTCTCAGTTTATCTTTGTTTTTAACTTGTTTATTTTTGTTTTGTTTTAGTCCATTTTTGCCATATAGAAGTGTTACCATGTTCAGCATTTCATTGTTTACAACTTCTGGTAGCACACAGACCTGCCCTAGGCCCAGGTAAAAAACATCACTTATGCTTGTTTCTGGTATTTTAATGTTTTCATTTTGTTTGATATAATTTTAGTATAAGAAACCCACTTCTATTTTTGCTTCCCAAATGGTTATCCAATTAGGATTTCTTTAAAAGCTTGTTTGGAGAGGTAGAAGCCAAAGAGAGCATAGAAAATAGAGGCTAAAAAGCAGGACTGGGTTCTCTCTCTGACCTCTTGTCTTCAGCATCCTTTCCCCGCATAGTAGGACTAAGGGAAGCCAGTGTGGCTTTAGGCGTTGACTTTCCAGGAATGTTGGCTGAAGCCAGGAATAAAATTGGGACAATACCCCGAAACTTGGAATGCAAGTTAGCTTTAAAGGGAATAATAGACAGGATGATGATAAGAGGTAGTTTGTGGGATGGAGTTTCCAGTTCCCTGAGAGGCTGCCTTCTCCACACTGAGTCCATGACCATCAGAGACCAAGTGTCCTTCCCCTTTCCCTACAGTGGTGTGACGTTAACAGCAGTGCTGACGCTCTGGTGAGCAGCAGTTGGTGCCTCTGGCCCAAAACCCCTTGAGGATAGGTGCTGACACCCACCCGTGTGTCCCTTGCACCTACGTGGTCCCTGGCACACAGCTGGCGCTTTGAGGGCCTTTACCGGAACGAAAGGAAAGGCACTATGGTAGTTTCCCAAAATTTGTTGGGTCCACAGTGGAGATGAGTCATCACCCGGAGTCATGATGAGTCGAGCAGCGTTTGGGTTCAGAGCTAAAGGTTATGCTCTTACTGAATTCATTTTCATGGCTGCGTTCACTTTTCCAGCAGGCATGGGCTGAGTGTCTGCTACATGCCGGGCCTGTGCTGGGTACCGGGAACCTGCCCTCGCCGAGCTCCCGGACGCAATGAGGAGAGAACCACATGGGTGTGGGGACCAGAGGCAGACCCCAGAGAAGTCAGGAGCGGCTTCCGAGGGAGGTGGCTTCTAGAACGAGCCTTGAAGGATAAGGGCAGGTAAGAAATTCCCTTCATTATAAACACTTTCTCCCAGGAAGCACAGGGAGGAAGGGCAGCCTGTAAAGCTGGTCCAGGTTTTGTTCTTGTTGAGGATGAGCTTCTAAACCTGCCAGGAAGCTTTGGCAGAGGTTGGCTTCTAGTTCCTTTACCGCCTGGACATGTGTTGCAGTTCGTACGTTTTCATACTGTCCATCAGACTACCCTGACGGTTCCCTCGTGGGCTCTGACCACTGTCGGGGAGCAGGGGCAGGAGGTGGGGCTGGAGGCAGCTGTGTAGTCCACCTGGCTCAGACTGGGGCCTGGGGGACAGCGCTGGGCTGGGCCAGAATCCTGGTGATCTGGTCCCCACAGAGTGATGGAGAGCAGGCTCCTTTGTCCTGGACACTTGGCTTGCGTACTTGGCTTATGTTTCCACGAAGTTTACAGTTTTGCCAGCAGTCTGGCACGTTCATAGAGAGCTGTATCAGTTCAGATGTGCAGTCTTTTTAAACAGGAGCTGCTGTTAGAGCAGAAACTCCCCAAGTCACTTACACAGTTTGATTCCTTTTACGTTATTAAGTTAGCATTTGACACAGACGCAGGTACCTATGTAACAGATGTTACATTCATGTAAATTATGAGACATAGTAATCAAACCAATGTTCATGAACTTGCCGTGAACACCAGAACTCGAATGTTGTCAGTGTATCTGAAACTACCCTGTGCCCACCACCCCATCCCATCCCCATCTCACCCCCAGAGGTCACCACTCTCCTGGATGTTATTTTCTCATTATTTTGCTCATCTGGAAGTAGCTTCATCATCCATGTATGTACAGGTAAACAATACACCATGTCTTTTTGCTTGATTGTAAGCTTTATAAGTATTTTGTCGTCTGCAACTTCTTTTCCCACTCAACTTATGTTTCTAAGACTCAGCCATGTGGCTGACACCCAGAAACACTCATTTTCACTGCAGCATACTATTCCTTAAGTGTCTCTGCCACGCTTTATTTATCCTTTTGTTTATTATTAATTTTTATTAGAGTAGAGTTGCTTTACAATGTTGTGTTAGTTTCTGCTGTACAGCAAAGCGAATCAGCTGTACGTATCCATATATCCCCTCTTTTTTGGATTTCCTTCCCATTTAGGTCACCGCAGAGCACTGAGTAGAGTTCCCTGTGCTATACAGTAGGTTCTCATTAGTTGTCTGTTTTATACATAGTAGTGTGTATATGTCCATCCCACTCTCCCAATTCATCCCACCCCAACCTTCCCCCGCTGGTATGCATACATCTGTTTCCTATGTCTGTGTCTCTGTTTCTGCTTTGCAAATAAGTTCATCTGTATCATTTTTCTAGATTCCACATATAAGCAATATTATGTGATATTTGTTTTTCTCTTTCTGACTTACTTCACTCTGTATGACAGTCTCTGGGTCCATCCATTCTCTGCAAATTGCACAATTTTGTTCCTTTTTATGGCTGAGTAGTAGTCCATTGTATATATGTACCACATCTTCTTTATCCTTCTTTATAGATGAGCATTTGGGGCTAGGTATCCGTGTACTGTTTTTCTACTGCAGACCCAGGCTTCTCTGCCCTGCTTTGTAATATTGGAGTTGGAGCCTGTAAACATTCTTCTTTTGCTAGAGTTGTCACTAGAAGGTTCTGGATGGACATTGCAGAAGTAATGTTCTGGGTGCTCTCCCCACTTCTGGCTTGTGTGATGTGGCTGCTGGTAGTGTGTGTGACACCAGGGACTCTCACCCTCTAACAAGCTTCACGTCACCCTGGGCTTCCTGCTCGCCACCCTCCGCATTGGCTGCGGACCAGAGGGGGCCCAGAAAACCCTGTGAACACTCTGTCCGTGAGGTCCGAGTCCCAGCCAAGTCTGCTCCCTCCTCGGACCGCTCCCTCAGCTCTCGGGAATTCTTCAGAGCTCGTATCCCTTCTCCGTAGAGAAGCCCCTGGTACTAGTTAATACGGCTCTATGTTCACGTTACATTTTCCCTGTTCAAATTGCTGGTGTGGTTTTCGTCTCCCATCTGCACCCCAGGTGACGTAATCGTATGCAGGTCCTTTGGTGCCCTGTCGGTCAGGCAGGGCCGAGGCAGGTGGCGGGTACAGTGGCCCCAGCGCACATGGTGTTAGGTCTCCCCGACTCTGGGCCGTTAGAGCCGGTGGCTGGCACCCTCAGGCTGACTCTGAGCTCCAGACTCTCAAGAGGTACATGTTTACTGTTGCCCTTTAACTTCAGTCATTACTGCAAAAATGAAATCATTCTTGTGATCATTTTCGAATTTCAAATTCCCAGTTTTAAAAAATAACTTCCTTTGTAATAGCTAATACCTGAGACTCACAGCTCACTGGGTTTTGATCAGTTGGCAGTGGTGTGATTCACCATGTGAGGTTGAATTCTGGAATCATCAGCAAGGGGGAGTGGGGGTGGGGCAGCCATGCTCAGGTCCCATCATCTTCTGGAAGATGTTGTACTCCTTCCCACTTCCTGCCGGGCGGGGAGAGGAGAGGATTCCCAAACAGACTCTTCTCTCAGGAGGGCCAGGGAGATGCTCTTCTGGACAGAAATCTCCTCTTACTTTGCTTGTAAGAGTGGAGTTCTGCGGTCACCAGCTGCCCTTGAAATCTTTCATCCAGAGTTTTTGTTCCTTGTCGGCTTAAGCACCTGGATGTCTTACGTGTAGCCCAGCATCCTTTTAGAAATAACCTGTGGTACCCAGGCTCTGCTGTCTGACAGACATTTACACCTGAACAAGTCGAGTTGGTCTCTGAGCCCCCGTTTCCCCAGAGCAGAGACCATAATGGGATGAGCCTTCTTGGAAACTGAGCACATGACACAGTGGAGAGTGTAAAGGGCTTGGGGAGCCTGGTGTCTGACTCAGCACTGGCTTGATTATGGGGGCAGGTGAATGTGCCCAGTGGCCAGCATCAAGGGACAGAATTCAACCAGTTGGGAAATTCTGCCTGCAGGTACCACTCCATTAATGAATTCATTTTACATGAAAATTTTCATTGAAAAAAGAGAAAGGAAGAAAGAAGGAAGGAAAGAAAGGAAGGAAGGGAGATAGATGTGTACCAAAATGCCATTTTATATCATTATTCTAGGAATCTATCCTTCTGCATATAGGTTTGGGGAGCCTTTGGAATAACATTCACAAAAAATTATTTTTAAGTTATTTCTAGGTGGTGGGCTGTAGGGTAATTTTAACTTTTCTATTTTGTATTTTTCCATTTTTTGAATAGTTTTACAGAAATAAAGTTAAATTCAGTAACCAGAGAGAGAAATAAAAAAGGCTTTTCCTCCTGGAGGCCAAGCTAGCTGGGGCACCAGAGTTTGCGGGGCAGCGGGGGCCAGGGGCCAGCGGGAGGAGGGGCATGGGGAGCTTCAGGACGGCGCGAGATGCACGCTGGCTCCTGGGAGCCTCAGGTCGCTCACCCGGTGGACCCGGGGCTGCATCCGCTGCACTAACTCCCCGCCCCACCCCACCCCACCCCCGACCCCGCGGGCGCAGCTGTCATGCGAGAAGCGGCCACGCGAGGGCGCGATCCCCCAGGAAACCGCGCCGGCCCTTAGTGCCACGTGTCCTCTGCTCACCGGCTGAAGAAGGGCTGTGGGGAGCTTGGGGAAGCTTGTGACACTCGCGGAGCCGGGGCAGCATCATTTTCAGGCATCCTCTCTATGCGGTTCTTGATACCCTGGGTGTGTTTCACACAGATTGCTCGTAACTGATAGTGACCCATAAACTTAACCTCACAATGACACCCTGCGCTCAGGTGGTGCCCTGACCCCTGAACATGCCCTCATGGCTGTACCACGTTTATCACAGGTCCCTCTGGCCCTGCAAGGAAACCCCATTTTACAAGGGAGGGAATTATTGATACATTTCAGGGATGAAGCATGTCGTGGAGTCTTAGAGCAGAAGCATCTGGAGCATAAACTACCTGATGGCTCAAGCAAACAACAAAATGTGTTTCATGATGAATTTTGTTCTTTAAATCTTTTCTTTGCTCGGTTCTCTCTGCTCAGCACACCCCCCTCTCATTCCTGCTCTCAGTTCTGTCTGTTCAGAGCCCACCTCTATAGGCCAGTCTCTCACGTCCCATCCCTCTTGGGTTCAGTACTGTGATGATGCGCTCTGTGAATCTGGGCTCTGCCCCTCTGCTGTATGGGATCCGTAACTGCTCTGAGCTTCCCATTTCCCCTCCAAGTCCTAAGGACTAAACTTGGAACCGAGGCCGCAGTGAAGCCTATTTGGGAGTGAAAGGGCCGTTCTTTCCTCCCACGCGCTGCTGGAGCAGAATGCAGCGGGGTGTGCCCGGAGCGCCCGCCAGCATTAGCAGCGCATCCGTCTAAATGCTGGTGGTTCTTCCAGCACAGGCTGCTCTCCCGATTCCCCTTTACCATGGCAACGTCTCTGCGGCCATCACCGGCGTGGGAGGGCTTCGTTTGTCCTGATAGTCAGGGTGGACTCTGAGCCTTGCTACCTTGGCAAGTGGAGGGAAGCAGGCGCCCACCCTGACTGTGGCACCCGTGCGCCCAGAGGAGGACCCAGCTGAGGCCCACAGCACCAAGGCCTGCGGTCTTGCTTAGAAAGTAATACTGGCCCATGAGCTCTGGACAGAGGGACTGGGGAGGCTCGTCTCCATTCCACAGAGGCTCCTGGGAGCCAGAATCACTTGATGGGCAAGGAAAGGTGGCAGAGGGGTGGATTCTGCACCTCTCCAGGCATCTGGAGGCACTGGGCTCCCCGGGGCCACCTGCTCCTCTGGGCCTGCAGGGGCTCTCCAGGGATGGAGCGCTGGGTGGGAGCACGGCTGCCCCGCCTGCAGAGGGAGCGTCTGCCTGAAGCCGAGACCAGTTGAGACTGTTTTCTGCTCGGGGCGAGCTGCTCAGGAGAGTGTGAGGTGCGTTAGGGAAACGTTCACCCCACAGCTGGAAGCTAGGGTCACACCGTGCCGGGGAGCCCATGCGGGGGGACACAGACACGTGCGAGAGCCGGGGATTGCCCACGGACCCGTCTTATGAGTTCCTGGACTCATAGTGTAATGAGAAAATCAGCAGGACAGTCTTCCCTCTGGCGTTTGAGGACAGAGGCTCAGAAAGGTGCAGTGACTTGCCCAAGGCCACTCAGGCTTAGCCAGAGACCAGGTCTCCTGATGTCCCACCCACTCCCCTTTCTGCACAGCTCTCTGCCCGCTCACCCCACCCTGCTTCCTTCCCACCCTCATCCTCCACTCCCTCTACGGTACCAAGGCTCAGCGCTTTTCAGCGTGGGAGCAGGTGGCCACTGGGAGCAGTGTGGGGCTGAGGCCTGGGCAGCTGGTGCCAGGCAGCAGCCAGGTGGGCAGTGGCACCGCTGTCCCAAGGGCAGCAGCCTGTTGCTGTCCCCCAGTGATCCTTAGAATCTCAGACTCCCTGTGGAGGGGCCCAGGAAGGCTTTCTATGCAAACTCCCTCTCAAGATGTGGGGAAGGCAGTCAGTTCCCAGAGCTCAGAGCATCCCTCTGGTTGCCTTCAGCAAGGACAGGAACAGGTAGGCTCATCAGACCAGAGCCTTCCCTCGAGGAAACTGCTCCCCTCTGGCCTGGACTGTCTGCCAGGTGTCCAAGCGCCCTGAAGACCAGATGCTTCTCAGCGCCCACACACCACCCCTCCCCCTCCTCCCTGCCGATGCCACATCCTCCCAATGGCCTGGGGCCTGAGCTCCCCACCACCCGGGGAGCTCTCACGGCTTCACCGTCTCTGACTCTCTGACGTCTGCTTGACTGCTCTCCACCCCCCAGGCCTCCAGATGACTCAGACCCACATCCTTCTTCCCTGCCTTACCGCCACTTCCTTAATTGCTTTCCTGCTTCCCGTTTTGTCCCCTTGCAGTTGCTTCTCCGCAGGCCACAGAGTGAGTGTCTAACATACACTAAAATCCACCTTTCACCAGGGGCCCCAGGGGCTCCTCTCTGGAAACTGGTACTACCTCCGTCTCCCTGCTGCTCACCGTCACCAAGTGTCACTGCTTTGTCATTGCCTGTTTGCCTCTCTGTCTCCCCAGCAGGGAGGGCCTGGGGGGCAGAGGTGGCCTGTCTCATCCCCGTGCGTGGTACAGTGTCCCTGCTCAAGGGTGTCACCCGAGGCGTGACGGGGCAAGTGTGGGTTCAGGAGTGAGTCCAGCTGTCGGGGCCCCGGCCTGGTCCTGGGGGCTCCCGTGGCACCCCCAGGCCTCTCTGGTATTTGGTGTGAGGCCTGTGCATCTCCCTCAACACCCTCCTGACGGAGCAGGCTGTCCGGCCACTGTTTCAAGTGCAGTTTTTTTTCTCTTGAGCACATTTAAGGAAGGAAAGAAAGAAGGAGGGAGGGAGGGAGAAGGAAGGGAAAGCAAAGGTGGAAGGATTGAAAGAAGGAAGGAGATGCGTTGACTTCTAAGCTCCGGCTCTCCCGCTTGCCAGGGTTTCCCGTAGTCAGAAGATTCCAGGTCACGAGGTCCCACACGGCTTTCATAGGCCCCGGGCACTTTTGTCTTTGCGGGTTCCTTCCTCCATAAAAAAGTATTAAAAATTATATTTCATGACTATGTTGGTATAAAGAGGAATATAATCTAGGCTGGAGTTACTATTTTATAGTCATTATTGTTATACTCATTTTTCCCTCTGATCTTAAAATAAATTAAAGCATGTTGTGACCCCTCTCAGTGTTGTGGGCCCAGGCACTGTGCTTCCCACACCCGTGGAGGTCTCTGGGTAGGGAGGGTCTGAGTGCCTCTTCATCTAGGGGTTCGCTTTCCCTGGAGAAGGAGAAGCTCCCTGCCCACCCCCAGCTCTGAATGGGGTCAGAGGACGAAAAGGCAGGCCGTGCCGGAGCGTGTGTGTAAATGCTGTAAATCTAGAAACACGGAGACTGGCACCGTGAGACCTGCCGGAAGCTGGTCCATGCGGTGCCCAGGCTCCTGGCCTCTGCTGGGAGGGCGGTCATCCACGTCTCTAACTGTATCCCAGGCGGGTCACCCACACCCCTGACTGCCAGTACTGCAGCGGCCTGTCCCGCTGAGGCTCCCAGAAGCAGTCGTGGCAAGTCATGGATCCCTGCCGAGCCCAAACCATGTGGATCTGATTGCACACGTGGGAAGGAACCAATGGTGGGAGCTGCTTTGAAGACCCTTGGGAATAAAGGGTCTTTATTCCTGGGCCGGAGTGGGTGCTGTAGAGGGGGCAGGAACGAAGGGTGTGCAGGCACAGGAAGTCATTAATTCTTATGATTCCGTGAGTGAAATTATACCTTCAAATCAGTAAATTCTGGTAGTGTCTCCTGAGCTGGGCATTGGACTTGTAAAAAGGCTTCATAGAGAAGTAATTTCCTTTTCAGATGGACGTTTTGGATGAAAGGAGAGAGGATGTAAACTCCTGTGCTCCGGAGCTGTACCCAAAACCATGCGGTGTTCAGATTTTTCTGTCGAGGGAGGGGACACTCCTGTCATCATCCACCCGCTCGAAAATCCACTGAGCACGTGTAGTAGGGGAGCAGGGGGTGGGGCTGTGTCCCTGGTGTGTCGGGGGCCTGAAAGTCAGAATTCCAGTGAGTTCCAGTCCCTCGCTGTGTCAGTAGTTAAGCTCTATGCCTCTGGCACCCTCGTCCCCCATTTCCGATTCAGAGATGACTAACATTAGTACAAAAAAACAAATTACCAGAGTGATAAAAGAAGAAAACAGTTTTACTGGGCAAATCTCCAGTTGCATCATCTTTTGGTTTCAGTGAATAACTGCTGGTCCCCAACTGGCAACCTTTTTACCTAGAAACTAAGTTTGGCAAAAATCCAAACAACTGGCTCTCCAGCAAGAAGGATGGAGCCTAACTCTACTTCCCTGAGACACTTCCGAGGAGCGAGGATGGTATTTGTCAGGTCTTCCACTGTCTGAAGCCCCTTAGGATGGAGTCCTCTCCACGGAGGCCCCACGCTGGGGTGGCTGCTTGAGGCCGACTCCTCGGGACCCTCTCCCTCTTGCCCCACCCAGAGCCTGACACTGCTGAGCCCAGAGGGTGCGGGGCACCTGGAGCAGATCCCAACTGCCAGCCGCGAATCAGGTAACCCTCTTGTTGAAACCAGAGACTGTTTCAGAAGATGATCCCATTGGCCCTTCACTCAGCCTAGTGAAGCAGCTACTCAAATCCCACGTGCCCTGGAACAGAAGTAACTCCTGATGGACCCAGCTGAGGGTCTGATGCTCCTGGGCCTGGTGCCCAGCTCAGCAGCCAGCAGCGGCCCACCTTGGCGAGTTCTCGTAGGCAAATGGAGATGGTGACACCACCTCCCACTCGTTGATCAGAGCCTTCCAGACCATGGAACCAGCAGAGACTACGTCCAGTTGGGAGGGAATTGAACCGAACTATTGGCATTGCCCCAACAGGAAGCTTAGGACCTGCCCCGAAATGAAGAGATTCACAGGCGAGGAAATCGCAGACTTTCAAAGAACCTCATTCCAAAGTCAGCAAGTTGACCAAGCTGTAGGTGAGGCTGCTTTTCTTTGTGTTGCATTAATACATGTGTGTGAAGAATGAGATCTCAAGGTGCATTACCAATTCCACCCTGATTCCTGCACAAACTTTGAAACACACCTCGTTGTAGCTGAGCTGGGTCTAACCGTGAGGTCAGGGAATGCTCCTTCCCGCTGAAGTTTTATCGACATGAGATGGAATCTCATTTGTTTGTACCTATTCATCTGTGAAAATGTTCTCTGATGTCTGAGGATGAGGCAACCTGAATCCACCGCCATAATCACCTGCTGACATTTTCGAGGAGAGAGGCCAGGGCCATTGAAGGCAGTATATTATGAATATCGCCATCTGGACTTACTTGGATAAAATCATTTTCTAACCCAGGAGTCCTTTGTCTCCAGAGATGGAAATCGTGGTAAGTCATTCACTTGATTTTGTGATTTTCCAGGTTGGGTCACACGCCCACCGGAGGCTGGGATAGTCAGGTTCACCCAAATCAGATGAATTGGATCCAGAGCGGGAAAGAGATGCAGCATCCCTGGGGAATCAGGGCGCTGCTGCCTGAAGAAGGTGGGGAGAGGGGGTTGCTGTTGAGGCAGAGTGAGATCCACCCCGTGCCCTCCGCCCGACCCCATCCTCCAGACCTCCTGGGAAGATGCTGTCATGACTGCCACGCCCGATCCGAAGGCGTGAGCTTTGTTCCCTCGTTCCCTTGTTCAGCAGCCATTCACTGAGAGCTCACCCTGGACCAGGACCTGGGCTAAATACTGCTGAGGATGCAGAGTAAGTCAGATGGGGTCCTGGTTCGTAAGGATCTGAAGTTTTTGCACGGCTCCTACTCCTATTCCTGTCATAAGCCATGAGCTGGAGGTGACATGATACCTGCCTTCTTGATGGAATCACCTGATTTCCTCTTTCTGGCAAAGAGGGATGAAGAAACCTGTCCATCATGGAGAAGGCATTTGATGTTCACTGAGGTAACAAGTTGTCCTTACGACTCGTGGGGAAAGGCAGTTTCAGTGATAGTGCACACGGTGACCGCCGTCGGGGGGCCGGGGCCGAGGGTGGCAGCACAGAGAGCAAGCTGGCTCACCCGGTGTCCTGGTCTGTGTGTCCAGGGCCACACCTGCCCCGCCGCACCCGGGGACCTGCCACGGCCGTGGGGCGGGGCCAGCAGTGGGTGAGTGTCTGCTGGGCCACAGCCTGGGTTTTCCCTGACTCCTTGAGTTTTTACTTCCCTTCATGCCAAGCACGTTTGATTTTTTAAAAATCAACTTTTTTCTTCCAATGAACTTATTCATGCGCTTTGAACCTCAAGATGGAAGAATCAAAGTCAGAATCCATAAGTTTCCCAGGAGCTCCTGACCTGCTTTGGGGGAAGCCAATTCTTGTCAGAAGTACAACAAGGGAACTGTTTCCAAAGGTTCTGCACATGAGTTGTCTGAAGCATCCTGGAGGGTGGTACCTGGGGCCCCTCGGAAAGCCAGTGCTCGGGCAGTCCTGTCCAGCCTCACTGTCAGCTGGGTTTTACCTGCACGGTGTCCAGAGCAACACTGAGGTCTCAGGTAGGACCTGCCAGGTCACTCTCCTCCTGCCCTGTTCCCATGTCTCTCCGTGCCTCCAGCACAGCCCTTGGCTCTCACCGGCCTGAGTCAGGGGACCCTGAGAGAGCTCCTCATATGGAAACAGGGACTTGATATCCATTCATCTTGGACCTCAGGCCTAGCAACTGGTTACCTTGCTGCCAACCAGGTAGCTGGGTCTTTGTGCGCGAACCCTGCCTGGTAGTCTCCCGTTGCCCCAGATTCCCGGCCCTGCCCCGCCCTCACCTCACCTCCTGCCGCAGCCCGCGTGCTGGAGCCGGCTGCGACACCTCTGCGGTCGGGGCCTTGCCCTCCACACACAAGCTCTGACTTGGCCTGTTCTTGGATGCCTGTCGGGGCACATCCTTCTTCTCCCAGCGCCTTCCTGTGTTCCCCGGCCAAGGCCAGCAAACTGACCCGCTTCCTGCATATGGTACTGTTAATGCACTTTGTAATCCTTGATGCTGCTCTCCTGGAGAGAAAAATTAATTTTCACATTTGGTGATTTCCTTTGATAGACTTGATTGTTCATGTCTCTCACACACACACACACACTCCCCACCCTCCTGCCCCTCACAGTTCGAGATGGAGGCAGGAAACAAACTGGCCAGAAAGGTTCGTGCTCGCTCAGGACCCACAGCTCCAAAAGCCACCCTGCCACCGCCATCGTAGATGGAAATGTGCCCCACTTCATGCTCAGAGGGGGTTAAATTGTTGCTCTGAGTTAGAGCACATTCTGCCTTCCCGAAGCTTCCGGGCACTGGCTTTCTGCACATGAGATGGCGCTGGCCCGGACTCTGATGTGGGGATCGTGCGTGCTCTCAGATATACCTACTCCGTGCGGTTCCCGTGAGGGTTAGAAGGAAACTGGAGTGATGGGGCTGGACCTGGAGCTTGATGCCTAGCGTGTGCTCAGCGATGCTGAGATTTGCTGTTATCCTCCCCGAGGTGGGCGTCCACCAGCCGGAGGGGACTCGGGGAGGCTCACACCTAGGCTCCCGCAGAGCTGGCTCTCCACGTCTCCTGCGTCTCTTCGTGGATTACGCCCTGCGGGCCAGGCTTCCCTCAGGGGAGCTTTCTTGGTCTTTCATACCTGACTCTCTGCCTTATTCCAGGGGTGGGGGGCTGTCAAGGGGCAGCAGTCCCCGTCTGGGCTGCAAGCAGCCTTCCATTTCGACACGACCCTCTCCGGGTCTGGAGAGCTGCCCCAGAGCTGGAAAGACCCAGTTCAAACCCCAGCCCCGCCCCGTCCAGCTGGGAGGCCATGAGAATTCCTTCATTTTCCCCATCCCCTCTCCCCGTCTCTGAAATGGTGATAACAGCACTGGCCTGACTGGTTCGCCAAGGTGAAGGACTGTCCGGCGTCATGCAGCACTGAGTTCCGGCTCAACCCGTGACAGCTGCTGTGTTCGTGTTACTAAGTGGCTTTGCCCTACACGCGCCTGTCGTTGTCATCATCTGTGACATCTCTGTGAAGCCCCTTGCTGAGGAGCAAACTAAGGGAGGTCCTCGAGAGAAACGGATATTAGGAAGAAAGTCACAGGTCCATCCTTAGAGGGTCTGCAGAAGCCCAGCCCCAGCCCTTGCCCGGCCTTCTGGGTTTGTATGAACAAGCTCGCTGGCTTCCGCACCCCGGGGCCCTGCGCCGTGCTGCTGTCCAACCTGACCACATCACTCTCAGCCGCCTTATTTATTCCCTCCCGTCCTTCTCCTGTAGAACTCTAGGCTTCTTGAGGACAGAACCCCTTTCGAACAAAGCATCCTGTATGTAGCCTCAGTGATTCGATCTGCTCTATGTGCGGTGACCTGCACCGCTGCTCCGCTGTGCCTGCTGTAGCTGAGTGATGCTGAGGCCGAAGAGGCCTTGACGACTGGCTCAAGCTCGCACGCAGGACCCCCTCCAGGTCCCTGCTAGCCCCCTGCCCCTGTCAGCTGTCATGACGATGTCATGTCATCATCACCACCACCATCATCGTCTGTTGATAGGGCAACCGTGTCATTTGTCACTCAGGCTGGCACACCTGTGAATGTGAAAGCAGGAGCTGTTGGTAATCCCTCCAGGATCACAGGTGGGACCGCTGGGGACAGTCCCCCCATTTATGGAACAAACACTGTGGAAGACTCCCTGCTAAGCGTTCTGCCTGCCTTCTCTCTAATCTGCCAAAGGATCCGTTAGGTCAGTCTGTCTCTACCTACCATATTGATCAGAATACTGAGGCCCCAGAGAGGAAAGGGCCCAGACCGAGGCCGTATCTCCCGTGAGGGGCAGAACCAGGCTGTCTGCGCCCAGAGCCTGGGCCTGTGACCACCTGCTGGCCTGCCTGCTGCTCACTTAATTGGGTGCCTCAAACGCACGTGGAGGAGCCGCGTTACGTGGGCACGTGGTGAGGCCAGGGGGCTGCAAGGGTAACGCAGAATCCTGGGGCCCCGGCCAGGCTGGGAGTCGGACAGCTGTCAGGGCCCTTTGTTTATCTGGCTCTGCATGGACATCTCAGGCTAATTCACCAATCCCGGTGTGATGCGCGGAGCACCCTGGACTTGGGTTTTTGCAGGGGATGGTGGCCTTGTAGCCTTCCTGCCCCTCGGGTTAGTCCAGGAGCAGTTGTCTCCCACTCAGCTCCACGGCTGGGGAGTAGGAGGCCGTGTCCCCAGCCGGGGGAGCTGGAAATAGTTTAGGTGTTTCTCGCTCTTGTTCAAAGCAGGGATCGACACAGTGGATCCCGGTGCCACCCTGTGGGCGCTGTGTGTGTCCATGAGCAGTGAGTGACAGCAGGGACAGCTGTGTACCTGGGGCCGTCACAGGCGGAGGCTGCAGCATCTCTGCACACTCACCAGAACAAAGGCTCCCAGTGAGTCCGTGGTCTGTAGCCCACCTGCCGTTCCCTTGTTCCTCCGGCAGCCTTCTCCCTGCTCCCTTCAGGGCCCAGACAACCAGGGGGGCCCGCACCCCAGGGCCACAGGGGATGCGTGCGCTACGGGGGTCATGAACGCCCAGGATTTTCCGGAAATGTGTTTACCCAAAGAGCCAGTGTTAAGAGTAGACGACCAGGAAAGAAAGACACAAAGAAATACCGCACTTAAATTTAGAAAAAGGGGTGGTGCATCGACTTTCTTTCTTCACATTTATATTTCTAGGTCATTGAAAAGTCATCCAGCATGGTAATTATCACTCCGTTCCTGTCCCCCGGCACAAGTTTCTAATCACTCTTTCTGGGAACTTCCTGGGTAGGGTACACTGTTTTACTCATCGTAAAGAACTTTTGTAACCAAAGACAATCCAGAATATCATGTGCTCTTCTACTCTGTGTTACTGAAAAATTGTGGGTCGTCTGGGCAATAGCGCTACAGACTGGACAAGAGGAGCTCCACCGCCCGTGTGCCTGGTGGATACGTGGCGGAGATATACCACATGGTTTTTACATACGCTCCCCCCTCCTGATAACACCAGTGCTCTTTGCTAACCCATGTACAGCACTGACTGCCAGGCACCGTCCTAATCCCTCTCTATTTCCGATCGTGTTGAATTCTCCCCACACCTCTGAGAAATAGGGTTTTAGTGAGGACAACTATAGCTGCCTTAAGAGAGAGATGCAGAAACGCGGCAGCTCTAACCAGATTGAAGATTCCTTCTCCCTCACGTGACAGCCTGAGTTCCAAGTTGGAAGGCAGCACGGTCAGGCGGTTGGCTACTCTGCCCTTGTCTGCATGTGCCTTCCAGAGTGGCTCTGGTCGCTGCTGCTCAGCCCTCAGAAGCAGAAAAGAAGGTGGAGGGAGACACCTGGAAACAGCACAAGGCAGTTCCTCCTCCTGTGGGAGAGGAGGGAGTCACGTGACCACGCTGCTAGGAAGGCTGGGGACGTGGTTCAGCGCCAGCCCGGCTGCAGGTGGAGGGTGTAGAGAAGGGCGAACAGCCAGGGGTGGCCTTACTGTTGGGGAAACTGAGGCCAGAGGAGTCAGGAGCTCCCCCAACAGCACAGACAGTCCATGTGGAGCTGGGATTGGTGCTCAGGTTGTCAGCCTCAAGTCCATGCTCTTAGTCGTCATGCTGTATTGCATTTATAATTCAATATTAATTTTAACAGATGACATAGGTCTTCACATTTGACCACCTACTGTATCCTTCTGCCCCAAAGTATCAAAGCCAGCCATTTGTCAGGAAAGTACCCCGATGCATCTGATGTCTTGCTGGAGCGCTGGGTGTTACCCAGACTCTTGAGTCTAGAGCCTTGAGGAGCTGACGGGGGGTGGACGGACGAGACATTGGCTGGTGGGTAGGGGAAGGGACCTGCTGCTCAAGGCTTTGCAGGGACCGCTGCCTCGTCCTCCATCAAGTCTAGGCGGCGGGGCTGCTCCAGCAGGAGCTGCCGGGGGCGCGGCCCCAGGGCCGAGGGCAGCCAGCAGCTGCAGGTGATGCTTCCTTCAGCCAGGCACCTCTCCTAGGCGGGATTTCCAGAGCCTCTTTGCATCTTAGACAGCTCGCTGCTGCTCTCAGCAACTTCATTCATGGTCCCTTTTATATTCCTCTCTTCTCCCTTTGGACACCAACGTTAGGACAGGACTGGGAGATGGAGCAATCGGGAAGTCAGAAAACAAAGCCGCAGGTGCCATTCCGTGGCAGTGTCCAGTTACGGAGGCATTTCCTGCGTGCAGCTTGGAGGCACGGAGGCCTCCAGGGTCATGGTCGGGATGGGGGAAGAGCCTGGCAGAGGTTTGGAGGCTGCATAGAGCACCAGGCAGTTGTGGCAGGTCTCCCATCCCAGCTCCGGTCCCCTCGCCTGGAATGCACCGCCTCCAGGCCTCTGGACTGACCACAGTGCTTTAGTCTAAATCGGTTCATTTTCCCTGCTAGGGGTTGGCAGGGACAGCACGGCGGATGGCCTGGGTTAGTTTAAGCAAACACCCCGATCCAGCAATTTATAGCTTCCAGGAGGTTACGAAAGCAGCATTCCCCAGGACAAGTTCTGTGTTGTCACATACCTTGGCAGCCTTCCACACACACCCTTTTAGGGTTTCCAGACACCTTGAAACCCATCCATGGGTTCCCTAGGCAAGGAAGAGAGCTCCTCTCCTAAACTTCTCCAACCTAATTCATTTGTTAATCACACCTACGAAAATGGATCAACTCAATTGTTTATCGGTAAGAGAGTAGTTAAAGAGGGAGTAGTTAAATAATCAGGGCCAACCCACGGCATGAAATATTTTGTAGCAATTCCAAAGTGCGAGATAGATGCTACAAACAACAATATGGAGAAATCTCCAGGACAGTAAAGTTTGAAAAGTAAAATAGAAATTAATTGGTTTAGTTTGAGTGCATTCACTGAGAATGTGCCACGTGCTGTGGCTGTAAGCAGTGAGCCAGCCAGAAGTCCCTCCCTGGGAGCCCACGCCTCTGAAGCCAGGGTGGGACATGGGATGGAGAGACGTGCTGGGTGGGCCACACAGGGCCACTGGTTCTGTATGGGAGTGGTTTCAGGCGGCGGGGCACGGCAGTAGGTCAGGGTAGGCAGAAGTGTGGCCTGACCACAATGGAGGTGCGGGTGAGAAGTGAGCAGATTCTGGGCGGTAGAGGCCTGGGACTTGTGGATGGTTTGGAGTGTGAAAGAAAAGAGAGAAACCAAGGAGGATCTCCATGTGGCAGGTAATGCTGGTCAGCTGGGGAGAGGAGCAGGTTCAGGGGGCACAAAACCAAGGGCTCTGCTTCGGCTCCGTCTGCACGGCCGATCAGGGGCCCAGGCTGAGCTGTCAGGCGGGCAGGTGGTGGTCCAGCTTCAGGCTGGAGGAAGATGTTGAGAGGCATCGTCTTCTAAACACGATGCATGGCCATAGGACTGAAAGAGGTTAAAGGGGAAGAGACATGGTCCAGTACTGAGCCGGGGACCATCCCTCATTTAGAGGAGGACCCAGCCTGGGAGGCGGAGAAGGACCAGACAGTGAGCAGTGAAGTAGGAGGAGAGCCTGGAAAGGAAGATCCCCAGAAAGAAGGGCAGAAAGAGCCTCACGAGGGAGGGAGAGACCAAGTCTCACAAGTGCTGCCGATTCCACTTGTGTAAGATTGTACGTATATATAGTATATATATGTATAATATATGTGTGTATATGTATACACACAGACCTCGGAGATATTGTGGGTTTGGTTCCAGACCACCACAATAAAGTGAATATTGCAACAAAGCAAGTCACACACATTTTTGGTTTCCCAGTGCATATAAAAGTTATGCTTGGGGCTTCCCTGGTGGTGCAGTGGTTGAGAGTCCGCCTGCCGATGCAGGGGATGCGGGTTCGTGCCCCGGGCTGGGAGGATCCCACATGCCGCGGAGCGGCTGGGCCCGTGAGCCGTGGCCGCTGAGCCTGCGCGTCCAGAGCCTGTGCTCCGCAGCAGGAGAGGCCACAACAGTGAGAGGCCCGCGTACTGCAAAAAAAAACCCCAAAAACGTTATGCTTACACTATACTATAGTCTGGGAACAATAGCATCGTGTCTAAAAAAAGAACAATGAAAAATACATTAGCTAAAAAATGCTAACCATGCCCTGAGCCTTCAGCCAGTCATAATCTTTTGCAATAGTAACATCAAATATCACTGATCCCTGTACAAATATAATAACAATGAAAAAGTTTGAAATGTGAAAATTATCAAAATGTGTCCCAGAGACACGAAGTAAGCAAGTGCTATTAGAAAAATGGTGCCAAAAGATTCGCTCGGCACAGGGTCGCCACAGACCTTCAATTTGTAAAAAGCGCACCATCTGCGGAGAGTAATAAACCAAGGTGTGCGACGCCAGACACGTAAATGCATGGGGAGCTCTGGAAGCGCGCAAGCCAAGGGTTAGCAACTGGGTTTGCGGGAGTGGGCAAAGGGGGCTTCCTCTCACCCTCGTGTCAGGTGTCTCTGCGCTACTCGCGTAATTTTAAAAGAAGAACAAATTTAAAAGCAAGGGAGCACCTCCACTGGACAGGGTCTCTCCTTGCAGGGCCTCCTGCCTGCACATGCCTTTCTGAAAGGGGCTCGGGGTGCCCTGGCCTGGCCTTCTCCCCTCCATCCCTGGCGCCCACCACTTCTTGTCCCTGACCCAGGGCTGACTCCGTGTTCCAATCCTCTCAGCGCTCCCCCATCCGGAATCCTTTCTGCCTTCCTTCCCTGGCAGCTGTCTCCTTCCAGACCAGTTAACACAGGCAGCAAAAAGTAATTACACGATTGGTTGCAGTTCTCCGTGAAGGTATAAATTATATGTGACACTGTGACATTTGCGACAGACTGCCACGTTGATTTGGTTCTGTCTGTGGCGCTTGTTTTACCAATGCGCCTTTTTTCCTGAGCAATTTCAGACTCTGTTTTGTGCAGATGATTGAACATTCTGGAAATTTCTTTCTTTTTGAATGATCCACTCCATCCAGACATCCCAGACCTTTCAGGCATGACAAATACAGCGCATACGGTCGCACAGGCACACACACACACACACACACCCACTTTCGATCTCTGTCAGGCTGAGAGTCTCAGGGTAAATGAGCCGATTTGTTTTCATTTAAATATGAAAGTGGGAGAAGTAAGCCTAACGGACATGCATGAGCAAACACAGAGCTGTACGCTGGAAAAACACAAAGATGAATTTGTCACTTCTCTCATGATAAATGATGTCTGTGCCGTTAAACAGGCCCAGCCCGGCGGCCGTGAGCACCTTGTGCATTGTATTTTTCTCTGTAGGGCCATTACCCTCATGTTTCCTGTCACAGGCTCTAAACATCACCGATCCATGGAGGAGTGCTCTGACTGCAAGGATGCTGAGTTATATGCCAAAAGCTGCACAGAAAAGTAGGTCATTGGGTCACCCGTGGAAACCGGAACAGAAAGTGAGTTTGTCTGACCCCCGCGAGCCCAGCGCTCCCCGAGCCCAGGCGGCGGCTGATGGAGCCCCTGGATGGGGGAGCCTGGATGAGGGGCAGCTCATCCCAGGGAGCAAGAAACCTCTGGGGAAGGACCAGTGTTTAGGTGGAGACGCAGGAAGAGCGAGAGATGGGCCTGGAAGCATCCTTCTGGAGCTCACAGCTGGGGACATCTGTGGCACAGATGAGAAGAGTGCACGTGTGTTTGGAGGCCGGAACAGTGGGGCTCCCACATTTGCAGGGCTTGCCACTTATGGCTGTTGACCCCATGCACCCTGCTGGGAGCTGACTGAGAGCAAGTGACAGATGATGACCTTTCAGTGCTCTGGGGGCGCTTGGGGTGGGGGGAGCATTATTGAGCTCGACCTCCCATCTTGAGCGGGAATTCCTTCCCCAGGACCCTGGACAGAGGGCCTAAACGTCCAGCCCCACCCACACTCAAGGAGGGCGCTCAAGAGTATGTGGCTTCGTGGTGAAGGTTCGAGGCCCGGGTGGATGGGCTGATCCGCTGGACTGAGTGGTGCCCCTTCCTCACTCATGTGCCGTGCACGAGCCTTCCGCCCCTGCGGCTTCCCGCGCAGCCTACCTGTAGCGACGTCGTCCTTCTTGGGACAAGTATGTGCAAGTGACTGCGCTCCCCTGTGGAAGCCAGTGACATGGGCTCAAGGCCCACTTATGTGACACCGACATCGGTTCCCCAGCCCCCAGGTGGCCACCTGTTGGTCCTGCTTCTGCCCTCGGAACCGCAGGGGGAGCCAACAGCATCCCCCGGGTCTTCCCATCGCTGACCTGCATGGGGGCGGGGTGGTGTGTTCCCCCACAACGTGGTTTCTGGCACCTTCGACATCCTGGTCACCTTCAGATCTGGCTGTGCCTCCTTTGAATTCCCCAACAGTGGCCTGTGGTCGCTGGAGAGGGCGGGGAAGCGTTGCCTTTATCCAATCAGTACCTCGTAGTTGAACTCTGGGAGCTCAGATTTTAATTTTTTAAACAAGCCGGGAACATTTAAAGCTCCAGAATGGGGTTTGGACTGGAACAATGTAAGCAGTTTTCGTGGTTTTCCAGGACAGGTTGAGGAAGACTGTCAGAGTCCCAGGAGCTGGGGAGTCGTGGCTCAGAGCAGAAGGACCGTCTTCCAGGCAGGGACACCAACAAGGGGACCAGAGCCGCCCTGGGCCCTGGGGGCTGCTCAGGGGCAGGGCGGCCAGCCTTACCTTGTCTGGGCTGTAGCCCTTGACCTCAACTGTGGTGCTTCTCGGGGCTGCTTTGTGATCAGCTGCAGAGTCTCTAGGCCTGGGAGCTGCTCTCTCTAAACCAGGAATCTCTTCTCACACCTGGAGAAAATGCTCCAGCTCTCGAGTCCGGGGCCTCAGGAGAGCGTGCTCCCTGCATGGGTGGTGGGACAGGATGGGACTCCGGGCCCGCCACCTCCTGACACCCACTTGGAGAAGAGAGCCCCAAGGTTCTTGCTCTAAGCCCGCCCTCCGCCACTGCCAAGGGCTAAAGTCTCTGGGGATACAGGGCGGCCCGCTCTCTGCCCACAGGCCCCTGGGCTCTGGGCAGTTACTCCTCATGCTCTGACCTACGTGCTTCTTTGGAAGGTGATCCCAAAGCTTTCCCTGGAGGAGTCTCCTTTTCCTTGTGCTCACTTCCACGGCTCCTGCCTGCCCTCTGCTAGACTTCAGGGGGCAAAGCTTAGGCTGCGGGCTTCCCTGGTGGCGCAGTGGTTGAGAGTCCGCCTGCCAACGCAGGGGACACGGGTTCAAGCCCCGGCCTGGGAGGATCTCACATGCCGTGGAGCAGCTGGGCCCGTGAGCCACAACTACTGAGCCTGCACATCTGGAGCCTGTGCTCCGCAACGGGAGAGGCCACGGCAGTGAGAGGCCCGCGCACCGTGATGAAGAGTGGCCCCTGCTCGCCGCACCTAGAGAAAGCCCTCGCGCAGAAACACAGCAAAAATAAATAAATAAATTTATTTTTTTTAAAAAACTGCAATTTCCTCACAAATGTTTTACCTGCAGTTACTGCTCCCAGTCCGCAGGGAGAGGTTGGCTTCATGGGGGCCTCGGAGCCCTCACCAGGTTTCCTGCACACTGATATCAGTCAGGAAAGCAAGTACACAGCGTGCCTTTCCACTGTTAATATTCCTTCGGAAAAAAATCTCTCTTTATTACTATGTTTGGACAGAATTTACTGGGACTTCAAACTGATGATGCTAAAAGTTTTTACCTCAGATTTTAAGCAATGACTGATTGTGCAGAAGACGACTGACTCAGTGTCTGGTGGACACCAGAACTGACCACACCGGCTCTGCCCAGTTCCAGGGTCCGAGGTGGGACTACTAGACACAGGATTTGTACCTGGATGCCGTCTGGGCCACAGGACAGTGAATCCACGGAAGGCACGCTCTTCTGTCACAGGCCTCCACAAAGCTGACTCAAAGCAAGGAGGAAAAAGATACTTTGAGCTGCAAGATGCAATCTCTCTGCCTCCCTGCCACCCCCCAGCCCAGGAAATGGGGACCCTTCCTCGAGATCAGAAGCGGTAATGCACTGACACTGTTCTTACACCAAAGTGGTGAGCTGGGAGCGAGCTGGATGCACCTGTGTCTGAAGGGGGTCGTGGTGATGATGGGTCCTCAGCCGGCCTCTCTCTGCGATCATACTTGTCACAGGGAACCAGGGGGAGAAGTATCCCACAGGAGACCCCACATAAAACACTCCACCTTCTGCAGCTCTGCAAACAGCCACGGGCAAGGAAGAACCGGCAACAAGGAGATGAACACAGTGAGGGGGCAGAGGTGATTGGCGGGCTCAGCCCACCTTGCGTTCGTCCTTGGTAAACAGCTGGTACAGAAGCCGGTGGCGGCCATGTGAATAAAACCCGCTCTAGGCAGCGGTGAAAGGCACCGCGATGACCACGAGGCGTCTGCTGGTGGCTCCCTGCGGACCCTGAGTGAGATCCACATGGGTCTTGTCCGGCCTGTAATACCATGGGTCCCACTGCCCTGTAGTCTGTCTGCATGTGTGTCTACCATCCCCACTGGATGGAGAGCAACTCAAGAAGAGGACGTGTCTTCTTCATCTTTTTCCTACCAGCTGAATAATAACAGCCGACATTAATGAAGCACTTACTGTATGGCAGGCTTTGTGCTAAGGAGGTCACATACCTTTAATTCTCCACGCTGACCCTGAGTGGCTGATAGCATTTTCCTGATTCTAAAGAGGGGGCGCTGGCACAAGATGACCTGCTGGTAATTGGTAAAGCCAGGATTGGGATTAGATAGGCTGATCTGGTGATCAGGCTTGTAACATCGTAGGCCACAGCTCGTTCAGTAAAGCTTCTGTGCCTCTCCCCACCCCACTCTCTGAACAGGAAGTCATCTCTCCCAAGGTCCCAAGGCCCCAAAGCATCAAATCTGTCCTCACTCACAGCTCATACCAAAGCTAGTCTTTTGTTGCGTCATTGGCACAGAGACCCTCCGTGTGTGATGTCCTCAGCTGCCTGAGAGCAGGAGCTCCTCTTTATGCATCTTTGTTGCCCTAGAAATCCTGGGTTAGTGCCTTGTATATAGAAAATGCCAACACTTTAATTGAATCGAATGTAATCATTTCTCATCGAGGGTTATAGATGGGCCCAATATAGGGTCCTTTGAGACTAAATAACATTGTTTATTGAATGGTAACCATGATATAATTGATAATAAGCTGAAGGGTGAACACAAGGAAGAAGCATACTACTGGCAGAAGCTGGGTTGCAAACATGAGTCATGTCTAGTGATTTGACAGGTACACGTGTGAAGTGGCTCGTTGATGGTTGCCATGAGAACCGTTACTCGGGACTCCTGTCGGACCATAGTCATAACGCCGTCTCTGTAGCTGTGCACGTGATGTGTGAGAGTGACAAATGCCGAGCGTGTGCTGAGAGCATGTGCCAGTGGCTGTTCCATGGAAGATTGTCCTTGGAAAAGGTAGATACCAAATCACTGAAACTTTTCCTAGTCTCTGTCGATGAAGATGCTGATAATCTTTCATGCCTACTTCATCAGGTGATAACATCAATTATAAGGGAATTCTCAGGCTTCGTTGAGAAACTACTGTGTGAAGGGTTCTGGAGCTAAGTATCGTGTGAGAAGTAAAGCGCCAAAGCAGGTGCCCTTGCACTTGAGAAAATTTTAGTCCCATTGAGAATCCCCTTCTATACTTCGCCATTTCCTCAACGGTAACATTTTGCAAAATTGTAATATCACAACCAGGATACTGACACTGATACAATTTACTGGCTTGATCAGATTTCCCAAGTTTTCCTTGTATTTGTGTGTGTGTGTGTGTGTGTGTGTGTGTGTGTGTTAGAACCTATGCCATTTTATCACCAGAGTGGGTTCGTGTATCCACCCCACAGTGGGGATGTTGAATAGTTGCAACATCGTAAGTATCCTTCACGTTGCCCTTTTACAATCACACCCACCTCCCCTATCCCTAACCCCCATCCTTAACCCCTGGCAGCCACTAATTTGTCCTCCATTCCTAACACTGTGTCATTTCAAAAATTTTACATAAGTGAATTCATACAGTATGTAACCTTTTGAGATTGGCCGTTTTACACGCATCATAAATCACTGGAAATTCATTTAGGTTATTTAGTGTACTAATATTTCGTTCCTGTATACTGCTGTGTGGTATTCTGTAGTACGGATGTACCCTAGTTTGTTTAACTAGTCACCTATGAAAAGGTATGAATTTCAGTTTTTGGGTATAGCAAATAAAGCTGCTGTGAACATTCATATGCAGGTTTCGTGTAAACATAAGTTCTCATGTCTCTAGGATAAAAGATGAGAAGGCCATTGCTGAGTCAAATAGTAGTTGCATGTTTAGTTTCATAAGAAACTGCAGACTGTTTTCCAGGGTGGCTGCACTGCTTGACATTACCACCAGCAATGTATGAGAAATCCAGTTTTAACTCATCCTTGCTGGCTGTTGGTATTGTCACTATTTTTTATTTTAGTCATCATAATACATGTGTAGTAGCATCTCACTGTGGTTTTCATTTACATTTTCCTGATGGCTCATGATGTCGAACATATTTTCATATGCTTATTGACCATCTGTAGCTCCTCTTGGGTGAAATGCCTTTGCATGTCTTTTGCCCATTTTCTAATTGGATTTTTTGGTATTTGCTGTTGAGTTTTGTGCTTTCTTTATATATTCTAGATACTAGTCCTTTGTCCAAAATGGGTTGCAAATCGTTTTTCCCAGTCTGTAGCTTGTTTTCTCATCCTTTACACATGATCTCACAGGGCAAAGGTTTTCTTAATTTTGATGAGGTTCAATCTGTCAATTTTCCCTCTTGTGCATCATGCTTTTAGTGTCGGTCTAAGACCTCTTTGCATAGTTCTAGTTCCTGATGATTTTCTCCTATTTTATAAAAGTTTATAGTTTTGCACGTTACTTTAAAATTCCATGATCCATCTTGTGTTAATTCTGTATAAGGTATGAGGTTTAGGTCGTGATTCATATTTTTGACCTACAAATGTCCAGTTGCTGTAGCATAATTTGTTGAAAACTCTGTCTTCTATTGAATTGCCTTTGCATCTTGTCAGAAATTAGTGGCATATTTGTGTGGGTCTGTTTCTGAGTTCACTGTTGTCCCATGGGTCCATGTGTCTATCCCTCTGTCACTACCACGCTATCTTGATTACTGTATTTATATACAGGCCTTAAGGATGGGTCAGAGGATTCCTCCCACTTTATTCTTCTTTGTCAGGATGATTTTAGCTCTTCTAGAGACTGTGCTTTACCGTATGAAATTTAGAATAAGATTGTCTTGATGGCATCTCATCTACCTTGCTGGGAAAACCTTGCTTGGATTTTGAGAGCAATTGCATTAAAGCTATAGATCGGATTTCCCTGGTGGCGCAGTGGTTAAGAATCCGCCTGCCAGTGCAGGGGACACAGGTTCTTCCCTGGTCTGGGAAGATCCCACGTGCCGCGGAGCAACTAAGCCCGTGCGCCAGGACTGCTGAGCCTGCGCTCTAGAGCCCGCGAGCTACAACTACTGAGCCCGTGTGCCACAACTACTGAAGCCTGCGTGCCTAGAGCTCATGCTCCGCAACGAGAGAAGCCACCGCAATGAGAAGCCCGTGTACTGGAACAAAGAGTAGCCCCCACTCGCCGCAACTAGAGGAAGCCCGTGCACAGCAACGAAGACCCAACACAGCCAAACATAAATAAATAAAATAAATAAATTTATATTTAAAAAAAGCTATAGATCAAGTTAGGGAGAATTGACATCTTTACTCTGTTGAGTGTTCCAATCCATGAACACAGTATGGCTCTCCATAAATTTAGGTCTTCTTTGATTTCTTTCATCAGCATTTTACAATTTTCAGCACAGAGATCCTGTGCATGTTTTAAGTGTACACCTAAGTATTTTATTTTCTTTACAACGATTATAAATGGTGTTGTATTTTTAATTTCATTTTCCACATGTTCATTGTCAGTGTATAGAAATGCAATTCATTTTTGTTTGCTGATTTTGTAGCTTGTGACCTTACTGAATTTACTTGTAAGTTCTAGCAGGTTTTTCTTGGATTCCTGGGGGGTTTTTACAGAGACAGTCATATCATCTATAAACACAGTTTTATTCCTTCCTTTCCAAAATATATGCTGTTTATTTCTTGTTTTTGCCTTATTTCAGTGGGCAGAGCTTCCAGTACTATGTTGAATAGGAATGGTGAGAATAGACATCATTGTCTGTTCCTGATTTTAGAGGGAAAATGTTTCCTTATTAAGTGTGATATTAGTCATAATTTTTTTGTAGAAACTCTTTGTCAGGTTGAGGTGATTCCCTTCTATTCCTAACTTGCTGAGATTTTATTATGAATGGTGTTGGATTTTGCCAAATGCTTTTTTGTGTGTCAGTTGACACGATTATATGATATTTCTATATTAACTTATTGGAATGGAGCCTAACACTGAATGATTTTTTTGAATGTTGAACCATCTTTGCATACCTGAAAGACATCCTACTTGTTTATGGTGTGTAATTCTTTTTATACATTATTGGATGAGGTTTGTGAATACTTTGTTGAGGATTTTAACATCTAACTTCATGAGAGTTGTTAGTCTGTAGTTTTATATGTTTGTAGTATTATTTTTCTGGTTTTAGTATTAGGGTAATATTGGCCTCATAAAATGAGTTGAGAAATGTTCCCACCTGTTCTACTTACTGTCGGAGATTGGGTAAAGTTGGTGTTAATTCTTTAAATGTTTGGTAGAATTTTCTAGTGAAAACTTGTGGGCCTAGAGATTTCTTTTGGGGGCGTTTTCAACTACTAATGTGATTTCTTTAATAGCTATAGGGTTATTCTACTTATCAACTTCATCTTGGTTGATGTGATAGTTTGTGGTTTTCAAAGAATTAGTCCATTTCTTAGAGTTTCAGATATACACGTTTAATGTTATTCATAATATTCCCTTATTATCTTTTTAATGGCTGGAGGATCCATAGTGATATGCCCCATTTCACTCCTGATATTGAAGATTGGTATCTTCTTTCTTTCTTTCTTTCTTTTTGTCAGTCTTGCTAGAGGTTATCAATTTTATTGATTGTTTTTGAAAAGCCAGCATTCATTTTTAAAATCAATTTTCTCTATTTTCCTATTTTCAATTTCATTCATTTCTACTTCTTTCCTTTTGCTTCCTTTGTGTTTATTTTGCTCTTCTCTTTCTAGTTTCTTGAGGTAGGAACTTAAATTGTTATTTTTTTTAAAATAAATTTATTTATTTATTTTTGGCTGTGTTGGATCGTCATTGCTGCTGGTGGCCTTTCTCCAGCTGTGGCGAGCAGGGACTACTCTTCATTGCAATACACGGGCTTCTCATTGCCATGGCTTCTCTTGTTGTGGAGCATGGGCTCTAGGCACGTGGGCTTCAGTAGTTGTGGCACATGGGCTCGGTAGTTGTGGCTTGTGGGCTCTAGAGCGCAGGCTCCATAGTTGTGGCTCACGGGCTTAGTTGCTCTGCGGTATGTGGGATCCTCCTGGATCAGGGCTCGAACCTGTGTCTCCTGCATTGACAGGCAGATTCTTAACCACTGCGCCACCAGGGAAGCCCCGGGAACTTAGATTACTGATTGGAGATCTTCCTCTTCTCTAATTTAAGCATTTAGCGCCATAAATTTTCTCACAGTACTCCTTTAGCTGTATTCAACAAAGTTTGATATGCTAGCCCAGCCTTCTTACTCGCTGTCTTCCTCCCTTTGTGAAAGAGAGAAAAGCGAGATTGCCAGCCATAATGCCTGTTAACTGCTAGGCATCATCCTGAGAGCCCAGCACGGTCACGTCTGGAAGGCAAGGGCAGCAGCAGCCATTGCAGCTGGGGCCTGGGGCGCACACACCTGCCCAGGGCAGCTGGGGCCACGGCTCACACCCACGCCTAGACTCCAGGCCTGTGCCCCACTCCTTACTGCATCCCTCCTTCCAGGAAACGCTAGCTCAAGGCCGTCTTCCTCCAATGTATTAGGATTATCCAGAAAATCGGAACCAATAGGCTCTCTCTCTCTGTGTCTATCCCTATCTATCGATCGATCTATCAATCTAGAGAGAGAGAAAGGGAGATTACTTATATCTTCTTTGTTATCTAAATGATTACAGAGGCTGGCAAGTCCAAAATCTGTAGGGTGCGCCCTCAGACTGGAGCACCAAAGCAGCTGCAGTTCAGGTCCAAAGGCCATTTTCCGCAGAATTCCCTCTTCCGAAGGGGAGGTCAGGTTTTTGTTCTATTCAGACCCTCCACTGATTGGATGAGGCCTCTCCGCATTAAGGGCAATCTGCTTTACTCAGAATCCACTGATTTCAGTGTTCACCTCATCTAAAACCACCCTCACAGAAACCACCAGAATGATGTTTTATCACATAGCTGAAGTCATGACCCAGCCAAATTGACACAGAATTAACATTAATTCAAATGCCTTACAGCCTGTCACCTTGATCCTAATGCGTCTTCTATTTGTCCTATACTCATTTCAGCTCCAAAGCTTCCAGCGCGAAGCAGGTGTATGTTAGAGCAGAATAAGCTGGAACGTTTCTAGAGCCTCTGACTTTCTAAGGCTCCCCTGGGCATGATCTGCCCAGTGGCCTCCCTCTGACCCTGGGTGGCACATGTCCAGAGGGTCAGGCTCCCATTTTCTTCTCTCATTCTTCCTGTCCATGTACAAGGAGTTCTCAGATTCCCTTGTTCCTGTCCAGGATCCTCAAGGTGGCCTAGATTGTATAGGACCTGGATTTAGAGGCTGCTCATCCCACTGCCTGGGCAGAATTATCTTTTAAAAATGGAATTCTGAGATCATGTGTCTAATATGTGAAAGGCTCAGGGGTCCGCGTTCATCCCTAAGTCAGCTGTGACAGCGGCCATCCCTACCCAACATGTTTCCCATTTAAAAAATCTCATGCAGGTTCAAAATAGCTTTACACAATACTGGTGCTTCTCCTGGAGATGATTTTTTTCTTTTTCCTAATCCTTGACCTACTTTTTCCTGCTCTCAATATACCTAATGAGTAATAATGACTTCAGAGAGAGTAGTGCCAGAGGAAGCCACATTGAAGGGATGCCTTAAGAGAACGGCTCTGGAGCCCTGGAACTCAGCCAGCTCTGCTGTCGGGCCAGAAATGGCGGTGTCCATCCGAAGGGCAGGTTTGCTGAAGATCTCTACAGCTGTGTTGCACCCCTGTTCATAGGGTGTCGCAGAGGTGGCTGATGGTGGAGAAGGCAGAGGGGCTGCCATACACGTGCACACACACACTCACACATGCACACAACCACATACACATATATACATACATGCATTCACACATACACACGCTCTCACACACCACACACACATTCACTCACATATATAAACATACATACACACACACATACATACACACGTCCACACTCACACATATATACACATGCCACACACATATATACACACGCATACACACACATACACACACAAATATATACACATACACACACGCACACATATACATACACACAGTGCACACATACACACGCACCACACACACACGCACCACACACACATTCACACACATATACACATACACACATTCACACACACTGTACACACACATATACACATACATACACATACACACATTCACACACTGTCTCACACACATACACTGTACACATACACACACACCACACACACACGCATATATACACATATACACATTCACACAAACGCACACACACACTGTACACACACACTCATACACACTCATACACACATATACACATACATTCACACACACACTGTACACACACATATACACATACATACGCACATACACACACATACACAATTCACTCACACACACACTGTACCCACACACCACACATATACACACATTCACACACACGCATATATACACATACATACACACATACACACATATACACACACACACACACACTGTACACACACACACACACACACACACTCACACATGTACACGTTCGCACACCGACCCCACCCACACCCGAGCTGTATGGTGCTGTAAGAAGAATGCTTTGGGGTCTGGAACGTCAGCTGCTCTAGAGGTGTTCTTCTAGAACAGATTCTTTAATACTGCGATCCGCGCAGGAAGGGACTAGGGCCACTTCTCTGCCTCTGGAGCCATAAACCCAAATTGTACAAGGTTGTACAAGTGTGCATTCAACATGTGAATCTGGGCGGGGATATCCTGTAACAGCAACACTGATCTGCACCCCCAGGGGCCCCATGGTTTCATTTTCTTCATGGGGAAAGAATCTAGGCCATCTAGAAAGTTCTGCCGTTTTCATTCCTTCTAGGTTTGGTCTGTTGTGTCATCAGGGCCAACACCAGAAAAAGAGGGAGTGAATCACGTATGTGTGTGTATGTAGGGGACTTAGAAGACATCAAATAGCCCCAACCATGCTGTTTTCCAGCCGCAAATAAGGATAGGTCACTGCTAACTGACTCTTCTAGAGGGATTTCTTTGGTCCACAGATTAATGTTTCAACCCCTACCCGCCTCAAGACCTCCATTCCTATTATTTCTCACCCTCTTAGCATTAAATCATCCCCTGCCCCCTACTATCTCAACCTCTTTGGGACATTCCCTTCCAAAAGGGAGGCCCCATCCCTCCATGGGAATCAGCCCATATAAGAACAAATGACCCTCATACCCAACTGGTTTAGACCATTTCTCTGCAACTTTTTTCTCAGCATCAAAGCAGCACTCTCATCAGAAGATGTTCCTATCGTGTGCTCGACTTTGAAAACGCTTTCAGGCCCATTTGATCTTTGTGTCGGGGGGAGGGGGAAGGAAACAAACATGCATTGAGCTTGCTGCATGTTTCTGGCTTATTGTGAGTGGTTTTATATCTGTGGTTTCTTTAATCATCACATCAACCTATGGCATGGCTGTGCATCAGGAGAAAAGATGTCATTATGATGTGTAAAGCTGCCAACCCCAATCTCACCCCACTGAGGTGCTGCGCAGAGAAAGGGTGGGGTAGAGACCAGAGAGGCCTGAACATCAGGTTACAATGGTCTACAGAGCAAAGGGCACAGAGATCTCAGGAAGAAGAAGATACTCTTGCAGCTGGGGTTAGGGAGGTAGAATGGAGAAGTGGATAGAGAGAGAGCTGGTCCTGTGAGAGTTTTAGAAAGTTGTGTTGGGTGTGCTGGTGGACTTCCTTCCTTGTGCTGTAAACAGCTCTAGTGCCGTCTCAGGAGGTGTCAGAGAGCTGGGACTGGCCTTGTCACTTTCAAGTGTTGTTGCTGTGAGAACCACTTCATAAATGAGGAAATTGGGGCTTAGAGTGATTGAGTCACAGCTCATAAGTGACAGACCCACACATTTAAATGCGGGTTTGTCCGACTGCAGTCTGGTACATAGTTAACACTCCATTGATGCTTACGTGAGTCTGTTTACTTTTTCCCATTTGGGCCCAAATAGGAAACAGAGGCACTGCTTAAATTTGACTTTCCCCTGGCCAACCAGGTTTCTAAAGTCATCAGAGGCGAGCAGGACCATCTCCTGCACTGCATTCACCCTTGCACTCGCTGTGCATATTTGCACGCAGAATTCCTTACTTCCAGGTACCTGCGTAGCCCCCTCGTCTTCTTACCTCCGTCTGCAAAGAGGACCTTCTTCAGCGTCAAGAAGGCTGTAACCCATTGACTTCATGCTGTAAACTTCCCAGCCTATTACTTCGTATCTGTTCACATTTCCAAGTATTTCCCACTTGCTTTTTATCAACAACAATGTAATAAAACTCACCTTACCGGGTTCCATCTCTAAGGAGAAGAATGGAAGCTTTGTTTTCCTCTCACAGCTTGGCCAGAAAAAACAAGTCCTAAAGCCAGCATTCTTTAATTTCAGTGGTTATAATTTCCACTCCTTATTGGGTTTTCAAACCAAATGGTCAGGTTAAAAAGCAAAGCAAAACTGCTTTTTATCCCTAAATCCAAATGGTGTGAATTTCATATTTAGAGCCCTTCAGGAACAAAGCCTTCCGGGATAAGTGATGAGTTCTCCCACACAAACGGATTAGGCTGGAGTCAGTGCTGTTAAATACTGCCTTCTGACACTGAGCCTCCTCTTCCTGTCTCAGGCATCATGGGGAGAAAGAATGCCCAGAGATAAACCCATGCACATATGGGCACCTAATTTATGACAAAGAAGGCAAGAACATACAATGGAGAAAAGACAGCCTCTTCAATAAGTGGTGCTAGGAAAACTGGACAGCTACATGTAAAAGAATGAAATTAGAACACTTGTAACACCATACACAAAAATAAACTCCAAATGGATTTAAAGACTTAAATGTAAGACCAGACGCTATAAAACTCTTAGAGGAAAACATAGGAAAAACACTCTTTGACATAACCCACAGCAAGATCTTTTTTGACCCACCTCCTAGAGTAGCAGAAATAAAAACAAAAATAAATAAATGGGACTTAATTAAACTTGAAAGCTTTTGCATAGCAAAGGAAACCATAAACAAGACAAAAAGACAACCCTCAGAATGGTAGAAAATATTTGCAAATGAAACAACAGACAAAGGATTAATCTCCAAAATATACAAACAGCTTATGGAGCTCAATATCAAAAAAAAACCAAACAATCCAGTTAAAAAATGGGTGGAAGACCTAAATAGACATTTCACCAAGGAAGACATACAGATGGTCAAGGGGCACATGAAAAGATGCTCAACATCACTAATTGTTAGAGAAATGCAAATCAAAACTACAATGAGGTATCACCTCACACCGGTCAGAATGGCCATTATCAAAAAATCTAGAAACAATAAATGCTGGAAAGGGTGTGGTGAAAAGGGAACCCTCTTGCACTGTTGGTGGGAATGTAAATTGATACAACCCCTATGGAAAACAGTATGGAGGTTCCTTAAAAAACTAAAAGTAGAACTACCATATGACCCAGCAATCCCACTCCTGGCATATACCCGGAGAAAATCATAATTCAAAAAGAGACATGCACCTCAATGTTCATTGCAGCACTATTTACAATAGCCAAGACATGGAAACAACCTAAATGTCCATCAACAGATGAATGGATAAAGAAGATGTGGTTTAAAAAAAAAAAAAAGAAAAGAAGATGTGGTACATATATGCAATGGAATATTACTCAGCAATAAAAAAATAACAAAATAATGCCATTTAAATCATGGACAAGCTTTAGAGTATCTGCCCCATCTACAGTCCTCTTCTATGAGTTGCTCCCATGTGGGCAGCCATGTTGGAACCATGATCACGTCACCCGGAGGCCACAGCCGATTGGACAAAGGCATATCTGTAGCTGATAGCTGATTGGTAGACAACCACAGGGGCACCGGAGGAGAGACCAGCTGGGAACTGAGTGAATGTAATGGCAAAGGGCTTCTCAGGACTCCTTCTGTGACACAGTGACCGCCCCCCAAAAGGCCCTCCACTTCCTGCACTACTTTCCTGTCTCTGTGAGGCCTGGCTCTAAGAATATTTCTGGGGTTCCACTGAAGCTTGCCCATGCAGTCTGTGTTCTGGCTTCCTTTATTCCAGAACTATCCTTATAATGAACGCAGCTTACCTGAGAGGCCTGAGGGCAGCTCAGTTTCTTGACACCTAAGATGAACACACGTGTTGTATATCCCCGTGGGCACTTCTGCTCCCCTGCTCTTGACCCGTGGCCTTCACCTAAGTGCCACGCACAGCCCAGCTGTCAACTACACACAGTCCATGGTCACTTGAGATTCAACAGGGGACCCTGTCTTTCAAGCTCAGTAACCTTCCATCAATGCATTATGAACTCTCTCTTCTGCCCCCTTAAAGCCCAGCCCTGGCCCAGTCCCCTCCGCAGCACTATAGCGGAGCTTGGAAAGTAGCCCAATAGGCGTTTGTCCCATGGTGGCAGAAAGATGAAAGAAAAAAATCTGACCAAATGGGTAGAGGGGTGACGGGGCAGTCCTGTGCTTCGGTGCCTTTTCTTTCACTGAAGTTCAAGGGTGTGTTGTTCCATAAGTCACTTTTCCCTGTTTTGTGCTTCAGCTGCTCCATGGGAAATGGGGGCAGTGATGGCTGATGCACGCTGAGCTAATGCTTGCTGGGTACCTCCCATATCCAGGCACTGTCCTGAGCCTTGACTACACCCTGACCCTCACAAGAGCCCCATGAGGTTGGCCTATAGTGGCCCCATGTAGAGATGGGGACCTTGAAGCACAGAAGGGTTAAGTAACTGTCCCCAGACTGCACAGCTGGGAAGCCACAGAGCTGAGATTTAACCCTGAAGAGCCTGACTTTTATCTGCAGGGTAACTGCAGGGGCAAAGCCCTTCTCATCCAGCCACATGGTTCCCAGGTATGTTGGGGAACCAGCCCCAGGGAACTGAGGTCTCTTCAGAGGGAAGCAAGAGAGTGAGCCCTTTTCTCAAAGTTGTAAAAATCTGCTCCCAAACATATTTTCTAGTGGCTGACGTTCCATCACTTTAAAACCATTTCCCTAACATGAAAGCTTTACATTACTCCCGAGTTTTCCGTATTTCCCACGGGATCACCTTTGTGCTTGCCTGCTGGTCTGCGGGTCCCTCTCACTCCTCTGAGGTGGGTGACCCCCGATCAATCCCGTGGTGGGGGTGACTTTCCCTCCAGACTTCCTGCAGCTTTGCTGGGTCACCCATGGGTGTGGTCCACCACCTCCCAAGCCTCCTACGTTTGTCCACTATCTGCAAACACGATGCTCTGTGGAGGTTCAGCAGCAGCCTTTACCTCTCAGAGATGTTTACCAGCCAGAGTACAGGCGCCTGGCTAAATGCGATTTTCCAATAAACAAGCAGTGATTTTTAGTATAAGTATGTCCCAACTATTACATAGGCTATACTTACACTCCAGTGTTTCCTCGTTTATCTGAAACTCACATTTAACTGGGCACCCTGTGTTTTTATTTGCTCAGTCAGGCAACCCTCTCTCAGAGGCTTTCTTCTCCCTGCAGTTTTAAGCAGCTGAACACTTTGTTTCTTTTTTGTGGCAAGCAGGATGTGACTGACTTTCCCTCTGCTGAGAGCGGAGCAGTGGGGAGCTGGGGCATTTCAAGAATTAAAAGGAATCATTGCTTGAGTCTCTTTACCCTGAACTTCCTCGGCCTCAGAATTGCTGCTATTCCTTCCCTCGCTCTGGCCTGGCTCTGAGCTCAGATGGGTGGGAGCTTGTAGGGTTGGGAGCTTGTGTTTGCTTCCATCAGGGGTCGTTCATTAAATTCTCCCAGGTATGGCTGTCTCCCAGGTCAGAGGGAAGGTGGATGAGGAGAAACGCATTATCCCACCGCCCCTGCTACCCCGTCCGGTGGCTCCTAGACTCTGGAGTCACAGGCCCTGCTGGTGAAGGTCAGCCAGGACGGGCGATCCTTTTGAAATCAAGGGAACAGCAGGCCTTGAAGAATGGAGGCGTTAGCATAAGTGAGGGAGGGAGGAGAGAGCACAGTGAGGCCCACTTGGTAGCCTGTCAGGTTCATTGGGAGCACAGAAGTGCCCAGAGCCCCCCGACCCACCTGGCTTCGTGTGTGAGCAGTGTCTGTATGATCATGATACCTGACTATCCACTGTATCCATTCACCTCAACACATCTCTGTTGAGCATCTACTTTGTGCCAAGTACACTACTGGGCTCATATCATAAAGATTCAGTCGCTGCCTTCAAAGGACCCACGTCTTCTTGCGAGGGACACGTGAAGAGGACATTTCAGCCCCACGAGGTGGGTGCTATGAGAGTGATATGCCCAGGGCACCGTGGGCCAGGCAGTGGGTCGGGGACACACATCTGGGCTGTCCTGCCTGCCTCATGGGGTGAGACCTCCCCTGACACAGACCCCAGGAAGCAGCCAATACCTGACATTTCAAACCATGAGAAAAGCCTCCATTTTCAGGAAATATCTTAGCCCAGTCTATCCAGGGGAACCTTCTGCCCTTGGAAATCCAACACAGGAAGCTGTTGGTTCCAATGCTCATTACACACAAGCACCTACCACTTCCCCGGGCTCCCTTCCCGTGCCTGGCCCTCCTCTTCACCAGAAAACTCATCTGCTTGAGCTAATTTGGGCTAATTACTGAGCAATAAAGGGTCTGATTTTTACATATTGGCTCCGCTCAGAGCTGCCAAGAACATTCAAAGTGGGGCTGGGTGGGGGAGAGAAACATGTTTTTTCGTTATTTTACCTACAAGATTCATTTGAAGGGGGGGAAATCGGCCCGTTCGCTAACTAGCTGGTTGTATGAAAACAGATTCCTCATTAATTTTAAGTGTGTCAACTGGAGAAGGCGATTAAAGTGAGAATGACTAATGAGTGGGGTTCCTGGGAACAGATGAAAGCACACACAGGGAATGGGATGGGGCCCGCCAGGGCCTTGGGATAAGCAGAGCTGCCCTCACCAGCTCTGCACGGGGTGCGGGCTCTGGAGGGCCACGGAGCAGGGGCACCATGGCTTCTCCCTCCCACGGCGGGGTCTGGGGCTGCTGGTCAGTAGGCAGTTACTATGCAGTGACTAGGACTGTGCTCCCATGACGTAGGAGCAGGAGAGGGAACGCTGCAGGCTCTTGGCGTCCACCTAAGTGGGCTTGGGAGCCTGAGCCACTTAGGGATTACATATGGCCATCCATAGGCAAGTTGCAAAGCTGTTGGCCTGTATTAACTCATTTGTCTTCTCGCCACTCTGTAAAGTAGGCAGGTCTACGGTGTGTTCAGGAGAGGAGTGCTGCTTGGTTTCTTAGAGCAGCTTAGACGACTAGCCCCTCGTACAATCCTCAGATTGCTGTATGGATTCCAGGGAAATCCTTGCCCCTTATAATAGGGGCAAGAAGGGTGTGAAGAGGGCATATCAGCAGGAGAGGGAGCCAGTGTCAAAGGAGAGCTGGGCTACTGCCTATTATCTGGTCCCTTTGTGGGAAGGCCTCCAACCTACCCCAGAGTTTCTATGGGGTCTTTCATAGCATGTTCTCTCTTCACTCAGCCTTCTCTTTGTGGACCCAGTCCTTCCCACTCTTGGTCCAGACGATTCAGTCAGGAGTGGGCATGTGACCCAGACCAGACCAATCAGAAGAGTCCATTCTCCTGGGCATGTGACTTAGCTGGACCAATCAGAATCAATCTAGGACTTTTCTGGAGGTATTGGAAGAGAGAGATGCTTTTTATGGGGTTGCTAACCTGCTGGCATGTAAGTTACTTTGCCATCATTGAGGAAGATTCTGTCTGGGAATAAAACCAATGCAAAAGAGGGCAGAGCTAAAATGAAGAGAAATGGAATCCTGGCAACATGGTTTTAGTTCCTGGGTCAAGCTATGCCCGAATCCCTTGGATTTTCAGTTACCTGAGCCAATGCCACCTTTTTCCCTAATAAGCTTTCTGTAATTTACAACCAATAGACTTCTGTCCAATAATCTCAAGATATAACCTTGGACAAGTCGTATTTCTGAGATTCAATTTCCTCATGGGTAAAATAGGGATAATAATGCCCCATCTGTAGTTAGTGAGGAGACCTGGCCATACAACTAAAGGTATGATATTTCCTTGGCCACATTAACCATTTTTGCCCTAGTTTCCCCTTGTGAAATAGGGCTCAACCTCCTAGGAGTGGGAACAGTTTGGATAATGGGTATGCAAAGGAATCTGTACACTTATATGGGGATATTTTCCCCCAAGGAAAATTGCACTTTTAAAAAACTTTTGATTTTGAGATGATTGTAGATTCCCATGAGTTGATAAGAAGCAATACAGGGAGATTCCATATCCCCTTCACCCAATTTCCCCCAATGGTAACATCTTACATAACCGTAGTATAATATCACAATGAGAACAGTGACATTGATGCAATGCACGGAACTTATGCAAATTTCACCACCTCTACGTGCAGTTTTGTGCGTGTGTGTGTACTTAGTACTAGGCGATGTGTAGATTTGCTGACCACCATCACAGTCAGAATACATAACAGTTCATCACAAGGATCCCTTGTGCTATCCTTTTTTACCCACCGTCACCTCTCCTTCTGCCCAACTCCTGGCAGCCACTGCTCTGTTCCATCTCTATAATTTAATAATTGCAAGAATATTATATAAATGGAATCATATGGTATGTAACCTTTGAGATGAGCTCCTTTCACTCAGCATAACTTTGCTGAGATCCATCCAACTTGTGTGTATCAATAGTTTCTTCCCTTTTACTGCTGAGTAGTATTCCACGGTAGGGAAGGATAACAGCTTCCTTAACCATTCACGTACTGAAGGACATCTGGGTTTTTCCCAGTTTTTTGCCCTTAACAAATAAAGCTGCCACGAGCATTTGTGTGCAAGTTTTTGTGAACGTAAGTTTTCATTTCTCTGGGATAAATGCCCAAGAGTATAACTGCTGGATAGTATGTTAGGTCCGTTCTCACTTTTAAAAGAAATTGCCAGATTATTTTCCAAAATGGCTGAATCGCTTTACATTCCCACCAGCAAGGTATAAGAGATCCAATTTCTCTGCGTTTTCACCAGCATTTGGTGTTATTACTATATTTTATTTTAGCCATTCCAGCAGGCGTGTGATGATATCTCATTGTTGTTTTTATTTTATTTATTTATTATTATTTTTTTTTTTCGGCACGTGAGCCTCTCACTGCTGTGGCCTCTCACGTTGCAGAGCACAGGCTCCGGATGCGCAGGCTCAGCGGCCATGGCTCACGGGCCCAGCCGCTCCGCGGCATGTGGGATCCTCCCGGACCGGGGCACGAACCCGCGTCCCCTGCATCGGCAGGCATACTCTCAACCACTGCGCCACGAGGGAAGCCCTCATTGTTGTTTTAATTGGCATTTTTCTAACAGCTAATGATGTTGAATATTTTTTCATGTGCTTATTTGCCATCTGTGTATTCTCTTCAGTGACATGTCTGTGCACCTCTTTTGCCATTTTTGTCCACTTTCTAATTGGATTTTTGAGTTTTGAGACTTGTTATAGACACTAATCTTTAGTCAAATTTGTGATTTGTAAACCTTTTATCCCAGCCTGTAGCTTGTTTCTTCACCCTTTAAACATGAGCTCACAGAGCAGAGGTTTCTTAATTTTGATGAGGTCCAATTTGTCAGTTTTCCCTCTTGTGCATCATGCTTTTAGTGTCGGTCTAAGACCTCTTTGCATAGTTCTAGTTCCTGAAGATTTTCTCCTATTTTATAAAAGTTTATAGTTTTGCATGTTACTTTGCAAACGGATTCCATGATCCGTTTTGTGTTAATTCTGTGTAAGTTATGAGGTTTAGGTCATGCTTCATATTTTTGACCTACAAATGTCCAGTCGCTGTAGCGTAATTTGTTGAAAACTCTCTCTTCTATTGAATTGCCTTTGCATCTTGTCAAAAATTAGTGGCATATTTGTGTGGGTTTGTTTCTGAGTTCACTGTTGTTCCATGGGTCCATGTGTCTATCCCTCTGTCACTACCACGCTATCTTGATTACTGTATTTATATACAGGCCTTAAGGATGGGTCAGAGGATTCCTCCCACTTTATTCTTCTTTGTCAGGATGATTTTAGCTCTTCTACAGACTGTGCTTTACCGTATGAAATTTAGAATAAGATTGTCTTGATGGTATCTCATCTACCTTGCTGGGAAAACCTTGCTTGGATTTTGAGAGCAATTGCATTAAAGCTATAGATCAAGTTAGGGAGAACTGACATCTTTACTCTGTTGAGTGTTCCAATACGTGAACGCCGTATGGCTCTCCATAAATTTAGGTCTTCTTTGATTTCTTTCATCAGTATCTTGTAATTTGCAGCATAATGATCCTAGACGTGTTTTGTTAGGTTTATTACTAAGTATTTCATTTTCTTCAAAGCAACTATAAATTCTGTTGCATTCTTTATTTTGGCTTCCACTTGTTTGTTGTCAGTATATAGAAACACAACTGATGTGTGTGTGTGTGTGTGTGTGTGTGTGTGTGTGTGTGTGTGTTGATCTTGTATCCTGCAACCTTACTGAGCCCATTTCTTAGTTCTAGGAAATTTTTTTGTAAATTCCTTGGAATTTTCAAAGTAGACATATTCCATGTTTTCTGCCAGTAATGATAGTTTTATTTCTTCCTTTCTACTCTGAATGCCTTTTATTTCTTTTTCTTGCCTTATTGCAGTGGGTAGAACTTCCAGCACTATGTTGAGTAAGAGTGGTGAGAGAAGACGTCCATGCCTTATTCTTGATCTTGGAGAGAAAGCATTCAGTCTTTCACCATTAAGTATGATGTAAGCTCTAGGTTTTTTGTACACGCTCTTTATGAGGTTGAGGAGGCTGCCCTCTATTCTGAATGTACTGAGAGTTTTTATCATGAATAAGTATTGAAGTTCATCTAAAGCTTTTCTGTGTCAGTTGGTATGATCCTGTTTTTCTTCTTTAGCCTGTTGATATGATGGGCTACATTGATTGATTATCAAATATTGAACCAGCCTTGCATATGTGGAATAAAGCCCTTGTGGTCATGGGATTTATACATAAGCAAATATACACACACACACATTGGTTCTGTTTCTCTGGAGAGCTCTTAACTAATCCACCAGATGATTTCTGTTTCATCTCCTAAGAGTCTTTGAGCCACAGGGGTCTCTTCGCCTTAGGCTCCAAAGGGCCATGAAAAGGGGGTTCTGGTACCTGAACCCTGGCCTCCCCTGGCACAGCCTCGTGTTCTTTCCCCTGAAATGAGCCTCCAAGAAATTCTTATTTTGCAATCAGCTGCTCCCTTGGAAATGAAGGTTCTGTTGTTGTAAAGCAGAAGCACTCGCCTTCAACAAGAAACGGCGTATTAGTATGGCCGTCAGGGTCTCCTCACTCTATAAAGTACCAAAGACAAGACGGATAATACTCTAGAAACTTCTTTCTCTAATTTTAGAACAGCGGAAGGAGCATGGGAAACATTTCGGGGGAATGTGTTGGTCTAGTGCCCCAGGCTGATAGGGAGGGTACCTGGAGGGAGTGAGAGTGTGCCCTTGATGTCTTTGGGCTCAGCGTGGGCACAGTGTGGGGCGCAGAGGCCCAGGCTGCTGTGCTGAGCTCAGGACCCCTCTATACAGGTGCTCTGGACGGCGATGTGGATTAAGTTTGACGAAAGCTTGTCTGCAGAAATGACAGTGAGCCCTCACGTGCAACATTTCCAAAGGAGCCAGACTTAGGTTTAAGCTGAAAAACAAAGACCCTGGGTTTTCATAATTATCCTATGGATACTTTAGGAAAAGACTGATCACGGCATGCTAGGAAGTGAAACCCGTCTTCTCCAGCTCAGTTGTCTGCATGAGTAGCCTTTTTGGTCCCCTGAAAAAAAAGAATTTCTTAGCACCAGCTCAAAACCACTAAGAAAATGACACGTTTATGGGGGTACTTGGGGGAGGGGATGTTTCCTTCCTGTCCTAAGGGAATTTCTTAGAATCACAGAATCCCAAATTTGGAAGTTAAAGACCACCTAGTCTAGTGGTTCTAGACTCTGGCTACGCATGAGAATCATCTGGGGAAACTTGTGAAAAACATCAATGCCTGCCTCCCACCCCGAGAGATTCTGAGTTTAAACGACCACAGCTGGGGCCTGAGCTTCCATGTGTTTGAGAAGCTCCCCCGGTGATGCCAATGGGCAGTCAGGGTCGAGGATCCCTGATGGAGTCCAGTGTCTGAGCCATGCCTCAGCCTTAAACGATGCAGGACACAGGATTTCTGAGCTTTTCGCCCAGCATATAAAGATGCCTTCTGTCCCAGGAAACTCACTACCCCCCGAGGTAGCCCCGTTCTATTTCTCGTTGCCTCTTATAAGTACCTTCTGTGTGTTGAGATATTCTCTGTCCCGGGAGCCTTCTGTTCTCTTCTCCCCTCTGGCAGCCTGCGGAACAACCCCGCTCCTTCTTCCTCAGTCCAGCTCCTCAGATACTAAAACACTGTGTTTCCAGAACCTTCTCTCCACTGCTGTCCTCAGATGACTTATGGATTCAAGGCCCTGGTGGACTTCAGTTTGTCAATATGGCCTCCTCCTAGGTCTTCTCTTGGGAATGATGTACTGGGAAGCTCAGAACTTGAGGCCAGAGGTCCTCGCTGGCCCAAGCCATGAGCCTGCCACCCGCCATCTGTGTCCTTGGGCAAAGCAAGCCTTCCCCTGAGCCTCCATGTCGTCCTCTGTAGAAGGAAAGGAAGCGACTGAAGTCAATGGATCCTTGGCGAATACTGTGAATTTCTAACAGCCGCCTGTGGTCAGTGCTTGGGGTTGGAAAATAAAGCTAATAAATAATAATATCATCTTCTATGTACGTCATGCTTTGTATTTTTCACAAACATTTTCTCACTCTGTACTCTCACCTGCCCTAAGAAGTGGGTTCAGTGTGACTGTCCCCAGTGCAGACCTAGGGAGCTTACGTGACCTGCTTTAGGTCACCCAGGTAAACGTGGGCACAAAAGGGTGATGTTATCAGTCCTTACCATTAGTTCTTTGTTCTTAATTTAACACCTAAATAAATCACACCGCTCCTAAAAGAACTGGTTGTATCTTTTATGCCTCTAAGACCCAGGAGAACGCTGAGGTCGTGGGCCCACATAAATATTAGTTGAATTAACCAGTTCTTGCTATAAGACTTGGATGCCTTGCACTGTAAGGGACCCCAGGTGGCCACAAGGTGATCTGCCTCCAGGGTGAAGGCAAGCTCCATCTCCCCACGGGAGGGGGTTTCAGGCCCAACTGCCTATGAATCACTCAGGGAGCTTTCAAAAATACCAATGCCTGGTCCCTTACGGATCAACTAAATGGGAATCCCTGTGGGCGGGGCCAGGCATTTGCACATCCTTAAAGCACATCAGATGATTTTAATGTGAAGTTAGGGTTAAGGCGATCAGGGCTAAAGCTGTGGTTCTCAGCATGCTGGGGCCTCAGAATCACCCGGAAGGGCTTGTTAAGACTCAGATCACTGGGTACCACGCACAGTTTCTGGTTCAGTAGGTCTGGGATGAAGCCTGAGAATTTGCTTTTCTAACGAGTTCCCGGATGATGCTGATACCTCTGGTCCCAAGGCCACGCTGATAATAGATGATAATATCTAGACCCTCAGAATTTAAGAAAAGCAAAACTCAAGGAACATTGATATCTTCTCCCACCTCCCCCTCTGCTCCATCTTCCTACGGCCCACAGTAGCCATCTGAGGAGATGCCTTGAGCATGGATTGGAACGATGAGTCCCTGCCGGGCAGCCGCCAGCAAGGTGCACTCACCGCTGGCACCGGCAGCCTCATTCCTGCACCAGTTTGGTCGCTGATTCAGCAAAGATTCATCGAGAGCTTCCTCTGCCCCAGGCGCTGGTCTAACTCTGGAGCATGTAGTACACAGGACAGGCAAGACTTTGCCTCCGAAGGGAACAGAAAGAAACAAAATCATTTTAGCTGGTGATTTTGAAGGCTTTATGAAGCAGATTGGAAATGTCAACGTTACGGTGATTAACTTCAGGGAACAATTTAAATGGGGAGGTCAGGAAAGGGCTTTCTGAAGAGGTAACAGCTGAACAGCAAAAGGAATCAGTTGTTTGAAGAACTGGGGGAAGAGAGGTATAGAGGAAACAGCCGGTGCCAAGGCTAAAAGCGGGAGCAAGCCTGGGGTCTCCCAGGAAAGCAAGGCTGCCGACGTGGCTAGTGACGGTGACAGCAGAGGACGGAAAAGCGGGAAGTGGCCCGATCATAGGGCCGTGTGGGCACAGGGTGTGAAATGTATCGTCGGTGTAACAGGAGGCCGGGAGCGGACAAGAGCATGGTGTGATGTGGCCAGGTGGCTGGGTAAGGAGCCGACCGTGACGCCAAAGCAGAGGCCCCCGGAGCTGTGGATAACGAAGGCGCTTGCGGACCTGGGCAGAACTCGGGCCCCCCTGCAGATGCACCTGTCTCTTCGCGGGCCTGCTGCCAGGTCCCTCTCCCGTCTCTGCTCACAAAAGCATCTTTGCAGCCCCCTGGGGAAATGTCACTTCCTTTTTTGCAGTTCTGAAACAAGCTTGTTTGCCACTCAGCAGCTCTCTGATTTATGAACTTCCCAGCTCCGCATCTTGGCATGCTTTGAGATTGTAGAGGATGCTCTTAATGAGGTCAGGAGGGGAGGGGGCCCTGGGATGGAGTCTGGTGACGGGAATCCTATCCCTGACGCATCCCAAGTCCCTGACCCAAAAATGCCAACCCCGTCGTTGACGCGGGCCCAGACTCCCACCACCACCACCTCCCCAGACAGAGCTGTGCCCACAGTGGAGCCCAGAGGTGTACAGAGGCGGGGGTAAGGTCCTGCCGCTACTCTCTCAGGCCAGAGAGTCTTCGGAAAATTGCTTAAACCCTGAATCTCAGCTTCCTCTCCTAGGATGGGGGTCTTTGAGAGGAATAATTCCGTTAATGCATGTGGGGCATGGCACGGAAGCAGCTCTGGGTAGATTATGACTGGGTTTTTTCTCAGCAGCTCTACTCAGTGTGGTCAGACGCAAGTCACAAATCAATTGTAGGATTATATCTAAGGGTACTTCTGCATCCCCTCCTTCCCCAGCTGCCCCTCACGGAAGCATGTAATAAAGGTAGTAATTATTACTAGTATAAGATCAGCCAACCATGACCTCCCCTTTCATGCTCTAAGCACTTTGTACACCTCGTATCATTTCATCTTCACACCATGTCATTGAATCTTTGCAAAAGTGTATCAATCTCATTCTGTCAGCGAGGGAACGGAGGGCTGGAGACAATGAGAAACTTGTCCAGGGTCACCCAGCTAATATGTGGCTTGAGTCTGAGGCCATCAGTTGTGACCCTGAGCAGGACACGTAAGTTCTCGGAGCCCCAGGCTCCTCCTGCAAACTTTGTAGTGTTGTTGTTTGCACTGAATGGTGCAGCGCACGCGCCTGCTGTGGGCAGGCAGAAGGCGTGACTCTTCCTGGCCTTACTTGTACGAGCAGCTCCACTTCTAGGCATCAGACACCCCTTTGCCTTGATCAGCTCGGCAGACATGCATCGCCAGGGCCTGTTGTCAGTGGGAGAAACTGGAGCCAATGCTGGGTGAAGAGAACTTGCTAGAAAGGCTCCTATAGGCCCAGCTCCCTGGCTGTTGGTCTGACTTTTCTACTCGAGGCTCTTTAAGGCAATGGCTTCTCACCTTTTGGGGGATTATGTGTCCCTAAGGACTGTCTCCCCAGAACGATGCACGAACACGAACAGTTTCAGGGCTTAGTCACCCCAAAGCTTCCCCATAGCCCAGGCTGACATGGGGTTTTAGAGGGAAGGAAGGGAACTTTGACCCCATGACAGGGCTCGGGGGAGGGCTGCCCCAGCCCCTTTCATTTGAGGACCTGCCCTCCCAGAATGGGATTCACGCGAGGCACGCATGTCTCAAAGGCATCCTTCCTCTAATTTTACTTTTTTAAGGGGGTGTGTTAGCTTTGCAGGACACCATTTCACATTCAGTGTAACTGTGGGGCAGCATCCAGCGGGCCTGCAGCCTCTGCCCGTCCCGGGCCCCATAGCCTCCTGTGCGCCCACACTCCCCCAGGGTTCACGAGGAGCCCGTGCTGGGGCCTGGCCATAGCGCTTTTCAGCACTCCCTTCCAGAGCCCTCGCCCACATTGCAATGCAGCCATGCCAGGCAAGGCTCAGACAAGCCTCCGAGACTGCCCCTTCTCCCGACCCTGAGGCAGTTCTCTATAATGTTCCACAGGACTGTGCTTCCTGAAATTCCCACCCAAGAGCCCGTAGCAACAGTGAACCCCGCAGGGTATGCGGAGGTAGGCCAAAGCAGCCCGAACCTCAGAGTTGTTGGAAGTCTTCTGTTTTATATTTGGAAGTGATTCAATGTTTGCATCTCATCCCATGATATTTCCAAGTTCACTTGAACATTTAAAGAAGTAAAACTGATGCTGCAGGGTGTGTGCCATGAATCACCTGTAGCTTGTCGACACTTCCTCCCCATATCCTGACTCCCCCCAAGAACCAGCACCCAGTTAGTAGGAGCTTCTGGCTTGTGGGTGACTATTTATTCATTAGTCTATTCCCCGAATATTGGGGGAGGGTTGCCATGTGGAGGATGGCACAGAAGTTAAGCCCTGGAGTTCTGAGTCAGCTGGACTTGAGTTCAAAAATCTGTTTACTTACTAGCTGTGTGATTTTGGGTAAGTAACTTAACCTCTCTGAGTTCCAGCTGCATTATCTATGGCTATAACTGCATCTGTCACATTGGACTGTTGTGAGAATTAACCGAAATAATGTCTACCAAGCTTTCAGTGCCTTGCAGTACATTGTCCAATGCAATGCTGTTTATGTATTGGACCCCTTACATGTCCAGTACATATAAGGTGGCACCTTATATGGAATTGTTCACATGCAATTGTTAACTGAAGTGTTAAAAGTGTTAAGTCGAGAATCATAAACAAAGATAAAGATATTAAACTTGTGTGTTTTCAACAGCAAAGCTCTTTATTTTCGCATTCATGTTTCATTAATTTGTAAGTATCGAAAGAAATTATGTAAACGTGAGAGCAGGGACCTCCAGCCAGAGTGGGTTTGGGAAGAATCCCCGAGACTCTGGCTGAAGAGCACCACAGCTAGAGCGAGCAGAGGTGGTGGTAGAGGCCCCGTCCCAACACTGTGTGGGTGACATTGAGCTCATGGGTGGCATGAGCACAGATGGAGGCCCACGTGCCATTCTGCTAAACATTTAAAAGTTCTCAGTCAAGCTAACATGAAAGATAGTGGATCTTTCTCTCCTGACAAACGCAAAAGCCAAGTTTTAACATCGAATTCTTGGACTCGGTGTTTCAGCCTGGAGCACGGTGGCCTGAGAGGGCCGGCTTGAGGCCCTGGGACCAGATCTGCCACTGTTATCTTCCCACCCTCACACCTTACCCACCGAGGGGGCCTGGCCCTGACGGTGCCATTCCAGCTCCATCTGCACCCCCTGCAAACAGTCACCCCTGGGCCACCGTGAGGAAGAAACCCAGAGGAGAGGCCGTGCGGACAGAAGGGCTTTGGAGCCCTGTGGGCAGCGAATGCTGGGTCTCAGGCGTGCTAAGCAGGGGTCTAGCCCCGGGGTTGGCAAGTATGTCTGTAAATGCCCATGGGTCTCTATCATAACTGCCACGTCTGTCGTCTTGGGTGAGAACAGCCACAGTCAGTGTGTAAGTGGAAGAACGTGGCTGTGTTCCAGGAAAACTTTACCTACAGACACTGAAATTTGAATCTTATGTAATTTTCACGTCATTCTTCTTTTGATTTTTTTCAACCATTTAAAAATAGAGAAACCATTCTTAGCTCCTGAGTTGTATCCAGACAAGTGACAGGTGCCCTTGGCACTGGTCTAGAAGGTGAGCTGGAGCTCTGGGTGGACACGTCGCATGGAGCCCTGGACCTCTGACCTTGTGGGGTGTGGAGCAGGGCCCTCAGGGCACAGGGCCAAGGGCAGGAGCCCCCCTTGCCCAGCATCAGGCTGGCACTGAAGCAGGCCACCAGGCAGGAGCTGTGGCGGTGATTTGCTCAGGTTAATGAGGGAAGCTGGTCGAGGGGAGCTTGTACCGTCGGCAAGAGTGGTTTGATTGTGATGCCGGCCAGGCCTCTTCAGCAGCATCGCCGGGAGCTGTCACGCCATCACTCACCCCTCACTTTTCTCCCTCAGACCCATTATTTCCAATATCCCAGGGCTCCTCAGGGACGTGAAATGTGTGTGTGTGGGTCCCTCTCTGATCTCTCTGATAAATAGAGCCGCACGTCATAAACTCCCTGATCTCTAGAAAACTCATTCTGGAGCCCACTGTGGGTGGAATCGGCTCTCATCTCAACTCCCTGCTCCTGCCCGGGGACACATCCACGCAGGAATCATGGCCGCAGCAGACCCAGTCCTGAGGGCACCTCTGTTCCCTTCTTCCTGCTCAGGCAATGCGCTGACGCCCGTCTGAGGACAGAGCATTACTTTTCATTTCAGTTCAGCTGCTGGATTTCAGCTGTTGTCGCAAATGCTGTTGATGTGTTTGCTGGATAATCTATTTTCCGTTTGCTCACTTACCAGCGATTTCTAAGGCTCTTATGGAAATCATTGTTCGTCATCCCTGTATTTAGCCCTGAGCTGAACCAATCTGCTGGCTTCAAAGCAGGGGTGGGGGGGGGGGGGAGGGAGGGAAGGAGGCGGGGAGGAAGAGAGAGAGAGAGAGAAGAAAAGAGAGGATAAAGATGAACTTTTCCACAATTTTCCCTTTTAAAAATAGCAACGTACACTCCAGAGGTGGATGTGATTTTTGATAACAGAGGCAGTCAAAGGAAACTATTTAAAATCACATTTTACGTCTAACTGACCAGGCGGTGATGAGCTACTTCGCCCACCATTTGACTCAAATTACCATGGGAACAAGCTGCCCCTTCAGAGAGGTGCTTTGGGAAAAGGGCTCCGGCAGCCTGTAGCTTCTGCCTCAGCCCTGCCCTCCCCCAGGAAGGTGAGAAAGGGCTCAGCTGAGCCCTTCGTTGAGTTATTCATCCAGGGTCTCAAGTCCAGCCCCCGGTGTCTAAAGGTCAGGACACTTTGGGATCCTTTTATCATTTGGTGCAGGGTCCGCAGGAAGATACATCCGATTTTAGTCTTTCTCTTCCTTTAGCACCTAAGAATCCAAGCTTAGAATGGACCATCCTTCCTCCTGCCCCCCACCCAGCCCCCAGCTGTCCTCTCCCCCTCTTCACAACACTGAACCCCAGACCCTTACGCCTCAGGATGCCCTCCAGAGGAGCTGGGCCAGCCTGTGCCCCTGACCCCCTGTAACAAGGATCTCCCCGATTAGAGCAGTTTTCGAGTTGACTGCATATGAGATGCACCTGGAGGGGAAACTTTCCATGCTCAAGCCCAAGCCACACCTGCAGACCAGATAAAGCAGGAAGTCCAAGGGCGGGGACTGGGCCTCAGTTATTTGTAAAGGCTGCCGGGCGACTCGCATTCTGTGGTCCCTGAGGATGACGGCTGCTGTGATGAATGACTCGTACTTAACTCTCACCCCAGCACACCCTGCTCCAGACCTGTGGTCCCTCCCTGCCCGCGTCTCAGTGAAGAGCACAGACATTCCACGAACAAGGCATCTCTCCGGGGCCCTCCTGTTTCCACCTCTGCATCCCTCTCTAGGTGATAAAGTCCACAGGGCCAGGGGCTGTGTTTATTTTGTTCACCCAGCACAACACCTGCCACTTAGCGAGGCCTCGGCATTTTTTATTGGTACAAATCATTGAGTGAAGAAGGACTTTGATAAGAAGCCATACTAGTAACCTTGAAGCACTGGATCTTAGAGACCTAGAGTTTCTGGATTCCCGAGTTGAATGGGTCAGCTGCTTGGAACAGAGCCCCTGGGAGGCTCATGTTTGCACGAGCCAGCGGAACAGGACTCTGCTCTCCTGTTCAGGCCTGAGTCTTTGGTTGGAGTCTGTGGTCACCATGATTGCTCCTCGGCCTGACAGCCATCGGAGGTCCTGGAGGGACCACATCTGGGACTCTCAGAGGTGCTTGCATCCCCCTGGTGTCAGAGCCACTGGGCATTTGCTTTCTCACCTACCGTATCCACTATGTCACCTATGAGGTCCTCTCTACTGTGTCACCCATGAAGGCAGTGGCTCTCAGCTCTGGCCACCCACTGGAATCACCTGGGAGGCTCTGGAACGTCCCGAGGCCTGGGCTACTGCAGATCGTTACATGGGAGCCTCTGGGTGGGGCTCAGGCAGCTGTAGCTATTAAAGCTCATCCAGGTGACTCCAAGGCGCTGCCTAAGGCTGAGGCCTGCTGGGCTAAGATGAGACCCAGACACGGGGACGTTTCAGAGCTCCCCCAGATTGATTTAACAGCCAGGCAAGGCTGTGAGACTGGCTACAAAGTAAGGGTCCCTGTGTCCTGCTGCTTTCTAGGTAATGCATTTGTTAAGCATTTACTATGTGCCAATCACTGTTCACATGTGAATTAACTCATTTAATTTTCACAACTGGAAAGGCTGTGATGTGGGTGCCAGTCCCCGTGCTGCTTCGTACTGGCTATTTAAGCTCTTTGGACCTCAGTTTTCTCACCCATAACATGAGAACAATACTACCTACCTTACTGGCCACTGAAATAATTAAATACGTTGATTTATGTCAAGTGCTGGCCAATGGTAGGTCTCCAGTAGATGTTAGTTCCTTTTCCCGGGTTTCAGATATAAAACTAAAGTCTGGATCTCAGAGACTCAACGTGACATGAATTAAGGGAAGATATAAAAGTATAACAAAGTGACCCTTGCCTCAGGAAACAGAAGATAAGGTGGCCCCCAAAGTGCAGTTAGAACCAGAAAACTCAGATCCCAGTTAGAAAATTAGCAACTGTTTTGAGCTATCTTTTTTTTAAATTAATTAATTAATTAATTAATTTATGGCTGTGTTGGGTCTTCATTTCTGTGCGAGGGCTTTCTCCAGCTGTGGCAAGCAGGGGTCACTCTTCATCGCAGCGCACGGGCCTCCCACTATCGCGGCCTCTCTTGTTGCGGAGCACAGGCTCTGGACGCGCAGGCTCAGTAATTGTGGCTCACGGGCCCAGTTGCTCCGCGGCATGTGGGATCTTCCCAGACCAGGCCTTGAACCCGTGTCCCTTGCATCGGCAGGCGGATTCTTAACCACTGAGCCACTGGGGAAGTCCCTGGGCTTCTTTATTGAAAGGACATTGTCTCTCAGGCCTGAGGGGCCCTGAGTCTGGAGGGGCTGCTGGAATGTGTGGCCCCTTGTAGAGAACAGATCCCCTTCACGGGGCAGGCGATGGGTCTGGGGTCCTGGTGAGCTCAGGCCCCAGGAGGGTCGTGGCCAAGGAGGTCCAAGGGGCTGTACATTGTCATGGTCTAGCACTTGGTCTCTGGTCACACTGTTTGCGTTCACATTCTCCTTGCACCTTTTCTACTTTGCTTGGCATATACAGTGTGTGTGCCCAAGGAAAGGCAGCTTTTCTGATTACCTGAAGTCAATCCAGGAGTCATGTACGGGCACCTGCTGTGTGTCATGGTCAGGGCACCGGAGACTCAGAAATGGACAGGACAGACACGGTCTCTGCTCTCATAGAAAGTGGCCAGAGCTGGGTGGGGAACACTGGTTAAATAAGTAACTGCAAGGCTGGTGAGCGTTATGACGGGGAAAGAGGTGGATGCTGTGTGTTTTATAGTTCAGGACCCTCTTCCCAGTCTGGCATCCAGGGCAGACCTCTGGGAGGCAGGGATGTTTGAGAGGAGACGGGAAGGATGGGCTGCACTTGGTACGTCGAGGAGACCGGACCTCCAGGAGCCCACAGCCCCATGCGGGCAGAAGCCGGTGCTGGGCCTGCATTCAGCGGAGGGCAGGGAGGACGGTGGTCCCCAGCAGCAGCAATTTGGGCCCAGCTGGGGTCTCTGTCCTCAGAAAAGTTCATACCCCACACGGGGCAGTCCCTCCACAGCACCCACACGCTCCATGAGTCTATCATGCCCTTCCTGGCGAGACTGTCAGCTGTCTGTGTTTCCTGCTGTGCCCACGAAGCAAGGGAGTTTTCTTTTTTACGGATAATGGTGTTCCATGCGATGTGGCAGCCCTGGCAGGCACTTTCCTGAGTTTGTGCATTTCTTGTGGGCAGGCTGTCTGCATTTTTATCTTTGAAAAGACTCTTCAGAGAGTTTACTGTCTAGGGAAGGGGCTCGTGGGCCTCGGTTCAGGAAGCTCTGAGGGGCCTTCCAGGGTGTGTGTGTGTGTGTGTGTGTGTGTGTGTGTGTGTGTGTGTGTGTGTGTGTGTGTGTGTGTGTGTGTGTGTGTGTGTGTGTGAGAGAGAGAGAGAGAGAGAGAGAAGGAAAACACAGCCAATAGTCGTGCCCGTGCTTGGTCGTGGGCACGACCTGCTTTAATTATTGGAGGGTCTGGCATCAGAGGAGATACCCAGAGGCCAATGTCTCTTCAAACGGATGTTGCAGTTCAAAATCATAGCAGCCCTGGGGTTTGGCAGGGCTCCTCCTGCAGTTATTTCCAAGACATTTGATTGAACTGGGCCCATTTCCTCCCTAGCCTGGGGCTGAGACTGCCCAATGACAATGGACTGGGGTCTGATGCAAAAGAGGGAGCCCCCGAAGACCAAGAGAGACCCAGGAGTGAAGGAGAGGACGCTTTGGACGCCTTCTCTTTGGGCCTCAGTTTCCTCATCTGTAAACAAAGAATAATAGGACCCATCACAGAGACTTGCTTTTGTTACCGCATTAAGTTGTATGGACCCTGCCAGGCCAAGGCTTTCTGCCTCAGGGCGGGACGGTTCTTTTTTTTTTCTGTTCGGGTTCCAGTAGGCGAATAACAAAACTGAAGCTGAGAGCAACTTGGCACAAGCGGTATTCAGTGGCCAAAGACTGGAGAAGCGGGAGCTAAGTTCAAGATCTTCTTGCCTGCATCGGGAGAGGGATTTAATTTTAGACTGAAGGCAAAGGGAGGAGGGGTGAGGCTAATGATGGGAAGGCATATGCATTAGTCTACGGGGGAAGGGGCAGGGCTTTTTGGGGAGTGGGGTGCCACCTCCTTTTCATCCTTTTTGGTCCTTAATGTCTGGTCAGGGCCACTGGTAGGTATGTCATTTAATACGCTAATGTAATAAAATCAGTGTATAATGAGACTCAAGTTCTGCTGGAGGTCAGATGCATCACCATCTTGATCCCAGCTGGTTCCATGTGGGTTTTTTGTTTCTTTGTTTGTTTCTTTGTTTGTTTGTAGTTTCCTTTCTTACCTCTGGACCCTTTAAGATTTGTGTTCACTCTTGGTAAAGGGGCGGTGGGGGGGGAGGTTGATGGGTTTTGCGCAGTGGGGGGGGTAGGTTGATGGGTTTTGCGCAATGGGGGGGTGTTGATGGGTTTTGCGCAGTGGGGGGGAGGTTGATGGGGTTTGCGCAGTGGGGGGGAGGTTGACGGGTTTTGCGCAGTGAGGGGGGAGGTTGACGGGTTTTGCGCAGTGTGGGGGGGGAGGTTGACGGGTTTTGTGCAGTGTGGGGGGGAGGTTGACGGGTTTTGCACAGTGGGGGGGAGGTTGACGGGTTTTGCGCAGTGTGGGGGGGAGGTTGACGGGTTTTGCGCAGTGGGGGGGAGGTTGACGGGTTTTGTGCAGTTGGGGGGGTTGACGGGTTTTGCGCAGTGGGGGGGGAGGTTGACGGGTTTTGCACAGTGGGGGGGAGGTTGACGGGTTTTGCGCAGTGGTGGGGGAGGTGGACGGGTTTTGCGCGGTGGGGGGGAGGTGGACGGGTTTTGCGCGGTGGGGGGGGAGGTTGACGGGTTTTGCGCGGTGGGGGGGAGGTTGACGGGTTTTGCGCGGTGGGGGGGGAGGTTGACGGGTTTTGCGCAGTGGAGGGGGGAGGTTGACGGGTTTAGCGCAGTGGGGGGGGGGAGGTTGACGGGTTTTGTGCAGTGTGGGGGGGAGGTTGACGGGTTTTGCACAGTGGGGGGGAGGTTGACGGGTTTTGCGCAGTGTGGGGGGGGAGGTTGACGGGTTTTGTGCAGTGTGGGGGGGAGGTTGACGGGTTTTGCACAGTGGGGGGGAGGTTGACGGGTTTTGCGCAGTGTGGGGGGGAGGTTGACGGGTTTTGCGCAGTGGGGGGGAGGTTGACGGGTTTTGTGCAGTTGGGGGGGTTGACGGGTTTTGCGCAGTGGGGGGGGAGGTTGACGGGTTTTGCACAGTGGGGGGGAGGTTGACGGGTTTTGCGCAGTGGTGGGGGAGGTGGACGGGTTTTGCGCGGTGGGGGGGAGGTGGACGGGTTTTGCGCGGTGGGGGGGGAGGTTGACGGGTTTTGCGCGGTGGGGGGGAGGTTGACGGGTTTTGCGCGGTGGGGGGGGAGGTTGACGGGTTTTGCGCAGTGGAGGGGGGAGGTTGACGGGTTTAGCGCAGTGGGGGGGAGGTTGACGGGTTTTGCGCAGTGGTGGGGGGAGGTTGACGGGTTTTGCGCAGTGGGGGGGAGGTTGACGGGTTTAGCGCAGTGGGGGGCAGGTTGACGGGTTTTGCGCAGTGGTGGGGGGAGGTTGACGGGTTTTGCGCAGTGGGGGGGAGGTTGACGGGTTTTGCGCAGTGGGGGGGAGGTTGACGGGTTTTGCGCAGTGGAGGGGGGAGGTTGACGGGTTTTGCGCAGTGGGGGGGGAGGTTGATGGGGTTTGCGCAGTGGGGGGGGAGGTTGACGGGTTTTGCGCAAAGACCTGGAGTAGCTGTGGCACCACTTTGAAGATGAGTGAATACAATAAAGTGCTCAGAAAAGGGCAGGCGCTCACCAGGGGCTTGATAAGTGCTATTATTATTGCTGTTGCTGCTGCTGTTGTTTTGCTGTAGTTGTCGCCAACTTTTCTTTTTCCTCTCCTTGCTATTAATGCTCTCAAGCCTGTGGAGGGTGGTCAGTGGCCTTCATCTGAGCAGGTCCAGCCCTGGAAGGCCAGGTCAGGTGGGGAGGATCCTATAGACTCAGCCCTCTCTGGACCTCTAATGATAACACCACATAGCCTCAAATCCCTCCAAGCCCAGAACAGAAGCCAGGACCTGTGCACCCTTGAAGCACATCCCAGAACTCAGCACTCAGGCGGTGTCTGCAGCACCATGGACCGTCCATCCTCAGGGCGGCAGAGCCAGGGGAGCCCAGGAAACGAGGAGGAGGAGACAGGAGATGAGCTGAATTCACACTTGCGTTTCTAAATTTCTGATGGCAAATTCTGTTTTGATGTATGCACAGGTGCTCTTAGCATCAGATTTAGCTCTCCTACCTAACCCAGGACATTGGTGATTTACCAATCGGAAAATGGATGGGTTTGCATGCTGAGACAGTCTTACAGCCTCTTCGATAAATTCTTCATCAGTGGCTCTAAGCTCTTAGCCACTTCCCTTGCATTTGGCCGCTCTGTGAATTATAGGTGAGTAAATCATACTTTATAGAGCTTCATTCCTGCGGATACAGTCTGCTCATCTGTCTCTCTGGAAAATACGGGCTTGTGCATTTTGTGAAAATTAGCAGAGGAGTGTGTCATCTCCTTGGCAGGTCAGACTTTCTTGCTGGAATTCCTCCTTCCCCAGGATGCTGGTGCCTCCCCCCACCCAGCCCCTGCCCCATCACTCTGCATCTTGTCCCCTTGAGGCTCCTTCCAGACGGCCTTCCTCTTGCAGTGGGTTGCCCTCCTAGCTCCAGCAGAAGCCTGCTTTGCAGCATTTCCTGGGAAGTGAATCCTAGCTCGAAGGGACTTTGCCTTCTGCCTTTGAGATCAGCTGGCTCAGTGGGTAGCCACCTGGGTGCAGAGAGAACTCCCTCTCCTAAATATCTCCCAAGACCCGAACTTCCCAATACACACGAAGGGTAACTCACGCAGGATGTATCAGCTTCCAAGTAGAGGGCAAGAGCCATGCAATCTAGGTACCCCCTGTTCACTGCCTCTGCAAGCTTCCAATAAATAAAGTGCTTTCCCCCCAAGATTAGAAGGCTCCTGTGATTCATCTCCTCAGGCTTGCCAAACAAGATGGGGTGGGGGTGGGTGGCAATGTGGGGAGCCAGCGTCACCAACCTGGCAGGGTGAGATGGGGGTTGCATCTAGAAGTGCCGTTGGGGCTACCTCTGCATATAATCACTTCGACCGCTCTTTATTCTATCTTCCACCAGGAGTAGTTGTTTAAAGAGTCTCACGTAGGTGCAGTCACTCTAAATGCTGCATTGCTGTAAACAGCTCTGGAATCCTCTGAAAGCCTTAACCTTTGCCTAGACACCAAAATTGCTGTACAGGGAAATGCATTTGTACTGCACTTAATAACTATAAAGTGTATTGATACGCATTCTCATGTGAGGTAGACAGGGAAAGAACTACTATTTTTTTTTTCCTCATTTCTTCAATGAATTTGTGTTACTTTAATTACTCTCACCCCCTGTGTCATGTACAGATCTCAAGTGCACAGTTAGATGACTTTGGACAAATGCATACAATAGTGTATCCCATGCTCCTGTCAAGTTCGGGAACACTCATCTCACCCCAGAAAGTCGCCTTGGGTTTCTCTTTGCAGGCAAATGCTCATCTCCCCACCCACAGGAAGCAACATGTATCACTGTAGATTGGTTTTGGCTGTTCCAGAGCTTAATAAAAATGGAATCATACAGGATGTACCCTTTCGTGCCTGGCTTCTTTTGTTCAGGATCATGTTTTTGAGATTCACGCTTGTTGTTAGGTGTATTAGTTCTTTTTATTGCTGAGTTGTATTCTTTCCAATGGGGATTCTATAATCTGTTTACCCCTTAGATGGCTATTTCTAGTTCTTGGCTATCATGAATAAGCTGTTATAAACATTCTGGGCAGGTGTTTTTTGGTGCACATATGGTTTTTGTTTCTCTTGGTATAATACCAAGGAACGAAATGCTGGGCTATAAGAGAGATAGAGGTTTAATTTTTATAAGAAACGCCCAAAGAGCTTTCCAAAGCAGCTTCATCATTTTACGCTTCCACTGCTTTTGAATGAAAATTCTGTTGCTCTACATTCTCATCATATTCTCTCAATATTTGGTGTTGTCAGACTTTTAAAATTATACCCATTTATAGTGGGTAAGTAGTGCCATCTCACTGTGGTTTAATTTGCATTTCTCTGATTACTAATGATGTTGAACAGTTTTTCATGTGATTGTTGACCATTTGTATGTCTTTGTTAAGCATCTGTCCGAATCTGGTTTTTAAAAAAGTCTGAGTTCGTTTTTTTAAAATATTGAGTCATAAAAGATTTTTAGTAGATACTATATATGGTTCATTGTCAGATATATGTGTTGAGAATATTTTCTCCAATCTATGGTACTTTTTTAGGACAAGTTTTTGATTTTGATGTAATTCAATTTTAAAATATCTTTGCTTATTCCCGTGGTCATGATGGTAATCTTCCATGTTTTAGTCTAGAAGTTTTATAGCTTTAGTATTTATACTTGGATCTGCAATAAACTTTGAATTAATTTTTATAAATGTCGTGGGGTAGGGATCAAGGTTCATTTGTTTTTCCTGCATGAATATCCAATTTAGCTCCATTTACTGAAAAAAAGGTCTTTCCCCATTTAGTTGCTTTGGTTCTTTTGTTAAAAAATAAGTTGACCATATGTGTATTTGTCTGTTCTTTTGTTGTTGCTGTTTTTAGGCCGCACTGTGCGGCATGCAGGATCTTAGTTCCCCCGACCAGGTATCGAACCTGTGCCCCCTGCATTGAGAGTCCAGAGTCTTAACTACTGGACTTCCAGGGAAGTCCCTGTATCTGTCTATTCTGTTTCATTGATCTATTTGTTGATTTGTATATAGATATCATACCATTATGATTCTGTAGCTTTATAGTATGTCATGAAATCAGGCAATATGCATCCTCCAACTTGTTCTTTCTAAAAATTGTTTTGGCTATTCTAGGTCCTTTATATTTCCACATAAATTATATAATAATTTTCTCTTATATTTTCTAGAATAATATTTTATTGATTTCTACAATAAAAGCTCTGCTGGATTAGGGAGAATTGATATCTCAGTAATTTTGAGTCTTCCCACCCATGAGCCTGTTATTTCATTCTGTTTATTTAGGTCTACTCTGTCTCAGTAATGTTTGAAGATTTTAGTGTATAGGTCTTGTGCATCTTTTGTTAAGTTTATGTTGAAGTATTTTTATTTCAACAACTATTGTTAATGAAATTGTTTTTCTTAAATTTCATTTTCAATTGTTTAATGTTAATATGTAAAAATAGATTTTTATATATTGACCTTTTATCCTGTGACCTCACTATTGATTTATTCTGGTAGCTTTTCTGAAGATTCCTTTGTATTTTCTATGTACATAATCCTGCTGTCTGAGAAATGAAGACAGTTTAATTTCCTCCTTTTCAATTTGTATGTCTTTTTTTTTTTTTTTCTGGCTTTATTCCATTGGCTAAGAGATCTCATTCAATACAAGGCTGAATAGAAAAGCAGAGAGCAGATTTGTTTTTTTTGTTGTTGTTTTTTTTTTACCTGTTTCCAGTCTTAGGAGAAGTGTCCAATCTTTCACCAGTAAGTCTGAGGTTAAGCAGAGGTTTTCCACAGATGCCTTGCATCAGGCTAAGGAAGTCCCCTTCTATTCCTAGTTTGCTGAAAGTTTTCTTTTTTCTTTTTTTTCCACCATGAATGGATGTTGAATATTGTCAAATGTTTTTTCTGCAATTATTTAATGAGTGTAGGATTTTCCTTTTATTCTGCTAACATGGTGAATTACATTCTTGATTACGCTAAATTATCATTGAATTTCTATGATAAACCCCACTTGGTCATGAGGTCTTATCATTTTGTATTTGCTGATGTTTTTGTAAAGATCTTGGTCTCTCTGTTCACATGGAATATTTGGCTGATATTTTTCTTTTATGTAGCACATTTTTCAGGCTTCCGTAGCCACATAAGTTGAGTCAGGAAGTGCTTACTTCTTTATTTTCTGAAAAAGTTTCTGTGATCTTGGTATTATTGCATTCTTAGATGCTTGATATAATTCATCAGTGAAATCACACGGGCATGAACGTTTCTTTGAGGGGAAGTTTTTAGCTACAAGTTCAATTTCTTTAGCAAATAAGGGAAAATTCAGATCTTCTATTTCTTCTTATTTCTGTTTAATATTTGTATCTTTCAAGGTATTTCATATAAGAAGTTAAATTTATTGGTATAAAATTTCTATAATTTTTTTTTTTTTTTTTTTTTTTGCGGTACACGGGCCTCTCACTGTTGCGGCCTCTCCCGTTGCGGAGCACAGGCTCTGGACGCACAGGCCCAGTGGCCATGGCTCACGGGCCCAGCCGCTCTGCGGCACGTGGGATCTTCCTGGACCGGGGCACGAACCCGTGTCCCCTGCATCGGCACAACCACTGTGCCACCAGGGAAGCCCCCATAATATTCTTTTATTATTATTTTACTGGCTGTGAGGTTTGTAGTGATGACTCTTCTTATGTTCATGGGATTGACAATTTCCTTCTCTCTCATTAGTATAGCAATGGAGTCAGCAATTTTATTAATATTTTTAGAAAATCAACTCATTGATTTCCTCTGTTTGTTTTCGCTTTCATTATTTTTGTTTCTTGCCTTCCTTATCTTTTTCTTTCTACTTTCTTTCTGTTTAATCTGCTCCTCTCCCGAATGCCCTAAGGTGGTGTATTATATCGTTGGTCTTAAATCTTTCTTCTTTTGTCACATAATCACTTCATGCTGTATATTAGTATCTCTCTCCAAGAACTTCTTTGGTTGCATTCCACAAATTTTAATATGTAGTATTTTTATTGTCATTCATTTAAAATATCTCTAATTTCCCTTGTGATTTCTTCTTTGGCTCATAGAATATTTAGAAATATGTAGCTTCATTTCTAAATAGTTGGAGATTTCTAAATTTATTGTTACTGATTTCTAATTTAATTCTATTGTGGTCAGAGAAGATGCTCCTTCTGAGTTCATTATTTTATCATCTGTCTTGGTAAATGTCCCATGTATTCTCTAAATGAATGTGTATGGTGTTGGGTATTGTGTCTTTTAAATACCAGTTAAGTTGGTTGATGTCCTTTTGCCTACTCTTTCTGTTACACGTCTAACTGTGATCATGGATTTTTCTATTCCTTTCTGTTTTTCTCAATGTATTTTGAAGCTCTCTTACTAACAACACATACATTGTCAGGTCTCCTTGATGAACTGGCCCTTCTATTCTTATGAAATATATATTCCTCATTATCTCTGGTAATACTCCTTAAAGCCTATCTGGACATTTTAATATAGCTACGTAAACTTTCTTAGAGTTAGTGTTTCCCTGGCGTATCTTTCCCTTTCTTTTGCTCTTAACGTCTCTGTATCTTTATTTTTTAAAGTGTTTGTCTTATAAACAGCCTATAGTTGAATTTTGTATTTTTATCCTGTCTGACAAGCTCTGCGTTTTAATTGAAATGTTTAGCCAGCTCTGCTATTTGCTTTCTATTTGTCCCATCTGTTCTTTGGTCGTTTGCTCTCCTTTATTCCTTTCTTTTGAATTAATTGAATAATTTTTAGTATTCCAATATAACTGCTCTATTGATTTTGAGTTCTGTAGTGGTTGCTCTAAAGATTCAAATATGTATTCTTAGGTTATTGTTTTTAGATGAAATTATACCACGTCGTGTAAAATACAAAAATCCTACAATAATATTCCATTTATTTCCATTCCATCCTTATGCTATTTTTAACTACATTTTAATTCCAGATACATTGGGTTGGCCAAAAAGTTTGTTGGGGTTTTTCTGTAACGTAACCCCAACGAACTTTTTGGCCAACCCAGTACTATAGGCCCTATAATATATTCTTAATATTTTTGTTTTAAAGAGTCAATTGTCTTTAAAGAAATTAAGAAACAAAAAAGTTCACCATTACTTCTCTCTTTGTTCCTTTGTGTAGATTTTGTGATTCCATCTGATTTTATTTACCTTCACCAGATGAACCTCCTTTAATATTTCTGGTAATGCAGTATATTGATGAATTCTTTCAGTCTTTATTTAGTTTGAAAATGTTATAGTTTCACTTTATAAAAAGCATATATTAACAGAAAATAGAATTCTAAGTTGATAGGTTTTTTTCATCAGCATTTTAGAGATAGCATTCTATTTCCCATTATCCTTATTGTTCTCTATCAGTGTATCTTTTATATCTTCCTGGTTAAAAAATTTTCTATCATTGGTGTTTAGAAATTTTACTTACCCCAAAATGTAGTCTTCTTTTTGTTTATAATACTCAGGATTTGTTTATCTTGTTGGATTTGAACTTGGGTTGATGTATTTCATCAAATTTGGAAAATTTTCCACCATTATATTTTCAGTATTTTTTTGCTCTAATATCTCTTGCCTCTCTTTCTGAGATTACAGTTACCCATGTGTTAGAAATGTGTGTCAACTTCTTTTCTGAACATCCCATCTGTTTACTTATTATGTCCACATTTTTCTTATAAATTCTTGAACAAATATGCTATAGTTGTTTTAAATTGCTTTTCTGCTAATCCCGTTACTTGTGTCATCTATGTGTCTGTTTCTATGGACTGTTTTTCTCCTGGTATTAGGTCATGTTTCCTGCTTAGGTCATTTTTCCGGCTTTATTTGTCTAGTGATTTTTGAGTGTATGCTGTACATTGTGAATGTGATATTGTTGAGGGCCTGAATTATATTTCCTTCCTTTAAAGAAGGTTGCATATTTTTTTGGCTGACAGTTAATTTACTGACAGTGCAGCTTGATTTTAGGTTTTGGTATGATGGGCAAAGAGTAGATAGGATAAGAAAGAGTAGCCCTTAATAATTTAGGACATAGCTTTTCTGGGGTCTTAACTGAATGCTTAGGGTGTTCAGTGAAGTTTCTCCCCTTTGGAAACTTGGACCTCCAACATTTCCCAGCACTGTGCCGTCTCTGGAATCTCCGTTCAGTTCCCAGCTCCCAGTAGTTGTTCTCTGCCAGGTCTTTCAGAGTCTCACCTGTGCATGTGTAGCTTAGCATTTGTCCATAGACTTAAGAGGTCCTTTATGCAGATTTCTGGTACTTTTTTTCCTGCACAGCTTCCTCTTCTTTGGTATTCTGCCTCTAAAATTCCAGCTGCCTCACCAAGAACAGACTCTAACCTTTTTCCTCCACCCAATGAGAACACTGCTGTCTATTTCAGTTCCACTTCCACACCATGACTTAGAACGTGTTCCCAGGCAGAAAGCTGGCAAAAATGTGAAGTTATTCCATGTATTCTTCTTCTCACAGGGTCATAACCCTGCACTGTTTGTTGTGGCTGAAAACATTTATTTAAAAAATCTTTCCAGTTTCATAGTTGCTTATGGTGGAAGATAAATCCAATACCCAATATTGTGTTATGGCCTGGACCGGAAGCCTCCACGAGCCCCCTTTTTACAGATGGGAGTGTGGAGGCTTATAAACTCTATATGTTTTTGCCCCATTAAGGTCACTCAGGCTATGAGTGTCAGAATCCTGAGCAGAGCCCTGATTTCTATGTCTACTTTCAGATCTCTCTGTATCACACCTCACCTGGTGTGAGAACATGGCAGTTCAGGCCATGGGAGCCTCCTGTTCTCACCCCTGGTGTGTTCTGTATTAGTGCTTCAATCTTTTGGAGACTCTGGATAGCAACGTGTGCCAGGTGGGCTTTGGGTCTGGCAGGCCTGTGGCGGAATCAGAATCTTCACTTACCAAGGGGTTGACTTTAAACAAGTTTCTTCACATACGTACCTTCATTTCCTTATCTGTTAAAAGAGGATAAAAATACTCACCTTGCGAGAGATTTATGATGATCAAATGTTTAGAGCTCAGCATTGTGCCTGGCAAAGACACATGCTCCGTAAAGGTGAGCCAGGCCCACTCAGACTCTGTGGACTGGGGGTTGATCACTAACAAATGCTGCTCTGTCTCTTTCCATGCACATGGCAAGCCCAAGTTGTTTTGTTTATTCAAGCATTTTGAGGCATTAGCGCTTGGCAAGTCCCAGGTGTTACTAATATCTCTGAATCACTATGTAGTTCTATAAATACCTTTCCTAGATGTTATTGTTTCCCCTTATCTCACTAAAATGTAAGTCAGCAATGGAGTTATGAATTACCAGCTCCCTTATTCTCTGCTCTGTAATTAAGGAAGTGCTAGGTGAGAGCCCTCGCTGAGGAAAGGGGGGTGGGTTAGTGCAAGCAGGCAGCGTGAATGCAGGAGGCTGCCTGCAACTTAGGCGCTACCTGGAGAGAGAGCGCTGTGGAAACCACTCGACTCAGAGTAGCGGAGCTTGGTACCCAAAGGCTGAAGGGTATACTCAGTCTCAGTCCACGAGCATTCTCCTTGTTGGGCATTAGCCTTGTAAAACCCAGTTTCCCAGCCTGGCAGGCACTTTGTTTTAGGCCTTAGCATTTCATCAGCATCTCTTTTTGTTTACGCATGCCTACCAGAATCAACCAGCCCATTTCAGTTGTACCCCGTGTTCTTTATTTTAAGTTGGAGAAGGAATATCTTCAGTGGAATTTGATCTTTTACAAAAGTCTGATTTCTTAGGACCCAGGGCAGGCAATCTTGTAAAGCTACTCTGCCTCTGATCCCACGGATTTTGAAAGACCTGAAAACATGAAAAATGCTCTTAGGAAGGGGAAAAAACGCATAATTTCTGGGCGGAAAAAACATTGCATTTGTTTTCCTTGACCAACAAGATTACTTCTCCCTTAATTACTCCCAGTTCTTAGAAAGAGAGAGAAGTATAACCAGTCAGAATGGCATCATCAAAAAGCCCACAAATAATAAATGCTGGAGAGGGTGCGGAGAAAAGGGAACCCTCCTACACCATTGGTGGGAGTGTGAATTGGTGCAGCCACTATGGAGAACAGTATGCAGGTTCCTTAAAAAACTACAAATAGAGCTACCATATGATCCAGCCATCCCACTCCTGGGCATATATCCAAAAAAGATGAAAACTCTAATTCAAAAAGATACATGTACCCCAGTGTTCATAGCAGCACTATTTACAATAGCCAAGACATGGAAACAAACTAAATGTCCAATGACAGATGAATGGATGAAGAAGATGTGGTACACATGTACAATGGAATATTACCCAGCCATAAAAAAGAATGAAATAATGCCATTTGCAGCAACGTGGATGGACCTAGAGATGATCATACTAAGTGAAGTAAGTGACACAAAGACAAATAACCTGTGATATCACTTATATGTGGAATCTAAAATTAATACAAACGAACTTATTTAGAAAACAGAAATAGACTCACAGACATAGAAAACAAACTTATGGTTACCAAAGGGAGAAGGGGTACTAGCTCCAGAATATGCCTTCATAGGGCCTGTGCATAGGAGTTACTTGACTCATCCCATCCTTGACGCTAGTGAGGACCCTTTCTTTACGTGGGAACAGGGTTGTGTTCCAACTTTCAGGAGATTGTCTGAATAAGAAAATAACGCAAAAGGCATGAGCTGGGAACTTCCAAAATGGCAGAGCGAGGAGCTCAGTGGGTCCTCTTCCCAACAGAACCACGTTTAACTGGAGAAAATTGAAAAACAGCAACAGGTATCCAAAAGTGTCTGCAAACCTCCATAAGGACATACAGAAAATGAAAAGGTATTAATTCAAGAAATCCATGAACAGTGGGTCCACTGTTCATGGATTTCTTGAACAGTGGGTGCTTCTTCCTACACCCAGCCTCATCATGCCTCGGGGCCTTCGATTCCGGGGTTCAGACCCTGAACCTCAGCTCCCACGGGTATGATCACACCCTGGACCTTCTGCTCATCTGGAGCTACTCCTCTGTTACCACCGCCACTGAGCCTTCCTCCTACCAGCCCCACTGAACCTGGCCATCTTGCCACCTTTATCCCTCCTCAACACTGTTAAAGCAGCACCTTAGAAAAGGAAGCCCTGAGAGGCTGAGGTCCACCTTACAAATCTGGGTTCTGCTTCCCTGGTCAGACATTGCTGCTCACCCACTGCTTCATCCTAGTGTCCACTTGGCCCCTGACCTCAGGCTTGGCCACCCCTCCCCCTTGAATAAGACCACAGATTCCACCTTTTGGCTTGACTGTGACTGGCCTCTCTGTAGAGTTTTTGCATTTACCCCCAGGCTCCATTTCTCCCCACATCCCACTGCTTAACCAGACCCCCCTACTCGGCCCCAGTTCAGCCCTGTGAGTCTGTACAGCTGGCCTCTCTCCACGGTGGGATCAGGCAAATTCTACTCTTTCGTGTCCTGAGACCCTGATCCCCCGACCCCCCTGTCTATCAGCTCCCTTAGCGGGTCCTCATTACCTCCCACACCATCCCTAATTATCTTGCTTCCCTGTCCCTTCCAGCTGCCGCTCCACCCTTGACACTTCCTCCCTAACAAGAGATACCTCCCCACTTAACACAGGGGGAAGTGCGTAGCTGCCTCATGATGTGTATTGTGAGAGTGGGAATGCGTGTGTGTCAGAGACTTCTGAGCAGGTCAAAGCATTGTTGTGGAAGGAAGAAGAAGCCCCGCGATGCTCATTTCCGGCAGAAGTTCCATTTCCAGGCCAGGGGCTGAAGAGATGCTACCCTTTCACAGTCCCTGCCACAGGAAGGGGAGCATAGAAGCCTGGAGCTTGAACTCAGCCTAAGACCTTGAAAGCTTCACAAGAGGAATAGAGACCATGGCACCTGGCGAGCAGGGGAGAGGTAGGCTCAGAGGCCAGCAATGTGGCATCTCGTGGACCATGATTTCTCTTGGTGGACGGATGGGCTCCTGCTGTCAGCATCTTTGGGAATGTGCACGGGCTCCTCTGTTAGCACTGCTCACTACAGGTTTCAGGATTGTTTTCAGGTCAGGTGAGGTACGGATTGGAGGAGAGGGCTGTTCCATTTTCTTGTGCTGAACCTCAGGTCTTCCTGGCACCCGGAGACGGGAGGCTCTGGGAGCATCAGGGAACGTTATTGTCATCCCTGAGGCTGGTGTTCCCGTGCAGGGCAGCAGCAGGGCTCACCCAAGCGGCTGGCGAGATGTAAACTCACCCGAAGGGCAGCAGAATCCAAGAGGAAGAGGTGGCTGCCATCGTGGGATGGGCTTCATCATTTGCTTTCTCCAGCCTCACTTTACTCCTTCCATGTTGAACCCTTCCATCCACACACCCATGTAGCCACACACACACACACACACACACGCACGCACACACACACACGCCACTCACACACGCCGTCCTCAGGGCCCTGCTCCAGTTGTCACCCTCCTCTGGCATCTCCAGACTTTCCCACCCCTCAGCTCCGTTGCCTCCCCCATCCAGGGACAACCGCCTGTCAGTATTTTCTTTCCAATGGACCATTGGCCATCCCTCTCCCTTCTCCAACACATGTCCTGTAAGAGCCGTCTTCTCTCCTCGTCCTCAACCACGGCAGCCTGAACTTTGACCCTCAGCAAAATCACGCCCAACTCCGAGCTCCCGGATCCAGGGCTCTCTCCTGGGTTTTTGTCATTTCCACATCCTCGGCAGCATTTGACTGACCGCTTCTTGCAGCTCCAGACACCTCCCCCTGGTTCTCTGTTTCCTAACTGCCTTTTCCTTGTCCTCCGCCTGGTCTGCACAGGACGCTCCCCTCCTGACATCCCATAAAGGCCTCTCACCTCTTTTCTCTACAACCTTGACCAGAGAGCTTCCTCCCTCTTGCAGCTTGAAGTCTAATCAGAATCTCCCTTCTCACAAGCAGCTGAGCTCCAGACACCAGATTCCTAACAGCCCTCTGCACACTTCTTCCTGGAGGTTGGGAACCATTCAGGCATCTTCAGCTCAACTTGTTCAAATGGAACTTTTCTGTACGACCCTCCAGTGAAACGATGAGGCAGAGAAGAAGGAACCCCACACCCTCCTCTCTCGCATCTCCAAAACCAGTGTGCCGTGTGGGGCTATAGGTGCATGGAGTGACAACGTCACCCATACCGTTTTCTAAGCACAGGTGAGCCACGGTGCAGACCAGCCAAAATGAGACCAAAATTCTGACTGTAACTTTTATGGAAAACAATTGACCATGGTGGAAGGCTTTCAAACTATTCTATTCTCTAGGTAATTACACGTTATATTACTGCTAAATGTCCCAATCATAGAAACAATGCACTGGTTGGGTGAAATGTTGTCTCTGTTGTATGCCAGCCCTGTTGTACAGCCCTCTTCTCCTCCTCCACAAGCATCAGCAACTTGGCCATCCAAACCCTTCTGGCACCCTTGCCTCTCCGTCCGATTCTGTTTCTGTGCAGCACCCGGGAGCACCCAGTTGTTCTACTTTTTACTTTACCGTCCAGGGTGTCAGTCACAGACAGATTCCAGGCGAGCCTTCAGCATGGGCGACATTTCTGTCCTGCATCCTCATGGCGAAAGGCATGATTTGACTTCTGCTCTAGTTTTCTTATTGATGTCAGTGCGGGAAGGAGCCTAGAAATATATCCATGTTACAAGTCACAGTGCTTCCAGCAAAACACCACTGCAACAACAAAGGATATTCATTTTCTCACCCTACTCATTGGTGCCTGATTTGTTTTCTCATGGAGAGACAAGCACACAGCAGAAAGTGAACGCCTGCAAGCCTGCAAAAGGATTTAAATGGCGTGTATGTTCCCATTAAAATTCAGTCTTAATGTCACAGCAGGAAGGCAAAATCATAGAAGTAAATGATGTTGTTTAGAGATAATAGAGCTGCTGTGGGATGAAAGAAGGATGGACCAGGAAGGGGGAGAAGGAGGGCTTGGGGAGGCGAGAGAAAGATGCTGGAGGGGATGGGGGTTAGTGGACAGATGAGACCTGTGATGCTTACCCAGGCAAGCTTAGCCCCTCTGTGCTGTGTGAGTGCATTCCTGAAAGCCTTACCTTTTCTTTCAGAGAATTTTAAACCTTATGACTATGAAGAGAGAATTGAAAATTGGGGCAGAGATGAATTCTCTAGATCTGCAGCCCCCTTGAGGTTCTCACAGGATTTCCTAGTGACTCTCTTTCCTGTTCTGTGATACCGTTGTAATGAAAAAAAATGTTTCCTAACCCTCTAGAACACCTTTCCTTATGTATTTCATCTGTGAGTGGATGCGGAGGTGCCTCCGGTACCTTCAAGTATGTGAACGAGTCCAATGTTGGACGCACAGCTGGCTGACCTGCTGGAGGGGTGCCCAGGGCTCGTGTCAGGGTGGAATCGAAGGTGGTTTGTCCAATTCATAAACTGCTAGGTGTCGACACCACAATCAGTGCTCCTCTGGTTGCTCCGAAATGAGGGAGCATCGTTTACGTCAAAAAAGAAAGAGGCAGTGGCCAGCCACGCTCCCACGGGTGGCCAGGGGAGGAGGGAAGCCGCGTGGCCAGACGGTCCTGGAGGCTGAGCCGTTCTGTTACCTTGATTCCGGCATCGACTGGTCCTGAGTTCAGTTCCCAGCTCCACCAATGACTGGTTAGCACCTCTCCAGGCCTCTCTCCCCCAGTCTAGGGAATGAGAGTGACAAGGGACACATCTTGTGAGAGCGTTGATAGGACTTTAAAGCGTTGTGTGTATAAAGTGCTTATCTCAGCGTGCCTGATGATGGACACGTGCTCAGAACAGCGGTGGCTGTTTCCGTGGGCTTTCTGGTCTCCAGTAGGTGCCACCGCTCCTCAGTCTCTGCTGCTTTTCCTTTGCGCATCTTTCCCTCCGTGAGTGGCTCCGCTTTGCTCACCCCAGAGGTGGACACCCGACTAGCCTGGCCAATCAGCACATCCTCCCACTTCGACACAGACATAGGTCAGGTGGGCTCGGGACCCTCAGGGGCCAACGAGAGCCTTCTTCAGCCATGCCCCTGTCTCTGGACTTATTCTCTGCAGGGTGATGGTCATCTCTGCCTTCCCTCTAGAGACAGTCGGTCTGACGGGGGACAGTCAGAGCTGAGAGATGGAGAGAGAGGATCCACAAGGCCCATGGGGTCCTGCCGAGCCAGCTGGAACAACCAGCCACTGAAACATTCCCAGCAGGAGCCAATAGACCCTCCTTTCAGCTTGAGCTACTTTAAGTTGGATTTCTCTCTCAATGCTAAAAAGCCCTGGCTACTGCATCCTGTCCTCCTATCTAGGGCGGAGAATGTAAGCGTGCCCACCTGCACCGTGGTGGTTGTCAATCCTGGTTATGCACCAGGATCACCTGTAGGGCTCTGGAAACTGCAGAGTCTAAGTCCCAGCCCTGGAGATCCTAATTCGACTGGAGGGCGTCTGGGCATCCTTCTGTCTTAGTAAAGAAAGAGAAACCAGGCACCTCAAGGAGAATCCAGGGCATCTCAGTTCCTGTGGGGAGAAGGAGGCTGCGCTGTCAACTGAAGTTAGGATACGGGAATCAAAATAGAAAACCCAAAAGTTTTCTTGTAAAGAAGTCAGAGGAGGGCCATCCCGTCGTCGTCTTTGTTTTACCTGGTGACACTCGGGCTCTTTTTGATAAGAATCGTGATCTTCCATTTGATGCGAACAGAGATCTAATTATAACATCTTAAAAGTAAGAAACCATTTCTACCAACCCTTAATTGAGGTTCATGCTGAGTCTTAGCAGTGGTTACTTTCTCCCACTGGTGTCACCAAATGTCCTTTGTGTGCGGGCACTTCCTGTTCGCAAGCCCCTCCCCCAGCCCCTGGAAAAGACCTGCCAACCCTTGCTGAGCCGGTGTGTGTTGTCGTTCTCCATCCGGTGGGGATTCTCCCCACCGCCTCCCCTCTCCTCTCCAAAGGGCACTGGCACTCCTGACAGCATCTTTGTTCAGCCAAACCCTTCTCATGCTTGAAGGAGAAAACAGGAAAGTCTTCTTTGCTGTCATCCTGTGTCAGATGAGGAAGGAGGAAGGATTTTGTTTCAGTTCAGGCCTGATTTGATTAGCCAGTGCTTGGAATGAATATCTTAAGGCTCGTTTTCCTTAAAAACAGCCCCAGCCATCCAGCACGTGGCACTCAGCTTCTAAGCTGAAACCTGGGGTCCACTGTTACAATTCTACACCCAGTTCCAGTGTGTGTGGTTTTTCCCCCGCACCAAATAATTCTCTGACACCAACTGGGTGTTGTACAATTCTACTCAGTTCTGACACTATTTACCAGAAGATGACGTCAGATCCTATAGATCAGGGGTCCCCAACCCCCAGGTCGCGGACTGGTAGCGGTCCTCGGCCTGTTAGGAACCGGGCCGCACAGCAGGAGGTGAGCGGTGGACAAGTGAGCAAAGCTTCTTCTGTATTTACAGCCACTCCCCATCTCTCGCATTCCCCATCCCGCCAACCCGTCCATGGAAAAATTGTCTTCCACGAAACCGGTCGCTGGTGCCAAAAAGTTTGGGGACCGCTGCTGTAGATTAAGAGCTCAGTCCTACAAGACCACCCCCCAACCCCTTCAGATGCCAGTTGCAAATCCAGGTCGTCACCTGTGCTTCTGACTATAGATTGGAGGTTCCAACCACCCCCTCCTTGGGTTCAATTAATTTGCTGGAGCTGCTCACAGAGCTCAGAGAAACATTTTACTAACCAGGTTACTGGCGTAATATAAAGGGTACAAATTCTACCTGGAACAGACAGAGGGAAGCATTTATGCACAGGGCAAGGTTTAGGGAAGAGACTCTCCAGTGCCTTCCTCTCCCCAAATCTCCATGTGTTCACCAAGCCAGAAGCTCTCCGCACCCCGACCTTTCGGGTTTTTCTGGAGGCTTCCTTACAGAGACTTGATTGATTCAATCATTGGCCATTGGTGACTGAACTCCAGCCCTTCCCCAGAGGTAGGGAGTTGGGACTGAAACTTCCAACCCTATAATTACATGGTTCCAGTGACAACCAGCTTCTCTCCTTGGGTGCTTCCAAAAGTCACCTCATTAATATAACAAAAGACACCTTTAGCACTTAGGAAATTTCCAGGGTTTTAGGAGCTCTGTGCTAGGAAGGGGACAAAGACCAAATGTATATAATCACCATGTCACAGGGGTCTCGCCCTCACCCCTTCAGCCGTATCCAATCCTATGGTCAGCACCTTCTTGCTCCAAACTCCCAGACTCCTCCACGATTGTGAACTCATGAGTGTAATTTCTAGGCACTGGCTTCAAGGGGAAGTTTCTCAAAATGAGGTGCAGGGGCTGTCCACACCCAATCCCTGGAGATGCTTGGTTTGAAAAAAAAAGAAGAAAAAGCCAGATCTGTATTCCTAGACCTCTCCCAGAGCAGTGGAATCAGACCCTCTGTGGAGCAGGGGCTGGGAATCTGCATTCTCTGCAGCCCCCAAGGCATTCCAAGGTGCAAAGTTTGAGCATCTCCGTGGTAGCGGGGCCCCTGCCACTCCTCCTTTCTCCTCTCCTGTGTTAAATACTGGAAATCAGACAACTGGGCCCTGAGCCGGGCACCGGGAGGAAGCCGGGACCACTGCTGGTCTCCTGGGTGAGTGTCATGTGTTAGGAGACCAGGGCTGAAAGGCAAGAGGGGAAAATGGTTCTTCCACTGGACTTGACATTTTAGAAAACCCTGTTTCAAACACCATGAATTTCGAGGCCTGAAAATAGTGATTATTTTTGCCCTCATTACCTTCTTTCCCTATTTAAAGTGGAATCATTGTCAAAAGAAAACTGCAGCTCTGCACACCCGTGCCATAGCCTCACACAATAGACGCTAAAAATAGGGCTCTGCCTCCGAGCTCGGCGAAACTCTGCAAAATGAAATATATATACACAGGCGTATTACCGGAGGTCCGTCCTGTCTTGTCTACTGACATCCATTTTGCTTTCTCTGTCCCCAAAATAGCTTCTCCTTCTTGTCCGGATGACCTCCTTTTCCTGATGTGCACTGGTCAGCGGGCAGTACCGGCCTGGACTGGCCCCCTTGGCCACTCTTCTTGGGTTTTCTATTTGGATTCCTGATCTAGTTAACTGGGGACAGAGCCCATCCATCTGGAACCTTCTTGGCAAACATCAGCCTTGCCCACAGCTGTGATGACACCATCCCATCCTGCCCACCCTCACAAGAGCCCGGGAGGTGAAAAGCGCTTGGAGACTGACTTGAACTTGGGCCTGGCCGGTGGCTGCCCAGGGTCAGAGCAGGAGCCAGGTGCTGAGAGGCAGGTGGAAGGGAGTGGGCCGCACAGCGGAGCACGCGGAAAGGCGGGTTACTACCTGGGAGCCCCAGATCAAGCCGGTGTCTGGAGAGCGGGAATTTCACTCGGGCAGACATATTGCTGCCTTGGCGTTCCGGCAGATCCTAACACCCGAAATAGCACGACTTCTTTTCGATTCCTCCTGGCATCTGCCCACAGCACCCACACCCAGGAAATGGGGGGTGGGGTCTGTTTGGACCCACTGCAGTGAGCTAGAACCACTTCACTCGCTTGGGCAATGAATGCGGTGCAGCCCAGGGCAGGGCTTTCACGGAATGCGTTCGTTCTCTCGGGCTTTTCCTTCTGTGACTGGGGCCCTGCTGTCGGTGTCCCGTGTGCTGTCACACACACCCTGGTGGGGCTCTCCATCCCCCACTAATGTGAACCCGTCCCCATCAGCTCCACAGCTCCTGACCCGGCGTCTAGAAGCTGACGTGTCCCTCTCCCGCTCCCGGGCCAGGGGTCCCGTCACCTCCGCAGCCTCCCCTGCATCTGGACCGGGTTTTCTTTTTTTTTTTTTTTTAACATCTTTATTGGGGTATAATTGCTTTACAATGGTGTGTTAGTTTCTGCTTTATAACAAAGTGAATCAGTTATACATATACATATATTCCCATATCTCTTCTCTCTTGCGTCTCCCTCCCTCCCACCCCTCCAGGCCGTCACAAAGCACCGAGCCGATATCCCTGTGCCATGCGGCTGCTTCCCACTAGGTATCTACCTTACGTTTGTTTTCTTGTCTCTGCAGTACCACCCTGAGCGGCTCTCATTTGCTCTGTGAAGCGGGCTGAGCAGCCCAGGGCTGACTCCCCTGCGGTGTCTTATTCTGCTGAGAAGCCGAGGTCAGTCATGTTAACCTCAGACTTTTCCAGTATCACCTTCTCTGGGCCCCTCTGGGTGCGCTGTCTCTTGGGCACCAACAGCTGTGTTCCAGAAAAGTGACGTGTGAGAGGGATTTTCTAAATCTGACCTTGTGCTGAAAGCAAATAATGATCTTAATAGTTGCAGAAGTTCCGTTTTCGGGCCTAATTCTCTTAAGCTGCAGCTCACCTGCAAATTTTTAGTGGCTTTCCAGAGACCCGCACAGTCACATATACGCGGATTCTCTCAGTTACCCCTGCTGTATGAGAAGCCACTCAGATCTACTGGCTGAAAGTAACCATTTTATTATTTCTCATGACTCAGTGGGTTGACTGGGGCTCCGCTGGAAGTTTCCTCTGCTCGTCTTGCGTGGGGTCTCTCATGGGCTTGCAGTCAGATGGCTGGGACGTCCAGTGTGCCTCTGCTCTGGTGCTTTGCCGGGCCGGCTGGAAGGCTGTGGCCTCTCGTTTAACTCACGTGGTCTTTCCACGTTCCTGGCTTTCATCCCTCTTGCTGACGACCCTTTGCCCAAAGCAAGTCACATGGCCAAGCCCAGGGACATCGTGGACAGTCCCAGCGGGCAGTGATCCCTTGGAGCCAGAAATGTAAAGCGTCCACCCCACCAGTTATTCCACTGAGGCAGCCCCCTCAGGGATAACCAACTCTGACATACATGCAACACCATAAGCAAATCGTGGTGTCCGCTTTTCACAGAGAGGAAACTGGAACAAATAGAGAGCCATTCAGTGTAGAAGGAGGAGCTGACCAGCTCTCCCTAACAGGCAAATTCTCGTTAACGCCAAAGGAAATTGGAGCACTTTTTTGGTCTGTTTCTTTTGGTCATTTTGGTTTTCCTAACTTTTTAAATTACACTTTAATAAAAAAAAAAATGCGCAGACATCATGGTTCATTGTTTACAATTCCTCCAGTCACTGGATTTCATTGATAGTAACTACATCACCTCTAGCCCACAATCTTCCTTCACACTTCCTTCCCCTGAGAAACAAGACCACCACGTCGGCTGGCGAATCCCCCGCTTCTCCTGCACATATGTCTCCCCTCAGACGGATGTGTCTGTCATCAGATGCCGGTCTTGCCCTCTGTGTCCCCAAGACAGAAAACATCTAGTTGTTCCACACGTGCCCTGCCTCGGCCATGAGTATCCGTGATGTCTAGAAACCAGCACTTTAAACACTTACATCAGGAGGAGGATTTGTTTTGTTTCGTTTTGTTTTGAAGAGACGTGATCCACTGTTTTGGAGACCAGCAGATAATAAGTTTGAACTTCAAAATCTCAGAAAGTAGATTCAAGGGACATTACTTTGAATGATAGTAATAGACAAGAATTCAAGACATGGCGTATAACATGAAGTAGCAACCGGTTTGCAAGGCAGAAATAGACACAGATGTAGAGAACAAATGTATGGACACCAAGGGGGGAAAGCAGGGGGGTTGGTGGTGGGATGAATTGGGAGATTGGGATTGACATATATACACTGATATGTGTAAAATAGATAACTAATAAGAACCTGCTGTATAGCACGGGGAACTCCACTTCGCTGTACAGTAGAAACTAATACAACATTGTAAAACAACCATAACCCGATTAAAAAGCAAAAAACAAAAACACGAAATAGCACAAGAGCAAGATGGAGCTGAAGAAGTAATTTTTTTAAAAACTTTTTCTTAAGGAAAATTTGAAATATTTATATAAGTAGCCAGAATAGTGTGATGAACTATCAGGTGCTCGTGATCCAGCTTCAGTAATTACCAGTTTGTAGCCAATCTTCGTTCACCTTCACCTCCACCTGCTGTCTCCAGTCAGGGAAGTTTGAGGCACATCCCAGACATCACATCATTACATCTGTAACTAGTTCAGTGAATCTCAAAATAATTATGCTGAGGGAAGGGAGCTAGACAAAAAGAATATATACTTTATGATTCTATTTATTTAAGATTCTAGAATGTACCAACAAATTTATATTGACAGAAATTAGATCGGTTATCGGGGACAGGAATGGAGAGAAAAGAGGGGGATGATTACAAAAGAACCTCAGAAACTTCTGGGGGTGACGGATGTGCTCATTATCTTGTTTGTGGTGATGGTTTCACAGGTGGCTACCTACGTCACAACTCGCCAAATTTCCCATTTTAAATATGTGCTGTTTATTGTACATTAATTGTACCTTCATAAATCTATCTTATCACATTAGGGTTGAAGGTTGGGTTTAAAAATAAGCAGAGTTTAAAAATTGAGTTAGCTGTTTAAAATCATTTGTTTTCTTCTCTCTGTTTTTATTAACATAAATATTTAAGGATATACATTTTCCTTTGAGGCTTGCTTCAGCTATAACTCACAGGTTCTGTTGTATAGTTTTTTTTAAAATTGCCATTGACCTAATAGCTGTCTAGGAGAGGGTTGTTTATCCTTTTTAAAATTTCAGGTAGAGGAATCTCTTCTCTCGCTCCATTTTGTGATCGATGTCCAGGGTGAGCAGGCGATCAGAGGACTTTGCCCAGTACTGTTCCTGCTTTTGGGAATTAGTTAAGATTTTCAGTATGTCCTATTATGTTATCAGTTTTCACTGACCCTTGAAGAGAAGGCAAATTCTCCATTTTCAGGAGAGAGATTCTGACATGTATCAGTCAGATCAACTTTCTTAATTTTTACTTATTTTTGCTACCTGATATAAATTCTGACATGAGTTAATAGAATTGAAAAGTTTCCCGCCACAGTGTGTTTCTGTTCCTCCTTATCTCTTTTCTAACTTCTGCCTCATGGATATTGCTGGTACATGATTCTACACGTAGATCTTCATTAACTCCTCTGTCTCCATTGTGTGACGTACCCCTTAGTGTCCTCCGCCCCATATAATGATTTTTATCATGAGTTTCCCTTTCTTTGAAGGCAGTCTGACAACACGTGCTTTCTTTTGGTTTGTGCTTGCCCAGTACACCGTGTCCATCCTCTTCATTTTGAAACGTTATGTTCACTGTTTTAGATATGTTGTGTTTAAACAGCATAGAATTGGATTGTGCTTTATGATGTAAGCCCATTTATATGAGTTAATCCCATTTATGTCTGTTGATGTGATAGATGAGTTTGGTTATTTTTTTGGCTGCGTTGGGTCTTCGTTGCTGTGCGCAGACTTTCTTCAGTCGCGGCGAGCTGGGGCTACTCTTTGTTGCGGTGCGCAGGCTTCTCATTGCGGTGCCTTCTCTAGCTGCGGAGCACAGGCTCCAGGAGCGTGGGCTTCAGTAGTTGCAGCATGCAGGCTCAGTAGTTATGGCTCGCAGGCTCTAGAGCACAGGATCAGTAGTTGTGGCGCACGGGCTTAGTTGCTCTGCGGCATGTGGGATCTTCCCGGACCAGGGCTCGAACCCGTGTCCCCTGCATTGGCAGGCGGATTCTTAACCACTGCGCCACCAGGGAAGTCTTGTGATAGATGAGTTTTATCGTATATCTGTCATATTATTCTGTTCCCTGAATATATTGTTTTAAAATATTTCCATATAAGGTCTATTTGTTTCCTGAGGGGTAGGGGGTCAGGGTGAGGAAAAAGAGAGGAGAAGGGGGTGGAGGAGAAAAGGCCTCAAAAGAAGAGAAGTTCTGGTATTTAGAAAGATTTGTGATGTCGTTCTATTGATTATCTTTATAATCACATCATCATATAACCCCCTCGGACATCTGCTTTTTAAACAGTATTGAGCAATGATAAAATTAGTATGTACTTTCTTCCCTTTCTCCTGCCATTCCTCCACTTCCTGACTTTACTCAATAACATTATCTATCAGTTTTTACTTTGGACTCTGTGGGATAGGGAGGGTGGGAGGGAGACGCAAGAGGGAGGAGATATGGGGATGTATGTATATGTATAGCTGACTCACTTTGTTATACAGCAGAAACTAACACAACATTGTAAAGCAATTATACTCCAATAAAGATGTTAAAAAAATGTATATGTCTACTATTTGATTCTTTAGTTTTAAATTCTTTCCTTTGTCTCCCTGGTTTTGTAGGTATGGCAGTTATCAACTTCCTGTCATCTTTACTCGTTTCCCACCCCAGTTTTTATGATTTGTACTATTTCTGCATTGTCAGAGCACATAACCTTTACATTCTGTGTTGTTACTCTAATCGTCACATTACATTTGCTCTTGGATCTAAATTCAATATAATCAATGCTTACAGTGAGACTTCAGGCTAAAGTTTCTGTAGTTGACTCTCAGTGGGCCGAAGTTCATTTTCTGGTCTTTTCCTCAAGAAGGGCTCATGGGAACCATGTTTTCTGAGTTCTTGAATGTTCAAGTGGTTTGCTCTAGCCTTTAGAATTGTCTAACAGCTTGGATGATATAAACTTTTTGATTTACACTTTCCTTAAATATCTTCTAAATGTTGCTCTATTCCCTTCTAATGTGAAATGCTGTTTTTGTGAGGTCTGAGTTCCACCTGATTTTTTCACTCCTTGTAAGCGACTTGATTTTTTATGCTTTACTGCCCAAAAGATACCTTCTTTAAGTCCAGTAACTTGAGTACGCATGTCTTATGGGTAACTGTCCTGAATCAGGTTTCCCTAGTAAGTGTTGTGAACGTTCAATAAGTAGATTCAAGTCTTGTTTTATTTTAGGAAATGTTTTGAGTTATATTTTAAAATATTTGTTACATTGCATTGCTTTGATCTCTTCAGGGACTCCAGTTTTGCATATGTTGGTTTTCCTTAGACTTCCTGCCATCATTGTCATTTTCTCTCTAATCCTTTTAAACTCCTTAACTCTGTTTCATTTAGTTTGCATTTCACATTTCTGTCCTTTATGTCCCTTACAGTGTTTTCTGCAGTGACTCTGCTCCCTTTTTCTCCTTCCAGTTTTGTCTTCATCTGTGTGACGGCTTTATTTTTTTCTACTTCTTTTCTGAGTCTTCTAGTCCTACTTCATCACCTCGCATTGCCTTGTCATCTTTTGAGTTCCTGCTTTTGTGCTTTGTGGTTTTCCTTCAGAGAGAAAATTGTTTTGTTAAGGTTTTTTTTTTGTTCTGTTTTGCTTCTAATTCATGGTGGAATGTTTGATCGTAATTTTCTGTCTTCCGGGCTGTATTTTTCTGGTGCGTGTTCTTCTGTTGACATGATTTGCTGCTCTTTGTGTCTTATGTTTTATCAAAAGTATTCTGTTTCCTTTTTCATTACATATAGAGCATATGGGTTGAACTTTCCTAAATACAGCTTGTTTTGCAAGAAGTTCTAACCAGAGGTGGGCAAGAACAGCTTTCTAGAATTCTTACACCCAAAGGATCTCTCTTTCTCTGTTTCCACAGAGGTGGACTGCTCTCTGAAAATATTGTGTGACTCTCTATAGGGTTCTGCCTCTTCAGCTTCTCTGAATCAAACCTGGTCCACAAGGGCTCCTGCTGCCCGTCTTAGGACTTCCAGGTCCTTCACCAGCCAGCGCAAACAAGGGAAGATGAGCACCCCACCTTCAGGAAGTGCAGCTGTGCTCGCACTTTCTAAGCCCCACTGCCACGAGCCCCTAGACACTCCTGCACCTCTTCCTGTGAGGTTGCTGCTCTTGGCAGCCCTTACACATGTTTTAGCCCTTACACATCTCTAAATTTCAGTGCAAATTAAACTCCTTGAAGCTGCGTATGATTTCCACGAGGAGGAGTAAGCACCACCACCGTGCTCATTTCCAAATCTGATCATTTGGGGGAGTCAACGGTAAGCTTCCGCGCTCTCCGTCTCGAGGCATTTAGCCAGGTGCTGCTTGAGGCGTGATGGGGGTCCAGTCTTCCTCCATCACTCTCCTTCCCCATCTCTGACTCTGGTAGCCCTGTTCCAGCAGGTAATGTGCTAATGTACATTAGTGAGAAGGACGGTCAGTGGGGACAAGCAGAAGTGGTGGGAGCTTTAGCAAAGTGGAGAACACACGTGTCATCCAAAAGCCATCCATATCAACTAAGGGGAAACATGCGCGCGCGCGCGCGCACACACACACACACACACACACACACACACACACACAGAACACACAGAACACATCGGCAGGCCCCTGGTGTGCCACCTGGTCTGGACTGTCTCTAGGGTCCTGCTCTGCTCTCCTGCATTAAGAATCCTCACCATGACCGCATACTGTCTTGGTGGCTTCTCTGCCCCGCACCAACCCCAAGGCCATCCTTCATGCTTACTTTCTCTGGTCACAATGAGTTTGTGAAGACACCTTGTTTTTTCCACCTACCCTACCACCCCACCTTTTGCCCTGCTCCAGTCCCATCTCATTCCCTTTAACAGGTACCTTCCTATCACGCAAGGCCTTAACCCAAGCAGCTCTGTGCAGGCTGGAGTTGTCCTGGGTGCACGCACCACCCCAGGGGCTCTGGTTGATTCCAGAGTTAGACTGTGGCCACCCCGACCTTCCAGTGCCCAGGCCCACATGTGGAGTGAGGAGACATTGGCGTGGGCCAGCCCTGTGCAGAGAGAGAAGGCTGGGTGAGCTTCCAGAAGGGGACAGGGATGCTAACATGACAGAGCGGCCTGGGTGGGCCCAAAGGAGAGCTGAGGACAGGCCCGGGAGAGGAGGCCGGTGCCCCTGCATGTCATCTGGGGCCCTGCACGGGGATTTCCAGGCTGCTGTGAAGCTCCAGCAGCTCTGGAACAAAGTTGGAATGTTGTTGGAGAACAGCCTTGTCAGGACTAGGGGCCAAGTGTTCTTGGACACTTACCAGCAATAAACAGACTGCCATGAAATAGATCAAGAATGCTTTCCAATTAGGACAGTTGTGTGGGTTTAAAAAAATTTTTTTTTCCTGAAGTTAAGAAAGGGAACAAAATGCAAAAATCTGTTCTTTTCTTCCAAAAGTCTTTAAGTAGCAAATAAGCAAGGTGTCAGGACTGGGAAAACCTTCTGTCTAGGCTCCGAGTAAATGAACTTGCCTTTTGATAAAGAGCTTGAGTTAAAATTAAACAGATACATATGCATTACTTGCAATAGAATGATCCTGCATGTGGCGCCTTAAAAAGAAATCTGAACATTTTTCTGAGTAGGGCAAGCACAGAGACTCAGACAACAGTCCCTCCTCCAGAAATCCATAAACAGCCCTCTCCATCCACAGCAGAGGAAGTTTCTGAGAGTGCCCACCAAATGTCCTCCTGATCTTAACCAGATGGCCCAGGCCTTTCCCTGGGCGCTTCCAGACAAAGCCACTTCGGCTGCTCCTGGAGACAAAGCCGACCTCCGACAAAGTCAAGTATCTGGGACGGCTGCGCCTACCCCAGGTCCACCCCCATCCCTGGCGGTGTCTTCAAAGTCTGCAGAAACGCCTCCAGTCCTTATACCAATTACCTGTGTTGGGCCCATTTTAATGTAAATTTGAATCCAGTTTCAAATTCCAATTTAGATCCTGTGTTCTCAAGACATAGAATGCTGCCAGGCTCATGGTTCACGCTCAGCATACATCTAGAGATGATAGAGGATGTCGTTATAACAGGAGAACTATGGAAACTTTGAAAGCATTTCTAACACACATTGCTTGGCTGTGGGAGATGGGTAAAGTAAAGACAATGAACCACCGTTTAGGCCAGTAGTTCTCATTGCTTTTTGGTCTTAGGATTCGTTGATAACCGCTAAAAGTTATTAGCAGAAACTAACACACCATTGTAAAGCAATTATACTCCAGTAAAGATGTTAAAAAAAAAAAAGGTTATTGAGGACTCCAAAGAGCTTTCGCTTATAAGGGTTACATATATTGCTAATACAGAAAATAAAACTAAGAAGATTCTGAACTATTCTTAATTTATTTAAAAACGATAATGATAAACTCATTGCATATTAACAGAACATTTTTCCTTAGGAGAAATAAAACCAAAAATAGTGGGAAAAGTGGCATTGTTTTACATTTATTAAAAACAAAAAAGAGGGCTTCCCTGGTGGCGCAGTGGTTGAGAGTCCGCCTGCCGATGCAGGGGACGCGGGTTCGTGCCCCGGTCCGGGAAGATCCCACATGCCGCGGAGCGGCTGGGCCCGTGAGCCATGGCCGCTGAGCCTGCGCATCCGGGGCCTGTGCTCCGCAACCGGAGAGGCCACAACAGTGAGAGGCCCGCGTACCACAAAAAAAAAAAAAAAAGAATGAAACTCATGCCTTGCTGTTGCGTCCTGTCTTCTAACTTCCTTTCCTTTCCTCTTTCCAACCGTAGTTGACTCTGAAAACCTGATCTCAGGGAGGTCAGCTTTCTCAACATGGCCACAGGTATTGCCCAGCAGAAGGCCATCAACAACCTTAGGGAGGGCTCTTGGGGCGCTCGGGTGACACCCCAGCCCTTCACTGTAGAAGAAAGGACCCTGTCAGGTTGACTCAAGGGATACTGGCAGATGCTAGAAACAGTCTGAGCAACGCAGACTCAGGAAGACAAATCACTTTTGCAGTGAACCCCTCACCGAGGGCAAGCTGTCTAGAAGTACGGTGGCGGGAGGTTGTCCGCCCCTGACCCCTGGATGAGTCACAGGGAGCGGACCACCCCGTGCATTTTTCTTTCACACACTTGCCTGTGTCATGACCCCCGCATTCTTATTCATTGCTTGTCTAAGTAGACAGACCACTTGAACCTCACTGTAGGGTCTGGACTGACTGGGCCCAGGGAAGGGAGGTGTCCTGTAGCATCACACACGGAGGTGAGGAAGAAACCAAGCGCCCCAGGGCCACTGGTGCAGAGCACAACTTCTTTGTCCCTGAGCAGTGCCATGGAATTGGATTTTCCCCCCGAAACCGCAACGCAGTCAGGCCCCAAAGATAAGACCATCTGCTTGACACCTGGACCCCCAGTTCCATATTGTGTGCCTTCTGCCCTTCAGGGGCCCCACCCTGTCCCCAACACCCTCCCTCCACCTGGCAGCTTCGCCCTTTAGCATCTGGGTTTTTGGTTTTTTTTTTTTTTTTTTTTTTTTGCGGTACGTGGGCCTCTCACTGTCGTGGCCTCTCCCGTTGCAGAGCACAGGCTCCGGACACGCAGGCTCAGCGGCCGTGGCTCACGGGCCCAGCCGCTCCGCGGCAAGTGGGATCTTCCCGGACCGGGGCACGAACCCGTGTCCCCTGCATCGGCAGGCGGATTCTCAACCACTGTGCCACCAGGGAAGCCTGCATCTGGCATTTTTGCCAGTAGAAACGCCCACCAGGTGTCACAGGCACTGGCTATCTTCTCCTACTGGTCCCCCTTCTCAGAAGCTCAGTTTGGCTCATTTATACTTTTCCTCTGTGTGCCTCGTGATGACTCCGCGCTCCCCTGACACCATTCTCATCCCTTCCTTGCTACTCGTGCAGGAGTGGCCCATGGGATGGATCTCAACCAAAACCTCTGGTCAACAGTGTGAAAGTCTTCAAGCATAGGGAGGTGCTTCCCGACTAGCTGTGGGAAAGCCAGAGGCCCTTTTTCAACTGCCCAAGCCTCTCCAAACATCGGTGCAGCTCCCTGGGAAGCAACATTAACTCTTGTTCCTGGAGTACCGCGTGGGAGCTGGGTGGGATGCTGGGAGATGATAGAAAATATATATTTGTCTCTGCCCCCGGTTCCTGGCACAGAGCTCCTAAAACTCTTGTAATTTCCTAAGTGATAAAAACACTAGCATCTTTTGTTCTAATGAGGCAACTCTGAGTGGGCTCCTAGAAGGGGGCTGGTCCTGGAAAGACCAAGGCATGATTAGAAGCTTGGAGTTTTCAGCCCCACCCCATCCACCAGAGAGGGGGTGGAAATGGAGTTAATGATGGATCATGCCCGCGTGAGGAAGCCTCCATACAATCCCAACAGTAGGGGGTTCAGAGAGCTTCCAGGTTGGCAAATACATCCACACTGGGAGGGTGATACACCCCCATTTTCCCCCAGACCTCACCCATGTATCTCTTCATCTGGCTGGTCACCTGTATCCTTTATCATATCCTTTAATAGACTGGTAAACATAAGTAGGCGTTTCCCTGAGTTCTGTGAGCCACTTTAGCAAATTAATTGAACCTGAGGAGGAGGTCATGCGACTGCGATTTGTAGCCAAATTCGACAGAAACTGTGAGGAACCTGGAGGCCTGTGACTTGCAACTGGCATCTGAAGTGGGTGGGAACAGTCTCGGGGGCGCTGAGCCCATACCTATGGGATCTGACACTCTCTCCAGGTATTGTGTCAGAACTAAGTTAAATTGTAGGACACCCAGCTGCTGTCACAGAGGATTGTTCAATGTGGGGAAACCCTGCCACCCGCTGCTCTCAGAAGTGTCGTGAGTGTCCTGTGTGAGCAGTAAAGGAGACTCACAGAAAGAGAAACACAGAAGGACGTGGAAAACTGGGATATGCACTACAGAGGAGACTTTTTCCTTTCTAGATGCATTTGTGATTTGCGTGATGTGTCCATTTCAGAGAGATCTGCCAGGAATGTTCAGGGGACTTGATTAATTTTGACCCAGTTTGGTATTTGCTTTAAGTTCCATTAAATCTACCACCTCGAAATACAATTTTCTTAATTAGGAATCTGCAAAGGGGTTTTTTTTAATGGGTTTTAGTGCATTTCCAGGATGTTAATAAGGCAAGAGCTCCGAGTGACAGCAGCTGCGGGCTCTTTGTGAGGCAGTTATTATTTCCATCGTTAAAACCCCACTCATTGTCGTCACAGGGAGACCATTCAAACCTTGCTGTGAAGGGGACACAGGGTACCACACAGTCCTCCAAGACAGAGCTTCTAAACTTTTATAACGCAGGCCCCTTCTTGTGAATGTACAAATCGCACCCTGTTCCCACCCCACCCTCAAATCCTGAAAGGTCCCCAGCTGAAAGTCACTATACATTTGCTACTTCCTTCACCCAAAACACTTCTCTTGAGCTTTCCTTTGGGTTGTTCACACTGCAAGGACTAATAGCTTTTAAAACCTACTTCGTAATACTAAATGTTTCTGTAATGTCGACTAGGCTTTTTTCACACCAGCATACATGGCTCCTTCCATGTCCCTGACTGGGATGAAATCTGCGGGTAGACGCCCTCCTCCTAGACAATCTCTGCTCTAAGAAACAACCTCCTGAGAGCAGAGAGTTAGGGCTTTTCGTGTTGGTTTTGCTGATGTTTAAGCCTGGACCACCACCGCTTTCTGCAGGGACACAGGAGGGTAAGGGAACATTGGGGCTTGACGTGGGGAAGTAGCCGTTGACAACACCATCGAATTTCCTGGAACAGTTGACTTGGGAAAATCATCAGCAAATTAGATACGTTAGAATGGGGGCGAGTTACCCAGGGCCGCTGGACCACTCCAGCCCACCCCACTTCTCCCTGCTGCCTGGGTTTTAGTTTCAGAATGAAAGGTTAGAAACATGCTCAGATATTGTGTCATCAGCAACCTTTTCGTTGTCAATGTTCTCATCCGTATTTGCAGGGATCAGCTGTTGCCGCATCACCAACTGTCTCAACACTCAGTGGCTTAAAGAAATACTGATTTACTGTTAGTCACAGCTGAGCAGTCCATACCTTTTATTTACTGATGCTCTGATGTCTGGGGCCTCCGCGCTGACCCTGCAGGGACCGCCCCCCCAAGGTTGGCTAATTCCTAGAGACAGTAGGTGACTCACCTGCACGTGTACCTTTCACATGCAAACCAACCAATCCACAGCCCACATCCTAACCACCACCTTTATGGGGCTCCCACACTCTGGGCCACTGTCCTCTGCCCTAACCACCACGGGGCCAGGTACCAGACAACTAGGGACAGCCCCAATGCCCCAGAGCCCGCTGAAATTACTGGAACTAGCAAACCCTAAGCTGGACTACCCCGCCTCGATCATTCCTTCCATGGAAACCACAGTACGGCCTCTTGCTCACGTCCCCCCAACTCCTGACTGACCCTGGTGCTTTCCCATGTGACCCCACCATAGTGTGGTGGGCCCCCTTCTCTTGGGATCTGTAAGTGTAACAAACTTTCTTTTCAATGGCAGTCATCGCCCGCTCTGTTTGCCTCACCATACCTGAACCATAGTACAACCTATATTTTAAATCTACAGTTTACAAGTCAGTGAGGCAGCCCTTCTGGACTCAGTAGAGCACCTGCAGTCAGCCATGGGTCCAGCAGACAGCTCTGCCGGTCTTGACCGTACTGCCATGTTTGTTTGGGGATTAGCTGCTCTGGCTGTAAACTTCTAGAATGTCCATGGCTGAGCCAGCTGGGCTCTCCCTCCTAAGGTCTCTCTCCCCCCAGCAGGCCAGCCTGGGCCTGGTCACGGGGCAGTGGCAGGGAGTCAAGGGAGTAGACCGGGCAGGACCTCTTCCAGCCTCAGCTTGGAATGGGCACACAGCACTTTCCCTGCATCCTGTTGGCCAAAGCAATCACAAAGCAGCCTAGATTCCAGGGGGAAAGAAATAGGCTCTACTGTTTGATGAAGGGGCAGCAGTGTCACATTGAAAATGGCCTGGACACGGTGGAGACATTTGCCAATCACTCCACCACCACGTTCCTCTGCTCAAAAGAACAAAATCTCTAAATACAATTTACCCTTGTGGACTCAAATAAAGCTATTGACATTTTAAATTAAAAAAGAAAAAAGGAGGAGGCGGCCTGTGTGTGAACAGCTCTTCACTGTTCCATTAGAACTAGAAATCGTCTCAGTGGGTGGAATCACATAAACATGAATGATTGGGACAAAATGTGGGAACCACTTGGAACACTTGTTAAAAATGCAGGTTCCTGGCCTCAAAACATCTAATTCAGTAAAACTCAGGGTGAGGTCGAGGAGTCTGTATGCTAACACACACTTCAGGGAACTCAAGGCAGGTGATCCTAAATACATTTGAAAAATGCTGGTGCCAGAAAATGTGTGTGTGTGTGTGTGTGTGTGTGTGTGTGTGATAATATCTCCATTTTACAAAAAGGAGACTAAAGGCTCTAAGGCCTAGACCTATTTAGTGACCTGTCCAGGTTCACTTAGAAGATTAACTGCAGAGCTGGGATTAGTACCCAAGTCTCTTGGCCCTTGACCTGTGACGTGTGGTTTGAAGGGTGCAGAGAGCCCCCATTCCCCTTAAAAGCATTTCCTCTTAGGTCTCGCCACAGTGCCTGAGGGTCTCCCATCAGCTATCCCTGGGCTCCTTTTCAGTGTGAGCAGGGTTATTCCCACCCATTTCCAGACCTTGCAGGGGGTCTAGAATGACTCGGGCACTGGGAAGGTGGGGTAACAGGGAAGGCAGACATGTTAAAACCTGCTGCCCTAAAAGTCTCACACCTTAGCTTAAACTGATGTCTTGTATTAGTTGCTAGCTACCAGCTTAGTCCTGGGGGAGCCTTTTTCATCCCTTGAAAGCAAGCAGTGAAAAGAGAGCAGGAGGGAGAAAGGAGGAGGAAGGAGGACATTTCTCTGATTGGTCCTCTCTCTACACAAGTGATCCTTGTACTCCCATGATGACGGGGCCAGCGCTGTGCCCATTTTACAGATGGAGAAACAAGGATGCACAGAAGCCTACCCATACTTCCAGAGAGAGACTGGACCCCGCCTCTCCTGCCCTCCTCCTGGAAAATGACGATTTGACAAATAGAAATCCCCAAAAGGCTTCGATTTGGTGTTGTTCCTCAGGACCCTGGAAGAGGTATTGATGGGTTTCTCTGGAAGGAAAGTGAGGAATCAGCTCAGTTTTAAGATGAACTAGGTCTTCAAGCTTGATGTGGAAAATGACACCCAGGACATACCCCCAGCTGGGAATTTGTGATAATACAGTTCTACCCCGACTGCCCTTAGACGTAGTGCAATGTTGTCAGGAAGACAGAAATGCAGCCCTGCGCCCAGTCTGCTCAGAACTGTAAGCAACAGTGTCTGATCACTCCTCAGACTGTTGAAGGAAAACAGTCTTCATCAATTTGGCACTGGCCTCATCTCTGAGTTGTTCCCCTGGGGCTCTGTGGCCACTTCAGACGGTGTATTAGTCAGGTTCTCAAAGAGGATATCTGTAGATGTTACATTATTACCTCTCAATAGATAGATAGATAGATACATAGGTAGATAGATAGGTGGATACGTAGGTAGATAGACGGATACATAGGTAGATGGATACATATTTGATAGATAGATGGATACATGGGTAGATAGATAGATAGACAGATAGATATAGAGAGATTTATCTTAAGAAATTGGCTCATGCCACTGTGGGGCTGACAAGTCCAAAATCTGCAGGGCAGGCTGGCTGGAGACCAAGGGAAGAGCTGACGTCGCAGTTCAAGCCTGAAGAGCATCAGCTGGCAGAATTCCTTGTCCCCCAGGTACCTCAATATTTTTTCTATTAAGACCTTCAACTGATCGGATGAGGTCCACGCCCATTATGGAGGGTAATGTGGTTTACTCACAGTCTCCCAATATGAATGTGAACCTCATCTAGAAATACCTTCACAGCCACGTCTAGACTGGTGTTTGTCCAAGACCTGGGTCCCATAGCCTAGCCCGGTTGACACATGAAATTAGCTCACAGCTGGACGGGGAGTATCGAGATGAGGGTGGGGATCTGTGCCCAGAAACAGGCTTAATGCTGAGCTGGATGTGATGGGAGGGAAACAGCACAGCGGTGCAGCCCCTGCACCTGCACCTCCGCGGACAGGGTCAAGAGCTGGTGTGGCCTCCCACGCAGCGAGCTGATTCCTTCCGACTGTGTTTTGAGCACACTGGACTCTTGCTGCCGGGATGAGATGGCCTGGCTCCCTTACCCCTCCGCCTCCTTGTGTGTGCTGGACACCCCGTCCTCCCAAAGGTACCCCCAGCACACAGGCGGGAGCACACACACAAACCAGCTCCCAGAGGGACCCACAGAGGGCCTCGGAGTGACAGGAGCCCTGGATTGCTCTGCATGGCGGCTCCTTGATGGTTATGCATGCGGCCAACCTGGTCCCTGGGAGCCGCGGTCCCAGGAGTGCGACAGAAGAGCTGGGGCAAGTCCAAAGGGGATGCTTTCAAGCAGCGTGAAACCCAGAGAAATGTCAGCGCCGGACACAGTAGGAACGCGCCTCCTTGTTCTCTCTAATGAGCTTCTGCCTCAAAGACGGGAGGGGGCGGGGACACCGTGGGGGGAGGTATAGGGGTTGGGCGGGGCTGCCAGCGACTCAGGGGAGGTGGAGGGAGGGGGCAGGGGGAGGGGGGAAGAGCTGGAGAGGAGAAGCGGGGGAGGGCGGTGACCCTCCGCAGCAGAGAGTTCCGGCTCTGGTCTCTATACAAGACAGAGTGAGCTGGAGACACGTCCCGTCACCCGGAGCCCCGCGGGATCAGGGCTTGACTGGGGCCACGCTGGATGTCATTACCCGGATATTCCCGGCGACAGTCGGCTATGTTTAGCCTCAGTTATCTGAATAACTTACTTGAATATCTCTAACCGGAGGTAAAATTTGATTGGAAAAGTAGAGAAATGTAAAGACCTGGGGAGGGAATTCCGGAAGCAGGGCTGGCCTGAGGCAAAATCGGAGCTTGGCGCTTTGTGTCTTTCCCTGGACCCCTGTCTGCAGGTGACCTTCCCACTCTGTGCCCCGTCCCCACTCCTCAAGGACCTCCGTGCACCGGGGTCGCTCACCTGTGACTCGACCTGCACCAGGGTCACCTGTAAGGTGGTAATGATGCTAACAGTCACTGTGCTCTGACCATGCACCCCTAACATATAGCATCTCATTGAGGAATTAAAAGTCCCATTTTACAGGTCTGTGACACACATGCTAGTGATTCAGACCTCCCTCCACCTCAGAAGTCCATGTCAGGGCCCCTCTGCAGTTCCCCTCGTGCTGTTTCTGATAAAATACTGAGCTGTCAAAGCCCAGAAGACCTCAGTGCTCACCCGGTTGACCCCCTTCATTGTACACGAGAGGAAGCTGAGGCCCAGGGAAGTTGAGGGACCTCTGTAAGGCTGCACAGCTGGTTGGCGGCACGGTCAGGACTAGAACGCAGGCGACCGGACTCCTAGGGTTGCCAAGATTCCTGTTTGTGGAGAAGAGCTGATAGACTCATTCACACCGTGATGTTCAGTGATGTTCGTGACTGAGAACAGCTTAATCCCGCCACCCTGCATTTTAATCCCATTCTCTGCATTTTTACTGAGAAAGGAAACTGTCAAACACTGGCCAAGTAGGGCCTAAGAGGCTGGGTTAAGGGAGCTTAAAGTTAGGGGCCGAGGAAACACATTTTGGCTCCTCGGATCGTAACACATGGGCATCGGCTCTGATGCTTACTTAGTGGGCTAGAGCTGCAGAATAATTTACCCACCATACTGCCTTAGGGTCTGGCTGGAGTGACTGAGAAACTCTTAGAAGCTTTGACATGGGAGGGAACTCGGAGACTGTCCGATTGTGGAATGGCAAACGTAGCACCCGACCCATGGACGGCATACCAATCAATCCCAGATCCCCGGCTCCCATCACCGCTGAGAAGGGGCTGGTTCTGAATCCCTTTCACCCAAGAGCTCTAGCAGTTAATGACAGTAGATTCAGGCATTGTAATCAAACTGTGACTTGTGGACCAGCAGCCGTGGCATCACCCCAGAGCTGGTTAGCAATACAGAATCTCGACCTCGCTTCATATCTACCAAATCAGAATCTACCTTTCACAAGCTTCTGGGGGGTCCACATGCACAGTGAGTGTTCAGAAACACTGGGTTGGGTTTCCTGCTCTGCTGAAACACAGAGAATATTCTTAGAGTGATGGCACAAATACACTTTAGAAGTGGTAGCGCAGGGAATGAATGGGAGGGTCAGGAGACTGAAGCCAACCCCGCTGGGGTAACCCATGTCCCTAAGTAGCTGTGTGACCTGGAGGAAGGGGAGGAGGAGAAAAAAAATAGATCTAAAAAAGAGACAAAGGCACCTGAGCTATTTGGGGATCTTGCCTGATCCCGTACCTGACGTCTCCCCACACTGCCCGCCTCTTCGAGAGATCGTCACTGGGTCTCCCCAGGGCTGGAACCCAGCACCACTATCATCCCACCAGGATGAATTCCCCCTAATGTTTTGGTAAAATACAACTGGCCTCTTGGAATCCCCAGGCAAACCAGCCATGGCTCAGTTTGACAGAAGGTTACTTTACCTGACACAGGAGTGAGGTTCTTAAACCAATATTTGAAAAGTGGCCTTGTACTCTTGTTGAAGTCATAGCATAATTTATTGGGAAGATCACAGGAAAAATGAGACCTATAAGAATGGGCACCCCAAATGCATGCTTGCAGAGCTATCTCCCAAGGAGCCTGTTAAACTCAAAACATTTAACAAATAAACCAGCCAATCAGAATGGATTCCTGGCCATAAATTCTTGGGACTGGGAAGGCAGCCCTGCAGGCTGGGTTTCTATCAGCCCTGCTTAGGGCCCTGAGGTGTGCCTGACATGCTAGTTTCTTGACCACTGGTTCTCCCTTCCTCTGCGAGTCTGTTGATTAAACGTAGCAAAACCAGGATTTTCAGGACCCCTGAAAGTAAAATGACCAAGAATTCTGAGCTGACATGTGTGGTTACAGGGTAGACAAGCACCCATCTCCGGGACCGTATCCTCTCCCGGGCAGTCTAGGGAGTGGGCTGTTCCCATGGTAACCGGATGGTTTATGAGATATGAATTCAATCTTGTGCTTACTATCAGTGCCAGTAGAGTTGTTTTTTCCTTTGCCAGGCCTCTGAGTCCTGGGGAAATGTGATGCCCTGGCCAAAGGAGAGAAGGATCCAGCCTTTGATTTCTAAGTCTTACGGGGCTCTTTATCTGAAAAGGGAAAGTTTCTGATGAATGAGTGACACAGGGCAGAAGGTATGGCTCAATCTTGGGGGGTGGGATTAATAAACAGTTTGGTGAGGGGGGCGGTCCGCATGTGCTGGAGACCTGAGCCCCAAATATTCAGAGCGCCCATAGGGAAGGATGGCTTCTTGGAGGGCCGAGGGAGCCTGGACTCTAGGGTCTTTTTACCAAAGTGTGGTCCATGAACAGCAATGACCATCACCTGAGGACTCATCAGAAATGCAGAATCTGGGGCCCCTACCAGACCCATTGGATCAAATCTTATTTAACTAGATGGCCATGTGTCTCATGTACACATTAGAGGGTGAGAACTTCTGTAGGTTCCACTGCTTGGGGCCTTGGCAGTGATGCCAAGACAAACTCAGAGCAAAGGAAGAAAATGGGGCTGCATCATCAGAATGCTCCCCACTGGCCTTGGACGAGATACCTTAGAGCAGCAGTCAGAAGCCATCCTCCAGTTTCCCGGGCTGTGAAAGCACTAGCGTCTCCTTACCACCAAAGTGGAGGGGTCCTCCAAGACATGACTGAGATGGAATTTCCCATCAACCCTAAAGGTGACTTAGTGAATTTACACAACGTAAAGACACCTGATGTGCCATCCACCTGGGTGCTGTGGAGTCAGTTTAAAGCCTTTACGTGGTTAAATGGATTTCCCGACGAGTTGTGTGTGTGAAATACCTCTTCCCGACTATCAACGCATTCAATAGGTTTTCATTCTTTTTGTTGAAAATTCACCAAGATGCGTGTAAGTAGTTTTGCTGCATAACAATCTCTAGATCTTCGTAGCTTAAAACAAATGTTCCTTTCCTTGCTCAGGGGCCTCAGGCTCCCTGGCTCTGCTGGGATCCGCTGGGCTTGACCCCGAGCCACAGGTGGAGTTCAGGTCTACTCCATGTGTCTCCACATGGCCACAGCCATCCAAGGCATGTTCTTTTTATTGCAGATGGCAGAAACCAGGCATCCAAGCAAAACCATAACGCATCTGCTAGCATCACACTTGTTCACATTTCATTGGCTGAATCAAGTCACGTGGCCACGCCCAGGTTAAGTGAGAAAGTCTGCTCCACCCAGTCTATTGAGAAGCAGTGCAACCGCATGGCAAGAGAGGAGAGAAATGGGAACAGAAATCCCATCTTGCACAATATCTTAGCCCATTTCCTGCCTTGGTAAACCTAATGCACCCAAGCAAGGCCGTCTGGAATGCTGAAGGCTCTGAGCAGCCAGGGTCAACCCAGGACCAAGAATGTGGGCAGGAAGAGAAGGCTGCTTTCTCCATAGAATGCTGAGGGTGTCCTTTTAAATACGCCCTGCTCATTTCTTATTAACCTGATTGGAAAGTAGCAAAAAACAAAAAAAAGAAAAACAAAAAACAGTTAACTTTGGGATTAATTTGTGTAGTTCTGGTTAGTCAAGATTTTCCTGATTGAAAGCAAATGGCTTTATTTTCTTTAATATTCAATAATCATGAATTTTAAGGAAAATTTAGTACAAGTTCAGAACATGCTTTCTTGTTTTTTTTTTTTTTTTTTTTTTGCGGTACGCGGGCCTCTCACTGTTGTGGCCTCTCCGGTTGCGGAGCACAGGCTCCGGACATGCAGGCTCAGCGGCCATGGCTCACGGGCCCAGCCGCTCCGTGGCATGTGGGATCTTCCCGGACCGGGGCACGAACCCGTGTCCCCTGCATCAGCAGGCAGACTCTCAACCACTGCGCCACCAGGGAAGCCCAGAACATGGTTCCTTATAGAAAAGTTTCAAATAAATAATATATGGTATAATTATAGCAACAAGGATGATGGCAAATTTTATTGAATGCTTACTATGTGCTAGACGTATTTAATCCTCAACCAACCCTATAAGTTAAGTTATATTATTATCCTCATTTTACAAATGAGGAAACTGAGACTTAATTACTAATTAAGTCATTTTCTCAGGGTCAGACAGCCAGCCAGAAGCATGAAAAGGCCTTGAAGTGAACATCTCTTAGCCTCATTGTTCTTGTCCATGAAATGAAGATAAGAATCCCCACCCTGATATTATTAGCTATAAAGGTAAAATCTATAACAGCCAGGTATATTGTAGGCTTTCTATTAATGATGCCTGCTTTAAAGGAACACAGCTGCTTGACCTGTAACAGGAAGGCAATCCCTGCACCCCTTCCTCCCTGTAGAAAACAGGTTTAACTATTCTGATAATCAACTCCCTAGAAGGATTAACAACAGATAACAAAATTATTATTTGCTTCCAAGCTTCTCTCCAAAATGCTAAATAAGGACTTGCAAACAATATTAAGGTAAGATGGAGGAGTTTCTAAGAGAGAAGTACTGTGCATTCATCTCTTTCCTCTGGTAGGAGGGGGAGGTTCAAGACAAGGGTGGAAGAACTGAAAAGAAGTGGTTAAACGCGTATCAGTCTTTTCCTAGGAGCTAGCTGATGGGATCTCTCCCAGGCTGGGGAATGGGGGCCTGACAGCAGCAAAAAGCCCACATACCAGAGAAATCAGCCATCACCCTATGTTTGGTATCTAGACTAAAGATGCCATTCCTGCTGCAAATCCATTTATAATCCCTAAAGACGTATAAAATCCAAAGACCATAAGAGAACGTCACCAGCAAGTTGAGAAGTCATAAGAAGGAACTTAACATGCCTCTTTGTGGAGTGTGTTTAAAAGAGAATCAACCACAGACCCCATAGCCATTGAAAGGATAAGAAATACTACGAACAAGTCCACATGCATAAGTTCAACAACTTGGATGAAACGGACCACTTCCCTGAAAACCACAAATTATCCAAACTCAACCAAGGTGAAATAGACAACCTGAATGGTTCTATAACTATAAAATCAATTAAATGTATAGTTAAAAACCTCCCACAAAAGAAATCTCCAGGCCAAGATAGTTTCACTGGCAAATTCTACCAAACATATAAGAAATAACATTCAACATACACAATCTATTCCAGGGCGCAGAAGAGGAAGGAAATGTCCCAACTAATTTTACGAGGCCGGTTTTATCAAAACCAGACAAAGACAATACAAAAAATTAAAACTGTAGACCAATATCTCTCATGAATTTAGGTGCAGGACTACTCAGCACAAGATTAGCAAATTGAATTCAGGATTATATAAAAGGGGCTGAGTCAGGAAGAGGGTGTGACTTGGGCAAGACAGAACAAGAGAGTCTTTGGGGTGATGGGATTGTTCTACATCCTGATTGTAGTGGAGGTTTGCAGATCAAAGGTGTGTTTTAATTCATGGAACTGTACATACAGAAAAAGTCAATTTTGATGTATCTTAATTTTTATTTTTTATATATTTTCTCAAAATAAAAAGTTTAATTAAAAAATCAATTGGATATAAAATCCACAAAGAGATTTAATTACATTGAAACACTTACGCAAAGCCCCACCCATCTATTGCACTTGTAAATACCGCATTTGCCTGGTCTGGAGAGAAGGAGAGGGGAGGATCACCCGGGTCCTCGACGCCAGTGCTCCACTCACACACTTGCTCTCCTTGCTCAGAATTTGGCTTCGCTTGGGACTCAGCCTCCCTCTGCTCTTTCCTCTAGCACTTTAGAAGTAAAAAGAGTTCCCGTGAGTGCATTAATCTTTTGCATAATGTAGTGGAATGGCACTGGATTTCACAGTGATCCCTCGGACCTGTTCATCCTCTCTGCTGTCCATGGACCTTAACTTGCCTGCCAGGCGGCTGGAGGTGATGCCATTGTAGATACAAGACAGTCAGCCAGAGTAGCTTTTCCATGGTCAACATGAGCCAAAACACAGATATTCCCGATGTCAGCCGTGTTTTTCTGGAGTTGAATCATCTTATCCAAACTGTTGAGCACCACGGTCACTTATTTCCTGTGACGGCTGCCGCCGCCCAGCCAGCCCAGCTCGAATCACAGCGCCGACCACACCACGCGCATCACAAGCGCCCTGACTTCCGCGTCCACCTTACGCCGGCGCGCCGGGGCTATCTTAATTTTTAAACACACTTAAAGTCCTATTTCTTGGGGGGATAGATTTCTTAATCAGAAAAAAATACACACCGTGGTAGGCATGGTTATTGTACCCAAATATCCATGCTCCCTGTCTTCTTTGTGATAACGAGTCCTCTCTGTGTGAGTGCTGGAAGGGCACACAGCTGCCCAGCTAGAGCCTGGTTCCCACCTCCCGTGCAGCTACGTGCAGCCCTGTAACTAACTAGGTTTTGGCTAGTGAGATATGAGTACCTCCTTGAAAAAGAAGGTAAGTACACCCTCCTTAACCTTCCCCGTCTTCTCCTGGAGGTGGTGCTGGTGAGCTACTCGCAGCCAGAGGATGAGGCCAAGAGGAGCAGGTGCCTTGGGTCAAAGGACAGCCATCTGTTGACGAAGGCAGCCGTGCAGGGCTAGCTGGGAAACCGGATGACTTCACAGAGTGGAGCCCAACCTCCTGTGCTGGACCGGTAACGTGCGATAAAAAGAAACTTTGAACTTGTATAGATTAATGCGTCTTGCCGTCTCTTTGTTAGAGCTGCTTAATCCTTCCCATAATTAATATACATATTCATTGTTGAAAATTTGCAAGGGTAAAATAAAAGTCATCCAGAGTCCTGGACATGGGAGACGGGATATGGGGATAGATTTCCTTTTCAGCCCTTCGATTGAAGTAACCTGCGCAGGAAACACCACTGTCCGGAGATGCCACTGCTAACACACTAATATTTAGCACCAGAGTAAACCCAGGTTTGCAGCCAAGTGCTGTTCAGGCTCTGTTCCTGTACCATCCCTAGTGAAGGGAATTAGTACAATCAAATAGTTAAGAGCTTGGTGTTCGGAGCTGGAAAGCAGTGCGTTCAAGTCCTAGCTCCACTTCTTACTACCTCTGTGACCTTGGGCAGGTGTCTTAATGTCTCAGAATTTCAGTTTCCTCTGCCCTAAAATGGGACTAAACAATAGCACCTTCCTCGTGGAGTTGTCATGAGAATTAAATGTGATGATAGACAGAAAGGTCCTGGCACGTCGTAAGTTCTCAATAAGTGGGAACTATTGAAGCATTTTTTCATACGCTGCATGTCAACTAAGTGCCTACTGTGTGCAAGGCACGTTTCTATGCATTGGGCTGCAGAGTGACACAAAAAAGATCCTTGCACCCCTGGAGCTTACCTTCCAGTGGAGGCGACAGACGCTAAACAACATTTTAAAACAATAGCTCTGATGAAATTAAGATGGATGGAGAGTGACGTTGTTAGTTGTGATAATAGCTCTGACTTGCATGGGGATGTTTGGATCCAGTATCCTCCCTCGGTCCTGTAGGTCATGCAGAAAGCTGTGCAAGTGGGTGTGGGCAGTGAGGACATTCAGGGACTCGTGCAGGAGAGCCCATGCAGAGCTCCACCCCGTGGCCTGTGCCAGGCGCCCTGCTCTGGGTGGTGTGTGCGCCCTCACTGAGTGTGGAGGATGAGCCTGGAATTCTAAGGACAATGGCAGGCGACAGAAGCCTCTGGTACCGCAACAAAGCTTCAGATCTTCCAGCCCCTCTCCCGGCAGCATAGGTCGATCCCCTTTAGGGACCACTAGCAAACAAAGTTAACTTTTCCGACCTAATGGATGGCAGGCTGTTTTCTCTGAGATGAATTTCTCTATCGATGGATCAAGAACTGAACAGCAGTTCTCAACCCTGTAGTTCATCAGAATCACGTCTAGATCTTTAAAAAGCAGCAACACACAAGCCCTCACGTTCCCAGACAGTGTGCTTCGGTGCAGCTCTGGGATGAAGACTGGGCGCGCTTGGCAATGTTCCGAAGTGGCTTAGATGTGCCCTCAAGGTTGGGAGCCACCCGCTCTAGATCTGATTTTCGTCCCTAGACCAATCACAGACCACCTGTTGCCCCCAGGCAAGAATGGTCCAGATGCTGTGACTCTGTAGGGCCGTCCTGTCACCCTCCCCACCGAAGTTTAGAGAAAGGTGACCATGATAGAGAAGGAACTAGGAACATTCCCATTGGAGAAGCAGGCTGCTTCCCCGTGCTGAGGAGTCCTTCAGTCATGCTCTCCCTATAGCCTGGGATGTTCTCTCCTCCATTTCTCCACGGCCTCTCCAAGGCCCAACCAAACTGCAGGCTCTCCCCTTCCAAACCTCCTCTCTGGCAACAGCAGCCCCCAAGAGCCTCTGCTTTCTTTGGCCCCTCTCGGTAGTAACTGGGTTTTACAGTCTGTAACGGATCACTGCATATGTTACGTTATTTAACACTCTCAACACCCTATGAGACAAATGCTACAACCATTTTACAGAGGGAGAAGCCACAAATTTAGATGGTTTTAAATGAGTTGCAAAGACCCCTTAACCTGCAACTGGCAGGTCTGGAGCCCAGGTCTTCTGCCTTCAACCTGCTCTTAATTTCTACCCTACCTGGCAGGTTCCTTTAGGCAGCATCCTACCACTTGACCTCTTAATTTCTGTGGGTGTCAAGGTTGTTAGCTTAGCCTTCCCAAGTACTTGATTATAAACTTTGCATTTTGTTTTCCTCCTGTGTTGTCTATTGTGATAGAATGGTTTATTCATGATAGTACCAATTCGAATACATTTATTAAATTTATTTATTAAATATATTGTTCACCTAGTGCCTAATTGAAAATGATATTCACCAAAAAAAATTATTTTTCATTTTCTTGGAAATATTGACTACACAAAGGAAGGCACACTTTTCTAGCTTTAGTTCTAAGTTCCAGATTTTGAGAACCGACACAGACATGGGCCAGGCTAAGCTGGTCTTCCTGATTGGTTTACTGTGAGCATAGGAGGCTCAGGGTAATGAGGGTTTGCGTGCTGTTGTATCTTTAACAAGGCTCTTCATGCAGTCACATTTTCCTCCACATCAGCTTCTATGTGGGCATTCATTTAGTCTAGGTGCCAGAAGGTCTCAAGATAGCAATAAGTCACTTTTTCTGGAAGGTCGGTGGCCTCATCACTTTCACATTTTCTTGCAGGAAAATTGCAAATGATTAACTGAAGGTACAGAGTCATCTGGAAGGGACATTCAAACGATTTGCACATTGAGTAAACAACATTACCTTCGCCTCATCCTCAGGATGAATTTTTTTTAGGACCCATCACTTTAACATGCATTGATAGAAACGATCAGGTTGCAAATCTTTAAGCAATTGTTAATTTCATTTGAATCCCAAGGATACCAGCACAGAAGGTTTGGCAAAGGGCATTTCCTATTGTCCTCTCACATAGCTCAGATTTCTTCATCTTTCACAGCAGTCAAGTGAAGCAGCGCCGTTGGATGTGGAGGGAACTGGTGGGCTGCCAGCTGTGGCATTGTGTGGACCTGGAGATATTTCCAATTAGACGAGAGTAGGAGGCTGCCTCTGAGAGAGATGACTACTCCGTTTGTGCTGTGAAAGGGAAGAGAATTTGACCCTCTGGGGAGAAAGTTCACCGTCGAGAAATAGCTACATTCCCATTAAGTCTCCCACAAGGGATCCATGCAGCAGACTAGACTGTAGACCTTCCCTCTCCACGGCTGAGCTGAAGCCGAGCGTGGCGAGACCACGCTGGGTCCCTGTAGCTAACAGAGTTCCCACGGGTGCTTCCCACCTCTGTACTTTTGCACAGTGTCTCCTCCTACCCCAGATGGGAATAGCAGTGGACTAGACACCGAAGAAGAAAATATATGAACCTGAAGATGAATGCATAGCAGAATAAACTATCCAAAATGTATATCAGAGAGGGAAAAAAAACTTTTAAAAGTTAACTTTTAAAGCCATCAGTAACTTCTGGGACAAATCAGGAAGTCTAACGTACATGCAGTTGGAGTCCCCAAAAAGAGGGAAAGAGGAAGAAGAAAAAAAAATGAAGAAATAATATTTTCAAATTTTATGAGAACTATAAACCCAGAAATCCATGAATAGCTACAAAACTGAAGGAGGATGAACACAAAGAAAACCATACGAAATCACACCACAATCAAATTCCTGAATCCCAATCGTGAAGAGATCATCTTAAAAGAATCCGGACAAAAAAAGACATTTTAAATACAAAAAGAACAAAGATGAGAGTGACTAGATTTTTAGGAAGAAACGGAAAAAACAGAAGAGAGTGGAACAAAATATTTAACATACTAAAACAAAGAAAAGGATCAACCTAGAATTATGTGCCCAGTAAACGTCTTTTAAATAAAGAAAAACGGAGACTTTTCAGACAAACAAAAGCTAAGATATTCTTTATCAGCAGACTTGTACCGTGAAAAGTGGTAAATACAGTTCTTCAAGGTGAAGGAAAATGAAACCTTATGGAAACTTGTATTTATACAAAGAAATAAAGAGCAACAGAAAATTTAAACGTGTGTAAGTATGAAAATTTTTTTAGTTAAAAAATACTCCTTAAAAGATAACTGGCTGTTTAAAGCAAAAATAATAAGAATGTATTGTGGGGTTTATAGTATAGAAATAAAATGCATGACAGTAGCACAAAAGATGGGAGGGGAAATGGAAGTATATTTTTAAGGTTCTTATATGTGAGAAATATCATTAAAGGTAGGCTTTTATTATTATTTTTTGCCACACCATGTGGCATGTGAGATCTTAGTATTCCAACCAGGGATTGAACCCATGCCCCCTGCAGTGGAAGCACGGAGTCTTAACCACTGGACTGCCAGGGAAGTCCAAGTAGGCTTTTATTATTAAAGATGAATATGATAAACTCTAAAACACACAAACACACCCTAAAACAAAAGAGATCGCTAATAAGCCAATGGTGGAGATAAAAAAAAGAGAAGAAAATATATTCAATACAAAATAAGGAGGAAAGGAGAAAAAAAGAAACAAAGAAGAGGTGGAAAATATTGTTTAAAAATAGAAAACAAATAAGATGATAAACTTAAACCCAACCATATCAATAATTACATTAAATGTGAATGACCTAAACCTATGCCGTCAATACACTAGCCACTAGCCACATGGGACTCTTTAAATTAATTAAAATTTTAATAAAATGAACAATTTAGTTCTTCAGTCACACTATCAATATTTCAAGTACTTAATAGCCACCTAGTTAGTGGCTAGCCTATTGGACAGATCATTTATAACATTTCCATCATCACAGAAAGCTCTATCGGAAAAGGCTGGTCTAAATACTCCAGTTAAAAGCAAAGATTATGAGACTGAATTTTTTTTAAAAAGCCATCTTCCAGAAGAAAATATACACACACAAACACATATATATGAGGGTGGGGTAGGGTCAAAAGTTAAAAGATATAAGAAGATTTACCATGTAAATACTAACCGTGAGAAAGCTGGAATGGTTCTATTAACGTCAGACAAAGCAGATTTGTGAAAAAGGCACATAACCAGAGATAAAGAGGACCCTTTCAAAATGATAAATTGATCATGTTACTTAATCTCTACGATATTACAGAAGACTTAAACATACTAAAGATGTTTGTACCTCATAACAGAAATTCAAAGCCCATGAAACACTGCACTGGACATACCCTCCTGCATGAAACATCATATGAACAAAATACGTGAAACAATGGTTTTCAAGCATTGGACATCAGACAACAGAGGATAGGGAGCCCTGAAGGACAGGAAATGAACGAGGTGAGCCCTGTAATTGCCTCATCTACAGGCCCTGCTGCAGGGATGGGGAACTCAGGTGGAGCCTGGTGGGCTCCCCGAGTGGAGGAGACAGAGCTAGTGGTCCAAGGAGATGAAAGTGGCTGCGGATTACAGGGCAGATGCCGGAGGAAAGAGAGAGACTCCAGAGATGGACAGCACTCCCCATCAGTTAGTAAGCAGTGCACTGATCAGCGAAAATGTGTAAGCCTGGGCAAAGAGCCACCCAAAAAGATTAGGGGAAACATTATCTGGGGCTGATACAAAACCAGGAATAGCGTCTGCTCACCAGACAGGAAAACCGCATAGTTGAGAGGGCTTTGGATAGAGTACTCAAAGGGTCTTGCCTACATGGTGTGCAAAGGCTAACCCTAAATTGATTTCGCAGGGCTATACATATGTCAGAACTGATCAGATTGTACACTGATATGTGCACAGTTTACTTCATGTTAATTATAGCTCAAAAAGCCACTTAAAAAAAAAGATATATATGAGTGATTTTATGCTAGTAAATCCAACAATAAGGATAAAATGAACAAATTCCTTGAAAAACATCAAGTACTAAAACTGTCTCAAAAAGAAATAAACAACTGAAGAATTGGATATGTGTTTGAGAAATTGAATTCATAATTATAACATTCTCACAAAGAAAATTATAGACATAGATGACTTCCCTGACAAGTTTTCTGAAACGTTTAAGGAAGGAATACACCAATCCTATTCAAATTCTTTCAGAAATTAGAGAAGGGAACACTTCCCAGCTTATTTCACGGGGCCAGCATTATCCTGATACCAAAACCAATAGGCAAATACATTACAAGAAAAGAAAATTACAGACAAACATCACTCATGAACATAAATTCAAAAATCCTTAAAGAATTTTAGGAAATCAATTCCAACTATATGTAAAACTAATAACACATCATGACCAACTGGGTTTTATCCCAGGAATGCAAGTTTCACTTAACATTGGAAAATTCATCAATGTAACTCACCATACTAGCAAACTAAATAATAATGAAAAACCAATAAGTTTAGGAAAATCATTTGACAAAATTTAAAACCAACTTGTGAAAAAAACTCTCAGCAAACTAGGGATAGAAGAGAATGTCAACCTAATAAAAGGCATCTGTGAGAAACCTACAACTAACATCATAGTAAGAGTAGTGATGAATAAAGAGTACGCTGCCCCCTAAGTTTAGGAATAAGACAGCGTGTCCATGTTTACGGCTTTTATTCAACATCACACCGGAGATCAAAGCCGGTGTAATAAGGCAAAGAAAAAAAGATATAAAAGGCACACAGATTGGAAAGGAAGAACTTCAGCTGTCGTTATTTGGAGACCGTATATTTGTATACAAAGAAAATCTTTAGAATCTGCAAAAAAGCTATTAGAACTGAATGAGTTTAGCAAGGTCACAGGATAAAATTCACAAATCATGGGCTCCCCTGGTGGCGCAGTGGTTGAGAGTCCGCCTGCCGATGCAGGGGACACGGGTTCGTGCCCCGGTCCGGGAGGATCCCACATGCCGCTCCGGCTGGGCCCGTGAGCCATGGCCGCTGAGCCTGCGCGTCCGGAGCCTGTGCTCCGCAACAGAAGAGGCCACAACAGTGAGAGGCCTGCATACCACAAAAAAACAAACAAACAAACAAAAAATTCACAAATCAGTAAACAAAACTAATTGTACTTCCATATACTAGCAACAATTGGAAATTGACATTTAAAAATAATACTATTTACAGTACCACCAAGACCCAGACATAGTTAGGGATAAATTTACACAAAATATTTCAAAGAAATAGACAATGTATACCATACAGCACTGCTGACAGAAATGAAAGAACACCTAAATAAACGGATAGTTATATCACGTTCACGGGAAAAAAGACTCTATTGTTAAGATGACAATTCTCCTCAAACTGATCTATAGACTTAATATAATCCCTAATTATCAACAGACTTCTTTTGTAAAGTTAGGTAATTCTGAAATTTATATAGAAATGCAAAGAATCTAGATTATCCCAAGAATTTTGAAAAACAATAAGAAAGTTAGAGTACTATAAAATTTACAGTTATCAAGACAATGTGGTATCCGTGTAAGAACAGATACGTTAACCAATAGAGCCAGAAAAGTGTCTAAATATTATATACCCACATATCAATTAATTGTTAACTAAGGGGCCAAGGTTATTTAATAGGAAAAAGAGAGTCCTTTCAACATATGGTCTATAACAACTGGATATTCATAATGAGAAAAAAATGAAGTTCAACCCCTTCCTCCCAGCATAAACAAATAAACTCATAATAAAACTCAAAATGGATCACAGACCTAAATGTAAAAGCTAAAATCATAAGGCTTTTAGAAGAAAATATTGGGGAATATGTTACTGACTTGGGAGCAGAGAATGGTTTCTTAGAAAAGACACAGAAAGCAATAACCATAAAAAGAAAAATTGAGACGTTACATAAAAAATTGAGACATTTAGGGGCTTTCCTGGTGGCACAGTGGTTAAGACTCCATGCTCCCAATGCAGAGGTCCCAGGTTCAATCCCTAGTCAGGGAACTAGACCCACTTGCATGCTGCAACTAAGAGTGCACATGCTACAACTAGGGAGCCCACGTGCCGCAACTAAGACCTGGTACAACCAAATAAATAAATATTTTTTAAATAAATAAATAAAATAAAAAAGATTGATGATACCAAGTGTTGGCAAGGACGTGGAGTGTGGCAGACAGACTTAAAGATGGTACCCAATGACCCCCTCTTCCTGGTGTTTCAGCCCCTGTGTACTCCCCTACCTTTGAGTGTGGATGGGACCTATGACTTGCTTACATCCAGTAGAATATGGCAAAGGTGATGGGGTGTCACTCTCGTGTTTACATTACATAAAATTGTGATTTCCATCTTGATGGCCAGCTGTCCCTAATGACCATCTCCTTTGCTGGGTTTGATGAAGGAAGCCTCCATGGGAAGATGCTCATGGGGCAAATGACTGAGTGTGGCCACTAGCCATCATCCAGCAGGGAGCAGAAGCCTCACAGCCCACAGGGAAGTGAATCCTGCCCACAACCACATGTGCTTGAAAGTGGATCCTTCCCCAGTCGAGCCTCAGATGAGCCCCAGCCTGCCAACACCTTAATTGCAGCCTCATGAGAGATCCCCAAACAAAGGACACAGTAAACACTGCCAAAATTCCTGACTTGCACAAACTGTGTGATAACAAATGAGTTGTTTTAAGCCTCTAAGTTTGTAGTAACTTGTTAGGCAGCAGTGGATGGAACCCATCGTACATTTTGGCGGGAGTGTAAAACGTCACAACCAAGTTTGGAAGAGAGTTTGGCAATTCCTTATAAATATGCATTTACTTGAAGACCCAGCAATTGCACTCTAGGTATCTATCCAAGAAAATTTTTTTGTGAACAGCCCCCTCAGGCAGGCTTATAAAAAGTGTACATAAAATAAACCCTTCACAATTGTCTCCCAGCCCATGCTTTCCTGGGAAATCCAAGTGTGGCAAAATAAAGGCAATCTAGCTGCGTCTCCGTCCCCACAGCTCCTTACCAGTCACCTTGGCCAAGCGAGTGAGCAGCGCTTTGTCAAGCTTACCCCAGGTATTCCTGCAGGTAGGCAAGCAGGTGTGGGAGGCTGAATGTTCATTCGCCCACAGACCCTAACGTTATAGGTTTGTGGAGAAGCAAGAATTAACAATCTAACGCTTTGTTTCCAATACAACATGAACGTTCAAAATTAGCTTTAAATATTGATCCCTCCTGTGTTTAAAACAGTTCAGTAAGATTTCCATCTACCCTGTTTTCTTGTGATCGCTGAGCAGCGGCCCCATGTAGCTGGTCTGGCCCCTTCCCCATTCTGGGGTGGAAAGCTACGCATCTTTGTATCAGAGACATTGCTCAGTTTTCTTCTTCGGTGTTTCTAGAGCACAGGAAGGAAGAGAAAGCTGCTTTGGGGGTGCTGTAGGTCTGTGTGGCTCAACCTGGGAGCAAAAAGACAGCTCAGTGGGGATGTGCAGGCTGGGGGTAGGGTCGGGGGCCGGGAACAAACACTGCTGTCCTGCTAAACCTTCCTCTTCCTTCCTTGGGTCATCAGTGGGGACAGACATGGTACAGCCAGGGGCCACACTGCATTCAGTCACGCCTCACACATTTTTTTTTCTTTTTTGCTAGCTGCAAGAAACTTACTTTATCTTTATTTTTTATTGAATTACAGTTGATTTACAATATTGTATTCGTTTCAGGTGTACAGCAAAGTGATTTGGATATATATATTTTTTTCAGATTCTTTTCCATTAGAGGCTATCCCAAGATATTGAATATAGTTCCCTGTGCTATACAGTAAATCCTTGTTGTTTATCTAACACATTTTTAATAATGCTGCGAATCTCTCCCAAAGCTCAATTCAAGTCAGAATGTGTGTATTCTCATCTACCATAAGGGGTCCTGGACACATCGAAGGGCACAGTGGGCTTTCTCCTGGCCCAAAATGTCTGCATCATATAATTTGTTTTTCTATCGACTTGCTACTTCACTCCCTTGATCTCCAGCAAGACACATCACACCTTTCTATAACTCAGGACCAAGGAGGGTGTCCCTCGAGGTGCGCAGAGCCGCCGAAAACAGAAAAGCCCTTACTGGGGCCCACGGAGACCCAGCAAGCAGATGGTGAAGCAGCCGGCAAAACCAAAGTCAACTGGCACTCAGCGATCTCTTTCTCGTCTGGCCCTCACGTTTGCTGGGCAGCTCTCAGGGCCCTCACACAGTGCCATCACCGCTGAGACGGCATAGGACAGACAGACGCAGGCCTGCCCCCGGAGGCTGAGCACTGGGATTTCAGTTTCAGAATCGGCCCGCCCCGTTCAGTCCGATCTGACTGCCCCGAGACCAGCCCCTTTCTGCTTGGTTACAACTGCACCCACCCAGCCCCACGGGCCTCTGGAGCTGGCTGCTCTGTTCCCGGGTCCCCAAGTGGCTGCCCCACAAAAATAGCCCAGAACTGAGAGGTTTCCCAGGACGCAGGACTTTTAGTGCTAAATGCAGAGCATCCCGGGCAAACCAGGCTGAGTCGGTCACCCTACTTCAGAATGAAACATTACCTTACAAGGAAGGCAAGGAGGGGTGGAGAAGCTCGGAGCAGCTCCTCACCTGGACCACACGGTGGGTCCATGCACCCCGCACAACTGCACTTCCCTGCAGCGCCTGTGTTCACACACAGACGTGGTGGAGTGGAATTTCACAAGCTGTAGCCCAGAAAAAAACAGGCCTCAGCGATGTCTGTAGCCCAAGTACACAGCGGTCCAGTGGACCCAGACCACAGTGGGTCCCGGTGGCCTGGCCCACACCCGCCCCCCACTCCCTGATTCTGCCCTCAGAGTTACCGCCATTCCACCCTCCACCCCCATGTCAGTCCCAGAGCCTGCCGGGTCATCCTGGACCTCTGGACGTTTGTTGAGATGGCTCCCTCTGTGCCCTGCCAGCTCCTCATGGATGCCCACTTCTTCATTTCTGCCCCTGCCTTGGCCTTCACCCCTTTTCCCATCACTGTGCCCCCTGCCCTGGGAGGCACTAGGGGCAGTGGTTAAGAGCCCCTCGTGGGACTCAGACCCATTTGGGAAACTCAGGGGTTTCCCATCTTGCTTCTTTCCAGGGGAAATTGGCCAAATTAGGCTCTTCAAGCCTCAGCTTGCTCATCTGGAAAATGGGGATAACAATGTCTACCTAAGCCCTCACCTGCCGTACACACTCATTTGTTTACAGGCCTTTATCTCTTGGTTCTTATATCCCGAGTGCCTGGCACTGAGATGTCTGTTGAACGAATAAAGTGGGCTGAAAAGATGAGGGTGTGACTTCTTCTAGAATTGGTTCCTGAGAGCGCACCCTCGGTAAACTTTGGAAGCTGTCTTCTCAGCTCAGAGGGTGAGTGACCAGGACATTCTCGCACTCCCCGCGTTCAAGGATGGAATCCAGTTTGGCACACACACAGAGAAGAAGCTTTCCAAAGAGTCCATTCGACCATTGCACTTCTAGGAATTTTTGCTAAGGGAATCATGGGAGATTTATACCAACGTGTCTACACAGGTGGCTAAAATCAGTGCCGTTAATCAGAACGAGGATTATAAATAGCCTAACTAGCCACAGTGGTTGGTAGTTAAATCGATTAAACATGGCGGTGAAGAGGGGCTGCAGCCGGGAGACCGGGAGCCCAGGTCCTGAAGCCGGACTTCCCAGCGTCTGTCCTGCTCCTGCCACGGACCAGCTGTGCCACCCTGGGCAAGTACTTCACATTTCTGTACCTCTGTATCCTCACGGTAAAGTGGAATGCATCAGGCTTTTGCTGTGGATTACCTACTTTAATTGTCTTCCTACCATTGAAAGTCATATTGTAGGAGGTTAATGACATGAGAAAATTTTCACAAATATATTATTAATTTTTCTAAAACAGGATACAAAACTGAATATTTGGCACAAGCCTAATTTAAATGCTAAAATGTAGCTTTTAGAACTAGAGGAATAGGTATGATAACCATCAATGGTTATCTCTGGGCAGTAGAGTTACAAGCGACTTTTCTTTTGGTGCTTTTCCGTGTTTTTCGTTTTCTGCAATAAACAGTGTCTGGCCACATTCATGCTAAAATGATACGGTGGGTAGCACGGTGACCGCGGGGAACCTTGAGTGGGGAAGGGCGCCCAGGTGTGAGTCCCCGCTCCCCCCAGCATCTGTGGGTCCACATAGCCCTTCCCCTCCCTTGTGGAGGGAAAGGGGGGCAGAGGCAGACCTCCCAAAGCCCCTCCAGCCCTGAGCTCCTCTGAAGGGCACAGTTCCTATGCAGAGATGGGCCAGCTGCTTGTAGAAAGACGGCATGGAGAGCAAGCTGGGTGAAAAAAGTTACCTTTAATTAAATGACGTGGAAGTCATTCTCCACACAAAGGCTGATTCTGACCTCTCTGCTAGTCCAACATGAAGGCCTGGGACGAGCCTCCCACCCTCACCTGAGGGAGTTTGTAATTGATTGTTGAAGCGTTTCATGAAGGCTGCTTTAAAGTGCTTGTCAGATGATGCCGACATCTGATTCATCTCGAGGTTGGCGTTAGTTCGCAGTCTTTTCTCACTCAAGTGGAGGTTCTTCTGCTTCTTGGGTGATGTCACAGTGAGTGGTATTCGATTGTATTCTGGGCATGTTGTCTGCTTGGTTTGGAGATTCTGCTTCCTCGTTAAATCTTTTTTTTTTAATTTATTTATTTTATTTATTTATTTTTGGCTGCGTTGGGTCTTCGTTGCGGTGAGTGGGCTTCTCATTGTGGTGGCTTTTCTTGTTGCAGAGCACGGGCTCCAGGCATGTGGGCTTCAGTAGTTGTGGCTCACAGACTCAGCAGTTGTGGCTCGCTGGCTTGAGAGCACAGGCTCAGTAGTTGTGGCGCACGGGCTTAGTCGCTCCGCGGCATGTGGGATCTTCCCGGACCAGGGATCGAACCCGTGTCCCCTGCATCGGCAGGCGGATTCTCAACCGCTGCGCCACCAGGGGAGTCCTCGTTAAATCTTGTATTTCCGTAGGCGGTCACCTGTTTGCGTTTAGCAAGAGGTCACGGCCTACTTGTAAGGGCTGTGCTTCCAATGACAGATTTTTCTGAGCATTTGGGGTGTTATTTTGATGCTTGATGGAGTAGGTGCTGCTGCGGCCCCCTGGGCTGGGGGTGGTGTGGAGGTGGGTGGAGTGCCTCTGGGTGAAGGACGGAATCTTAGACCTGTGGGGACAGAGAGGCTTCCTGAGCCAGGCTGCTTGTTGTGGTGGGATCCCCCTTGCTGATGTCCCCCAGAGGTCCCCCCATCGCGCTGTGGGCAACTGGAGTCCCAGGCCTGATGGGGGTGAATGCCAAGGAGAGGAGCTGGAGGTGAAGAAGGGGCGATTCTCAGGAGGACGCTGCAGGCAGACGTGGGCAGCCTGCAGGTGTGAGGTTCACAGCAGCTTCCCTCTGAGGACCACTCGCCTAAAAGTGTAGGCAGTGGACCTAGTAGGTGGCAGCTTCTGAAAATGCTGTCGGCTGAGACGGTTGGCAGGAGCTCCCAGGGTTTCTTGGGACTCCCACCAGGTCCCAGGTGAGCTCCTAGAAGCTCTGGCTGCAGAGCTGCAGGCTGAGATCCCCTGCTCTCTGCCCCTCCGGCTGTCCCAGTGACTGCAGAAGTCCGAATTCTGTGCTAAAACTCTGTGCTTCTTCATCTTGAAGCTGTGGCTTCTGCTTTCCTGAACTGTGTTTCCATTCACCGTATGTTTCTGGTTTGTTTTTTTCTTCTGGGCTCAAGGAAGGAATATATGGCCATGCAATTGGGGTTGACCACTCAAATGTGAGGGAAATTGACACATGACCCTTAGAGGAAGAAGCTGGAAGAGGCACTGCACCATTCACTACGTTCTCTTCCCTCTACATGCTCTGATGGTGGCTCTGTCATCCAGACCATCACTGGGCACGTAGCTCGAGTGAGAAGTAAACGTGCCATGTGCTTGAGTTTGTTACAGCAACATAACCTTACCTATCCTGACTGATACAGAAACAATAAATATGGAGATAGGCCAAGACCCTAGTGCAGACACTTCACATCACTGCATGGGTTATACAGTTTGAAGGTGACATATAATTTCAAATTACAGCCTGAATGAGAAATCTGAAGGGGAATCTGCCCATCTGCTAAGAACAGCAGCAATGTATAACTGAATCACTTTGCTGTACACCAGAAACTAACACAACATTGTAAATTAACTATACTTCAAAAAAAAATAAAAACAACAGCAACAAAAACAAAAACACAGTTCCTCAACTGTCTACATTTGGAAGATTGGAAGCTTGGGATTCAGGAACCTTTTTTCCCCCAGTCATTCAAAAAGTATTTCTTGTGCAACACCTATGAATCAGGTACAGGGGTGGATGTGAAGAGTAGAAAGATGAACAAATACAGCTCCTGTTCTCCAAGAGCTTGTCATCTAGCTCTGCAGATCGTCTGTAGCCAAGTGGAAGACGTGTGATATGTGGGGAAGGAATCATATTCATCCATTTCTCCAGCGTCTGCCGTGCACCAGCTCAGTGTGCGTTGAAGCCTCGCCACAGCCCCGTTCATTGGGGATTATGGTCCCGGTATTAGACTTGAAGGAATCAAGGCTCAGAGTGGGCAAGTAACTCATCTAAGGTGACCCAGCGGGTGAGTGGCAGAGCCAGAATTCAAGCACAGATTGGTTTACCTCCTAAGCCTAAGCTCTTTTAACACCCATGGCATGGTAAGTGTTAGAGACATGGCCCTGGTGCCAAGGGAACCGAGCCTGGGCCCACTGCTCTTGTCCTGTGGTTTGGGGAGTGTCAGATCAAAACACTCTGTCCTCAGACCAGCTACAGAAAGCCTTGGCGCAAGAGAAAAGCTTTGCTCCTTAGGATTCCCAGAGGTCCCCGACCCTTCAAAGGTGGGGACCTGGGACACCAGCCCTTCCTGTGGGTCTGTGTGTATCTCACATGGAGGGAGGCTACAGAAAGTGGACATTCTCTGAGAGCTAATCTTCCACCAGGCTCTCTCCAGCAGCACGGATCTGCCTTCAGTTCACAGATTCCAAATGAAAGTGTCCTTCTAGCACCCAAGGAAGGAAGCATGAAGGCCCTTCGGTGGCCTCACAGTAAGACACTAGGAAGCTTCCGGAAGCAAAAAAGAGAGCTGGAGGTCAAGACTCTGATGGATCCTGAGCCAGTGGGGCTTGTTGAGTATGTGGGAGGAGCAGCCCTGAGGCTGAGAGCAGAGGCAGGCTTCCCCGCCGCTGCGAGGGTTAGGGAGCCAGCGACGCCAGGCACGTCATGCGGCCCACACTCCTGAGAAAGTTCAAGGGGCACCTTGTCTGCATGGTGCCTCCTAGTGTCCAAAGTGGTCAGGGCGGGCTGGTCATCCTCATTTTGCCACCCAGGAAAGCTTGCCCGGACCAGTTAAGTGGCCTGCCCTGGTCCAAGCCAGTGTCCTTCCTCTGCACCCAGAGATGACCTCTCAGGCTTGAACCAGGGACCTGAGCTTCAAAGTGAAGTTTCCATGATGGTTCAGACAAAGATGGGGTGTCCTGCGCTGGGCTTCTCGGCTCTCCCGGGTCCTTCAGGCATTATCAACTAACGCTTAACTAAAGAATCAGAAACGAGTATCAGTTTCCCCAGTGAGAGGGCCACAAGACCCACAGCATCCCATTTTTCAAGCCCTTGGGATCAATTAGTGAGTTGCAATGCCCGGTTTTGCATGGCCCAGACTCTGAGACTCATTAAAGGCCAAAGGGGGAATCTTCACCATGGAAAAACCCGCTTGTACCTAGCTTGCAAGCGACTCTCGGGGTCCTTGGCACAGAAAAGCCAGCCTTTCAGATACTTGTATGATTCTTGCAGCGCGATTCCAGTGTGGGTAGATTTGCTTAGCGATGCAGTTGCATTTGCTTTATTTTTTGTTTATCCAGAAGGTGAAGAGGAGAACTTTTCTCTACTGACCATAGGGGTTTCTCCAGAGATAGTTTGGCAGCCTCTTTTATTCAAACGTTATCCATTGATTTTAAAATAAAACAAAATAAACCAAAAACAAACCCGAGTTTGTTAACATTCAGTAGTCACCAATCACCAATCCAAGAGTAGCCTCCCTTTATTTTCCTTGTTCTGGTTTTATAATTTTTCTATTTTTGCTGTGTCCTGTGAAAATAAAACATGCTGGAGTTTTAACAAGACACGGTTTCCAGTAGATAATATTGGTGTGAAGTTAAACTTCATGTTTACTTGTATTTTATTTTTCAAATATTTCTTATAGCACCATAGGGGCTGCATTTATCACCTACTCTATCCTTTGTCTCTGACTGATTTTCTAATTCATAATCAGCAAACTCTTCAAAAAAAAAAAGAAATTGTCAAGTTATAAAGGTTTTTCTTTTCAAGTCTATTTTAATTTAGTTAAGTATCATCCTTTCCAGTTTTCTCAGATATTCTCATCTAGGAATTATAAGAAAGGACTAAACGGAGTACAATTTTATATTTGTAGAGTATGTATGTGTGCTTTCAACTGCAATAATAAACTCAACTGTAGATGGCATAAACAATAAAGAAGATTTACACTCTCGTGTCATAGAAGTCCCAAGATAGGATAACTCCATGTTGGCAAATTCAGCAACTCCGTGACATCAAAGCCATCCTCCCTCTTTGCCGTCCTCAGGTTCCCCATTGCCTTCATAAAACGACTGACTCGTTCTCAAGATGACAACACCCAATAGAGGAAGAGATTGACTCTTCCTCTGCATCTCTTCCTATGAATGAGGAAACCTCTCCAAAAATATCCCAAGCAGATATTCTCTGATATCACATCAGCCAAAATTCATCTCCAAGCCTAGACCCACCACCAGCAAGAGGAAAGGGACAAGCCAATGAGCTTGGCAGTGATCCTGGTCTGCTAAAGTTGAAAGATTATCTGGGCTAAACCAGGAGGAAAAAGAAGGGAGGTGAGTGCACACTCAGAGGGAACTGCTACACGTAACTTATTTCATTCAGTCCCCATAACAATCTTATGGGCTACCTATTGTTATCCCTATTTTAGAGATAGGAAACAAAAGCCTAGGAATTTCAAATCATTTACCTGATTACCCACACATAGAGAATATGATGGATCAGGAATTCAAGAATCGTTCTCCCAATGAATTCAAACTCAATTGGAACCATTTCACAACTTAGAGGTTACAGTGTTTCACTGTTCTGGATCATTAATACAAAGTTAGGCATTCAACATATAAAAAGCTCACAGCACAAAACCCACAGAATTTCAGAGTTGAGAAGGATCTTTCATATCCCACCTCCTACAGCATTCATCCAAGGGGTTTTGAGCATCCACCCAGTTTGAAGCACCACATTGGGAACAGCTAGATGTGCCAGGATGAATAAGGTATGGCCTCTGCCCCCAGGGCTCACAGACTAATAAGAAGAATGAGAAAGGTATACAAATAACAATACCATATGGCAGAATATGGTAAGTGCCGGGAGAGTTACCCAAAGGCATTAGGGTACTATTCAGGGGGGAAAAACGTTGGCCATAAAAGTTATCATGGAAAAGACATGAAGTGGCAAGTTTCCTTGGAGATAACATTTCAACAAGCAAAGATAGGTGGGAGAGAAGTGGATCCCAGGATGGGAGCCATGCAGGAGCAGTAAACTGCAGGTCATGTGAACAAACATCAGGAAGTTAAATTAGACTGGAGGACGGGAAACAAATTACCTTGGAAAGCAAAGCTTGATCTTGAATTGAAGCGTTTATTTTTAGTGTGTAGGACTGAGGGGGGAAAATGAAGGTCTTTGACCAGGTGTGGCATGATCAAAATTGCCTTCTATAAAGATTAACCTGGGAATAGTATATATAGGAAGACGTTCTGTATATCTGTTGGGACGCTTGGTCTGCAAGCCAGAGAAAACCCAACTCAACAGAGCTTGAACAACAGGGACATTTATTATCTCGTTTAAAAGATGCCTGGAAAGTTGGCTGGTTATTTCAGCAGCAGCTTTCCATCCGTCCTTCCGCTCCCCCACTCTCAGCGTAGCTCCCCTTGAGAAAGACGTTGCTGCAGTTTCCAAGTCTCTCGGTTGTAATCAGTAGCATTCAGGGGAACAAGAGGCAATCCCTCCCTGTTGTCCCACTCAGGAAGGAGGGAATCGCTCCCAGAAGACTTCCCCTCTCATCTCATTGGCCAGAGTTGAGTCAGATGTCCTGACCTAAACCAATCACTGATAAGGAGAATGGGGCCGCCATGACAGGCTTCATCAATGAATGAACACCCTGAGGAACAGAGAAAAAGAGTAGACTCGTCAGCCAAATGAGGAATCGGCGACTATGGAAGAAGAGAGGAATGGATGCTGGAGAGACAGTGACTAGGGCCTACTATGTGTTCCGTCAGAGGAATCCGAAGCAAAAAGGCCAGCTGGAAGGCTAGGGCACCAGTCCAACAAAGAAATAACGACTACTTAGACTGAGGTCGCGTCTGCAGAAGTGGGAAGCTGCTCTGGTTCGCGTATGACATAGAATCCCTTGATTCATCATATGCACTGCTTGGTTATCTTCAGTGATGGAGAACTCTCAACCTCCTGGGGCTACCATGTTCCATTATTTAACAGCCATTGGTGTGGAGCTGAAACCCTCACTCTTTTTTTCATAGGAACAGTTTCCAAACCAAGAATTCCCCATATTTATGCAATTGAGGTTTTTTTTTTTAATCTGAAATGGTCTTTACTTTTATTACCATAAAATGTAGTTTTGCTGGTTCTAGTACAACTTTCCAGCCTGACTTTTCAACAACCATTGGTTAACTCTCCATGGTGTGCGGGTATTGTCGCAGGCACTAGGGGTAGACAGAGAATAAGGAGCTCACAGCCTGGTGGGGAAGTGGACACACGGACAAGGAATTATAAATCTAGTGTGACAATGCTATAACATGAAGTGGGTTGTGCAAAGTGTGATTGTGACAATGACCGATGATGAATTATAAGATTATGACGGATGTTAGAGTAGTCTTGAGAGTGATGAAACAGCATCGTGGCCCCCTGACCCCCACCTCCCAGCCCTTAAATTCCCTTTGGAATTGTATCCCATCAGTGACTGTGACCACAATGTCCTAAGTTTAAGCAGACACAACTGTCAGTGGTTGATTTGATCAGGGTTGAGATGGGCTGAGTCAGGCCCAAATTGAGGAAATTACACTGAGCAACTTAATTTTCACTTTGCTCTGTGTGGAGCAGACAGCACTCAGCTCAAGTGGTTATTTCAACCTGGAGAAGAAAGAGATGGGTTGTGGTGGGGCTGCGGATGGGTTGAGAAAGGGGGTGAGGTGAAGGGTAGCTGAACAAGGGTTATCAAAGGGCCGGAGGACCCTGGAGGCAAGAGTGGTTTTCAAAAGCATGTTTTTCAAAGAGATGGTATTTCAAGCGGCTGCCCTCAAAATTTGTCCCAAGTCTCTGGTTTCTGTCCTTCTAAGCACTTGTGCTTTATTGAACATTTATATGGGTGGGACCCTGTAAGTCTTCCAGGCAACGAGGAGACTCGTTGTATAATATCTCCTTCAGTATATTATTGTTGATGCAGGTTTAATTGTCTGATCTCTCGGTTCATCTATTCACGGGAGGATGGAGTGGCGGGGTCAGCATCTTGTCAAACAAATGACTGAAAGATGGAAACACGGACCCGTGAGCCGGCGTTTGTTGTCGGTGGTGTTTGTTTATATGCGTGACTGAAATACTTGGCTGCTTTCTGAGTAAGTGACTCATTGTCTTGGCGAGGAAGGCTAGGAAGGTTCCAAAGAGCTGTTGGAGCTTGGTTCCTCTCTCATTTTTAGGACAGAACGACGGCGATGGACGGCCAACAGGTTAAAAAGAAAGTTAAGGAACCAGGAGAGGGGTGAAAATACATGGTGCTCAGAGTAAGTGGTGCAAAGGAGTCCTCCTGATAGAGCTAAAAGATTTATTTAATTTTTTTAATTGAAATGTGGTCGATTTACAGTATTGTGTTAGTTTCGGGTGTACAGCAAAGTGATTTGGTTATACGTATATACATGTGTATATACTTTTTTTTGATTCTTTTCCATTATGGTTTATTACAAGATATTGAATATGGTAGTAGAAAGACGAGTGATGCTGGGAATATGAGAGGACACGACAGACCATGTTGCCCAAAGCCTCAGTTCAGGTCACTCAACTTCCCTTGACGCTAGAGGCTGCCTCCCCTGTAGCCCAGGAGTGAAATCACCACATTCATATCATAGCATGGTTATAAGAATATGTGTGGGAGCTTTGTAAACTGGAAAGTTCTCTCCATGTGGGAAGGGATCTACTTCCTACGAGGCCTTCTGTGGCGTTGATACATTTCTGAGACTGCCAGAGACTACAGATGGTCCCCCTGCGTCTGCAATGGAAGCACAGACATGGAGGCTTTCCCTGGACCAACCGTTCGATGAAGTGTCCCTGTGCTGGCTTGTGGCCTGGGTGGCTAAAGCTAGTTTTACCATCATGTAAGGGGGGCAAATACAACATAGTGTGCATTCATTCAATGCATTTCTTGTGTATCTGTCATTGCCACACACGGTGCTCACATACTTGATCATCTAGTCGGGAAGAGAGACATTATACTCATAATTACCTGTAAGTAGGGTGGCCCTATATCTCAGTCTGCTTGGGACAGTCCTGGTTTACTCCTGGGACTTGGTATAATTATAAAGAGATCTTCCTTTCAGTCTTGAGTATCTAGGCTTGAACAGGAAAACATATGGTCCTCCTACCTATACATCATCAGCGTGTCATCTGATTAACAAACTCTAAGAGTCTAACATGTCTCTAAAACACACATCATTCATTCATTCATTCTTTCATTCAGCATACTTTTTTTTTTTTTTTTTTTTTTTTTTTGCGGTACGCTGGCTTCTCACTGTTGTGGCCTCTCGCGTTCGGAGCACAGGCTCTGGACGCACAGGCTCAGCAGCCATGGCTCACGGGCCCAGCCGCTCCGCGGCGCGTGGGATCTTCCCGGACCAGGGCACGAACCCGCGTCCCCTGCATCGGCAGGCGGACTCTCAATCACTGCGCCACCAGGGAAGCCCTCAGCATACATTTGGAGTGTCTACTGTGTGCCAGGCATTTGGCACAAGGAGAATCTGGGAAGGCCACCTTGGGGGGGGGGGTGAGAGCTGAGCTGACGCTTATGTGGGAAGGAGGAGGAGACAAGCCCCGCAAAGAGCTGGGGGAGGGCCCTCCTGGGGAGGGGGGGCGTGGTGAGGACAAAGGCCCTGAGATTAAAGGACAGAGAGGTCAGTGTGGCCAGAAACGAGGTCAGAGAGTGACCAGGGGCCAGATAAACCCTGAAGACCATCTCAAAAGGTTTGGCTTTATTTCCTTTTTTTTATAGTTGATTTACAGGGTCGTGTTAATTTCTGCTATACAGCAAAGTGATTCAGTTATACATATATACATTCTTTTCTAAAATATTCTTTTTTAAAATTTTAATTAATTTATTTTTGCCTGCGTTGGGTCTTCGTTGCTGCGCACGGGCTTTCTCTAGTTGCGGCGAGCGGGGGCTACTCTTCGTTGTGGTGAGCGGGCTTCTCATTGCAGTGGCGTCTCTTGTTGTGGAGCACGGGCTCTAGGCACGCGGGCTTCAGTAGTTGTGGCTCGCGGGCTCTAGAGCGCAGGCTCAGTAGTTGTGGTACGTGGGCTTAGTTGCTCCGCGACATGTGGGATCTTCCAGGACCAGGGCTCGAACCCGTGTCCCCTGCATTGGCAGGCGATTCTTAACCACTGCGCCACCAGGGGAGCCCTAAATATTCTTTCCCATTATGATTTATCACAGGATATTGAATCTAGTTCCCTGTGCTGTTATAAGAGCTTCCAGCTGCTAACCCCAACCTTCCACTCCATCCCTCTCCCACCCCCCTCCCCCCTTGGCAACCACAAGTCTGTCCTCTATATCCGTGATTCTGTTTCTCTTTCGTAGATAGGTTCATTTGTGTCGTGTTTTAGATTCCACATGTAAGTGATATCACGTGGTACCTGTCTTTCTCTTTCTGACTTAACTTCACTTAGTATGATCATCTCTATTTGCACGTTTGCCTTTAATCATGCTTGCAGTGGAGAGCTATTGGAGTGCTGTGCACAGGCTCCCTGACCGCGGAGTGGAGAGTTGACCGCAGGGATGAGAGTGGCCACAGAGAGGCTGATGTGGTTTTCCAGGTGCCCGATGACACATGGACCAGGACACTAGTGCTCTTGCTTCTCTTTTGTTCAAATGGTAGAGTTCAAATACTTGCGTTTCATCTTTCCAGCCCTACCTCCGATGTAAAGGCCACAGAAGTTAGATTTCTGGTTACCAGTCTGAGTCTCTATGTAACTCAGAAGTGTCAAGGGGCAGGGCGGGGGCGGGAGTCAAGGAAAATCCAACAGAAGGTTCATTTCCATGGAATCAAAAGCAGAGTGTCTGAGGCTCAAAGAGCCGTGGAACGTCCTGGGTGTCATCAGTCTTGGCTTCGGACATCTGACGCTGTTTCCCATGGGTCCTTTTGCAATAAAAGTGTGCAATGTAGTCTGAATAACAGTACAGTGAGGTGGATTCATTACTGGTTGGACTTCTTTACTGGAGGGTATTGATTTACGGTTCTGAGAAGTCTTGGGGGTGGGCATTGCTACCAGTTCATCCTCGTCATCCTTCTCCTTAAGGACTTGAGAGGTGTGGGTGTTTGTTTATCCTTTTTGCAGATGCCTTAGGCCAGGAAGGATGAGTCATGTTTGGAAGACAGACTCACCATTCAAAGAGTGCCAGAAGTTCACGTCCTCCTTTGTACCAACCTGTTCCCTCCATGTCTTAGTAGGTATCCAACATAATGTGCATGAGAATCAACCAGAATGAGGTTTTAAACACAGGAGTCTGGATTCCACTCCTAGAATGTCTCGGGAGGACAGGAACATGTGATTTTCGCAAGTGCCAACAGGATGCTGAGGAAGGTGGTCTGGAGTCCACAGTCTCCTCACTACCTTTGAGCTCCTTGAAGGCAGAGATGGTCCTTTCCTTTAGCATGTGGTACACACAGTAGGTGAGCATTCTGCTTGGCAATGAATATCCTAACATCCCCTTCATCCTGAGAAGGGATGAGGCCTTCTGCCGGGATTCTCCCAGCTTCCTCTCCTTCTACCTCCAAAGGGATCATAACTTCACAGAAGACACTCATGTCACTCCCTCTTATTTCAGAAGAAGAGTGTGGACTTTGGAAGCATACAGGTCTGGGATCAAATCTGAACTCTATTATTGATTATCCAGGCCAACAGTGCTCAAACCGTGGTCCACACCAATCAGCGGGGGAGCTTGTTCAAACAGATTCCGATGCAGTAGGACTGGGCTCTGTGTCTACGAGCTCCCAGGTGACGCTGAAGCTGTCCAAGGCCACACTCTGAGGACCACATCTCAGAGTCTCAGGCTGTGAATGACCTTGCTCGAGTACCTTCAACTCTCTGAGCCCATTTCTTCCATTGGGGAAAAAGAGAAGGTCATGTTGGTCAAGGTTGCGTTGATTCCATGTGATAGGAAACAAACAGTGGAAACAATTCATGGGTCTATTTTTCTCACTTAAAAAGCAGTCGAGGGATAGAGAGGCCAGGGCTGGTGTCGGTGCTCGTGGAACCAGGCTCCTTCACACTTCCTGCTTCGGCAGCACACAAAGTTGGAGCCTCCAGGCCACGAGATGGCAGGCAAAGGGCAAAAGCCATGTGCCAGCTGACCCTATTTTTAAAAAGTCAGAATATGTAATAACTTACCCAGAACCCCACCTGGACAACACTGGTGAGATCTGGGTCAAAGGGCACTCCTGGCAGCTCAGGGGTGTGACAAGTTGAGTATTCTAGCTGGGCGAGATCTGGGTCAAAGGGCACTCCTGGCAGCTCAGGGGTGTGACAAGTTGAGTATTCTAGCTGGGCACGTGGTGGCTCTGAGCAAGGTTGGGGGTTATCAGTAAGAAAGCAGGGAGGAGTGGACATTGGGTTGCATCTAGCAGAGACCGACACAAGTATCTATTTTGTGCCATTGTAATGGGGTTTGGTGGGGCTTAATGGGGCCCGGCCTATCACCTGCCCCAGAGTAAAACTCAGCAAACCTGGGTTTCCTTCCTCTCTCTCCTGCGGTCCTGAGTACATCTCCTCCAGGCATTGCTGCAGCCAGGATTGCTTCTCCCTGGTGTCCTGAAAAATCTAATGTGTTGGCTTTTTCCCTTCAGCCTTCTTGACTTACCCTTCCCTCCTAGACTGAAAACCCCTCTCTTCCTGGCTTCCACTCCCCACCATTTTGCACACTTCCCCATCTGTCACCCTGGCAACCACCTGCATTTAATGGGCTTAATTGCCCATCTCTCCCCTAAAACTGCATTCTCGAAAATCAGAAATATCATCCTACCAATGAATTCCAAGAGTCTCTGTTCACTGTTTTTCCCAGTGAGCTTCCTGGCAGTATTCTAACATCACTGCACACACCTCCTGCTTGAAGGACCAGCCTCTTGTCTCTGAGGCACTCTGCCCTCTGGTTCCCCTCCTTCCTCTGGAAATGCTTCTCTTTCCTTCTCCAGCTCTTTCTCTGCCTTTTCCTTGGAAATAAACATTTCCCAAGGTCTCTTTTGCATACCAGTCACCCTACATGCTCATTTCATTCATCACCCATAGTCTAGAGCAGAGGTCAGCCAACTGCAGCCCACTGAACAAATTTCACCCTCCGCTCCCCTCCCCCCAACTCCCACTCCAACTCCAGTTGTTTAAATAAAGTTTTATTGCGGCATAACCACACCCAACTCATTTGCATATTGTCTGTGACTGCCTTTGCACAGCAGTGACAGAGCTGCCACAGTGACCCTATGGTCCATAAGCCCAGAATATTCACGATCACCCTTTACGGAAGAACCTTGCCAGCGTGTGCTTCTGACTCTTAACAGTGTCCAAGCACACTTTGCTCCCTGGTGTTCGCTCATGCACTCCAGACTCTGGACAATCCAGCAGGATCTCCTCCAGCATAGCTAATCCAAGTCCCAACCTGTCTTCCTCCTCAAACCTGTTTCTGCTCTTCTTGGCCATCAATTTTCATCAGTTACCCCATCCATGACCTACCTGTGGTGAAACTAAAGCTTTGCAGCCCATCAGTGGCATCAGGACCATGGAGGGACGAAGGGCCCCAAGTTCAGTCTTTCAGTAGTATCCATCATGGACACTGCACTGGTTTTGCGTGTAAAAATCAGTATGACATTAGCAAAAAAACAAAACCAAAAAAAAAAAAAGACACTTGAATTCAGCTCCTTTTTCCTTGAAATCTGTCTCTAAGTCACAGTGCTGACATACTCACTTAAATGAGGTCCCTTCATGACAAGAGGGGAGGCAAAATTCCGTAAACACGATAGTCCTTTCTCTCCATTGACCTAAAGAGCAATCATTCAACATTTAAGTGCTTCCTTCCTAACTTCTAATTGTTTGATTTGCTGCAAGACTGAATTGTATATCACTGTAGAAAATGTAAGGACCAACACATAAACAATACCACAGTCCAGTTTGCTGAATAATTTACTTTTTCTACTTCCCCCAAAGAATGCCCTTCTCAATGTATTCCTTCTCAAGTTATTGGAATGAAATAGAAATGATTTGGCCTATTAAATGCTGCAAAAGTATCGAGTGAACATACCAAGATCGCGGGCAATGGTGGGAGTCCCCTGTGAAAGCTCTTTGAACTTTGCTGGCTTTTTAGCAAAACGGATTCAGAAGACTTTAAAAGCATTAGCAAAGACAAAGAGCAACTGCTGGCCCTTTGATTTGTCCTTTCATCTGTCAGATTCCCGTGCCTCTGCTGTTTGTTAGACACGCGTGGCGGCTGCTGGAGATGCCAGGTGACTGACACGGCAGAGCCTCCCTAGAAGACTTACAAGGGCTCAGTGAGCCCTGCTCACCTTGTAAAATCAAATCCACGGGGCCACAGAGCAAGGGACTCATGATATTTATGGAGTAAATGAATGTAGGAATGGCACTGCCTGGCTCTGACTTGCCACCAATTACAGAAGGAAGGAGCTGACCAGTTTAGCGCCTGTTACGTGACAAGTGCTGTATTATTTCCTCAGTCTGCAGTATAGGCTGGAAAAAATCCTGAGCCTTGTCAGAGACCGATGGCAAGTCAAGAAATGGGTTGTAATAATCAGATTTCTGCACACAGGGACTATATCATCCTTTGTTATACGGTGGAAACAGTCTTCGGCGCCAATGAGCTCTTGTTCATATTTGAATGATTGTTTGCAGTTTCGAAGCACTTTAAAATATGCTCTGTCTGTATTCCACCCCATAAAGCTGTGGCCTACGTATTTTCATCCCCATTTGGTAACTAAAGAAACTAAGCGTCGGAAAGTTGCAATGGGTTGCCCGCGCACAGCTAGTGAGTAGTGGGCCAGGCGCTGAAGCTAAGCCCCCTGCCTCTGTGTCTGTAAACCTTGTCACCTGAATTCTCCAAAGAGCCACACAGCTCATGAGTGAGCAGGGGAATCACCACCCTCACCTTGGGCCCAGGCTACTTGCCACATTGGACTTGACACTTTCTCTCTTACTTTTTTCTTTTTAGGTACGCGGGCCTCTCACTGTTCCGGCCTCTCCCGTTGCGGAGCACAGGCTCCGGACGCGCAGGCTCAGCGGCCATGGCTCACGGGCCCAGCCCCTCTGTGGCATGTGTGATCTCCCCGGACCGGGGCACGAACCTGTGTCCCCTGCATTGGCAGGTGGATTCTTAACCACTGCGCCACCAGGAAAGCCCCCTCTCTTACTTTTAAAGTTTAAATGTAACGTTTGAAAACGAGATCTGTGATCCCATAGCAAATCCCTTCTTCATGGCTAGTGAGTAATAATGAAAAGGAAATAATAAAACAGTTAAGTAACAACCAAGGCTCCAACACTGGGTCCCTTTAGGAGAGAGCTTCCCAAGGGACTGTCGTTTGGGCCCCAGCACATCCCAGCCACAGGGCAAAGAGCAGGGGTCTTTCAGCTTGTACCTCAGGTACCACAGGCCCTAGGGACAATGCAGGCAGTTCCCCCAGCAAAGCAGCCACAGGCCAGGCAGGAGGCCAACGACCTCACACCTGGCTTCCTTTCCCTCTCTCCTCGGAAGCAGTCCATCCTTGGCCAGATTTAATATGCTGTCCTGGAATCCAATCTCTGACTTCCTTGCACGACTAATCAGCGCTCCCTTCCCCACAAAGCGCAGCGAGGACCCTGGGGCCCTGCCCACCTGACGCAGCTACAGTCCCCCAAGGTCGGAGATGCTAATGTCAGCTGCCCGGCCGGCCTTCCTGGCTAAAGGTGACTGATCCTCACATAAACTGAGACGTGTTCCTGAAAATGGAAAACAACTTCATCAAAGATAAATAACAAGGAACCTGGTCTTCGTGTCACATCCCCCACTGGAGAGAGGCGGGCAAGCAGTGATGTCCGTCTCCCGTGGGCAGCCTCCTGGATCTTCCACGCGTACAAATAAGAAGTCTGCTCAATGAACTGGTCACTTAAATAGGCTTTTTCACCTGCCGAGTTTCCATTTAAAACACCGACAAAGCCATCTTTGCAAAATATTCTCTGGTATTTATCTCTTCCAATTCACTTAAATTAATTGCTCTGCAATTGTTCTCAAAGCTGTGTGATGGCAAGAGTTTCTAAGAATCGAGTTTCTTCTAAGAACATGAGCTCTCTGGCTTATTTGATTTGCCAAACACAGCAAAGGAGCATTTTCTCGACACTTTCCCAAGATTTATTATGGGGCCACTAATTTATTCTCTGTTCAGTTGGGCATCTCTAACCTGAGAAAGTTGTTAGAAAATGAATAGAAGAGAGGGACATGTGATCATCCTCTGTGAACAGGGTTCACTTGAATCGATGGAAACTCTTAACAAAGTTTCCCCAGAATTTTAGGAATAACAATGAATGGGTGACGGAGATGGAGCGTGAGACGATACTGCTCCCAAAAGAGTGGTTTCCTCATCTTTACGGACGTGCAATCAGCAAGCTCATTCCACCTTATTACACCCCACCAGGCAGACAGAGAGTCAAGTTCACCAACTCACATGTAAGGAGAAAAGAGAAGGTAAGGTTCTGGCTGCATTGACGCCAGCCACACTGTCAGTGGTTCATAAGAAGAGCAGAGTTGTTGGCTCAAGCCCCCTCCATGGTGGAAAGTGGTTAAGAGCAGGAGCTTGGGAGCCAGATGGACAGGGTTCAAATCTCAGCTCCAGTTTCTCAAAAAACTAAAAATAGACCTACCATATGACCCAGCAATCCCACTCCTGAGTATATATCCATAAAAACCAAAAACACTAATTTGGAAAGATACATGCACCCCAATGTTCATAGCAGCATCATTTACAATTGCCAAGATATGGAAGCAACCTAAGTGTCCATCAACAGATGAATGGATAAAGAAGATGTGATCCATATATATCCAGTGTGTATACACACACACACACACACACACACACACAGACAGACATATATGACATTGAAATACTACTCAGCCATAAAAAAGAAACAAAATTTTGCCATTTGCAGCAACATGGATGGACTTGGAGGACATTATGCTAAGTGAGATAAGTCAGACAGAGAAAGACAAATACTGTATGATATCACTTCTATGTGGAATCTAAAAAATACAAGAAACTAGTGAAGAAAACCAAAAGAAGCAGACACAAACCTAGAGAACAAACTAGTGCTTTCAAGTGAGGGCAGGGAGCGGCAATGTAGGGGTGGGCGAGTGGGAGGTACAAACTACTGGGTGTAAGACAGGCTCCAGGATGTATAGTACAACACAGGGAATATAGCCAATATTTTGTAATAACCATAAATGGAAAGTAACCTTAAAAAAATTTTTTTAATTAACACCTGAAATACAAAGACTTCATCACTTAAAAAAATAATCCAAGCTACTACTTACTGGGCGGCCCTGAACAAGTTACTCACCTCTTTCTGCTTCAGCTTCCTCCATGGAAAATGAGAATAATAACAGTCCCTGACAGGATAATTGTGAGCACTCCTTGATTAATATGTGTGAAGCTGTTAGAACAGTGGCATAAACCACCATGAGTGTGCTAGTATTCTATGCACGTAGCAACAGAACAAAGATATACAAGTATTGCTAAGAAGGGGTGCTCTGAGACCCCCTTTGACGCATACATCAGGGAGAGGTCATTTTTCACATGCAGACATGACACTGCTATGATGGAGTTCTGGTGTTTTTTCTTTAAACATTTAGAAACTCTTGGCAGTTTTTTTGGAATGTATAAAAGTATTTATCACATGTTTCTTTGTTTCTTAGCTTTGATGTTTTTCTTTCTTGTTTAATTTTTATTTTATATTGGAGTATAGTTGATTTACAATGTTGTGTTAGTTTCAGGTGTACAGCAAGGTGATTCAGTTATACATATACAATATATCTATTCTTTTTCAGATTCTTTTCCCATATAGGTTATTACAGAGTATTGAATACGGTTCCCTGTGCTATACAGTAGGTCCTTGTTGTTTATCTATTTTATATATAGTAGTGTGTATATGTTAATCCCAACCTCCTAATTTATCCCTCCCCCCTACCTTTCCCCTTTGGTAACCATAAGTTTGTTTTCTAAGTCTGTGAGTCTGTTTCTGTTTTGTAAGTAAGTTCATTTGTATCATTTTTTAGATTCCACATATTAATCATATTATATATTTGTCTTTCTCTGTCTGACTTACTTCCCTTGCCGAGTATGATCATCTCTAGGCCCATCATGTTGCTGCAAATGGCATTATTTCATTCTCTTTTATGGCTGAGTAATATTCCATTGTATATATACACACATCTTCTTTATCCTTTCATCTGTTGATGGACATTTAGGTTACTTCCACGTCTTGGCTATTGTAAACAGAGCTGCCATAAACACTGGGGTGCATGTATCTTTTCGAATTATGGTTTTCTCCAGATATATGCCCAGGAGCTGGATCTATTTTTAGTTTTTAAGGAAACTTCATACTGTTTTCCATAGTGGCTGCACCAATTTACATTCCCACCAACAGTGCAAGACGGTTCCCTTTTTTCCACACCCTCTTCAGCATTTATTGTTTCTAGACTTTTTGATGATGGCCATTCTGACCGGTGTGAGGTGAAACCTCACTGTAGAAACTATTTGATATTTAAAGTAGACTAGTATGGAACTGGTTTGGGTGTAAATTTACTTTGGTTTTTTTTGTTTGTTTGTTTTTTGCGGTACGCGGGCCTCTCACTGTTGCGGCCCCTCCCGTTGCGGAGCATAGGCTCCCGACGCGCAGGCTCAGCGGCCACGGCTCACGGGCCCAGCCGCTCCGCGCCATGTGGGATCTTCCCGGACCGGGGCATGAACCCGTGTCCCCTGCATCGGCAGGGGGACTCTCAACCACTGCGCCACCAGGGAAGCCCTAAATTTACTTTGTTAACCCCGTCTCTTCATAGAAAGTGTGAAGAGTCATCACAAGGTTCAAATCACCCAGTTCTGAATAATGAAAATTTTTTTAGATTCCTATTTTACCTGGTTTACATGTAAGAGACGATTTTGAAGCAGGGAAGGGACAGCCTCATTGGACAGCCAGAAATTACCATCTATCCTAGGATATTTTAAAGACACATTAATTTTATTTTCATTAGAACAATAAATATGCCCACTATAGAAAATGTGGGAAACTCAGAAAAGTAGACAGAAAAGAAGAAAAAATTTCTAGTACCAGCTTCCAGAACAATTACCACAAATGTTGTGATGTGCTTCCTTCCAGTCTTTTTTCCATACATGGAATGTACAACTTTTGTTGTTTTTACACTGGAACTATGTTAAATAGAAGACTTGTCCTCTTCCCTTTTACCATAAGCATTTTTCCATGTTAGGACCATGCTTCAGATCCTGTCTCATAGCTCAGGATCCCATCTCTGTTTCTACACCAAGACCTCATTGTTCCATTAGAAATAAACAGGCAGCCCAGCTCCATCCTTCTGATGTGTGTGTGGGGAAATATATAGGCTTAGGTATAATAAAACTAGATCAATAAGATGTTATCTTTAGGGTTCCTAGCACTATAAATACATTTATTAGTATTTCAACATAAGAGTTAAATTACCCACAGTAATGCTCTTTTGTAACCAACTGTGGCAGTCCTAGTGTCCCGAGTGGTCAATTCCAGTGGAGATTGGGTTAATTAGCTTGGGTTCCCGTAACAAATTACCACAGGTTGGGGAGCTTAAACAATAGAAATGTATTTCCTCACAGTTCTGGAGGCTAGAAGTCCAAGACCAAGGTGTGGGCAGGGTTGGTTTCTGGGGAGGCCTCTCTCATTGCCTTGTCGATGGCATCTTCTCCCTGTCTCTGCATGGCCTTCCCTCTGCACGTGTCTCTGCCCTAATCTCCTTGTTTTCTAAGAGCTCCGGGTGTGTTGGATTTGGGTCCACCCTAATGACTTCATTTTAACTTAATTACCTCTTTAAAGACCCTATCTCCAAATACAGTCACATTCTGAGGTACTGGAGGTTAGAACTGTACCATATGAATTTGGGGGAGTGGGGGGCAATGCACAATTCAGCTTATAACAAGATCTGTTAGGCCATGCTACTACAACTATGAGTTTGCATGTTTGATTGTTTCTTTTAACACAGGGATAAAATTCTTTTTAGTGATGTCAACTTCATATCTAGGCATCTGAGAGCTGAGACTGGGTCTGAGGTCGCTCTTGGCTACTCAGATCTCACCATAGTGCCTAGCACTTAACAGGCAACGAAAGAGAGAAGTAAAGGGGGCAGGAAATTAAGTGCATGGACCCAATGCACGTCATCAGTTTGCTCAGGCCTTCAAAACTAAAAGAGGAGGGAGGCTAAAATACCTTGATTTGTGTTCTAATTCAGCTCCTCACTTTATCCTCAGTCATGAAGATATGCAATGTCTCATTTGTCCAGAGTTAGGGTGAACTAAAACACACTGTTCTTATTTAGTCTGCGGGAATATTTTCCTCAATTCATGTGTGCCTTCAAAGACTTTTTCTTGTATGTGTTTAGTTTTTACATTGAAAATAAAAAGAGTAAAAAAAAAAGAGAGAAAAAAGGAAAAGAAGGATGGAAAGGAGGGAGGGAGGAAGGAAGGAAGGGAGAGAGAGGGAAAGGAAGGAAGGGAGGGAGGGAAAATTTTTGAAAAACCGAAGAGTCATTGTCTTGTATAAGTTATTTTTTCCCACTCTTGCAGCTCTTAAGAACATAAGTATGGAGTTCATACACATTATTTCACCTTATCATCCAAAGTACCCAGTTGAATAGATGTTTTCATCAGCATTTTGCACTAGAGGACCTGAGGCTCAAACAAGCGAAGGTAATTGAACAAATCACACAATTATTTGTGGCAGAATCAGACCTTAACTTTTGTCTTCCAAACCTAAGCCCAGTGCTTATTCTCCTCTATCCTTGGCTCTCCCTACAAAAATAGAGATTCACATGCTAGGCTCCCACGCCTTTTCTACCTTGAAGAACAGTAGGAAATTCGGGGAGAACCATAAACTAAAGGACATGAAAGTCAGACTCTGCATTACACTGTGTTACTCTGAGCACATTACTTCCTGTTACCCTGGGTTCTCGTCTGAGAGAGGATGCATTGCACACGATCATCTTTAAGGTCCCATTAGTTGTGTAAAGATTTATGGTGAACAGAAAGGAAGTCCACATACTGTTGGGAGGGCAGCATTCGATACTTCTTGCAGTTAATTTCTAACAGGTATGTGGGCCTTTTGCTATGACCACATCTATCTTATCCCTGCTACAGCCCCAGTGAGAGACACATCAAAGATCAGCTTTGCCTGTTTCACACTTTTGTCTCCATTCTCCTGGATCTTTGTGAAGAAACTCTGTGTAGGATATAGCTGAACCTGTACTTCCTTGGAATTTTCTCCACTATTAATTTAATAAACATTTATTGGGCACCTGCTACATGCCCATACTTGTCCAGGTAGAGAAGCTAAAACCATGAGTTAGAAATGATTCTCACCTTCAAAATTCTCACCGTTTAGTGGGGAAACATCCATGTAATGGAGAAGTTAGATGTCTTGAATGGCTAATTGAGGAATTGTAAATTTGCCCATCCAACAAAGCAACGAAAGCACTGTCAAAAATGGTCAGGGGCATCCCTGGTGGTGCAGTGGTTGAGAGTCCACCTGCCGATGCAGGGGACATGGGTTCGTGCCCCGGTCTGGGAAGATCCCACATGCTGCAGAGCGGCTGGGCCCGTGAGCCATGGCCGCTGAGCCTGTGCGTCCGGAGCCTGTGCTCTGTAACAGGAGAGGCCACAACAGTGAGAGGCCCGTGTACCACAAAAAAAAAAAAAAAAAAAAAAAAAAAAAAAAAAAAGGTCAAAATCAACTATTTTAGAACTACAGATATTAACCAAAGACTTACAACAGTCTGAGAAACATTTGTTGAGGAAAAAACTGAACCTCTATAAGAATGGCTCAGTGTGTTGTTGACCTACTCCCATTCTTCCCTTGATCTACTCCCATCCTTCCTTCCCTAACTCCATGAAACCTTTGAAAACCAGCAGCCTCACAACTGCAGTGGCTGTGAAAACCAGCAGGCTTGAAGCTACCAGACGGAGCGGATCCTGTTTGAGCACCTCAAGAAGTTTCATTCAGAGCATTGTCTCTATTTGATCTGTTTCTTACATTTCCTGGAAGAGGCCCATTCACAGCGTTTTCTCATTGTTTGGCCCGACTTGCACCTTGTTCTATGGTAAAGAGCCCTACCCTTAAAGCATTTTTTGAAAGTAATCAGCAGCTGCTACCTAACATTGCAGCTGCCTGAGGCTTCTAAGCCACTTGGGGCAAACAAGATCCTGGCTAAAAACTTAAAAGGTAGATCAGGAGCAGGGTGTCTATAGGGGGTATTGAAAAGTTCTGAGGGATGTGAGACATTCTTTCCTGGGGAACTAGAAAGTTGTACCTCTAGTTGGGTCTGTGTACATGCCTAGGAAAGACCTGTGAGGGCTCCAGTCTCTCACCATGGGGTGACCCAGAGACCTTGCACAAGCAGGAAGTGAAGGGCAAGGCAGAGAACAGTCTAAGTATTGAAGGTATGCCTCAACACACAAAGAGCCCCTTGGCAAGGGGTGGAAGACATAACGGTTCAAAGCATTTAAGGAAATCTCTGATCAGTCATTAGCTGAGCATGAAGCTAAGCAGGCAGAGACTTCAGTGAGCAGACACTAGAGGGGATATAGACTTTAAATAATTAGTCCAGGAAAGTCACTAAAAATACAAACAGGGACAACAAAGCCCGGGAACAGAGGAGGTATGATTCCCAGAGTTGCCACATTATATTATCGAAAATGTCCAGTTTCTGGGGAATTTCTTGGTCGGTCCAGTGGTTAGGACTATGTGCTTCCACTGCAGGGGGCACGGGTTCGATCCCTGATTGGGGAACTAAGAGCCTGCATGCTGCACGGTGTGGCCAAAAAAAAAAAAAGTCCAGTTTCCAATGAAAGATTATGAAACACAAAATGGAATAGGAGAATATGTACCATGCAGAGGGGAAAAAAAAATGCAACCAGTAGAAACTGACCCTGAGGGGGCTCAGATGCTGTACTTGGTAGCCAGAGACTTTAAATCAGCTATTAGAAATATGTCTGAAGAACAAAATGAAACCATGTCTAAAAGAATGAAAGCAAAGTAAGACAATGATGTCCCACCAAATAAAAAATATCAATAAATAGATAGAAATTATCTAATTCTGAAGTTGGAAAGTATAGTAACTGGAAATCATAAATTCACTAGTCGTGCTCAATAGCACATTTGAGCTGACACAGGGGAGAATCAGTGAATAGAATAAAGATCAATTGAAATTATCCAATCTGAAAAATAGAAAAAATGAATGAATAAAAGTGAGCAGAGCCTCAGAAATGTATGGGACTTTATCAAGTATCCCAATATATGCATAATGGGAGATGAGAGAGAGAGAAAAGGGGGCAGAAGGAATATTTGAAGAAATAATGGCCTAAAACTTCCCAAATATGATGAAAGACATAAATCCACACATCCAGTACATTCAATGAACTCCAAATAGAACAAACTTAAGGAAGTCCACACCTAGACACATAGTCACACTGTTGAAAGATGAAGACAAAGAGAGAATCTTGAAAACAGCATGAGAAAAATGACTAATTGTGGGAACAAGTGATCCTCAATAAGATGAATAGCTGACTTCTCACTAGAAACCATGCAAGCCTGAAGCAGTGAGATGATGTATTCAGAATGCTGGGGGAGAGAGGAAGGAAGAAAAACTGTGACTCAGAAATTCCATATCCAGAAAAATTATCCTTCAAAAATGAAAAAGAATTAAGACATTCTCAGATGAAGAAAAACAAAGAAATGTGTTGCTAGCAGACCTATTCTACAAGAAATAGTAAAGGGAGTCCTTCAGGCTGAAATAAAGGATAGTAACCAGTCATTTGAATCCACACAAAGAAATCAAGAGCACTGGTAAGGGTAACTACAAGGTAAATATAAAAGAGAGTATAAAGTTTTTTGTACCTCTTTTCTCTTCTTATGTGATATAAAAGGCAACTCCATAAAGCAATAATTACAGAAATGTGTTTATGAGCTTATAATGTATAATGATGTAATATGTATGACAATAGGGCTTCCCTGGTGGCCCAGTGGTTAAGAATCCACCTGCCAATGCAGGGGACGCAGGTTTGAGCCCTGGTCCGGGAAGATTCCACATGCCGCAGAGCAACTAAGCCCACGTGCCACAACTACTGAAGCCTGCGCACCTGTGGCCTGTGCTCCACAATAAGAGAAGCCACCGCAATGTGAAGCCCGCTCACCACAACAAAGAGTAGCCCCCGCTCGCAGCAACCAGAGAAAGCCCACGCACAGCAACAAAGACCCAATGCAGCCATAAATAAATAAATTTATTAAAAAAATATATATATGACAATAATACCACAACAGTGGAGGAATAGAATGGAGCTATATCAGAGCAAAGCTTCTGTATACTATTGAGATTAAGTTAGTATTAATATGAACGAGATTTTTTAAAGATGCTTATTATAATCTCCTGGGCAACCACTAAGAAAATAATAATAGTAATAGTAATAATAAATAAAAAATAAGTGAATTAAAATGGCATACTAGAAAATATCTAAAAATCTGTTTAACACAAAAGAAGGCTATGTTATGTGTATAATTGTTTATAATCTTTCTGATTAATTGGCCTTTATATAATGTCCCTCTTTGTCTTGAGTAACATTTTCTGTGTTAGGGTCTCTTTTATCTGGTATGAGTATTGCCTCTCCAGCTCTCTTAGTTCTCTTTGGTTGCTACTGGCATGTTTTCCATTCTTTTACTTCAGTCTAACTGTGTCTTTGAATCTAAAGTGAGTTTCTTGTAGATAGTGTATAGTTGGATCCTGTTATGTATCCATTCTGCCAATCTGCCTTTTTTTTAAAAGTACTTAAATTTAGTGTAATCACCAATGAGCAGAATTTACATCTGCCATTTGCTACTTGTTTTCTTTATTTTTTATGTCTTTGTTTCTCTTTCTTCTTTTTTATCTTATATGTCTACATTTATCCTATTAGTCCTGTTTCTCTGGAGAACCCTAATACGCACTACGATGGAATTAAATTATAAATAAATAAGAGAAGGAAATTTGAGAAGATCACAAATAATGTGGGAAATAAGCAACACACTCCTGCATATATACCAAAGAGAAAAGTTGAAAAAAAAGTGCCCACACAAAAATTATACATGAATGTTCATAATCATATTATTTATAATAGCCCAAGGGTGGAAACAACCCAAATGTTCATCGACTGATAAAACTGATGAATAGATAAATAAAATGTGATATATCCGTACAATGGAATGTTACTCAGCAATAAAAAGGAGTGAAGTACTGACACACACTACAACACATACGACCCCTGAAAACATTATGCTAAGTGAAAGAAGGCAGACACAAAAGACCACATATTGCATGATTCCATTCATGTGAAGTGTCTAGAATAAGCAAACCTATAGAGACACAAAGTAGATTCGTGGCTGTCTAAGCCTGGGGTTGGGGAATGACTGCTGACAGGTATGAGGTTTGGTTTGGTTTGGTTTTGATATAATGAAAATGTTCTAAAATTAAATTGTGGTAATGGTTGCACAACTTTGTGGATATACAAAATCCCTGAAGTTGTACCCTTTAAATGGGTGAATTTATGATACGTAGATTATATCAAAAGAAAGAACAGCAAACTCTGTGATAGGAAAGGAAAGGTGAGAAGAAGGAAGAGATGATATTTGGCTTTCTTCACAGTTTTGCTGGGCCAACTGTATCTCTGTCCCGTGGCTAGAGCCCCAGCCTGATGAGTGCTGCGGAGAGAGGAGTGAGTGACACACCCCAGAGGAAAGGGGAAGAAGGAGCTGGTGTTGGAGTTGGGATGTGAGGGATGCCTTGACCTAGGAGGTCGAGAACAGCACAAAGGGTGTTCCAGGTCAAGAAAAGAGCTGCACTGAGGAACGGATGAGGCTGGGAGAGAAACGAGTCTCGGGTGGGGCAGGAGGGACGGGTGGCCAGGACCAGGGAGAGGAGAGCTGAAGGTGTGCTGAAGAGGCTAGATTTTATCCTGGTTTGGAAGAAGCCAGCGACAGTTCTTAACAAGAGCATCAGAGCTGCTCCTTTTTTTTTTTTTTTTAACATGTTTATTGGAGTATAATTGCTTTACAATGGTGTGTTAGTTTCTGCTTTAGAAGATATACAGATTGCCAACAAACACATGAAAGAATGCTCAACATCACTAATCATTAGAGAAATGCAAATCAAAATTACAATGAGGTATCACCTCACACCAGTCAGAATGGCCATCATCAAAAAATCTACAAACAATATATGCTGGAGAGGGTGTGGAGAAAAGGGAACCCTCTTGCACTGTTGGTGGGAATGTAAATTGATACAGAGTTGCTTCTTGAAAGATCATCTTGGCTTCAGAGTAGATGATGCATTGGAACGGGGGAGGGGTGGAGAGCCGGAAATGAGTGAAACTTGCTAGAAGCCCGATGTAACAGCCCCGGAGAGAGAGCGTGGCTGTTCTGTCCTGATCAGAATGCAGCATTAGAAAAATTCATTCTTCTTATTCAGGCATCCATCTGTCATCTGAAAGATTCTAGTTTGGGCTGTCAGAGGGTGGTATTCAATTCTATTACTCAAAGAGAACATCACTCCTCCGATAAAAAGATTTGAGGGCGGAAGCTGTGATGAGAACGTAACAAGCTGAAAGAGAATGCACTTCTACACATCCCCTGCGTCTTCTTTCACTGGATACATTGGAAAATTCTATCACTGAAATAAGTTTCAACTCTATGATGGAAAGAAATGTCATTTTCATCACCGCTTTAATGGGCTCATCTTAGAGGCAGGGAGATACTTAGAAAAATGGATGAAGGAGTCTTGTTGTCTCTAATGTGGGGAGGTGGGCATGAATTTTTGCAGGCCCAGTGAATCTGGAAGACTGTGGTCTGTGCTGTTCTTATCGAACTGCTTCATTTCTAAGGCCTCTATTTTTCTAAATGCTAAATAGATCGTGGTCTCTTATCACAAATATTAAGTAGCATGGTGAGAATGAATAAACTTCCATTGGTCAGAAAGAGAGTGCTGGGGCCAGCAGATAAAAGACCTCAGCAGACATGACCATCTTTTAGGAAATCTGGCTTCTAGAGAAACTGTCAGTTCACTGAAGGGCCCCTATGGAAATTAATGGAAGCATTCTAACTGCTGTTCATCACAGAAGTAGAATTCCAAATGCATTGGAAGAGAGGAAATCAAGTGTCAGAAAAATACTGCTAAGTAACTAGACTCATTTTTTCCAGGAGAAGTAGTAGATATTGGGAGCCGAAGCATTAGGAACTCTGATTTTCCCATAAGAATCCGTCCAAGGGGAAAGGATCGTCCGTCACATCCCATGTTTTGATTTGTTATAGCCAGAAACCATCTGAATGACCTCAAGAAATAGAGGAGTTAATTAAAAATATTATAATACTATCTAATATTTTAAAGCCCTTATCATGTTCCAGAAACTGTGCTAAGCCCCTCCTGTATCATGGAGGCCTCACAATAACCCTATGAAGTTGACAATAGTTTTCTCTCTACAATACAGCTGGAGAGATTGAAGTTCAGAGAGGTTAAGGGGCTTGCCTGAGGTCACACAGCTCCCATGAGGCAGAGTCTCCGTTCAAGTCAAAGTCTTGGAGACTCTGAGCCCCAAACTCTCAATGACTTGGTTGGTGCCTCCAATTTTAAGATGCGAATGCCCTGGAGCTGGGGCAAGAAAGCCGCCCAGGCCCCAGGCAGGGCTCAGGGATGTCTGTCTCAGCCTTCACACTTCTGTCCACACCTCCTCACCCTGTACACCCCCCTGCTGCTCCCTCACAATGTCGACTCACAAGGGGTCTGGCTCGTCCTGGCCCAGAATCAGCCCCGCAGCACCCTGGCCATTGGAGCCCTGCTGCCAACCAGTGCTGTCTCTCAGGACCCAATGCTGAATTCCTGTGAAAAGAACCTTCCAGGTCCAGCTCATCCTCTCATCCGGTCTCACAGGTCAGAAGCCCCTGGCTGATCTACCCAGTGCTACTCTACCCTCATGTCACCTGGTCCATAGGGCAAGGCAGGTCCAGCCCAAGCGGCAGGAGGTGGGCAGGGCAGATGCCCCCCCCACCCCCGGGGGGAGAGGGTGAAGGGTGGGCAGGGCAGGCAGAGCTCAGAGCTCGAGAGCACACCCGGAGGACGGAGCATTCCTCACCAGGACCTACTCACCGCATCCAGGCTCCTCCTCAAGGAGACGTGAGCCTGAGAAACTACAGGGTCTATTTTTTTTTTAATTTAGATCGGAGTAGAGTTGATTTATGATGTTGTGTTAGTTTCAGGTGTGCAGCAAAGTGAATCAGTTATACATATACATATATCTGCTCTTTTTTAGATTCTTTTCCCATGTAGGTCATTACAGGGTATGGAGTAGAGTTCCCTGTGCCGTACAGTAGGTCCTTATTAGTTATCCTTTTTTTTTTTTTTTTTTTTGCGGTATGCAGGCCTCTCACTGTTGTGGCCTCTCCTGTTGCGGAGCACAGGCTCCGGACGCGCAGGCTCAGCGGCCATGGCTCACGGGCCCAGCCGCTCCGCGGCATGTGGGATCTTCCCGGACCGGGGCACGAACCCGTGTCCCCTGCATTGGCAGGTGGACTCTCAACCACTGTGCCACCAGGGAAGCCCAGTTATCCGTTTTATACATAGGAGTGTGTCTATTGATGACGGATGACCGAGCATTAGGAAGAAGGACCACTGAGGACTGGTCAGATTCATACACACCCGACTTCACCTCAAACTCAACAACTCCATCCTTTGGACACCTTTTCCTCTCATCACTCACCTATACCTACAACTCTCTCTCTCCCCTCCGTCCTGGGCCTCCAAGACTAATCAAGATTGTTTGTCAATTCTTTCTAGTAACTATTTCTAGAATCCACACTTGGTTTCGGAACGAGACCCCTCTCTCAGGTTACATCCATTGAACATATAAGAGTAACAAGGCATCACAATTCTATAAGGAAGGACTGTTATTATTACCCCTTATTACAGATGAGAAAACTGAGGCCCTGGAACTTCCCTGGCGGTCTGGTGGTTAGCACTCGGTGCTTTCACTGCTGAGGGCCCAGGTTCTATCCCTGGTGGAGGAACTAAGATCCTGCGAGCCACATGGTGCAGTCAAACAAACAAACAAACAAACAAAACTAAGGCCCAGAGAGGGGAAGGAGCCTGTCCAACATCACACAGCTTGGATCCCAGCAGACACCCTTCTGTCTGCCAAGAGCCTACATGTGCTGGACGCTGGGCATAGCGGGGAGTATGGCAGATGGGGTCCTGCCTTCCTGCCGTGGACAGCCTAGTGCACAAAGCACCAGGGGTGCAGAGTTGGTCTGTGTAACCTACTGGTCTTGCGGTGATGTTCTCAGGCTTTGGCAAATGTGTAGTCAAGGTGGCCAGCTGTCCTTCTCAAAAGTATTGTCCTTTATTTTGACCTTTCATTCTTCCTAATTTTTTTTCCCCCAAAGGGTGTTAAAATGTCTTTTCAAAGAATGAAATTAGAACACTCCCTAACACCATACACAAAAATAAACTCCAAATGAATTAAAGACTTAAATGTAAGGCCAGACACTGTCAAACTCTTAGAGGAAAACATAGGCAGAACACTCTATGGCATAAATCACAGCAAGATCCTTTTTGACCCCCTTCCTAGAGAAATGGAAATAAACAAAAGTAAACAAATGGGGATGGGGCCGAATGAAACTTAAAAGCTTTTGCACAGCAACGGAAACCATAAACAAGAGGAAAAGACAACCCTCAGAATGGTAAAAAAATATTTGCAAATGAAGCAACTGACAAAGGATTAACCTGCAAAATTTACAAGCAGCTCATGCAACTCAATATCAAAAAAATAAACAACCCAACCCAAAAATGGGCAGAAGACCTAAATAGACATTTCTCCAACGAAGACATACAGGTGGCCAACAAACACATGGAAGGATGCTCAACATCACTAATCATTAGAGAAATGCAAATCAAAACTACAATGAGGTATCACCTCACACCAGTCGGAATGGCCATCATCAAAAAATCTACAAACAATAAATGCTGGAGAGGGCGTGGAGAAAAGGGAACCCTCTTGCACTGTTGTTGGGAATGTAAATTGATACAGCCACTATGGAGAACAGTATGGAGGTTCCTTAAAAAACTAAAAATAGAACTACCATATGACCCAGCAATCCCACTACTGGGCATATACCCAGAGAAAACCATAATTCAAAAAGACACATGCACCCCAATGTTCATTGTAGCTCTATTTACAATAGCCAGGACATGGAAACAACCTAAGTGTCTATTGACAGATGAATGGATAAAGAAGATGTGGCACATATATACAATGGAATATTACTTAGTCATAAAAAGAAACGAAATTGAGTTCTTTGTAGTGAGGTGGATGGACCTAGAGTCTGTCATACAGAATGAAGTAAGTCAGAAAGAGAAAAACAAATACCGTATGCTAACACATATATATGGAATCTAAAGAAAAACAGTTCTGAAGAACCTAGGGGCAAGACAGGAATAAAGACGCAGATGTAGAGAATGGACTTGAGGACACTGGGAGGGGGAAGGGTAAGCTGGGACGAAGTGAGAGAGTGGCATGGACATATATACACTACCAAATGTAAAACGGATAGCTGGTGGGAAGCAGCTGCATAGAACAGGGAGATCAGCTTGGTGCTTTGTGACCACCTAGAGGGGTGGGATAGGGAGGGTGGGAGGGAGATGCAAGAGGGAGGGGATATGGGGATATAAGTATACGTATAGCTGATTCACTTTGTTATACAGCAGAAACTAACACACCATTGTAAAGCAATTATACTCCAATAGCGATGTTAAAAAAATAAAATCCCTAAAATAATTAATTAATGGGATGTTAAAAAATGTCTTCATTAACAAAAGCACTGGAATAGGTGATGGGATTAGTCATGCGTGCATGTGTCCGCACATAGCAAAATAAAGTTGGTAGCCCACTTTCATTCCTTCCCACCCTAGCCCTACTTAAAAACAATAAAATCAGTGGTCTGTGGAATCTAGAGGTGTGGTGTTGGTGTCGGGGCCAACTCCTCAGCCTGTGTGGGGCTGTGGACCACCTTGCGTGCACCTGCCGTTGCCTTCCTGCAGCCTCGCCTCCCGCTCCCCTGCCCTTGACACCTTTTCTGTCTTTCCCTTGCTTTTTAACCATTTTATTGTTAAATGAAAAGGATACAGAAAACCGCCTGAATCAAACGTGCAGCTGCATGGATTAACAGAAGATGGGCTCCTGCAACCACGCCTCACCCTGCTTCCTTCCAGCGGCCCCCCTCAGGCAACAGCAGCTCTCTAGAAGCAGCTTCCTTCGTTCTGCTGTCCCCTACAGACCCCACGGCCACACTCGGTGCTGACGATTCCAGCCCCGCCCCTCACACCGAGACCATCCTCTGTCTGAGCCTGAATTCAGCCCCCGGGGGCCCCCTCCCGCACTTCCCCGAGCCATCGGAGGCCGGTGGGCTGGGGGCAGGGAGCCTTGGGCACAGTCAGGGGACAGCGCCTGTGGTCCAGTGGTCGTGGTTCCCTGCCTCCCCGCCCTCGGCCCGCCTTCTCAGCTCCTCTCCCATCCGCGTACCCAATCTCGGCGTTCAATCCCCTCTGCTGTAGCCGGACACAGTCCACCCCCTGCCCCTCCCCCCTGCCATGGCCTCCAGAGCTTCTTCACTCTCACCTCCCAACACAGGTGACATGTGTCTGGATTGACTGGGACAGTAATACTTTGCACATTGTCCCTGCGTACGTAATCACAGATGCCTCTTCAAACTCAAAATTATCCTGGTCGGGATGCTAAGTTATGTCCACTTCATTCACACGGCAACTGGAGGGATCCTTTAAAAACACAGAGCAGGGGGACTTCCCTGGTGGTCCCGTGGCTGAGACTCCGTGCTCCCAATGCAGGGAGCCCGGGTTCGATCCTGGTGGGGGAACTAGATCCTGCACACCGCAACTAAGAGTTCACACGCCGCAACTAAGAAGCCTGCATGCCACAGCTAAAGATCCCGCGTGCCGCAAGTAAGACCCAGCGCAGCCAAGTAAATAAATAAATATTAACCAAAAAAACCCCACACAAAGCAGGTCCTGCCACCCCCCTCCTCAGACACACCCATTGGGTTGGCTATTATAAGAAACAAAAACAAAACAGAAAGTAACAAGTGTTGGCAAGGATGTGGAGAAGTTGGAACACTTGTGCACTATTGGGAGGAATGTAAAATGGTGCAGCAGCCATTGTGGAGAACAGTATGGAGGTTCCTCAAAAAGTTAAACACAGAATTACCTTAGGATCCAGCAATCCCGCTTCTGGGTATAGACCCAAAAGAATTAAAAGCAGGATCTTGAAGACATATTTGCACACCCATGTTCACGGCAGCCTTATTCACAATAGCCAAGAGGTAGAAGCAACTCAAGCATCCTTCAACAGATGGGTAGATCAACAAAGTGTGGTCTGTACGTATACTAGAATATGATTCAGCCTTCAAAAGGAAGGAAATTCTGACACAGGTTACCGCATGGATGAACCTTGAGGACATTATGCTGAGTGAAGTAACAGACACAAAAAGGCAAATACTATATGATTCCACTTACATGAGAGCCCTACAGAAGTAAAATTCAGAGACAGAAAGTGGAGCAGCAGTTGCCAGGGGTTGGGGGAGGGGACATGGAGAGCAAGCGTTTCATGGGGACAGAGTTTCAGTTTTACAAGAGGAAGAAAGTTGTTCTGCTAAAGGTTATGTGGCAGCCTGCGTAGGAAGGAGAGAGAATGGATAGATATGGGGGAGATAGGGGGGAGAATGGATAGATACGTATGTATGGCTGAGTCGCTTTGCTGTGCACCTGAAACTATCACAACATTGTTAGTCGGCTATACTCCAACATAAAATAAAAAGTTAAAAAAAAAAAAAAGAAGGCTAATACTTGGGAAAAAAAAAAAAAGATGAAAAAATTTCCGGAGGTGGATAGTGGTAATGGTTGCACAGTAATGTGAACGCACTTACTGCCAGTGAAATCTCTTCTTAAAAGTGATTATAGGGACTTCCCTGGTGGCGTAGTGGTTAGGAATCTGCCTGCCAATGCTGGGGACACAGGTTCGAGCCCTGGTCCGGGAAGATCCCACATGCCGCGGAGCAACTAAGCCTGCGCACCACAACTACTGAACCTGCGCTCTAGAGCCCGTGTGCCACAACTACTGAAGCCCGCGCGCCTAGAGCCCGTGCTCCACAGCAAGAGGAGCCACCGCAATGAGAAGCCCGCGCACTGCAACGAAGAGTAGCCCCTGCTCGCCGCAACTAGAGAAAAGCCCGCGCGCAACGAAGACCCAACGCAGCCAAAAATAAATAAAATAAATTTATTTTTTTAAAAAAAAGTGATTATGAAGGTACATTGTATGCTGTTTCTATTTTACCACCATTTAAAAAAAACTTTCCAAAGGCTTTTCATCAAAACTGGAGTAAAGGGCTTCCCTGGTGGCGCAGTGGTTGAGAGTCCGCCTGCCGATGCAGGGGACACGGGTTCGTGCCCCAGTCTGGGAAGATCCCACATGCCACGGAGCGGCTGGGCCCGTGAGCCATGGCCGCTGAGCCTGCACGTCCGGAGCCTGTGCTCCACAACAGGAGAGGCCACAGCAGTGAGAGGCCCGCGTACCGCAAAAAAAATAAAAATAAAATAAAACTGGAGTAAAATCCACGAATGGAGGCCTGAAGGGCCTGCACTAGCGGCCAGCCTGTCTCTCGAGTCGTACCCACCCCACCTCCCTCACCGCAGGCCCCTCGGCCTCTGCTGTGACACGTAAGCCATCCCCAGTCACCCCCTCCCTTATTTCTAGCTTCACATTTTTCTAACTGAATTGTGTGAAAATTGCCTGTGTTACAGGAGTTTTGGGGTACATGGTCCAAGGTCCTCTTGGGGGTGGGGAGATGGGCTTGATCCCACGCTGGGGGGAGGGGATGATGGAGAGGAGAATGAACTGGGAGGCGGGGATAGGGGATGGGAGTGGGGAAACTGGGAGGTCCGTGGGGCATGTGGTCACTAACCTGCCTTGGTTGTGACTATAAAAATTACTCAGAACACAGCAGACGCCCTTGCTTGGTTTTGTTCATCTGACTTCAAGATCTCAGTTTTCTGCGTAGCCCACCCAAAATAACTAAATAAACAGTTTTCAGTCCTAGAGCCAAAAATAACCTTCCAGGTGAGCATGGGTCTCCTTGTAGGCTCCCTTCTTGGAAGGGGGGGGGGGGGGTGACACCTGACGAGAAAGGGTCTGGGATGCAGGTCCCGGAAAGGATGGAAGGGTCTGGGTCCTTGAGGGCTGACATTCACCCACTGTCACTGTCTCCCATGCTGGCGAGCTGCTCTGAGTTTACCCTCGTTCTGAAGGTCAGCCTGGCCCATAGCCTCTGAGCTGCTCACCCCTAGGAATGGTTTGTGATTTTTTTTCCCCTTTGTTTTTGTTTTTGTTTTTTGGGTTTTTTTTTTGTGGTACGCGGGCCTCTCACTGTTGTGGCCTCTCCCGTTGCGGAGCATAGGCTCCGGACGCGCAGGCTCAGCGGCCATGGCTCACGGGCCCAGCCGCTCCGCGGCACGTGGGATCTTCCCGGACCGGGGCACGAACGCGTGTCCCCTGCATCGGCAGGTGGACTCCCAACCACTGCACCACCAGGGAAACCCCCCTTTGTTTACTTTTTATTGAAGTACAGTTGATTTGCAATGTTGTGTGTGTTTCAGGTGTACAGCAAAGAGTTATATATATATATATATATAAATCTATTCTTTTTTCATATTCTTTCCTTTATAGGTTTTTACTGAATATTCACTATAGTTCCCTGTGTCCAGGAGTAGGTTTTTTGGGTTTTCTTTAACATTCTTATTGGAGTATAATTGCTTTACAGTGTTGTGTTAGTGTCTGCTGTATAACAAAGTGAGTCAGCTATATGCATACATATATCCCCATATCCCCTCCCTCTTGCGTCTCCCTCCCACCCTCCCTATCCCACCCCTCTAGGTGGTCGCAAAGCACCGAGCTGACCTCCCTGCGCCAGGCAGCTGGTTTTGATCAGCTCCCAGCTGCCCCCTCTTCCTGTGGTTCTTCGGGGTCAGCATCTTGTCAGATCTAATGACTAATCTGGAACATAAGGAAAATGAGGGGGAAACCTTGCCCAGCTTGTTATCGAGCACTGCAACGTTTGCTTCGCAGTCAGAGCTGGAAACCATTTGACCCCCAGAAACCAAAAAGCAGGTTGAGAAAATAGTAATAACAGGCGTTGTCAAGCCTCCGTCAGGAGCCAGTCATGTGACCTCCGTTTTCTCTAAATTGCATGAAAACCTTGCTACCTGAGGGTTATTGATGCTGCTTATAGATCAGGGGACTGAGGCATGGAGTGTTCACAGACTTGCCCGAGTTCTTAGTCCAGTGTTTCCTTCTGGCTCTGGCCCAGATCCTGGCCTCACGATGGAGGCCGTCTATTAAAATCACACACTCAGGGGCTTCCCTGGTGGCACAGTGGTTGAGAGTCCGCCTGCCGATGCAGGGGACACGGGTTCGTGCCCCGGTCTGGGAAGATCCCACATGCTGCGGAGCGGCTGGGCCCGTGAGCCATGGCTGCTGAGCCTGCGCGTCCGGAACCTGTGCTCTGCAACGGGAGAGGCCATAGCAGTGAGAGGCCCACGTACCGCAAAAAAATAAAAATAAAAAATAAATCACACACTCAGCCCCTTCTGGTCCTTGAGATAGAAATAACCAGAATAACGAACTGTGGCGGTTGATTTCTAACTTTTTGAGTGTGACTCAGCTGAGAGGCCTAGGCCAGGCCTTAGGAGCAGGTGCAACAGCGGGGAAGGTGTTCGCTGGGCGTTTGCTCTGGGTGGGACCCCTGCCCTGCGCACCCAACGGCTATGCTGTCCTGTGGCTGGTGACGCCCGGGACTGTCAATCACGCTGTCCCAGGTACCAGGCCAGGCTGGCTCTGCCCTTGGCCCAGATGTGCCATGAACTTCATCTGAGCCTCAGCTGCTTTCCCCACAGACTAGGCTGATGACCTTTGCCCTGCCTGTCTCATGGGGCCACTGAGAGATAGAACGAGGCACCAGAGGTGACAGCACCGCAAAGTGTTCTACTTTCTACTGTGACAGTACTTTCTGCTGTGACAGTCCTGAAACGATATTGTAATTCATGACTGCAAGGCTCTTCCTTCCGCTTACTTGTCAGTCTTGCTGGGTTCTGGTTTGAGCCAAGTGCCATGGATGTTATAGACCAGACTCCCGCGTGTTGAACCCCTGGTTTGTGCCAGCCACCTCGATGATCTCATTTAATCAGCACAGCAGCTCTATGGCCTGGGGACTCCTGTGACGATCCCTGTTTATCCAATGAGGAGACTCAGATGCAGAGACTTTATGTCACTTGTTTCTGGTCCCAGAGCTGCGACGGGGCAGTGGGTCAGTCACCCCAGAGCCCACATTGAGCCACCAGGATCCGAGGTCTTGGAAGAAGAGGCTGCCTTAGGACTGGGAGCTGAGGGGCATTTTTAACCCACTGGACACGTCAGCCCTCAGGCAGGCCTGAGCCCCCTTGCCCTGGGTGCTTGCTTGAGAGGAAACCTCCCTGGCAGGAGTGGTTCTCCAAACACAACACCGCAGATGAGCATGGACACCTGGATTTAGTAAAGCAAAACTCACCTTGTTTAGATCTCCTCCCAAACCCCAGGGCTGGGTGTGAACAGTGACCCCCGCTTAGCAACAGAGACACCAAGCCTGCTTGGCTGGCACGATCTTGTTACTCAAAAACTATTCTGTGCATGACACCTTAGACGTTTGGTTTTGCTTTCAAGCTGAGTACAGTTTGGGGGACAGATTATTTTATACCCTCACAGGTAAATGCCATTTTCCCATTAATGAAAGGTAACCTGCTGCCATCACCGTCCTGCAAGGCTCCTCCCTGTGTGCTGGGTCCCTTCTTCCTGCCTGAATCTGCTCAGCTACAGAAAGATTCCCCCTTGGCTTTGAAAAAAATCAAGTTGATATTTTGCCGAATTTGAATAGCAACCAGAAAAGAAGGTCAAGTTTTAAAAGAAGCAACGGGGGGGGGGGGGGGATTGTAATTAAATCCACTCTGGGCTGGGTACGGATGATTCATCTCACATAACATTCTGGAAACCACGTGACCGAAGGTATTTTTCTAAATAACCTCAACTGCTAGTCAAGTTATTCTTTAAATTGCATGCCAGCGACATCTCCGAACTGGTATTTTGCTTGGCAGGCGCTGAGCCTCTGCCACAGCCCGGATTTTCCTGCAGGCAGAGGCCGGCCTTGTTTTGACAGTTGTTTCTGCCGCCTTCCACTTCTGCCTGGAAGGATGACACAGCCGCACAGGCCCGGGGAGGGAGGTGCATGCTGGGCTCCAAAAACACAAAGGCACCTCTGCTTGGGTCGGAGGAGCTGGTCAGGGCCCTCAGTGTGGGCAGGATGAAGACTTAGGTCTTTTCCAAAGATGGCACTGCTGAAATTCCTCTTCCAGGAAGCTTCGATTGAAACAGTGAGGAGCCCCCGGGCAACTGTCTGCTCAGAACCTACTCTACCAGCAAGTGACCCCACCCACCGTACCATTCCTGCCATCCAAAGGGTTCCAGAGGTTTCTCTGGTTAGTATATGGTGATGCCGCTCTAGGTGGGTCCTGGGCTAGCCGCCTGAGCCAAGCTGAGCCCATCAGAATCCTTTCTTTTTTTTTTTAAATTGAAGTATAGTTAATTTACAATGTTGTGTTAGTTTCTGGTGTACGGCAAAATGATTCAGTTATACATCTATATACCTATTCTTTTCATATTCCTTTCCATTTTGATTTATTACAGGATAGAATATAGTTCCCTGGGCTATACAGTAGGACCTTGTTGTTTGTCTATTTTATATATATAGTAGTTTGTATCTGCTAATTCCAAATTCCTAATTTATCCCCCACCGCTTCTTTCCCCTTTGGTAACCATCAGTTCTCTATGTCTGGGAGTATTTTTCTATCTCGTAAGTAAGTTCATTTAGGTCATATTTTAGATTCCACATGTAAGCGATATCATATGATATTTGTCTTTCTCTGTCTGACTTGCTTCAGTTAGTATGATCATCTCTAGCTCCATCCATGTTGCTGCAAATGGCATGATTTCATTCTTTTTTATGGCTGAATAAAATTCTATTCTGTATATACACCACATCTTCTTTATCCATTCTTCTGTCAATGGACAGTTAGATTGCTTCCATGTCTTGGCTATTGGGAATAGTGCTGCTGTGAACATAGGGGTACATGTATCTTTTTGAATAGTAGTTTTGTCTGGATATATGCCCTGGAGTGGGATTGCTGGATCACATGGCAATTCCATTTTTAGATTTTTAAGGAACCTCCATACTGTTCTCCGTAGTGGCTGTACCAATTTACATTCCCACCAACAGTGTAGGAGGGTTCACTTTTCTCCACACCCTCTCCAGCATTTGTTATTTATAGACCTTTTAATGTTGGCCATCATGACAGTCCTTTCAAAACCAGGCTCTATCTTGGCCACGAAAGTGGGGAAAGCTGATCTCAAGAAGGGGGGTGTGGGACTTTCCTGGTGGTGCAGTGGTTAAGAATCCACCTGCCAATGCAGGGGACACGGGATCGAGCCCTGGTCCGGGAAGATCACACATGCCGTGGAGCAGCTAAGCCTGTGAGCCACAACTACTGAAGCCCGCGTGCCTAGAGCCCATGCTCCGCAACAAGAGAAGCTACCACAATGAGAAGCCCGTGCACCTCAACGAAGAGTAGCCCCTGCTCACCGCAACTAGAGAAAGCCCACGCACAGCAATGAAGACCCAACGCAGCCAAAAAAAAAAAAAAAAAAAGGAGAAGGGGGGTGGGGGTGGATTGATCAAATATGCAGAGAGGAGTGGGACTAAAGCAGAGGGATAGTGTTTGGATGGTGTCTAGGTACCAGGTCCCAATTCTCCCTGAAGCTCAGCTATCCTGAAATCCTGGCAGCAGAATAACCTTAAAATTAATTTCCTTTTCCTTTAGGCTAGTCCAAGTGGAGCTTCTGTCACTTGCAACCAAAAGATTCCTCTTGCACTCATGACCTCACTGGGATGGCCATGAGGGGAGGGTGTTGTCTAGTCCTCTTGTAAATGTTGGTCTTCTCCCTGGGCCTCTTCATAGTCTCTTCCTTCTATGTGTGTCTCTGTTCAAATTTCCCCTTTTTATAAGAACACCAGTCATTTTGGATTAGGGCCCCACCCACATGACCTCACTTTGACTTGATTGTCTCTATGAAGACCTTGTCTTCAAATGAGGTCACGTTCTAAGTTACTAGGAGTTAGGACTCCAACATATCTTTTGGGGGGAAGATACAATGCAACCCATAACCCCATACAATGGAATACTATGCAGTCGGGACAAAGAAGGAGCTGTATCTGCATGTGCTGAGACCACACATATTATGTGAAAAAGGCAGTCTATATGTCTGTATCTTTTTTTGTTGTTGAAGTATAGTTGATTTACAATGTTGTGTCAATTTCTGCTGTACAGCAAAGTGGTTCAATTAAACATATATACATTCTTATTCATATTCTTTTCCATTGTGGTTTATCACAGGATATGAATATAGTTCCCTGTGCTATACGGTAGGATCCACTAATCCCAAACTCCCACTCCATCCCTTCCCCACCAACCCCCTTGGCAGCCACAATTCTGTTCTCTATGTCTGTGAGTCTGTTTCTGTTTCATAGATAGGTTCATCTGTTTCATATTTTAGATTCTACATATAAGTGATATCATATGGTATTTGTCTTTGTCTGACTTACTTTAATTAGTATGATAATCTCTAGGTCCATCCATGTTGCTGCAAATGGCATTATTTCATTCTTTTTTATGGCTGAATAATATTCCATTCTGTATATAACCACATCTTCTTTATCCATTCCTCTGTTGATGGACATTTGGGTTGTTTCCATGTCTTGGCTATTGTGAATAGTGCTGCTATGAACATTGGGATGCATGTATCTTTTTGAATTAGATCTTTGTCTGGATATATGCCCAGGAGTAGGATTGACAGATCATATGGTAGCTCTATTTTTAGCTTTTTGAGGAATCTCCACACTGTTCTCCATAGTGGCTGCACCAACTTACATTCCCACCAACAGTGTAGGAGGGTTCCCTTTTCTCCACACCCCCTCCAGCATTTGTTATTTATAGTATGTCTGTATATTTTGACCCCTCTATAAATTGTGTACATGTGAGTGTGTGAGCACTGACATTAACACTGATACCTATAGGTGTATTTCTTTAATTTCTGGAAGGAATCAAGGCAAGTTGACCATAGTTACCTTGTTGAAGAGAGACCTGAAAAAGAAAGGAAAGAGACTTTGACTTTTCCTCCGTATTTTTGACTTTCTATTTCTATATTGTCTGAATCTCATGTACAGATACATATACATGTGATTTTGTGAGTGTGTATATATACATATATAGAGAGAGACTTCTTTTCTTTCTTATGCCTTTCTGTATTCTATTAACAACGTAAGCTATGTATTGTCTTAAAGATGTGAGTTGATTTACACATACGTTCTCAGGAATAGGTTTTATATGCCAAGCATAACCTACATTCTGTGTATCTGTCTGTACTTGTCAGCTCTTAAGAGCTTGTGTTTGCTCTTGCCCTCATATGTGGTGCTCAGCGTGATCAGCCGGGGAATCAGGTCCTTTCTAGTGTTCTGGAGACGGTGATGGGGAGGGAGTGACGGGGAGGATGATGGTAAAGAAGACAGGCTGGTCATGGCCTAGCGGTTGGCTAGAACTGCTTCCTTGGATGATGAAAGGCTTCTTTTTTAAATACCAGAGATTCATCAGGCAAGGCCTTGGACATACCACAGGCTCTTACTCTATTCTGATACCTCTGGTATTTCTGTAGGTCTGGGAGAAATGTCTTTGGAAGGAATGAGAAGGCTGGGATTCAGCGCATCCTTTTTTCTTTTTAGAGAAGCCTCTTTAGGTCAGTCTTTCTCAACCGCAGTTCCAGGACACCCTGGAAGGTCCTGAGACACCCACTGAGCGTAATCAATTCACTTTTCCCGCAGCTACCTAGAGCGGTTCTAGACGGACACTGCTCTTGAGAACATGAAGGGGACAAGTGCTCCCACTGTATTCTTTGGGGTCTGATTCTCCTGCAGAATCCAGTTTTAAAAGGATGCCTTAGCATCTGCCGCCTCCTTGCCGTGATCCCATCCCACAGAATCAAACATCAACTTCCGAGAAGGAGCCAGGACTCACTGTGGCCCGTGTAACAGATAACAGCCCGGCCAGGCCCTCTGGAAGGTTCCAGCCCCATCCAGAAGGCGGGGAACTATCTGGCACCCCCGACGCTGGGACCTAGAATCTAGCCTGTGCAGTTCAAAACGGTAGCCGCTTGGCTACTTGGACTTAAATCCAAAATTCAGTTCCTAAGTTGCACTAGCCCCGTTTCAAGTGTTCAGTGGCTGCCCTATTGAACAGCGCACATTGGAGAACATTTCCATGACCACAGGAAGTTTTACTGGAGAGCCGTGACAGACTGTGATAGTAAGAGGGGCCCAGGACCATACCTCAAGGGAGTCCTTACTCCAGACTCCACGAGGTCCACACAGGGAATCCCTGAGAACGTCCAAGCCCACAGCATGGAATGAGAGCTCTACCCAGCTGATCCAATAGTTCTAATAATAAATAATGATAACATAATAAGAAGAAGTTAACTTAAGCATAGATGTGAATGCCAGGAATTATAAAAAGTCCTTGGAGAAAAATCAATTGGTATTAACTCCCCGTCTCTGAACCGTGAGTGGGTACGTGGCCCCTGATGGTACTAGCGCATTTGTCTCCCCTCATCCCTCTGTCCCCAGCCCAGCAGCTCTTTCCCTTCCTCTCCATCTTCACGGGAAGGACTCTTTTTCATGCACACTTCAGAGAGTCTGTTGGTCTCTTTTTTCCCAATTGCTCAAAGTTATTTTTCTCTCTCCTTTGTTTGTCAAAGAAATCTGGTAAATGTTTTGTAGAAATGCGCACACTCTAGCTCTTGCCGAAGACATACATATTTTTTTCCAATTTTCTTTATTGTGGTAAAATACATCTAACATCGAATTTTACCATTTGGACCATTTTTAAGTGGTAGTAAGTACATTCACACTGTTGTGCTACCATCACCATCACCCACCTCCAGGACGCTTTTCATCTTGCAAAACTGAAAGTCTGCACCCATTGAACACTGCCTCCCCCTCCCCTCGTCCCCGCAGCCCCTGGCAACCATCCTTCTACTATCTGATTACTCCAGGGGCCTCCTGTGAGTGGAATTGCACAGTATTTGCCCTTTTATATCTGGCTTATTTCATAGCATAGTGTCCTCAAGCTTCATCCATATTATAGCATATGTCAGAATTTCCTTCCTTTTTAAGGCTGAATAATATTTCATTGTATGTATGTGAAAAAGTTTTCTTTTTTTTTTTTTTTTTTTGCGGTATGCAGGCCTCTCACTGTTGCGGAGCACAGGCTCCGGACGTACAGGCCCAGCCGCCATGGCTCACGGGCCCACCTGCTCCGCTGCATGTGGGATCTTCCCGGACTGGGGCACGAACCCGCGTCCCCTGCATCAGCAGGTGGACTCTCAACCACTGCGCCACCACGGAAGCCCGGTCAGCCTTCTTGTTACTGATCTGTCTCCACTGTGTTTTACTTACACCTGTCACAGAGCAAATGCACACAGTTCCTGTGTGTTGAATTGATTAATTGAAGTGTAACCATCCCAGTGATTAAGTAGGTTAGTACATTTGCCCCCTTCACGTTCCCCCTTGGGGCTGATGTCTGTAAACACCATCTCCCCTGGAGGCCCTTGCTGGTCAGTCCTCCCACTCACAGGGCCACCTTTTTCCTCTTGGCCGCCCCAATCCCATCCTTCAGGTAAGTCCCAGAACAAGTCTGAGACAGACCTGGGACCAGGGACCCTCTACTGCAGTGCTTGCACCTGGACAAACGCTCCTCTAGCAACAAAATACAAAGAAACGATAAGGGACTAAAAATAACTGCACTCACGCACAGCTGGGGCAAATTCCGGGCCAAAGGATACAGAAAGATAAAAACAACAACAACAAGAAAAACAGCCAGCTGCCCCTTCTGAAGAGCCAGGAGCACAAACTGGGTGCTGGGAGCAAACGCCGGGTACTGAGCATGCGCCCTGCACACGACACACAACCGAAGCTTGATGAGACTGGTGGCCGAAGTAGCAGCAAACACAAAGCAAACAGCCTTGCTCACCAAGTCTTTGAAGCGCTAACAAGGTCTTTTCGGTGAAACATGAAATACTTCGGGAAGATAGGGGTGGAAAGCAAAGATATCCATCCATCCATCCATCCATTCCTTTCGGAGCTCAGGTGCACAGGGCTGAGTTAATTCCACTTCTCGGCTCACGGGGCACTGCCATCACAGCCTGGGGGAGGGGCCCCTCGTGTTCAGTTCATTAATTCCCTTTATCCCTTTTCCACACTCCCATCCCCTTCTCCCTCCTAACCTGACATGACCATTCTATTTAAAATGTGTCTGGGCTTCCCTGGTGGCGCAGTGGTTGAGAGTCCGCCTGCCGATGCAGGGGACACGGGTTCGTGCCCCGGTCCAGGAGGATCCCACATGCCGCGGAGCGGCTGGGCCCGTGAGCCATGGCCGCTGAGCCTGCGCGTCCGGAGCCTGTGCTCCGCAACGGGAGAGGCCACAACAGCGAGAGGCCCGCGTACCGCAAAAAAAAAAAAAAAAAAAAAAAAAAAAAATGTGTGCACTTGTTTGCACGGGCCCTTGAAGGTAGAAGATATGAACTGGTATTGACCCAAGACAGGCCAGGAATCTAAGGCTCACAGAGAGTGGAACTTCCCTGAGAAGGCAAGGATGATTTCAAGAGAAGAAGCGGGTGCCCGAGCTGCACAGCTCCCACGGTTCTCCTCCTCCTGGGACCTGGCCTCCTGGGCACACAACACCAATGCCAGCCTGTCAGGGAACGTGCCTGGGCTGTCGAGCCAGTGGGAGTTTAGGTCAGGTTATTGCATAATTTCTGTCCACTCTTCCTTCTCTATCCCGGTCATCCTCCTTCCTGCAGAGACTTGTTCAAGCCTCACCATGCCTGTCTCATCCTATTCTTGTCCCATCCTGGACGTGGCCCTTTCCAGGTTTGGGGACAATCCTCCTGGCCCTGCTCTGATTCTGTGTCTGTGTCTCAGGCTTAAAAATCGAGTGACTGATTTACCCAGGTGGCCAAGCTCCCCTAGTTCCACTGACTAGCTCCCTCTGCAGTCAACTGAATTACTGTTTACCAACATTAGGTGCCCCTACCTAAGAGAAGATCTTCCCTGCTGTGTTGAATTCAGGCAGTGCCATGCGACAGTGGCCAGTGAAGTGTGAGCCAAAGTGACATGTGCTACCTCAGGGCAGAAGCTGTGAGAGCCACCGTGCTCTTTGCCAAGCACTCTTTTCCCTCTGCCCGCATGACCACCAGAGGCTTGGGGTCCAGAATGAAGATGCTGTAGGTAGAGCCACAACCAACACACAATGCACCTGCCACTGGAGTGAAAAATAGACCTTTGTTATTGTAAGTCACTGAGGTTTGGGGTTGTTTGTTACTGCAGCATATCCTAGTCCAGCCTGACTGATACAACCTCCACACCCAAGTCTTACCTTCATGGCCATGTGAGTGTGACTGAGGCTGCTGTTGCTAACAGCTAACATTCACTGAGCACCCACTCTGTCCTTGCCTAGGCCCTTTACATACTTCCTCATGGTCAATGCCATTTCATACTGTGTTGTCATTTTGCAGATGAGGAAACTAAATACCAGCTAATTTAACTATCAATAAATCGTCCAAGGTCACAAACATACTAGACTGGTTTTGGAATACAGATCTGACTCTAGAGAATCAAATTTGCTGCTTGAATTTCTTCCAAGACTGACCACGTGCCTTCCTGTCACCAGTTTCCATCCAGCATGATACCTTCGACCGTCGTCCCAAGCATCTGATTCATGCCTCCCAGTGGCAGCCACGCCTGGGGTACCAACCCCTGCTTTAACTCAGTTCTCGCAGAACTGCAGGATACTGAGAACCCCCTGCTCTCCCATCCCCGTCCTCCCTCCCTTTCTGCAGCTGGGGACATCCCCAAGCCCTGTCCTCATGGGGGCCGGGAGAGCTATGTCTGACCTCCAGGACTTGGACACCTTGTCTGGGTTGCTTGCCCCTGGCAAGGCTCTAGCCCAGACACCACTCTTCACCCCATCTCATCCTTCCCCTCCGACCCCCCTTTCCCCACCATCCCCTAAATGTGGACAGTTTCCATTGTTCTGTGCTCAGCCCACTTCTTTTCTCTCCGTGTACAAACTCCCTCAGCAATTTCAGCGGATCTGTCATTTCAACTATTACTTCCATGTGAACGCCTCCCAAACTAGAATTCCGTGCTGACCTCCCTCCCAAGCCCTGGTCTTGCTTTTCCCCCTCCTGGAACCACCTTTCAGGAGACGTGAGATCGGGACCTCCAAAATGAAGCTCACTTCTTCTACCCCTTTCTGGTGCAGTCCGTGTCTCCTGCCGTCTTCATTTCTAGTAAGAGCACCTGCAGCTGCGTGCACCGCATTACCACTCATTCATTCACCCAACCTCCCCTGAGCACCCATGTTCTAGGAGGCCACGTTCTGTGACCCCCTTTGTCCCCTCTCCCGCTCTGCCACATCCCGTGGCAGCTCATCTCTGTTTTCAGAATACATCCCCTAGTCATCCACCATTCTGTTCCTTTAAAAGGAACTCTCTTCACAACTGCACACAGAAGAACTTCAGCTCTCTCTTTCAGAAAGGAGAAGCTGAAATCAGAAATAGGAGTCTCTACTGAAGAAGGCCATTTGCTTTCAATTAAATGGAAATGATAAAAGAAGTCACTTACATGGGAAAGCACTTCTCTTATTTGGACGCTGCTGAAGTTTCTGTATCTTACTTTTAAGGAAGCTGAATATATAATCTAGTGAAGGAAAGTGCTGTGTTTAGCCAAGTAAGCAGTTGGAGACACGGGACTTTCAATCAGATTAAATGCCCTTCTCACCATCACGAGTGACAGATTTTCCTCCGTTGTTTCTTCCATTCAGTGTCCAGCGATAAGGACGGTCTTGCTAGCAAATTATATTCTACGAGACTATGTTTACCTGCCTGCGTTAATAATCATATTGCTATAGATGTCAAGGTTCTTGAGACGCACTTTAGGCAACTGTGGCAAGTCCTAAAACGTAATGTATTCATGTTTTGGTTCATCATCACCCATCCCTGAACTTAGAATGAACTCACAGCATATGTTTTCTTTTTCTTGTCTGCGGCTAATACCTCTCATCTTTTTATTCACTAAAATCTCCAGTCTGATTTCCCACGTTTGAAACTGCCCCTTTGCGCTCATCGCTGTGCTTGGACACTCACAAAACTTTCTGTTGAGCTGTGTCCCCCTAAAAAGATATGTTGACATCCTAACCTCCAGGACCTGTGAATGTGACCTTATTTGGAAAGGCAGTCTTTGCAGATGGAATCAAGTTAAAACGAGGTCATACTGGATTAGGATGGGCCTAATCCAGTGGCTGGTGTCTTTTTTTTTTTTTTTGCAGTACGCGGGCCTCTCACTGTTGTGGCCTCTTCCGTTGCGGAGCACAGGCTCCGGACGCGCAGGCTCAGCGGCCATGGCTCACGGGCCCAGCTGCTCCGCGGCATGTGGGATCTTCCCGGACCGGGGCACGAACCCGTGTCCCCTGCATCGGCAGGCGGACTCCCAACCACTGCGCCACCAGGGAAGCCCAATTTCTGTTTTTTTAAGCCACCCAGTTTGTGGTCATTTATTACTTCAGCTCTAGGAAATGAATACAGTTGTTGTTGTTTTCTGAGCGTCTCTAAATGTAAACTACAACATCAAGTGCTTTTTAAAGACTTCAACACTCCCCACCCTACTCTCCAAACCCCACGTGACTTTGCAGGCTCCACCCCGCACCTGCCGTTTTCCTGACTGTTGTCGAATTTCGCCTATCTTTGAGCATCAGGGGAATTGCCAACCTCAGTCATTCCCCGGATACCTAACACAGAGGTGAGAGTCTCTTGTGCCCCCTTTTCTTGGTGGTGGGGAGAGATTCACCCTCGCATTCCACCTTCGATCAGCAGGGGGTCAGGTCCATGCCACAGGCCCAGGAAACTGTATTTTACACAAGCCAGTGGCCGGAACGTGACCTTCCTCTGACCTACCCTCCCAGGTGCCTCAGAGCCTGGTGTTACCGACCAGGGTTCTTTTTTTTTTGTTTTTTTGTTTTTTTTTTAACATCTTTATTGGCGTATAATTGCTTTACAATGGTATGTTAGTTTCAGCTTCACAACAAAATGAATCAGTCATATATATACATATATTCCTATATCTCCCCCCGCCTGCGTCTCCCTCCCCCCCACCCTCCCCATCCCACCCCTCCAGGCGGTCGCAAAGCACCGAGCTGATCTCCCTGTGCTATGCGGCTGCTTCCCACTAGCTATCTACCTTACGTTTGGTAGTGTATATATGTCCATGCCTCTTTATCGCTTTGTCACCGTTTACCCTTCCCCCTCCCCATAGCCTCAAGTCCATTCTCTAGTAAGTCTGTGTCTTTATTCCTGTTTCACCCCTAGGTTTTTCATGACATTTTTTTTTTTTAATTCCATATATATGTGTTAGCATACGGTATTTGTCTCTCTCTTTCTGACTTACTTCACTCTGTATGACAGACTCTAGGTCTATCCACCTCATTACAAATAGCTCAATTTCGTCTCTTTTTATGGCTGAGTAATATTCCATTGTATATATGTGCCACATCTTCTTTATCCATTCATCCGATGATGGACACTTAGGTTGTTTCCATCTCCGGGCTATTGTAAATAGAGCTGCAATGAACATTTTGGTACATGACTCTTTTTGAATTATGGTTTTCTCAGGGTATATGCCCAGTAGTGGGATTGCTGGGTCATATGGTAGTTCTATTTGTAGCTTTTTAAGGAACCTCCATACTGTTCTCCACAGTGGCTGTATCAATTTACATTCCCACCAACAGTGTAAGAGGGTTCCCTTTTCTCCACACCCTCTCCAGCATTTATTGTTTCTAGATTTTTTGATGATGGCCATTCTGACTGGTGTGAGATGATATCTCATTGTAGTTTTGATTTGCATTTCTCTCATGATTAGTGATGTTGAGCATTCTTTCATGTGTTTGTTGGCACTCTGTATATCTTCTTTGGAGAAATGTCTATTTAGGTCTTCTGCCCATTTTTGGATTGGGTTATTTGTTTTTTTGTTATTAAGCTGCATGAGCTGCTTATAAATTTTGGAGATCAATCCTTTGTCAATTGCTTCATTTGCAAATATTTTCTCCCATTCTGAGGGTTGTCTTTTGGTCTTCTTTATGGTTTCCTTTGCTGCGCAAAAGCTTTTAAGTTTCATTAGGTCCCATTTGTTTACTCTTGTTTTTATTTCCATTTCTCTAGGAGGTGGGTCAAAAAGGACCTTGCTGTGATTTATGTCATAGAGTGTTCTGCCTATGTTTTCCTCTAAGAGTTTGATAGTTTCTGGCCTTACATTTAGGTCTTTAATCCATTTTGAGCTTATTTTTGTGTACGGTGTTAAGGAGTGATCTAATTTCATACTTTTACAGGTAGCTGTCCAGTTTTCCCAGCACCACTTATTGAATAGGCTGTCCTTTCTCCACTGTACATTTCTGCCTCCTTTGTCAAAGATAAGGTGACCATATGTGCGTGGGTTTATCTCTGGGCTTTCTATCCTGTTCCATTGATCTATCTTTCTGTTTTTGTGCCAGTACCATACCGTCTTGATAACTGTAGCTTTGTAGTATAGTCTGAAGTCTGGGAGCCTGATTCCTCCAGTTCCTTCTTTCGTTCTCAAGATTGCTTTGGCTATTCGGGGTCTTTTGTGTTTCCATACAAATTGTGAAATTTTTTGTTCTAGTTCTGTGAAAAATGCCAGTGGTAGTTTGATAGGGATTGCATTGAATCTATAGATTGCTTTCGGTAGTAGAGTCATTTTCACAATGTTGATTCTTCCAATCCAAGAACATGGTATATCTCTCCATCTATTTGTATCATCTTTAATTTCTTTCATCAGTGTCTTATAATTTTCTGCATACAGATCTTTTGTCTCCTTAGGTAGGTTTATTCCTAGATATTTTATTCTTTTTGTTGCAATGGTAAATGGGAGTGTTTTCTTGATTTCACTTTCAGATTTTTCATCATTAGTATATAGGAATGCCAGAGATTTCTGTGCATTAATTTTGTATCCTGCCACTTTACCAAATTCATTGATTAGTTCTAGTAGTTTTCTGGTAGCATCTTTAGGGTTCTCTATGTATAGGATCATGTCATCTGCAAACAGTGACAGCTTTACTTCTTCTTTTCCGATTTGGATTCCTTTTATTTCCTTTTCTTCTCTGATTGCTGTGGCTAAAACTTCCAAAACTATGTTGAATAAGAGTCGTGAGAGTGGGCAACCTTGTCTTGTTCCTGATCTTAGTGGAAATGCTTTCAGTTTTTCACCATTGAGGATGATGTTTGCTGTGGGCTTGTCATATATGGCCTTTATTATGTTGAGGAAAGTTCCCTCTATGCCTACTTTCTGCAGGGTTTTTATCATAAATGGGTGTTGAATTTTGTCAAAAGCTTTCTCTGCATCTATTGAGATGATCATATGGTTTTTCTCCTTCAGTTTGTTAATATGGTTTATCACATTGATAGATTTGCGTATATTGAAGAATCCTTGCATTCCTGGAATAAACCCCACTTGATCATGGTGTATGATCTTTTTAATGTGCTGTTGGATTCTGTTTGCTAGTATTTTGTTGAGGATTTTTGCATCTATGTTCATCAGTGATATTGGCCTGTAGTTTTCTTTCTTTGTGACATCCTTGTCTGGTTTTGGTATCAAGGTGATGGTGGCCTCGTAGAAGGAGTTTGGGAGTGTTCCTCCCTCTGCTATATTTTGGAAGAGTTTGAGAAGGATAGGTGTTAGCTCTTCTCTAAATGTTTGATAGAATTCGCCTGTGAAGCCATCTGGTCCTGGGCTTTTCTTTGTTGGAAGGTTTTTAATCACAGTTTCAATTTCAGTGCTTGTGATTGGTCTGTTCATATTTTCTATTTCTTCCTGATTCAGTCTTGGCAGGTTGTGCCTTTCTAAGAATTTGTCCATTTCTTCCAGATTGTCCATTTTATTGGCATAGAGTTGCTTGTAGTAATCTCTCATGATCTCTTTTATTTCTGCAGTGTCAGTTGTTATCTCTCCTTTTTCATTTCTAATTCTATTGATTTGGGTCTTCTCCCTTTTTTTCTTGATGAGTCTGGCTAGTGGTTTATCTATTTTGTTTATCTTCTCAAAGAACCAGCTTTTAGTTTTATTGATCTTTGCTATTGTTTCCTTCATTTCTTTTTCATTTATTTCTGATCTGATTTTTATGATTTCTTTCCTTCTGCTAGCTTTGGGGTTTTTTTGTTCTTCTTTCTCTAATTGCTTGAGGTGCAAGGTTAGGTTGTTTATTCGAGATGCTTCCTGCTTCTTAAGGTGGGCTTGTATTGCTATAAACTTCCCCCTTAGAACTGCTTTTGCTGCATCCCACAGGTTTTGGGTCGTTGTGTCTCCATTGTCATTTGTTTCTAGGTATTTTTTGATTTCCTCTTTGATTTCTTCAGTGATATCTTCATTATTAAGTAGTGTATTGTTTAGCCTCCATGTGTTTGTATTTTTTACAGATCTTTTCCTGTAATTGATATCTAGTCTCATGGCGTTGTGGTCAGAAAAGATACTTGATACAATTTCAATTTTCTTAAATTTACCAAGGCTTGATTTGTGACCCAAGATATGATCTATCCTGGAGAATGTTCCATGAGCACTTGAGAAAAATGTGTATTCTGTTGTTTTTGGATGGAATGTCCTATAAATATCAATTAACTCCATCTCGTTTAATGTATCATTTAAAGCTTGTGTTTCCTTATTTATTTTCATTTTGGATGATCTGTCCATTGGTGAAAGTGGGGTGTTAAAGTCCCCTACTATGAATGTGTTACTCTCGATTTCCCCTTTTATGGTTGTCAGTATTTGCCTTATGTATTGAGGTGCACCTATGTTGGGTGCATAAATATTTACAATTGTTATATCTTCCTCTTGGATTGATCCCTTGATCATTATGTAGTGTCCTTCTTTGTCTCTTCTAATAGTCTTTGTTTTAAAGTCTATTTTGTCTGATATGAGAATTGCTACTCCAGCTTTCTTTTGGTTTCCACTTGCATGAAATACCTTTTTCCATCCCCTTACTTTCAGTCTGTATGTGTCTCTAGGTCTGAAGTGGGTCTCTTGTAGACAGCAAATATATGGGTCTTGTTTTTGTATCCATTCAGCCAATCTGTGTCTTTTGGTGGGAGCATTTAGTCCATTTACATTTAAGGTAATTATCGATATGTGTGTTCCTATTCCCATTTTCTTCATTGTTTTGGGTTTGTTATTGTAGGTCCTTTCCTTCTTTTGTGTTTCTTGCCTAGAGAAGTTCCTTTAGCAGTTGTTGTAGAGCTGGTTTGGTGGTGCTGAACTCTCTCAGCTTTTGCTTGTCTGTAAAGGTTTTAATTTCTCCATCAAATCTGAATGAGATCCTTGCTGGGTAGAGTAATCTTGGTTGCAGGTTTTTCTCCTTCAACACTTTCAATATGTCCTGCCACTCCCTTCTGGCTTGCAGAGTTTCCGCTGAAAGATCAGCTGTTAACCTTATGGGGATTCCCTTGTGTGTTATTTGTTGTTTTTCCCTTGCTGCTTTTAATATGTTTTCTTTGTATTTAATTTTTGACAGTTTGATTAATATGTGTCTTGGCGTATTTCTCCTTGGATTTATCCTGTATGGGACTCTCTGTGCTTCCTGGACTTGATTAACTATTTCCTTTCCCATATTAGGGAAGTTTTCAACTATAATCTCTTCAAATATTTTCTCAGTCCCTTTCTTTTTCTCTTCTTCTTCTGGAACCCCTATAATTCGAATGTTGGTGCGTTTAATGTTGTCCCAGAGGTCTCTGAGACTGTCCTCAGTTCTTTTCATTCTTTTTTCTTTATTCTGCTCTGCAATAGTTATTTCCACTATTTTATCTTCCAGGTCACTTATCCGTTCTTCTGCCTCAGTTATTCTGCTATTGATCCCATCTAGAGTACTTTTAATTTCATTTATTGTGTTGTTCATCATTGCTTGTTTCATCTTTAGTTCCTCTAGGTCCTTGTTAACTGATTCTTGCAATTTGTCCATTCTATTGTCCATTCTGTCTCCAAGATTTCGGATCAACCTTACTATCATTATTCTGAATTCTTTTTCAGGTAGACTGCCTATTTCCTCTTCATTTGTTAGGTCTGGTGGGTTTTTATCTTGCTCCTTCATCTGCTGTGTGTTTTTCTGTCTTTTCATTTTGCTTATCTTACTGTGTTTGGGGTCTCCTTTTTTTTTTTTTTTGCAGGCTGAAGGTTCGTAGTTCCTGTTGTTTTTTGAGTCTGTCCCCAGTGGCTAAGGTTGGTTCAGTGGGTTGTGTAGGCTTCCTGGTGGAGGGTACTAGTGCCTGTGTTCTGGTGTATGAGGCTGGATCTTGTCTTTCTGGTGGGCAGGTCCACGTCTGGTGGTGTGTTTTGGGGTGTCTGTAGACTTATTATGATTTTGGGCAGCCTCTCTGCTAATGGGTGGGGTTGTGTTCCTGTCTTGCTAGTTGTTTGGCATAGGATGTCCAGCACTGTAGCTTGCTGGTTGTTGAGTGAAGCTGGGTGCTGGCGTTGAGATGGAGATCTCTCGGAGATTTTTGCTGTTTGATATTATGTGCAGCTGGGAGGCCTCTTGTGGACCAGTGTCCTGAAGTTGGCTCTCCCACCTCAGAGGCACAGCACTGAGTCCTGGCTGCAGCACCAAGAGCCTTTCATCCACAGGGCTCCTTAATTTGGGATGATTCGTTGTCTATTCAGGTATTCCACAGATGCAGGGTATATCAAGTTGATTGTGGAGTTTTAATCCGCTGCTTCTGAGGCTGCTGGAAGAGATTTCCCTTTCTCTTCTTTGTTCTCACAGCTCCCAGGGGCTCAGCTTTGGATTTGGCCCCGCCTGTGCGTGTAGGTCGCCGGAGGGCGTCTGTTCTTTGCTCAGACAGGACGAGGTTAAAGGAGCCGCTGATTCGGAGGCTCTGGCTCACCCAGGCCGGGGGGTAGGGAGGGTCACGGAGTGCAGGGCGGGCCTGCAGCGGCAGAGGCCGGCGTGACGCTGCAGCCTGAGGCGCGCCGTGCGCTCTCCCGGGGGAGCCGTCCCCGGATCCCGGGACCCCGGCAGCGGCGGGCTGCACAGGCTCCCCGGAAGGGCGCGTGGCCAGTGACCTGCGCTCGCACACAGGCCTCCTGGCGGCGGCAGCAGCGGCCCCAGCGTCCCATGTCCGTCTCTGGGCTCCGCACTCCTAGCCGCGGCTCGCGCCCGTCTCCGGAGCTCTCCCAAGCAGCGTTCCCAATCCCCCCTCCTCGTGCACCAGGAAACAAAGAGGGACGTAAAAGTCTCTTGCCTCTTCGGCAGGTCCAGACCCCTCCCCGGACTCTCTCCCGGCCAGCCGCGGCGCACCAACGCCCTGCAGGCTGTGTTCACGCCGCCAACCCCAGTCCTCTCCCGGCGCTCCGACAAAAGCCGGAGCCTCAGCTCCCAGCCCCGCCCGCCCCGGCGGGCGAGCAGACAAGCCTCTCGGCTGGTGAGTGCCGGTCGGCCGATCCTCTGCGCTGGAATCTCTCCCGACCAGGGTTCTTGACCTCCTTAATCAACAGAAACTGACCAGAGGCCAGACAAGAAATTCAGACAAGGCCTGCTTGGGGTCTCTGCTACAGTAGAGGGAGTGAGAAAAAGTAACAGTTGCCCTTTGCTGGCTGTCTGATGGGGGGCAAGCTGATTCCTTAAGTGGGGTGAGGGTAGGGGTGTGTCCAGGGGTCGGACTGCAGGGAGGGCTTAGGTGGTCTGCCCACCCCTTGGTGGTGCGGTGCACAGGGATGAGGACCCTGCTTTTGCTCCCAGCTCCTCAGAAGTGGCAGCTGGATTTTGGTCTTTGTATCTTGTGGTCCATAATGTGCCCCAGTTACTTTAGTCCCTTATAGTGTCTTTGTATTCTGTTGCTGGAGGAGACATTTGTCCGGGTGCAAGCACTGCAGCAAAGGGTCCCAGGTCCCAGCCTGTCTCACTGGGATGTGTCCTCCCTCCCCCGTGGCTCAGTGCCATGGCTTCCTCCTGAGGCCACACACAGAGGACCAGCAGCGAGCGGAAAGCCAGCAGAGAATTTTCGCAGGAGGGTCGGGGGAGGGACACGACACAGGGAAGCCACAGCTGCTGGGCACGGAGACTTAGGAGGGCAGCAGTCCTCACCTGAAGTGGGCCAGGAAGGGGCGCTGGGTGCCATGTCAGGGGGAGGGAACTCCTGGTCACTGCCGGGGAAATGAGACCTTATGTCTCACCTACAGTGCTTTCACTTTCCTCTCCCTCCCATTAATACAGTCAACTCCTGGCTTGAAACCATCATTATTAAAATAAAGAGTGTTGGTATGCAGGGCAGGAAGAATATGTTTGAGTCTAACTTCTCTGAGCCTTAGACAGTCTCCCTAGGAAATGGTCACGGGCCCACTCCTCTTGCCTTGGGAAATTATGCCTAAGAAACCAGGTACTGCAGGTGAAAATGCTTTGTAGGTGTAGAATGTTACACACGTGGACCTGTTATTTATTATCGTTGTTGTTATCCATCTGTTAATTAATAGAAACTCCTCCAAAGCAGGAATAGTTGGCTGTGGGTGTGATGCAGGGGGCAGCAGGGTGTCCTGTGTGTCACTGGCACATGGTATAGAAGGATGCTGCACGAGCGAGTGAATTTTGCCAAGGGTCAGCCTCCCCATGGTCCGCTCCACAGCCTCCCAACATGCCTGCTGAGCCTTCCCTTCCGACTCTGCCCCCTTTTTCCAGGGACCAGCCCTTCTCAGGAACCCAGGCTGAAGTCCACCCCTCTGGGTCCAGGCAGGACCAGGGAGATCCACCGGGGCTATGCACTCACCGAAGGGCCTTGGGCCAACCTCGCCATCCCCTTCTTCATTTCATTCACCCATTCCGTGAGGTGACACACAGAAACGCCAGCCCAGGGTTGGTGTAGGCCAAGTCCGGGAATATTCATTCTTGGAGACAGATGCTGCCCAGCGTCTGACCTCGTGGGGGGCGGATCAGCGTTTTCTAGTTCCCTGGACCATCAACTCTCTACAGGCATCTTGCCAATCCGCCCCACGTGGCAAATAAAAAGCACGTGTCCCATCCTGGCCTGATTCCCCCCGCTACCCTGGCTTTGTTAAGGTAGAACAGGGAATAACTATGGTATAAACTGCTGAGTTGTAAGATCTCAATTGAAAAATGCAACATACTACCTGCCATGCGCTGTAGGTGACATATATACATTTATGTAAAAATTCATAAAATCTGCATGAGCACTTCACACACACAACACTCACCCCAACACCAAACCTCCCACCTCCATCTACTCTTGTTCGTATCTTTATGCCAAAAGAGTAAGATATGTGGAAAAAGAACCTCTTCCTTGAGAGTCACCAGACCAGAGTGGCTGTGTTACTTTAAGCAAGTCACTTAACCTCGCTGAACTTCAGTTTTCCCATCTATAAATTGAGGATAATTCAACCTAGCCCACAGGATGGTTATATATATGTATTACAGAAGCACAAGCATAGTAAAAATCTAATGATGTCATTGCTATTACTTGCCTCTTTCAAATAGATCCATAATTCTCTTAAAACCTTGGGATTTTTATGAAAGCCAAATAAGAAGAAATAAGCAAAGAAAACATAAAAGGAGTGGCTGTACCATCACAGCCAGGCTTTCTCAGGCTGCATGCGGAAACAGGCAAGTCTGACCTTGTACATTGCACTTGAGAGCCTGAGGCCGCACCCACAGGGGTGCAGCTTGGAGTCGAAGCAGCTGCCACCTTCCCAGAGCCAGGGCCACCCAGGGGGAGGCCTGGGCACAGAGGAGGCAGAGAAGGTGTGTGGGGGGCATTCCAGAAGCCCCCAGATCCTTTGGGGGTTGGGGGAGAAGAGTGCTCTCCAGACAGAAGACCCAGGCGCTGAAGCCATCCTCTGGCCTTCCTGCAGCTTTGCTTGGGAAATGGGCCCGGAGGGGTTGCCAGAGGCACCACTCGTTAGACTCCTTCAGGGTGCCAGGACCAGGGACCAATGCCAACTTCTCCACCAACTAGTTTATACCAAACTCCCCAAGCCGGGGAGTGTGAGCTGGCAAACTGAGCTGCAAGTCGTTTCTTTTGGTTCCGCCCTCCCCTCCCCACATGGTGGTCTGTTTCACACGTGGTAGCTACTGTGAGCTGACTTCAAACTCCATTCCTGTCTCGTTCGAATGTGCCTTCCAGCACGGAAGGAGCTGGAAAGTTTACATTTCCCAGACTTCTTGGCAACTAGGGTTCAGGCTAAGACTTGGGACCTAAGGACCAGATGGAGACCCAGGCAGCTGGATTCTGAACAGAGTTACACGGAGAGAGGGCACAGGTGCCTGTAAGCACCAAATGAGGTACAAGTGACAAGGTGCCGGGCCCAGCGGCCGAGGCAGCGTCTTCCTGGTCAGGAAAGAAGCATCAGCTGCCTTGGCAGCCTGTTCCGTGTGTGATTTCAAATATTATTCCTGTTAGCTTATTGCACAGCATGTCTTCATCCTTCCCAGTGACTCTGAAGGCTACCTTTACCCCTGCGTAGATCTCCTTCCACTCAGAGCGGATTCTGTTATCCGCAACTAAGAGTGTGGACCAATACAGTCAATTACATTTTGCAGACCCTGAGATAAAACACACGCTTCAGTGTGCCAGGGAAGCTCTTGCTTATGATTTTCTTTAAAAGAAACATAACCTGGCATCAGCAGATTGATATATTATGCCATGTCTAGTGCCCAGTGTAAATACAGTTAAGTCCCCTACATACGAATGAGTTCCGTTCCGAGAGTGCGTTGGTAAGTCCAATTTGTTTGTAAGTCCAACAAAGTTAGCTAGGTACACAACTAACACAATCAGCTATATAGTACTCTACTATAATAGGTTTATAACACTTTTCACATGAATAATACATAAAAAACAAACACAAAAAATTTAAAAAACTATTTTAAATCTTACAGTACAGTACCTTGAAAAGTACAGTCGTAGAGTACAACAGCTGGCATACAGGGGGTGGCATTGAGCGAACAGGCAAGAAATAAAGATACTGTACTACTGTACTCCATACAGTACTGTACAGTACACAAAAGCACAACCCAGCCTCTTGCAGAGGATGCACGCACGTGACAACGTACGCCAGACACGTGAACTCACTTACGTGATTGGACATGTGAACGCACGTTCGCATCTTTGAAAGTTCACAACTTGAAGGCTCGTATGTAGGGGACTTACTGTAAATAAAACCAAGACTTCAAAAAAGCATCATTTGCCTCAGCCGGCAAGTTGAAAATAGTTTAATTCACAGAAGCAAGCGGGAAAGAAAGAAGTCACAAAAGTGAAGGGTTGCACAAAATAGCATCTGAAAAGACTGGTTTTCATTTACCTTTTATATTAGGTGGTCATTCAGGCTAGACCTGTAACTTGCCTTTTATAAAAGAGAATTCACAATTCTAATTGGAGAGAGTTGCAAACCATTTAGGCTCTCATGTCAGACATCCAAATTCGCATCATTTCCAGAGCTGATATCATCTTTACGATCATCTGCCTTATTTCTATTAAGTACACACACATAGTTTCTTCTGCTGTCAATACCAACCACAGGAGGGAAAACAAGTGATACTAAATAAGTTTTGAAAGAGTCTTCTCTGATATTTTTGGGAAGAAGGCATTTTGAATATTTTAAGTTGTGTGAGACAGCCTGCTGTCGGGTGGGGAAGGGAGCCTTGCTTGCGTGAGATCCATCTCTGCATGGAAAAAAGGGTTCTATCCTCGGCACGGCTGCATCTACCCTGGCAACGCTGACGCACAGAACGTTATTGGAAAAGGTAACCTGAGTAAACTTAGTGTCTGCGTCTCTGCACCGTGAGAATGACACGCCCGTTAGGGAGCCTTTGCACCTGGAACCCTCGGTCTTTGATGAACCTGATGCCACGGATGAAAAGATGAGATGACTCAGACAGAGATGTCTATTCACTAGGAATAAACAGAGAAGAAATAACGACTTCCTCTCTGAAAACTTAACGGGTCTTGCCGCTTGAAAACTGGACGAAATTCTGCTGACCGTTCGGAATTTAATATTAAAAATGGCCTCGCCACTAACCATCATAACAGAAAATTACCATATGGAAAAGTTATCGACGTGTCCTTTTTGGAAGCAGGAAATCACTGCAACATGTTCAAGCATCAAAAAAATCCATTAAACATGTTTCTGGGCGTTTTTCCTCCCATCAGGGTGAGACTAGCGTTCCCATTAACGACGGAGTCAACTGTTCTTGTTATCAGAATGGGCTGATTGCAGATGAAGGATATGAATTCCGCTCTAGAGCCCAGGCCCAGCTCCCATGCCCACACAGGCCCGTTCCTGTGGATTCAGGTGCTCAGATGGAGGCATTACTTCTTTATTCCAGGAGCCTTGGTGGGTAGTCCAGGGCCCACACATCAAGGGGCTGGATAACTATAATTTCCCAGCAGTTTCGGAAACCTTCTCCCAGATCCGACTGCAAGTGAGTGGGCGGCTCAGGCAGGCGTGTGGGCGTGCGTCAAGGTGGGCGTGCGTCAAGATGGAAGTCGAGCCTCGTGTCTTTAAATTGGCCTTATTTTCTTTCTATGGCGCCAGTGCACTGCAGGTTACTTGGGTCTATCTTTTTAACAATCGTAGGGTAAGGGGCAAGGTGTGATACTTAATAATTGCCTAATGGGACATCCATCAGAAGAGAGAGGCCACTGCGGGGAGAGGCTGGGGAATGAATGCACACACGCCAGTCCCCCGAGAGCCCCGGAGCCCAGGGTTGGGGGTGTGTTCCGGGGTTCTCGAGGTGGGGGGGCAACGTGGCCGTGACGGCCCGTGGCTGCTGCGGGAACGGGCACTCTTCTCATCCTGGGTCCTGCATTGTTCCCCATTTCAGTTCTATTCCAGTGAAAATGTGCGAAATTTCCCTGTTCCTTCCCCCATGGGGCTACAAACGCAGCAGGGAGAGAAGATTGTTGGGGAAATCTGGGGAACAAAGACAGGAGAGGGCCCAGAGCGGGGTTCTGAGTGGAAAAGTTCTCCAGCTGGTAGGTCAGAACAGACGGCAGATAATTGACATCTGATGGCAAAGTCGTGTCCCAAGAGCCAGAGTCCCAACTCCAGGTACCAGCTGGGGACGCTGGGCTTGGAGCCAAGAACAGAGCCTGGGCCGCAATTCACCCCCAAATGCCTCTTCTTGGGGCCGGGCATCCCGGGCTTGCACGCCGCCCAAACCTCTGGTGTCCTAAGTCTGTGGTTCCTTAACCACAGTGCACAGAGATTCTCTGAGCTGGATACAGGCTCTTCTTCGTCCCTTTCTTTCTTTCTGGCGAGAATTCAGAAAGCATTTGATGAAAAAAAGTTAAAGAAGAGGAGGGTAGGGGAAGGAAGGAGGAAGAAACAATCTTATTCTAGGAAGTAGGGTATTAAAATGTGCCCAGACCAAAAAAAAAAAAAAAAGAAATCACTTGTTGCTGTTACGGGGATAGTAAACACACATACACAGGATGAAGCCGTTGTCTTCTGGGGCAGGAGCTGGAGGCCACTCCCTCCTCGGAGCTCGTCTTGATGCCTCAGTCAGGAGAAACATCCAACCCTATTTTGTGTTTCCTCTCGCCACCGGCACCTGAGCCCTGTTTCAGGACAGGCTGTCACCTGTACACCTTGGTGATGGACCAGCAGTGACTCCTCTGGTCCCATCACTTCTGAGGAGATGGGGGGATTTCCATCTCTCTGCCCACAGCAATCTCAGGAGGCTGCCGCAAAGAAATAAAGGCAACTCAGAGGTGTTTGGCATTAATTTTAAAAATATATGTGCGACACCCACTGGGATGGGTATTATTTAATAACAGTAATAAGCACTGATGAGAATGTGGAGAAATTGGAACCCTTGTGCAATGCTGGTGGGAATGTCAAGGGGTGCAGTGGCTGTGGGAACAGTATGGCAGTTCCTCAAAAAATTAACCCTAGAATTACCTAATGATCCGGCAATTCCACTTCTGGGTCTATATGCAAAAGAAGTGAAGAAAGTCTCTAAGTGATATTTGTACCCCCATGTTGATAGCAGCATTATTCACAAAGCCAAAAGGTGGAAGCACCCCAAGTGTCCGTCAGTGATGAACAGATAAAGAAAATGTGGTCTCTCCATGCAATGGACTATTATTCAGCGACTATTCGGCCTTAATTAGGAAAGAAGTTCTGACACAGGCTGCAACTCGGAGGCACCATGAAGATGTTACGCTAAGTGAAATAAGCCTGTTACAAAAGCACAAATACTGTATGTTTTCACTTCTGTGAGATCCTTAGAACCACCGGATCCACAGAGCAGAATGGTGGTTTCCAGGGGCTTGGGGGGAACCCCAGTAGCTCCTGTTTAATGGGGACAGAGTTTCAGTTTGAGAAGATGAAACAGGTCCTGGAGATGGACGGTGGTGACGGTTGTACCATGTGAATGTATTTAATGCCACTGAAACTGTACATTTAAAAATGGTTAAATGGGCTTCCCTGGTGGCGCAGTGGTTGAGAGTCCGCCTGCCGATGCAGGGGACACGGGTTCGTGCCCCGGTCCGGGAGGATCCCACATGCCGTGGAGCGGCTGGGCCCGTGAGCCATGGCTGCTGAGCCTGCGCGTCCAGAGCCTGTGCTCCGCAACGGGAGAGGCCACAACAGTGAGAAGCCCGCGTACCGCAAAAAAAAAAAAAGGTTAAAATGGTATATTTTATGTTATGCATATTTTACTATGATAATATATACGTGTGTGTATATATATATAACATATATATATAATATATATGTTATATATATCTATAAAACCTTTGTACCTGCCTGAAGCCCTTTGCATTTGGACTTGGGTGGTAAGGGATCTTTTAGCTGGGTCACTGACCCCCAATTTGTCCCCCTTCCCGGCTAAGGAGGAGTAGAAGGATGCGGGAAGCCACAGGCCTGACAAGTAGGCAATAGGCCCCTGGGCACAGAGGGTCAAGGAAGAACCTCCCGTCATCCCTTTTACAGACTCAGAGAAGTTAAGTAAACTGCCTGGTGACCCAGCTACTGAGTGGTGGTATGGTGACAATGGGACCTGGTCTTCTAAAGCCCTTGATCTTGCCACGGGCTCTATTTGTCCCCTCCTGCAACATATGTCACCCCCCTCCCAAATCCTCTTGCAGAGCTACCCACTTGCCATCATTTGCATCATCTCCCTAAGGGCTTCCTGAGTTCAAGTGCATTTTTCATGAATCAGTAGTCTGACTACAGGCCCCAAGTTGTGCAGTGCACGACCTGCACAGCTGAACGCTGGACCGTTGATAACACTTTATGTTACCTGAGGAAGGTAATATAATAGTTAACCAATGTTAGCAGCATTCCTTTATTGCAGAAGCTTCTCCTCTGGTAGAAAACCGGGCCTGCCTTAAACGGGATGCCCCATGGCCTCAGTGCCCGCTTTTAGATCTGACATGACACGCCTCAAGCGGCCTCTTGTGCTCCTTTGCTCTACCTCACCCCCACTTGCTTCTCTTTTGCTCAATAACGAGAGCAGGATTTAGGTGCTGCTTCAGGGATTTCTCAGTTCCTTCATTTGATTTCAACACCATTTCCAAAAGTTCTCAGTCTGCGTCTGCCGAAATCCCAGCGTTAGCAGCCCTGAACCAGGACAGCCCCCATCTCACCAAATGATTCTGGGGGCGACCTGGGTGGAACCAGACATGGAGGGACCGTGGCTGGACCCCAGCTCCTCTTACAAGGAAAACGAACCTCCCTGGAGACAAATAAGCGGGTCGATGCTCTGTGGAGGTTCTCGGGCTGAGAGCATCAATTGAGCTGATGCCACCAGGCCCCCCAGTCCCAGGGGCTCCAGGAGGACAGAGGAAGGCAGTGGATGAGCAGCCTGGGGGTGGGATGCTGTCCCCCAGGGAATCAGGGACCAGAACTCGGGGAGGCTGAGTGCATAAGTCACGTACAGCTCCTGACGCCTCCTGGTGTCCTGCGTACGCGGGGGTTAGACTGGGAAATGACTTCACCTCTCCAAGCCTCAGTTTCTCGTCAACAAAAGGAGAAATGCCTACCGCAAGAGGTAGCAGGATTATTCAGTGAGAATATCTAACACCTGGCACATAGTAAGAACTCGGGTGTTCTTAAAACAGTCTCTAGTTCTCCTCCAAAAACCAATCACCATGCGTATAGCGCTCCAGGCCATGGACCAGCCAGGCGGCTCCATTGGAGAGGGAGTCGTGCATGACTCCTCTGACCCTGAGATGCTGGAACAGGTCACCGAACCTAAACAAACTCTAAAATCCTCAGCTCCGTGTCTGGGATATAAAATGAGAGCCCTGGTCCACTGGGAACCCCACGAGAGAGTGTTGGGATTTTTTTTCCCCTCTTGTTCCAACAGAGCATAAATTTTTATAAGAAACGTCCAGAATCTGCTAGCCAGTTCAGGAGAGCTAGAACAGTCCCTACTTAAAAAAAAAAAAAAAAAAAAAAGAAGCTGTTGAAATAAAATGTTTCGCTCTCAGGTAGGGTATAGCTTACAGCCCAAAGTGCAGGAGGTTTAATTTAAGACGAGACATTTCAGTATGAGGTGCAGCAGGAAAGGCTGTGAATTCTGCATCTATTGGATGCCATCCTCCCGCTGCCGAAGTTAGGATTCAGGAAGTTTCCTTCTCCAAGTAGGCAAAGGGGGTAGATAAGCCTGGAGTCACCCACCTGGGAGCCATCGGCCTACGGAGTGGACAGGACTCACAGCCATGAGGCCGTGTGGTGGATACAAGGGAGATGCAAGTTTGGGGAAGCAGAGTTGTTTCTGCTCCTACATCCAAAATAACCCTAATTGATATAACAACTTGAAGGTACTGGGCTATAAAAATTGAATAATACATTCAATTATATATATATATACACACACACATAAAATAAAAAGATATATTAAATACATATATAATAACATATGCATGAAATATACATGTATGCTTATAAATATTATTTTTTTATGTACCTGAAAATAATCAGTGAGGAAGGAAAAATTCACACCTGGCCAAAGGACTCTAGGATGACTTCCTGATAGCACATGAACAAGACCTTGGGAAAGAGAAAGAATTTCAGCAGAGCAGGGAGGGAAAGGCAAGAGCAGAGCTTGATGTGGGGACAGTACACGTCACATAGGTGGAATGCAGTGTAGGGAGTAATGGAAAATGGACTGGAGAGCTAGGCTGTGGTTGGATTCAGGTGGGTCCTGAGGACGCCAAGGAGTGTGCACTTGGTTTGGCGGCCACTGGAAAAGCACCGAAGTTGAGACCAGGTGCTTATAGAGTCAGAGCCACGTGACGGCACAGCCACCAGCAGGGGTTCTCACCATCACTGTGTGGTGGGGAGTTTCAGGCAGTCCCGGGGGAGCGGCAGGGAGATGGGGGGCAGTCAGTGGGCTCAGGACGGTGGCTGTTTACCCACGAGCACAGACGTACTTTAGTACATCCACCACTGGCCTGGCTGTACCGGCGTCCAGTGGCTCAATACCAGGCCCGTCGCAGGCTCTCTAAACCCATACCCCGGGGCATATGTGTCCATTTCCCCTGCGATGACCTGCTTCCTTAGTTCATGGGTTTCTTTCCAGGCCCTTGGGTTTCATCTTCTCTCGTACAACTCTCTTACAAAATCTCCTGCATGGAGTTCAGGGCACAGAGTTTTGAAGCCCTTCCTTAGGTCACGACTATGTTCCTTTTCTTCCACAATTCATATTCTGTAGTTACTTCTGGCCAGTTGGAATGCTAGCGAGCCCCCCTACTTAGGGCTGAACCACAGAAGAGAGAGACAACGGGCGTGGGAAGGAAGAGGGGAGGGAACGAAACACCAGGAGACGAGCACCTATCAGCCTCAGCTATAGAATGACAAGAGCAGACGAGAGAGGAAGCGTTTAAAAGCAGAATTCAGCTCTCAAGCGCAGATAAGTGGAAGAAAAGTCACATCATTCATAGGACTAGGGCAGTTGGGAGAATGAGCTGGGGTGGGGAGAAGAGGGAAAAGGAGAAAACAAACTGGTTTTACACAAGTGAAGTGGGAGACATCCAAATGGAAATATCGGTGGGCAGTTGGCAACATGGGAGGAGAGCTGTCCCAGAACCAGAGAGAAAGATTTGAAAGGCTTTGGAATAAGAACCACAGGACTGGATTCTCCCGAAAAAGAAGGAAAAGAGCCAGAGGCTGATGAGAGAGCCGCGGGAGCCTGTTCACTTCTGGGGCAGCAGGAAGACGGGATGGAAGAAGGAAGGGGGAGGGGCACGGTGGGGAGAGGAGGTCGGTGAGGACCTTGGTGTGAAAGAGGCAGGATGCCGCACGAGTGGAGGAGGCTTCAAATGGGAAGAGACAGGCAGATATGGTACCCTTAATGGACCTTTTTCATTTTTCTGTTAACATTCTTCTGCCGACGGAACTCACATCCAGTGCAATTAACCCACTTACCGGGTACAACTCAGGGGTTTTTAGTATATTCACAGAGTTATACAGTCATCACCACAATCAATTTTACAACATTTCATCACCCAAAAAACCCTATACTCTATCCATCACATCCCAAACCTAAATGCCCCCAGCAGTAGGCAACTATAATCTACTTTCCATCTCTATAGACTTGCCAGTTTTGGAGTTTCCTATAAATGAAATCCTCAGTTATTAGTCTTTTTTTAAAAAATAAATTTATTTATTTTATTTATTAATTTTTGGCTGTGTTGGGTCTTCGTTGCTGCACGCGGGCTTTCTCTAGTTGAGGCGAGCGGGGGCTACTCTGTTGCGGTGCGTAGGCTTCTCTTGTTGTGCAGCATGGGCTCTAGGCATGCGGGCTTCAGTAGTTGTGGCACGTGGGCTCAGAGTTGTGGCTCGCGGGCTCTAGAGCGCAGGCTCAGTAGTTGTGGCGCACGGGCTTAGGTGCTCCGTGGCATGTGGGATCTTCGCGGACCAGGGATCGAACCCATGTCCCCTGCACTGGCAGATGGATTCTTAACCACTGCACCACCAGGGAAGTCCCAAGTTTCTACTTTTGATGAAGTCCAACTTGCCTTCAGTTGTCTGTACTTTTGGTATCGTATGTAAGAATCCTTGGACAAACCCAAGGTCATGAAGATTTACCCCTATGTTTTCTTCTAAGAGTTTTATAGTTTTAACTCTTACATGTATGCATTCGATCCATTTCAGGTTAATGTTTTATACAGCGTGAGGTTGGGGACCAACTTCATTCTTTTGCGTATTGATATCCATTGTCCCAGCACCATTTGTTACAAACACTATTCTTTCCCCATTGAATTATCTTGGCATCCTTGTCGAAATCCATTGACCATAATTGTGAGGGTTTATTTCTAAGCCCTCAGTTCTGTTTCTTTAACGTTTTATACTTGCCATCCAGGCACTATCCTCACATTTTAACTTTTACGTTAATTTAGAGTACGAGTGTCTATTTCTCGACGTGTTGGCTTAGGTCAGTATCTTAGACCTTAGACCTCCAGCTCCCTGTGAGTTCAAACAACGCCCACGGAACCCACCTTGTACAGCATGGGTACAGCTTGCTGTGTTTACTAAACCCCCTGGGTAATATGCCTTTTAACTTAATATCCCTCCCTGCCTGCTTCACTTTCTCTGAAGACCAGAGTCAAGCCAACTGGCTCTCAACACAGCCTGAAGTCACCAGATGCTGGCTCAGCTCTGTGCTTTAGACTTGGCCAGGCTGGACTCTGATGAAGAGCTGAATGAGGACAATGTGAAAGATGGGATGTAATATTTCAAAGCAGTTCATTTCCATGGAGGAGGATGAGGGGGGAGGGAGAGAGTGAGAGCAGGAGCAAAGAAATGACTAGAAGATACTGAGAGAAAGAGAAGGAATAAAGAACTAGGAAAATAGGGAGAAGAATTGAGGAAGGGGGCTTATTAAATTCTTATCAGTCACCTGGCCAGGTGTGCCCATGGCCTGCAAAAGTGCAGGGTGGTCAAAGCATCAGCTTGGGCAGCAGAAAGACCCCCGTCTCCATCCTGCCTCTGCTCCCGGCTGGCCCCGTTCCCTGCACCAGTAACGTAACCCCTCCAGCTCCCATTCTGTCATCTGTCAAAGGGGATAATAACAAAACCATCCTCAAAGGGTGATTGTGAAGATTGAATAAATGAATCCCAGCTCGCTCTTAACCCAGGGGCTAGCACAGGAACGGCAATAAACTTAGCTCAAACCGTATCATTGTGGAACAGTCCCCTACCTGCGACATCACCAACCGTCTAAATCAGCAGCTCTCAAATGTTACATCCATTAGAATCTCCTGAAAGTCTTCTTGACCCACTTTGCTGGGGCCCATTGCCAGGGCTTCCGATGCAGCAGATCTGGGTGGGGCTGGAGAATTTGTATTTCTAGCAAGTTCCCAGCTGAAGCTGATGCCATTGGCCCGAGGAACACACTTTGAGAACCACTGGTCTGAATCATTCAGGGCCAAGAAAACAAAATGCCACCCACTGGCATCTCAAATTCGCAAGTGAAAACTCTTTAAAGAAAAGCCCTAGTACTCAGTCAATCCCAGACATAGACACTTTGCCTCATCTGAACCTCGCTAGTATCACAAAAAGGAAAAGTGGCTTTAATTAGAAACTTCTGGAATGCAAAAATACAGTCAAGCCCCGTTGCCATGAGGAAAGCATCTTTCATTTCAGGGCAATCCCTCCTTTGCCTTGAAAGGAAGAAATCTAGAGAGACTTGCAATAGCACATGTTAAGAACATCGAATAAGGTTGTCTTTATTAGAGAATCATGTTCACTGTCAGTGCAAGCGTTAGAACCAAGCCATTGAGAAAAGCTCTTTCTCACCAAAACCTTGTAACAAAGCTTACTGAGAAAATAATGCTTGTCCATACAGGAAATGCATCTCCTCTGCCTACTTAGGAGGGGTTATAAATAGCTCCTTGGAGAACATTTTTCTATCATTAGCTGTTCACTTCAAGTGAACTGTGTGTAATGAATCTTGGATCACTAAATGTTGTTCCTGGGCAAAGTACATGGTAGATTATGCATCTGTTAGTATAGAAACTTAACTATTGGAACAGCATTGCTCCCAAGTCAGAGAATTTTAAAACGAGACAGAAATGGAAACCACTCTGAGAACGAGCTGAATATGCCCATTTTAAACAAACAGACACACATAAATACATTAAATGACCTCTTAGTTGAGTTCAATGGGACATGAGCTGAGAACAGCAAAAGACAACAGCCACTTGTGTGTCAACACAGCTGTCTTTCTGCCCTGCGTTTAAAGGGTGCTTCTTGTGCAGGTTGGAAAAGCGCATGTCTCTGCAGCTGGCCGGTCCCTTCGTGAATGGAGGCTAGGAGCAAATGCCTTACAGAGTGGCAGTGATTTCTTCTATGCTGTATGTGTTTTAGCTCTGACTCTACAATTGCTTCTGAAATCTGCTCAGCTAATCGCAGGAGCTGAGAGACACCCCATCCTCCTGGCACATTTACAGCCCACCCACGTCTGCATCCCAAGGACCTTCCTTCCTCCATCTCTTGGCATCCTGTGCACAAAAGACTTCCTGCGTTCAGTTTTCTGCCTGCTTTGGAGCCACTGTTCCTTCCATATCTCACAGTCTCACCACTTTCTACAGGCTGTGAAAGGTGGGGTTGCCTAAGTACTTCCTGGCAGCAAATCTGAGCTGAGCCAGTGAGAAAGGCTACATCCCCGGCCACCGCCTTCAGCAGAAGGATGACCAGAGGCAACAGCTGAGCAAGGCGTCCTCCTCGGGCTGGCCCACCCTGGTCCCACTCTCGTGGGCCAAGAGAGGAAAGCTTTACTGTCACCCAAACTTTCCCTTTCACGGGAGGAATTTGCTTCCTTTCCCAACCTGTGACCTAGAGCCGGTTTGAAGATCACCGATGTTGACAAAAGGACACTCCCATCCAGGCCATCACCAAAGTCCAAACAGTGCCCTTGGCAAGAGGCTGAGATGCCAGTAACACACGTATGGACCCAGTGATGTTATTTCCTTCTGTGTTTTATCAGGACTAAGTGTTGCTCTTTTGTCAACCCCAAGCCTTCATTCTGGAATTCTATTTCAAGTGCTTGGAAGAGAGCTGATTCAAGAATGGAGTAAAGATATTAATAACTGATGTATTGAGAGGAGAACAAGAGAAAACAGAGACAAGAAATGTGCATACACAGAGCAGCACATGCCTGCTTTGGCGCTAGTTCATTATCCAGCAGGATCTCATGGCGAGTGGATGATGCCATGAATATCTTGGTGCTGGCGCCTGACACAGCCGAGTGCTGGATCAGGTGGCAGGGAAGGAGCACAGGAGCAGTGGTCTTCAAGCGAAGATCAAACCTTGGTCTGCCACGCATCGGCCCAGAGACTGACGGTACCTTGAGCCTGAGTCACATTCCTTATCTGTCACCTGGAAATCCTAAATCACTTTTCTTCAGGGACTTCCAAAGATGAAATGAGGTCACGTAAATACCTGGCATGTAAGTGTTAGACAAGTATTACCTGTTATTACCGAAAGCATTACTTACTAAAATATCACTTTAAAAACCCTCTTATCCAGACAACGGAATATTATTCTGTGCTAAAAAGAAATGAGCGCTATGAAAAGATATGGTGAAAACATAAATGCATTTTAATAAGTGAAAGAAGCCAATCTGAAAAGCTAGATACTGTGTGATTCCAATTATATGACATTCTGGAAAAGGCAAAATTATGGAGACAGGAAAAAGATCAGGGATTGCCAGGGTTTAGTGGAGAGGGTGGGATGAAGCGGTGGAGCACAGAGGACTTTTAGGGCAGTGAAAATACTCTTGTACGATACGATAACGGCAGATGCGAGTCACTATGCTTTTATCCAAACCTATTGAAGTATAACCCCAAGAGTCAACCCTAATGGAAACTAGAGATCTGGGTGATACTGATGTGTCAGTGGAGGTTCATGGACTGTAACAGACGTACCACTCTGGTGGGGCAGGGGGCAGGGAGTATATGGGAACACAGTACTTTCTGATCAATTTGGTGCTCACCTAAAAGTGCTCTAAAATTAAAGACTATTTTTCTTTGTTTTGGAAACTAAATTAATTATATTGCATATATACAATAAAATACCATGAAGAAAGCAAACACACATACAGTCTTTGGTTGAACCATATACCCTTCTAAGTGCTCTAGATTACATATACTATCTCACATAATTTCCCAACAATACTACTACTATCCCATTTTACAAATGAGACAAGAAGTTAAGTAACATGCCCAAGATGACACACACACACACACACACACACACACACACATATGTATATATATATATTTTTTAAAGATTCTCTTAGAAGAGAAATAAATGGGACCTAAAATCAAACTTTATTAGAGAAAAGGTACATGAAGGGACTTCCTCAGACGGCTTAACTGTAAGGAAAGATTATTCTCAAGTGCCTATATTGTCAATAGTCTTGCCCCCTCTTTTTCCGGTGTGCGTGTGCGTGTGCGTGTGCGTGTGTGTGTGTGTGTGTGTGTGTGTGGTGTGTCCTCAGAAGCACTGCAATTAACTAGTGGGGATTAGCTGAGGCTTTAAGGCTCTGTCACCTCCAGGCTCCACCAGCCCAGATTTCTCCCTGGGCCCTCCATGCCAGCTTTGTAAGGGAATCTTACTTCATTCTTTGCTTTGCCAGCCACATGATCTAACAGGCACCAATGCCAAGTCCAGCCCTCACTCTCCCAGGCAAGCTGCGTGAGGCCTTGATTCTCTCCTGGTGGCATCCTCAGGCCCAGCCTGCTGCAGTGACCGAATCCCTAGCCCGTACTTTTCTCTCGCTATGAAGCTTCTGCAGAACCAAGGCATTCAAATTCTAACCTCAAGTTCTAACCAAAGGCAGGTGGACATTCTTGAACCTTTCTTCTCTCATCAGCCCTGGCCTCTGAGTATTCAGTCTCCAGTTATGGGCTCTGAGGTCTCTTCTTCATCCTTATTCTAACCCAACTTTCCCTTCTGCCTCAGTTGCAACAATTGTCTTCCCTAGCGCGATGTTATTCTACTTAATGATGCCTATGCATTGTGGGGAATTTTTTCTTTTTAAGCGAAAACCGCTACTCAGAGGTAAGACTCCATAAAAGGACTTCTGGGCATTCGTACAAAGAAGAAAAAAGAAGGCTCTTCTGTCTTAAAATTAGTAAAAAACACGAGATGATGTCATCCAGCATAGAACACTGTCCTTGCTGTTTCTCCTAAAGTGTGTGTTTAATTTACCAACTATACATGCCTAATATGGGGCCCTGAGCTAGTGCTGTAGTTCTTGTAACCATCCACACCTTCCACCTGTGTGTAGCACTATATATGGACACTTCTACTGTACATACTTTGAGAATTTAATTGGCTAAATATTTTTAATTAGGATATGCCACAACTTCTATGAGGGAAAAGAATATCCGATTAGACTGAAAAAACTTTCAGTTGGTTCTCTGCTATCTTCATAGATTGACATAACCGACTAGAGTGAAACAATTTGATCCTCCCCTCCATAAATATTCACTTTTTGAAAAATAGCTGGGGTTCCTGGACATATCACTGCACCATACACTCAATAAAGCCATGTTCTTTTAAAGGACGAACCACGTGAAACTTCAGAATTTCCCCAAATTGGCAATGCAGTTTTGAGATGGTTCCTTTGTTCTATGCTGTACATTTTGAGTAATGCATAGATTTTGACCCAATGAGACTCTGTTATCTGGTCGATGAAAAATTCTAGCAGCAATGTCACCTCCTCCAGAAAGCCCATCCTGATTCTTCTGGCCTCATCTTTATCCCTGCCTTTACATTGTAAATCCTTCTTGTACAGACATAAACTGCTATCAAATTTCCCTCCATCCCACACAGGCCAAGCCCAGCCTGATTCATGACAAGCCTTCAACAAATGCCAATAAAAGGAACTGAACTGCCAAATGCAAAGAATGAACAGGAGGTAAACTTCCCTCTTTGACTCTTGTCTACATTTGGGAAAAGGACATGACGTGCTCTGGTCCTGACTGGGTTCTCTGCTGCAGACTCCACTCCCCCTTATGGTCAGACAGGTGTCCTACCCCAGTGGAATTAACATTAGGAGATGGGATGGCGTCTGGAATAAGTACAACTACGTATACAACATCTCCGTGATCAAAAGGCAGGAACCACACACTTAATAGGATGTCCTACCAGGCAACAGGTAAAAACAGACTATAGCAAAAATATTTGTTGCAATGTGGAATTACTTGCTGTGTTATTTCTGTAGGCCATTTGTTTCCTAAAAGATCGTTTAACGATTGTTCAACTAGTTCCCAAAAGGGAGAAGGAGGAGGGAGCTGGAATCGTTTTCAAAGCAAGAAAGGAAGGGAGGTGGCTTTAAATTCTGCATTAAATCCGGTTAAAGGCACACAACTTTATCCCTTAGTAGATATTAGTCACGGCCACGCTTTAAGGGCAGGGCAAAACATACTTGGCCGAAGTAAAGGGAGGGGATAAAAGAACAAAGCAAAATAAAGTTTTAAAATGTTCTCCTTTTGGAAAGGGAGGTACTTCAAGACCACAACGTGCCAAACGCGTCCTCCTCCTCCTTGAAAAGCCCTCCAAGTCAGAAGCAAGCCTAAGAATAACAGCTTCTCAGGATGCGCAAGGCTCCTGCAGCTGATTATTTTTCAGGAGGAGAATTAGACAAAAATAATACAAGAGGGAAATAAAGAGAATGACCTACTTTACAGGGGGGAAAAAGGAGCTCTGTGTGAGCGTTTTGATCTAATTGACAGCGCGGCGCTGCATGCCCAAATAAGGCGTTGTGGGTCGGGTCTGCGCGCTACAGGGTTTGTCTTGAACTCGAGCCGGGAGAGAATAAAGCCAGGGCCCTGGAACCGCGTTGGGGGCCCCGTCTAATGTTCAGAGGAAAGGCCCTAGGAGATTCCTTCTGGCCGCAAAACAGGAGTGTGATGGAAAAGGACCGGTGGGGGCGCTTTCCTCTCCAGGGCTACTTGCAGGAATGTGCGAAGGACCCAGGGACATCCAAAAAAAGGCTGCTGGGCGCAGAGCGCTGCGCCAGGCACTGTACCACTGTGATGTCTGGGAAGGGGGACCTCCCGGGGGTAGGAGACCTCGCCCCTCCTTTGGGCTTCTCGCCAGGCGCCTCCACGTGGGGAACACTGCCGCCGAGGATGGAGTGGGGTCTGCTAGGCTAGGGGAAGCTTGTCACCGATCCGGGCCTCGGCGGGGCGCGGGGTCTCCCCTTCCCACCCGACTCTGTCTCGGAGCCCAGCAGACTATGGAACAGCAGCTCTTGGCTCCTGGGACTATTTATGTGCACGTGTCTGTGTTCGGTGAAAGCCTCCCTGTTTCCTCGCGCGCGCCGCTCCAGCTTCTCCTTTTCTTGGATTCTCGCCTGTCTCCTCCCACAGAGGGAAAAAAAAAAAAAAAAGGTCACGTATGTTTGGAAAAATATGTAGGTCAGTGGAACATTTCCTGCACTGGTGCAAAATGAGAGGAGGGCAGCGGGGGAGGGGAGGGAGCGGCCGCGTGGAGCTCCGGGTGCGCGCTCCTGGCCACGGTCCCCCACCCCTCGTGCCTCTGCTTAGGAGGGGGGCAATGAGCCCGCTCCTTTCCATCCTTGACCCATTTTCCGGACCAGCTACGTTCGCCTTGAAAAAAACAGCGATCATTCCTCCCCAGCAGGCGGTCCTCCGCGAACCAAGCTCGCCGGCGTCTCCCCGACCCTCGCCGCCTCTCATTGAGAAAGCGCAGTGGTCGGCGCGCACAGACGCGCCCGGTGCCCTGGCTGGGGCTCCGCGAGCAGGCCCGCCCCGCGAGGACGGCGTGCAGGGGACCGCGGTGGCGCGCTCGTCCCCCAGCGCACGGGACAGCGGGGTGGCCGCGGGCAGGGCGAGGGTCGGCACGGGGCAGGGGAGGAAGATTCCCTGCCACTCCCATTGACAACTTTGACGGGACCTCAGCCGGCAGCCCCGCATCTGCCGGCCTTCCCTCGGGCCAGTTTCCCTCTAAGCACATCCCCGCCCCCGCCCCGCGCCCAGCCCCGACCCCTCGCCCCCGGCCGGACCCCGCCGCGCGTCCCCGGCAGCCCAGCGGAGGCGGTGGCGGCCTCGGGGCGCGGGTGTCTGCGCCGCCCAGGGAAGCTGGGGGGTCCGGGGGTCCATCTGCCCGTACGGCGCGCAGGGTGCGTGGCCCAGGCTGGGTCGCGGCCAAGGCCCGGCGTGCGGCCAGGAGAGACCCGGCCGGCGGCGGCGGCGGCGGCGGCGGCAGCGGAGGGAAGGAGGAGGCGGAGGTGGAGGAGGAGGAGGAGGACCGAGAGGAGGCGGGAGGAGGGAGGGGGAGGGGGAAGAGGCGGCCGCGGCTCTCCCCGCCGGCGCTGCGTGCGGAAGAGTTTGCCGCGCGAGCAGCGGGCCTCCTGCAGGAGCCAAGGGAACCCGCGGCGGCGGCGGCCCGGGAGCCGCGGCCGCGTAGCTCCGAGACCCGCAGCCGCGGCGGCGGCGGCGGCGGCGGCGGCTGCTAGAGCAGCGCCTCCCGCCGCCGCCCGGGAGGAGCTCGCCGCGCCCGCTCGCCGCCTCGGCTCCCAGCGGCGGCGGCGGGAGGCGCGTCTTCCCGGCCCAGTCCGCGCCCGGCCCCGCAGGGCCGCCCCGGCCCGCTCCGAGGTAAGGGTCGCACCCCGGGACGCGGGTGGCCCGGGTGGGAGGACGTGCGCGCGGGGTCGCGGGACTCCGTCACCTGCTTGCCGGCGCGGTGGACACGCGGGGTGGGGAGGGACGCTTGGGCCCGGGGCTGCGCGGCGCGGGGGTCGGGGGCGCGGGGCGGTTGGGTCCCCACCCCTAGTCCCGAGTCCCGCGGCGGGGACATCGCGTCCTGCGGGACCGCAGCGGCGGCCGGGCGGGTGGGCGCCGGGTGCGTCTCGCCAAAGAGGCAGAGGACGAGACACCCCGAACCTCAGGGTCTGGGGTGCTCTGAGAGTACCTTCGGGGTGGGCGGAGGCCGTGCCCGGGTAGCAGCCTCGAGGGTCGCCCATTGGCCTCCCCGAGCCCCACCGCGCGCCCCCCTCCCGGAGCGTGGGGCGTCGCGGACCCCCGGAGAGAGTGCCGTGCGCGCCCCGGGCACCACCTAGGTCGGAATTGGTTCCGGGCTGGAATGGGTGCCGAGCCTGCCCCCTGGACGCCCGGAGAGCGCGTGGCTCAGCCCCTCGCGCCGCCGTGCCACCCGGAGCTCCTCAGGTTGGATGCCAGGGTGTTGTTTTGTTGGGAGGTGTGCCCCCTCCCAGATGCGAGGAGGGAGGCTTACCTTTGACCTTTCCGTAGAGCGCCGCGGGGTCGGTAACGAGGGTGGTGGTGGTGAAGGGGGGTAGGGACGGGTACCAGGGGGCCAAATTAAAAACCAGCCCCTCTCCTCTGCCTGCCCCTGCTTAACTGCTCAAGGTAAGAAAGTTTGTTTTTAGGCTTGTGGTTCATAAATAATTAGTAATTAGTTTTGTCGATGAAGCAAGATGGAAACCTTAAAAATACGTACGCACTTCCAGAAAGTCTAAAAGCTCCCAAGGTTGTATCCAGGAGGTTTTAGTTCGGAAAGTTAAAAGCCCCTGAGTTCAACAGGTGTTCAGAAGGGGTCCGAAAGGGGAGAGCTTGGCGGGTTTCGTCTTTTTAGTACGTGCACCTTTGATTCATTAAATTGGCTGGCCTGTTTCTTTAAGGTAAAATATTGAGTAGTTATTAACTTAATTAGCAGAGACGAACTGGTCATTCTTGGTTATTCAGAACCCAAATCTTCTTTTCCTTAATAGAAGGGTTTTCCCCATTTGGACTTCCCAGATAATTAGCTCTAAGGCAGTTCCTGGCAGGGTTCAGCCCTGTCCATCCCTCTGTCTGTCGGACACTAGCTAACTCAGTCCCTGATCAGTGAATTGACCAACTCATTATGACTTGCATTAAAACACAGCAAGTTTTAATTGCTCTTCCTTGGGAGGTGCTAGTTCAGAATTCAAGGGCAAGTGGTAGCTGTGTCTTTCTTCCCAGAAGATTTCTTGAAGGAGAAGTTTGTCAAAAATAACCCCCAAATGTATTTTAAAATAACTCCCCAATACATATGATGTTTAAATGAGCTATTCAGGCTTGGGCCACTATTTTGCAAAAGCAAAAAATCTGTTTGACTGCACAGCTGAACCAAGACCGGTAGAAGTATTGGCATTTCTCAGCAGTCTACCTAAAGATTTAGTTAAAAATAAAGCGTGCACCGTAAAGGTTTTCAATAATTGTCTTCCGTCTCACGGAGAGATGTGGAGTGTGGATTAGAAGAATTGTAAATATGCTGTTTTTAGCCATTTTCTTCTTGGAAATCGATGCCTCTGTTTATTTGCTGATCTGTCCCACTGTAGCAGACGTAGAATCAGTTTTATTCTCACTGCTCCCCGTACTGACTCCCATGGAGGCCAGAGAAGGGAATATATTCCAGAGGAAATATGTTATTAATAAAACGTTACCCCCCAAAGAGTTAAACATGCCAAGAAAATAACCAAGTGAGGCTTCACTAATTAGTGTGATGAAAAAAATTCCCTGATTGGAGAAGCGAGTGTTCAGATGGTGACTCAAGAATTCATCTTTCTGTAGAAAATGACAATTGTTTTTAAGCTCGTTTGATTCTTGCAAGCGTTTGGGCCCCTTTTTACTATTTCTGGCTATTTAATTATGAAAATGATTTAAAAAATAGTTTAAAATGACGACATCATCTGATGTGTGTCGTTATGAAGTTGAATTCGTCTTATTTTTGGAACAATCTTTCTTAACTCTTGGTAATCTTTATAGCTGGCTCTTAGCACTGCTACTAGTTTTTAGGTTAAACATTCAAAGTTAGTGATTTCTTTCCGATTAAAATAACAATGCATGCATATGCTCGTTATATCACCACCTTTATAGTAATTTTTCGTAAGTTTGGCTTTTGAACCTTAAGCCTCCAGAGGGCTGTCCTTCTTCGTAATTTCTAAAACAAGTATGTATTTTATTCTTTCCGTGAAAAGTCAGTTTTGCCATGGTGATCCAGGCACCGACTGTCCCATGCTGATACCATGCGCAGGGTGGCATCTCTTTCCCAAGTGAGGTCAGATTATGAGGTGTTGAAAATAGCCCAGTGACACCGGATTCTTGGCTTTCTTACAGCAACAGTGTAATTGGCTGCATCAGAGAAGCATCTAATTGAGTTTTGCATTTAAATAGTGGAAATGATATGCATTATTTGCTAACAGAAATATTTGATTAGCATGTCCCTGATCTTCATTCTATGTGTAGCAAAGATAGGAGGTCAGGGACCGCCACAGTCATACTGCCCCCAGCATCTCGTCCCTCGGAGGCCTTGCTAATCATCAGTGCTCAGTAATAAGTAGGTGGAGGAAATGAGCTGACTTGTCGATGACAGTTATCCAAAGGGTAGAAATTGCTGAATGCTAATGGGGTACTCAACTCTGAGTAATTCTAGTTTAAATACGAAGATGATTAATAGCACCTTAGAGCACTAAATAAACACTCACTAAATGTGAACATACTTAAAGGGGGAATTTGTTTTTAATGCAGTCTTTATCTAAGGCGCTACTGTTTCTCACGGAATTCTTTGAAATTGGGGATCACTTGGCATTTTAAGCAAAGTAATCTCTTAGGTAAAGTTCCCCCAGAGATCACTTGAAGTTTTTTGGGTCATAAGACAGTGTGTGGTTTCCGTATGATGACTCGGAATGGAAACGAAAGTTTATCTTCTGTGTTGGTGTGAAAAAACAAACAAACAAAGGTATATTAAAAAAAAGTGGAGGGTGCGGAACATCACGTGTCACACTTTATAGCGCGTGGCATTGATTGTCTGGGGACCTTGGGTCTGGGTTGGGGCCTGAGATTCCGCATTTCTTACAAGATCCCAGGTGCTCCGGAAGCTGTGACACACTAGAAGTTTCTGGAATATTCTTAATTCAGTTCAGCCTGTGTTGACCAAGCATCTATTGCATAGTAGGCCCAGGTGACGGGGGAAGAAAGCACAGGGGTCCAGCCTGCCCTCAAGGAGCTAAAATGAGGAAGGGAGGTTCTTTCTAGACTGAAATGAGACCCTGGAACACCACTCTTCAGCCGTGTGGCCAGAGAGGGGCCGAGGAAAGGGGCTTTTTCTGGTGGGGCTCTCACGTTGGTCATCCTGGATCTCTAGTCTTCTTTAGATGGAAAGCTCTGTGACTCGCCAGGAAACAAAATGCAGATATTGAAATCAGACAGACCTGGGGTAGCCTCCCGGCTCAGCTACTGTGTGACTTGGGGCAACTTTTTTTAACCTCCCTGAGGCTCAGTGTCCTGGTCAGAAAAAATAACGGGAAGAATGCTTGCCTCCCCAAGTTGGTAGGATGACCAGTGAAGGACACAGGTAAGGCATAACAAAAGGGATTGCTTTTACTACTGCTGATGGCTGCGAGGCAAGGAGGAGAAGAGGGTCCTAAAAATATTTTCGTGCGTGGTTCACCAATTAAGAGATTCCATTTGGTTAATCAGCAAACCCAAGGTCGGCAGTAGAGAACCGCCCCCCCCCCCCCCCCCCCCCCCCGGCGGATGGAGGGCGGGCAGCTGTGCAAGTTAATGGGATGCACAGTGGAATGATGGGAAGCACCCACATCTCCACTTTTCCCCTGCAGGGCCCTGGCTTCTGGCGAGCCTTGGTGATACTCTTCTAGCAATATGTTTACCTGAGACTGTTCTTGGTACTCACCCTGTAGGTTCTGTTGATCAAGACCGACTGGTGTTTGTGGCAGTCAGGCACGCCTTAAAAATATGTTTTGGAGGGAAGGGCATTGGTGTGTCCCTGGCCAAGCCCTTTTAAGGGTCAGAGCCATCCGTCAGCCCTTAATCTGAGCTCCCTGAAGGCAGTGCGGGGCGGGTGGGAATTCACCACCCAGCGCTTTATTTATTTATTTTTTTGTGGTACGCGGGCCTCTCATTGTTGTGGCCTCTCCCATTGCGGAGCACAGGCTCCGGACGCGCAGGCTCAGCGGCCATGGCTCACGGGCCCAGCCGCTCCGCGGCATGTGGGATCTTCCCTGACCGGGGCACGAACCCGTGTCCCCTGCATCGGCAGGCGGACTCTCAACCATTGCGCCACCAGGGAAGCCCCCACCCAGCGCTTTGTACTTCATGCTCTGAGGCGATTGCTTCCTCTTGACGTCTGGGGAAGATGGATTTTGCAAGGTAGCAGTCTGCTTCATCCTGATTTTAGGAGGGGTAGTCTGGGTAGCCCTCTAAGTACTTCAGCCCACGCTGCTCCTATGTGTATGTTTGAGAGTTCCACTTATTATTTGCAAAGGAGATTTCTCTGCGCCCATTCCTACCCCATGCCCTGCCCAAATAAACCTTGAAAGCCAAGCGCAAGAGAATGTTAACGGCCTGTGTGACTCTGTGATATGCGTGAGGGAAGGACAAGTAGAGCAGTGATTGGAGCCAAAGCAGACCTCGGGGAGGGGGTGTGGTAACAAGGGAGGGAAGGCGGGGCAGGGAGCATCTGAACACTTAAAATGGAGATCACAGCAGAGGCGGGCCCGAGGGTAGGAGGTGGGACCCAGGGCCCTGACTTTATGCATTTCGCTACTTTGCTGAAGGCAGTGGAGGGTTATGTCCCAGGTCACTGAAAATCGTCTGGGCTTCCGGTGGACACAAGCCCTCCTAAAGGAAGGCAGGTGACAGAGCTGAGCTGCGCGATACTTCCAGCCTCTTCTGAACCCAAAGTGGCGCTGTGCAATGTCTCGAGGGATATCTGCGCCCCTTTGAAAGTCAAAATACTGAGAACTGGAGAATATTGTAAAAGTTATTTTTCTGTTATGAAAGTATACTTAATTTTTGGCAAATGTAGAAAAGACTGAAGAAAATGAAATTACCCACAATCTCGAGGTGTTTCCCTTCAGTCTTTTTTCTATGCATTAGAATTATTTTTTTTAATGTTAGATTTTTAAAAATAATATAATCTTTTAAAATTTTCAAATAATCCACAACTACTTCTTAGTGAAAAGAAAAAGATCCGCTTTGCTGTCTGGTCCTACCTAACCATCACCCCCTTTTTTCTGCTGGATAGAAACCTGGTTTCATTCAGGAATCAACCCTAGTCCACATGTCTCAGGGGTAAATCCTGATTGGCTGAGCAACCAAATCCTGATTGGCTGAGCAACCCAAACAGGGGCGGGGCCTGTTGTCCTCACCAGTGATTGGCTCGAGGTGAGCAGATGGCCCTCATCTTTGCCAATCAAACGTGAGGGTGGGTTACTGGAGGGCTTCCCTGACTCTTAAAAAGAGGCGTGGGAGGAAGTGGCAGCTTTTCTTCTTATGGACACAATGCCTGTAAGTGGGGCAGCTGTCAGCCACCAGAGCAGGCTGGGCCAGGTCCCAACTGACCTGGGGAAGAATGCAGAGGTGAAGAATGGGGCCTCCACAGTGCCCTTGACCTTCCGAATTACCCAAGAGGAGTCTCTGATTTAGGACGTTTGGGAGATCCTGAAACCTTCCTGACCCCTTAAATCAGGTCGAGTTGGGTTTTTTGTTAGTTGTAGCCAAAAGCGTCCTAACTGATGCATCCCACAGCTCTCCACCCCTCTCAGTAGGTGATTGCTGTTAGCCATGGGGGTGTAACCTGCTAGTCATTTTCGCTGCATTTACATATATACCCATATCTGTACATTTTCTTTTGAAACCAACAGAACTAATTCTATGCGTTTTATTTAGTGACTTTTTTTGTGTGTGGCATGAGGTGGTTTTTTTGGTCATTTCTTATATCTATTCTTTTTAAAGGTTCCACAGTAATATTCAAAAGTGTGGCTGACACAATTCATTTAACCCATTCCCTACCGTTAAACATTTATTGCGCTTTGTTTCCACTTCTTGACTGTTTCCCACAGTGTTGGTATTAACTTCCTGATCTGTATATCTTCAGCTACATTTCAGATTGTTCTCAGGGACTACCAGTGGAGGATTCCTGGGTAAAGGGGCACACCTCTTGGAAAGATTGATAGATGCTGCTAAGGTATATGGCTAAAACAGTGTGGAAGGGTGCCGTGTCTCCGTGTCTTAACCAAACTCCAATGCATTGAACGTTCCGGGTAAACATGATTTTAATGGCCATGTAATAGTCCACGATAATTGTTCTTGGAGTGTCTCAGTGGTTTGTGAGGACACACAAGAGAATATTTGAAATGGAGGCTCTCCGTGAAAACTAACTAGACATGATCAACCTTGCAGTAATCTCCAAAGAGTTCTGAAGGGGTGTTAGGAGACACACCCCTCCAGTGATCTGTTTCCAAGGAGACTTGGAGGAGACAGTCTACCAGACCCTCCTCAATCCAGTCAGACAGTGGGCTGCCCAAGCGTTTCTAAGGAGCTTTGTTGTTTCTGGGATCCACAGAGTTTTTACTCTGACAGACGTTCTATCTCTGCATATACAGGAGTCAGTTAAACAAAGACTTCGTGCATTTCACGAAGCAGAGCTGAAATGTGAGTTTGCTGTATGAAATTTTCCAATTCTGGGAGAGAAGACAGGAAAGCAAATGGGATGGATGAAACACATAAAACACGTTAATCACATTTTTTCGCCTTAATTCAGAGAAGAAAATCTAATGTTTCAAGGAAGTTCCCAGGGACAGGGTAATTCCATTTCGAGTCTGGTGCCTAATCATTGATCCTCACTAATAGCCCATTTCGGTGAAATTCAGATTTATCTTTAGTGCTATCTACAGAATGCCAGTATTATTTCAATTTCAGAACTAGAAGGCTTCAATTTTTCCTCTGTTCCGTTTTGCAAGTTTAAGGCCTATTTAGAAATAGGCAGCATGGGACTTCCCTGGTGGCACAGTGGTTGGGAGTCCGCCTGCCAATGCAGGGACGCGGGTTCAACCCCTGGTCCTGGAGGATCCCACGTGCCTTGGAACAACCAAGCCCATGCGCCACAACTACTGAGCCTGCGCTCTAGAGCCCGTGAGCCACAACTACTGAGCCCACGTGCCACAATTACTGAAGCCCCCGCACCTAGAGCCCGTGCTCCGCAACAAGAGAAGCCACCGCAGTGAGAAGCCCACGCACCGCAACGAAGAGTAGCCCCCACTCGCCGCAACTAGAGAAAGCCCGCACGCAGCAGTGAAGACCCAGCGCAGCCAAAAAATTAATTAATTTTAAAAAACCCTGTATGCCCTTAAAAAAAAAAGAAAGAAATAGGCAGCATGATAGATGTACACATCGCAGTGTGAACAGTCAGCCTGCATGTTGTCAGAGTTGGGGAAGGGTTAGACATTGCCTCGCAGCCTGAGAAGTTTTTGGGAGGAGGTGGGTTGGAGTGAGACAGGGAAGAGCCCATCCGGCTGCTGAGTTGATCCAACAAATCATGGATTTTCCACATCAACACCCCCATTTGTACCATCTACAAAAGACATGGCCTGAGGGGAAGGGTCCAGGGGAGGGATAGATTGGGAGTTTGGGATTGACAGGTACACACTACTATATATAAAATTAGATAACCAACGAGGAACTCTGTTCAATATTCTATAATAACCTAAATGGGAAAAGAACTTGAAAAAGAGTAGGTACATGGGGACTTCCCTGGCAGTCCAGTGGTTAAGACTCTGCGCTACCACTGCAGGGGCATGGGTTCAATCCCTGGTCAGGGAACTAGGATCCTGCATGCCAAGCTCCGAAAGAAAAAGAAAAAAAAAAGAATAGCTACATGTATAACTGAATCGCTTTGCTGTGTACTCGAAACTAACACAACATTGTCAATCAACTCTACTCCAATATGAAATTGGGAGTATGGTTGGCTTTGGGCTTCTCACCGCGGTGGCTTCTCTTGTTGCAGGAAAAGAAAGGAAACTAAAAAAAAAATAAAAGAATTCCTCAAAAATAAATTAAAAAAAAGAATTAACAAATTAAATAAAAAGACATGGCCTATGGTGTTGTCATCATTTACTACATAAGATGCCTGTTTCCCTGGAGATCGTGTTCTACTAAAACTGTGAAAACAATTTTAAACCCCCAGTATTGGTGTGTGTTTGGAGTGGGGTGGAATGTTGCCAAGAGCAAATTGTTGTGTCACTCTGGGCTATCAGTTCCTCCAAAGACGCAAAGCAGAGATTACTCTTGACCTCACCAAGGCGTTCTTAATGGTCAGGGAGGATTTTATTTCTAAAACCCTCCCTTCCCCTTTACGTTGACTGTCAGAGAGAGAAACTCATTCACAGCAAATTTGCACAGGGGTTTTGTCGAGGTTTTACTGTCTCTCCAGCTAGAGAACTTTCTTTTGTTGCCGATCCTGTGGAGCCCTTGCCTGATAATAATCACTTGAATTTATGGCTCAAGACAAACTGATTTCATTTGAGGTTAAGAGAGCTTCTGATGTTTGAGCCACTTTTGGGACTTCCCCCCAGTGTGTCCACTCCAGCCTCTGCCTCTCAGCTCTCGACACTGAGGGGCCGAAGCGGCCTCGTTCTGCCTGGTCCTGGGATCCTGGAAGCACTTGTCACCAGCTACAGTCCCTCTTTGGGAGTCTGTCACTCACCTCTACGCACCAGGTTTACCAACATGGGGTGGCAGCTCAGAGAAAACCTCCGCCCTGTGACTGTCACCTTTACTTTCATTGGATCTGGAAAGGCCCCACGTTTGGAGGCTGTGCCCGGGGGAAGCCCAAGACCCCTCGATTTTAGAGTTAAATGCAGGTGGCCTTGATGAGCACAGACCCCTCCCCTGCATCTCACATCCCCGTCCTGACTCCTCCACTAGCTCAGGTGTGCGTTCTCACCTTCTCGGCCTTCACTCACCCCTCAGCAGGCTGACTCTTGGTTCTCAGAGCTCTGAGCCCTTCACTTGCTCTCAGGTGACTTAACAGGATGCTTCCGGGCAGGGCTGCAGCCGTGACTCTCTAACAGTTCGGTTTGGACCCGGCGTCCCGGATCATCGCCCTGGTCCACATGTGTGCGTGTCATTCTTGTGCCCGAGCCTGGGCTCAGGCTGGTCTGCGAGCCCCCTTGCACCCCACACCTTGTGCAGGGCCGGCAGGTAGGCGATCACAGGCTCAGTGGAAGAAACGAGAGTAGACCGCGGACGCTGGTGTAATCAGCTCAGCGGTGTCCGAGGAAGCGCAGTAGCACCCGGCTTCCTGCGCGGGGGCCGCCGGCAACTCAGGCCACCTCCCCGCCTGGGGGCAGCTCATCACTCATCTTCATCCTGGATGTGCAAGCACTTCCTTGGGAGGTTCTCCTGGCTGGATCTGCCCTGGCAGGTCCTCAGCCAGTGCCTCTACCTTGGCTGCCTAGGGCCAGGCCACCATCCCCTGTGCTCTGAGAAGACACCCACGTCTGGGCAGTGAGACATCCGCCCAGCTTGTGCCCATTTATGTGGACCTGTGCTGTCGGGTCCATATGGAGTTACTGGGTGGGAGCGGCCTGTTTCTCCCTTGTCTTATCTCCCCGCCGGCCTCGACTGGTGGCGTTCTCCAAGCACACAGGAGAAGCTGCAGCTAACCAGCTCCAGAGGCTGGGATGGCCCCTTCCTGCAAAGACCTGGGAACCTGTGGGGCATGCCTATATTTTAAAAAGAAGAATAGTTCCCTCTGTGTTCCCAGTTTCTCCAAAACTGTGCTGTGTTTGCACTGGTCAGCTGTTCAGAGTGGCCAGCTGTCTAACCTCTGCTTTGTGGACCAAACCCTGGTTTCCGTCGTGCCACGTGTCTAAGTTCTTGTCTCTGTTAAGCCGCAGAGTCTCATCCCTCAGGTTGTGGGGTGGCATCGTTAGGAGGAACTCACTTGAGGCTGTGTTTGTATTTTCTAACATCTCAGGTTGGCAGCTCCTATATGTATATTGCAACCTGTTTATATGAGATACTTGTAAAAGCCTGCAGCCTTTTTCTCCCATGTGGCAGCATTGACCTCTGACCTGATTTTAAATCACAGCATGGGGTGGCCATCGCCATATGGGTCAGCAGCATTTTTTTCTTTTTTTATTGAAATATAGTTGATTTACAATGTCGTATTAGTGTCTGGTGTACAGTGGAGTGATTCAGTTATACATATATATACATTCTTGTTCATATCCTTTTCCATTATGGTTTATCAGAGGATATTGAATAGAGTTCTCTGTGCTCTACAGTAGGACCTTGTTGTTTATCCCTGCTCTGTATACTAGTTTGCATCTGCTAATCCCAGACTCCCACTCCATCCTTCCACCATCTCCCTCCCCGCCTTGGCAACCACAGGTCTGTTCTCTGTGTCTGTGAGTCTGTTTCTGTTTCACAGATAAGTTCATTTGTGTCATATTTTAGATTCCACATATAAGTGATATCATATGATATTTGTCTTTCTCTGTCTGACTTACTTCACTTAGTATGATAATCTCTAGGTCCATCCATGTAGCTGCAAATGGCATTATTTCAGCGTTTTTTATGGTGAGTCAGCAGCATTTGACAGTGACTTAGTGAAGACAGCTTGTGGCCCGCAGCAGAAAGCCCTGACACCCTGCCTGACACGGTCGCTGTGGCCAAGTGACCTCGGCAAGTCACATACACACCCAAACTCAGTCTCTTCATCTTAACAGGGAGGCATTGATACTGAAGGGGGAAAACCAAGAGGAGAGAATGTTTGTGAAGGAGTTCCATGAAACTGAAGAGTTGCAGTACTCTTCTTATCACTTGCTGTCGTGGCCAGCTCGCCATTCAAGCTCCTCCATGCCCAGCTGGGTAAGCGCCAGCCCCCAGGTGACTTCTTTCTGAATGAAGTACTTGGTTTTCTCTCACACAAGGTACACGCTAGCAATTAACACAATATAGGCCAGTGTTCTCTTGAAAGGTAACGTCATGGGAAAAAGTGAACTCCTTCAACTATAGAAGCCAAACACTTGGAACATCTTGGCGGTGGCTTGGGCTTGCAGTTTGCTTTCGAAAGCTTTTGCCATTTATAAGAACAAAGTAGCCTGATAGCATTTGGTATCTGAAAATTCAAACTAAATCAAATAGACTCAGCATGTTCCCGCGAATGCTAAGATCTTATGGGTTGTGTGGGGCATTTCACCATGATGAACGTGATGTGCTATTTCTTGTGACCTTTTGTTTCTTTCTAAAGAGGGTTGGCCTGTGGAATTGGGACTCAGCTCTGACCACCCTGGAAGAATCCTGTGACTTTCCTCCTGTGTCCGAATTCCTTACAGAGCAAGGGTCTCCTGATTTTCAGTGGAACCAGGAGTTTAGTCTTTGGACTGGACACACACAAATATGCCGATTCTGGTTAATAAGTTGGTTTTCATTGTGGAGAACTGTGTGGAGGTTCCTTAAAAAACCAAAAATAGAGCTACCATATGATCCAGCAATCCCACTCCTGGGCATATATCCAGAGAAAACCATAATTCAAAAAGATACATGCACCCCAATGTTCATAGCAACACTGTTTACAATAGCCAGGACATGGAAGCAACCTAAACGTCCATTAACAGATGAATGGATAAAGAAGATGTGGTGTGTATACACACACACACACACACACACACACACACACACACAATGGATTATTACTCTGCCGTTAAAAAGAATGAAATAATGCCATTTGCAGCAACATGGATAGACCTAGAGATTATCCTATTGAGTGAAGTAAATCAGACAGAGAAAGACACATATACGATATCCCTTATATGTGGAATCTTCTCTTCTTGTAAAAGATTTAATTTTATTTATTTTTGGCTGTGTTGGGTCTTTGTTGCTGTGCGGGGGCTTTCTCTAGTTGTGGCGAGCTGGGGTTACTCTTTTGTTGTGGTGCGTGGGCTTCTCATTGCGGTGGCTTCTCATTGTGGAGCGTGGGCTCTAGGCACACGGGCTTCAGTAGTTGTGTGCGGGCTCAGTAGTTGTGGCACGCAGGCTCTAGAGCTCAGGCTCAGTAGTTGTGGTACACGGGCCTTGTTGCTCTGCAGCATGTGAAATCTTCCCTGACCAGGGATCGAACCCATGTCCCCTGCATTGGCAGGTGGATTCTTATCCACTGCGCCACCAGGGAAGTCCCATGGAATCTTAAAAAGTGGTACAAATGAACTATTTACAAAACAGAAATAGAGTCACAGATGTAGAAAACAAACTTATGGTTACCCAGGGGGAAAGGGAGGGATAAATTGGGAGATTGGGATTGACATATACACTCTACTATATATAAAATAGGTAACTAATAAGGACCCACTGTATAGCACAGGGAACTCTACTCAGTACTCTGTAATGACCTCTATGGGCAAAGAATCTAAAAGAAAAATGGATATATGTAACTGATTCATTTTGCTGTACACCTGAAACAAGCACAACATTGTAAATCACCTATACTCCAATAAAAATTAATTTAAAAAAATAAGTTGGTTTAGAGATGGAAGGAAAGGACCTACAATGGACTGAATATTTGTGCCTCGTCCAGAGTTCATATGTTGAAACCCTGATCCCAATGTGATGGTGTTTGGATGCGGGACTTTGGGAGGTGATTAGGTCATGTGGGTGGGGCTCTCGTGGATGGGATTAGTACCCCTATAAGAAGAGGCCAGAGAGCTCGGTAGCCCTCCTTCCGCAATGTGAGGACACAACAAGGAGGCCCCCACCTGCAGGTGGCAAGTGAATCCTAACCAGAACTGACCACGCTGGCACCTTGATCTTGGACGTCTGGCCTCCCGAACTCTGAGAAATAAATTCTGTCGTTTAAGCCACTCAGTCTCTGGTCATTTGTTAGAGCCGCCAGAATGGACTGAGACAGGACCTCAGAGATCATCCAGCACAAGGTAGCTCACCTTTTCCAGGTGAAAAGTAAGAGGTTCAGAAAGCAAAGGGGCCTCTCCCTGCTCCTGGAGCCCCAGGTCCTGCAGCCAGGCAGACCTGCCGACCCTTCCAGGAGGTTCTGTGCTTCCCTTTTTCCCTGAGACCTGAGGATGTTGCTTCTCAGCTGAAATCCAGCCAGTGCAAGGATGAGGCTTTCCCCAGCCTCGGCCGGTACGCTTACGCCCGGAAGTACTGGGAGGGGGAATGCCAGCAGCTCGAACGGGTCAGCCTCCCCCAGGTCCGTCCTGTCTCTGGGAGCACCACGCAGTCTGCTCTTCAATGTGACAGTCAGGTAAGGGAGCCAGAGTCCCGGGGTTGCTGGGAATGGAGGAACAGGCACAGGCAGAACACAGACTGTCCACTTTCGCTTCTGGAACCCACTCGCTCTTGTAGCTGCCGACATCCGACTTCCTTCCAGAGAAACCAAAGCACAGAACTCGCTCACTTCCAGGATGAAGGATGAAACACCTCTTTATTTGAACCACTTCCCAAAGTGCTTCTCACATCTGGGGGGCCGGGGTCCATGGTAGGACTTTCCCACCTGCGTGTCTTTTATGCCTTAACTTGGTCGCCTGTGCCGCTTGGGCCTTGAGACAAGATAAAATATCACCGGGTCTGGGGTCAGGGCTGCGTCCGCTGTCACTGCCGCACACGTGAGCGCCTTGGATTCGACAGCAGTCTCTGGAGGGAAGCGCTGTTTTATCCCCGTTTTATGTACAAGACGCCAAGGCTCCGAGAGGTTAAGAGACTATCACAGGGACATTCAGAGCAGGAATTTGGATGCAGCTCTTTAAAGAAGGACCAAAAATAGAACAGCCGGTTTTATTTACTTTTTCTGAAATGCCACTTCTGAGAAGCTAGGATATGTCTAAAACGAATTAAGCATCTTACATGTGACTTTTTTTTTTAAGCGGGTTTTCTTGAGTATGAGGTTATCATGGGGCTGCTGGAGTAGAAAACAACTCCAATCTGGGGTCCGTTTGCAATGCAGCTCTTTGGAGGCGGAGGCCGTGTGCGAGAGGGCACGGAGAGGCAGGCCGGCAGGAAAATCTCTTTTAGGGCAGAGTCATTATTTCTGTTCCTTGCCGTCTTTTAGTAGCTAACCTGCTTTTCAGAATGGTTTCTTTTGCTGTAATAAGGACTCTTAAATCAGGACACTCCTTCCGCCTCTCCTCGTTTTGTCTGGACTCAGGGACATCTTTCTTTGGCCGAACTCAACATAGAGTCAGCAGGAAAAGGTAGGGGCCGCCTGGTACCACATTTGCGAAAACACTTTCACGTGAGTCTCATCATCCCGGACCTAGAAAACCAGCAGCTGCCTTATTGACGCACGAGCCTCCTGGAAGTCACCTGGGTTAACCTGACGTGTGCCCCTCCACCACACACACACACACACACACACACAGACACACACACACAGGCACACACACACACACAGACACACAAACGAACCTCAGCACTCAGCAGATGCCAAAGAAAATAGATGCAGGAAAGGTATTAAAGACAGGTCGTTTCTTCTTGATTTGACTCCAGGGGAGGTATCTACAAAGCCGGTCCACTTAACTTACGAAGGGCGGTTCAGAAAACCCCAATCCCACCTCCCTCCAGCTTTGGGCAGCTGTGGCCAGAGGGGCTGGGTTTGCCGTGTGGGCTGGGTCAGATCAATTCTGTCCTTGCCTGTTCTCCTGTCCCCACCATTCATGGGAACAGAAGCAAAACCCCAACACAAGCATCTGTACGATAATCCGGTCTGTCCTAGGATTGGCACACGTAGGCACAGGCAAAAGCAAATGTGTTCCAGCCACTTTGCTTGGATTTGTACCACACTCGCTCCAAAGAGGAAGGATTAGCGATCCAGCACCTTCTCAGAGTGAGTGTGTTACCCTACCCGAGACATTTCTGTTTTTCTCCACGATCCTTTAATAACATCCTTCTGAATTATTCTGGGCCGTGTATCGGTTCAGAGCATTCTAAAAACAAACTGATTTAGCATTCTTTTTTTTTTTTTTTTTTTGTGGGATCTTCGTTTCCTGACCAGGGATCGAACCTGTGCCCCCTGCAGTGGAAACACAGAGTCTTAACCACTGGACCGCCAGGGAAGTCCCTAAAAACAAACTGATTTAGGAAGGTATTTTGGTGATGGCAAGTTAACCATGTGCCTTGGACGATGAGGATGGAGATGGTGGGCTTGGGATTCCTTGCTGTTGGGACCAACCATGAACTAATAGGGCCAGGAGTTAACTCTGATTCAAGGGGTACTGCGTTGTACCAGTTATGCAAAGGGTGGGCTATACCAGGTAAATGCCCTTTTCATCAGTTCCGCACACACAGAACTTTCGGCATCTTGGTTTCAATGCTTTCCTGCTCCTTTGGTCTTGCCGTTTGCTCCTATCATGAAGGTGGGTCTCCTACCCCAAGCATGGTGTCAGGGGAAAGAGGTATACGGGGTTTGGAAGGAATGGTTCACCCCAGCTTTCCCAGAGTGTGAAAAGTTTGATCCAAAATATGAAAAAAAAACTTTACAAAGAACATGAGATGAGGTCTGTGAAATGTGGGGCTTCTCTTAGTTCTGGGGCAGATGTTTCAGGATCCAGAATTAAAACCAAGAATACCTTTGAGCCCTTCAGTGTCAGCTTACCTGATGGCAGCCCTTGTGTTGCTATTTCTAGGAAATTATGATGCTTCCAAACACCTGAGTCATTCAGCAGTTGGTCCCCATCCTTCCGGAATTAATTAATGTTCTAGGGCAAACCTAGTATCCCAAAGAGGTTTGTTTTTTTTTTTTTCCCAGCCAAAGAAGAAGCTGGAATTCATTTGAATTCAGGCAGAATGAAGAATTCATTCAGATAACTTGAGGCCCATAGTGGATCTATTTTATCTTCTGTCTAAAAGTTAGATTGTAAACTGCCACGTTTACCCTACTGTCCTAATCTCTTTGTTACCGTTTTTTAAGACAGTTTACATTTTACTTCAGCAATTTCCGCTTTCAGTAACTATCTGGAAACTTCTGGGAAATATCTGGGGTTAGCTTCTCATCAGAGTGAAGATATACTGAATTTCCTTCAAACTGGTCCTCTTCTCCTCTTCAAGCTGAAGTGAAGAAAAATTGGGTGCGTGTAGAGAACATGGTGTGGAAGAGACTTGGATTCTTGTGGCAGAGTCTCCCTGGGAATTTGTCCTCCAGAGAGGAGAGTCGGGGGGCAATAGACCTGGAGGAAACCTCAGAGTCTCAGGCCACCAGCGCCATCATGTCACAGATGGGGAAACTGAGGCAGGACCTGGGCAATGGCGGAGTCCTGCGTGGAAGCAGGTCTCAGCGCCATGTTCTGAGGTCATTGTCTGCTTCTCTTCACCTCCCTCCCCTTTCTCGCCCACCTGCCTTTCAGTGTACATGTTGATCATTTTTACAAAAAGGAACAGGATTACAGCTGTGAAAGAAAAGACAAATACGGCCTAGTGTAAGTCCCCAGATCGCCGCCATTGGTTTAGCTCCTTTGTATGATTCCCGTAAGTTGGATGGGTAACAATAAACATTTTTAATTTGCTTTCTCATGATGGCATGCACTGATTTAACTTCTTTTCCTTGACGATGAATTTGCACACTCAGTGCGTTGAGACAGAAGGCGTGGCCCCAGGGCCAGCAGACCCCTGGTCTAGCACCTTTTACCCGTGGGGAAGTTCGTTATTTCTCTGCATCCTCTGAGAAGTTGAGAATACAAGGCCTACCTTCTGACAGGAAGACAGTCTTAGAACAGTAGTTAAAACAGCTGTTGAATGTTTAAGTAACACTTTTTCCTTCTCGATGGAATTTAGGATTTATTGAGAACTGTGCAGTGTTAGTACATGCAAAGGACGTTAAGGCAAACTGTTCTCGTCTATATCTGGGGTGTCTATATTTTGATATTTTACATGAAAAACAAACGTTAATGGCATTATTTTGGTCACCTCTCCAGACCCCCGGGCCTTTGCCCATACTGTTCCCCCCTCCTGGAACACCCTTCCTGCCTTTATCACCTGCTGACTCCTGTTCACCCTTTTAGACTCAGCTCTGGCCTCCAGGATCCTTCCCTGAGGGGATCTAATGGCTGTGCTCCGGCGTCCTACGAAACCTTTTGCATGTCTTTTTCGTGGCAGTATCTAGATTTTACAGTTTGGAAGTTACCAGCTTCTGTGGCTGTCTCCCCACTAGACTGTAGGTCCCTGGGAGTAGAGATCAGAATTTCCCCTTTGTCTTGCAGGAGCTGCTGTGTAGCAGACATGCTCCATCAGTGTTTATTGAACTGAACCGAAGGACAGAAAACTGTTCATTTGAACTTTAATAAAGTTACATCATTTCGTCTGGGGTAGAATGGATACGTGTATATGTATGGCTGGGTCGCTTTGCTGTGCACCTGAAACTGTCACAACATTGTTAATCACTATACTCCAATATAAAATAAAAAGTTAAATAAATAAAGTTACATCATTTTAGGTCCTTGAGATCCTGTGTTGTATTCAGTGCTCTCCTCAGCCATGGGCTAATCCACGTGTGTTCACAGGCCCCGGTTCGTCAAAACGCAATCATCTACCTTCTGGTGGCCACTAGACAATCTTTCCGCTACAGCCTTTCTTCTTGTCTTAATCCTTTTCAGCCCAATCTTCCTGAGGCTTTAGGGTTCAGAATCTGGAATTCCACATCTGATATCTCAGAGAACGTCAGGTGCCTGTGAAGTCACATGTCCCGTCGCGGTGGGGCAAGGAACACCGCGAACCGCATCCATCGGAGGTGGTCACATAGGCTGGGTGAAAAGAGCGCGTGACAGTGGGTGGTCTGGTTCCATTTCAGTTAGAACATGGGAAAATGAAAGGAGTGATCTCGCTGGCAAACAGAAGTGTGGGGCGGTGGTAGAACACGGTGCTTACAAGTCATGGGGGTGGTGTGTAGGCTGCCTGGGTTCAAATCCAGCTCTGCTCCTGGCCAGCTGTGCAACTGAGGAAAGTGGCTTACGCCCAGAACCTCCATGTCTTCCTCTGTCCAATGGGGATATGGCGGTGCCTACTCTTCGCTGTTGTTCTGAGGATTAGCTGAGATGCTATATGCAGAGCCCCTAGGATTGTGCTGGCAGTGCAGTTAGTTGTCACTGTTCTGTTCTCTACCGTGAACATGTTTGCTCAGGCCAATTATACCTATGAAAATTTTGGAAAAAATATGAAATGTTCGGAGAAAGCCAGCCAGCATAATCCCTACCTGTGTGGCTGGCACAGCTACAGGGCTGTGTAGGAGACAGGCCGGACCAGTGACCGATTGCTGTGCCCAGTGACTAAGTCAATAGCCAGACTGACCCTGCAGAATCACACACACACACACACACACGCACGCACACACACGCTCGCGGAGTTAAGCCCCCAGGTGCCAGGAAAACTGGAGTGTAGTCTCCCTGGGTATCTACATGCCCAAAGGGATGAAGCCCAGACTTTGGAAACATCTCAAGGTCATAAAAACCCAGACACAGGAGACTCTGACTTCCACAGATATTTTATTTACATTCCAAAAGGTCAAGGTAAGAACCCAGGGTCCCTTTCCCTCCCATCTCCAAGGAGCAAAGGTTTCTCTCCTTCCTTTCTCTCCTGCACAAAAGCGGACAGAATCCTTTGTTTTCCATCCCGCGTCTCTGGGGTGTCATCGTGTAGAAAGTTCCCTTCGGCTCTCATCACCACGCCCAGGGATCTGGGTCTGGGGGCCCACACTGCAGGGTCACTCCGGCTGCCTCGTGTTTCTGCAGTGTTCATTTATATAAAGCATGTAACTGTGAGTTGACAACATCTCAGACCCTGCACAATTTGACAGACAGGTCCATGTAACTGGGTGTTTCGCTGGCCCAGAGAACCCTGGGTCCCTGTCTGTAGGACATGTCTGAGGACCGAGGGAGCTGGGTCAGCACAGCACCCAGGGTACATCGGCAGGACCAGGTGACTCCAGGTGACCTCACTGGCGTTCCTTCTTTGAACAGAGAGACCCCGTACATCAGTAAACAGCCAATTTTTACAAATTGTAGCTGGATTCTTTAATAGCAAAGTACAGTTCTAAATGAAATGACTCTGCCCCGAGCTGTTCCTGAAAGGAGTGAAAAAATGCTGCAGTCTGGTGTTCCCACTTTTGATCATCCTCATCTGGGAATTTAATCCATTTTCTGATCAAAGTCCAAAGTCTCTGCTTTGCTGCAGCTTTAATCTTTGGCTATAAAGCGTCCTTATATTACACACACACACACACACACACACACACACACACACACACACACACACACACACACACACACACACACACACACACATATCAGGTTACAGCCAAACGGGTTGGAGGGGGTGGGTAGGGAATACATATCTAGGTGCCTTCATTATGGGAAGGTGCTTGGACAGTTCAGGTAAATGTTAACAATTTTTTCAATGTAACTTGTCAGTATGTTTGAGATATTTTATTCTGTATACTGAAGTTTGTTCATTGTTGAAATGGTCCTAAGCCATGTTCTGTTATTTTTTGATGTTTATGTCAAGAAAAAGAAGAAAAATAATTTAAATTCAAATGCTTTTTGAACTCCAGTATTTAACTCATTTTTCAAAAATTTTATTCAAATATAGTTGATTTACAATGTTGTATTAGTTTCAGGTGTACAGCAAAGTGCTTCAGTTATACATATATATAAATATATCTTCTTTTTTCCATTCTCTTCCACTATAGGTTATTACAAGGTATTGATTATAGTTCCCTGTGCTATACAGTAGGTCTTTGTTGGTTATCTATTTGATATATAGTAATGTGTATATGGTAACCTCAAGCTCCTAATTTATCCCTCCCCCACCCCCCTTTTCCCTTTGGTAACCGTAGATTGTTTTCTATGTCTGTGAGTGTGTTTCTGTTTTGTAAATAAGCTCATTTGTATCTTGTTTTTAGATTCCACTCTAAGTGATATCATATGATGTTTGTCTTTCTCTGTTGGCTTACTTCACTTAATATGACAATCTCTAGGTCCATCCATGTTGTTGCAAATGGCATTACTTCATTCTTTTTTATGGCTGAGTACATATGTACCACATCTTCTTTATCCATTCATCTGTCAGTAGACATTTAGGTTGCTTCCATGTCTTGGCTATTGTAAATAGTGCTGCAATGAACATTGGGGCGCATGTGTCTTTTCAAAGTATGGTTTTCTCTGGATATATATGCAGGAGTGGGATGGCTGGATCATATGGTGGCTCTATTTTTAGTTTTTTAAGGAACGTCCATACTGTTCTCCATAGTGGCTCTACCAATTTACATTCCCACCAACGGCGTAGGAGGGTTCCCTTTTCTCCACATCCTCTTCAGAATTTATTATTGGTAGACATTTCGATGATGGCCATTCTGACTGGTGTGAGGTGATACCTCATGGTAGTTTTGATTTGCATTTCTCTGATAATTAGCGATACATCGTGAACTATTAGAGACATGCTCAACATGAAAACATGCTTAACTTCTTTTTAATTACAAAAAAGAAAGTTTCTGTGTCTGTTAAGGAAATAGATGACATTTCTAAAGGAGTCTAAGGGATCCCTTTATCAAGGAAAATGGATGGGCTTCTGAAGGGTTCCTGTGTGAATGAAATTGCTCTCAGAACATCCTTTGTCTCACCCATCAATGAATTGTTCAGACAGGTGGCAAGAGGGGGTCCTGTGAAGCCATACCAGAACTAGGCCCGTCCAGCCCCCATGTCCCACATTCCCCAGAGGAAGACACAGGTGGACGGTTCAGGAGGTTAGATACCCCAGAACAGAAAAGAGAAGGAGGCCCGCCTGGTCTGGTTCGGCCTGATCCGGCCCTGACATTCACACAGAAGGTCACATCAGCTTCCCTGTCTTGCCAGAGCCTTGGCTTAAAGATAGTTTTTTTTTTCTTTAGCTCTGACCTAGTTAACCTATGGTTTGTGTCGTTAGGTCCATAGTCGGTAAAGTGGTTCATCCAACCCACCCAGCGTTTCCCAGGTTCCCACAGCGCCAGGCACTGCGCTGGTGCTGGGACGCCTCCGCGGATAGGCACCCGGGGGGCTGGGGCGGGGAGCCTCGGTGCTTGGAGGAGCCCGAGGGCCCTTTCGCCCAGGATGCTTGGAGACTCGGGGGCTCGGATCAGCAAGTATTTTGATCATTTTCCTTAAGCACATACTTCATAATCGGAGCACCAGTTTTCAGAGAATTAGAAGCGTTAGGTGTGCACAGACTCTACTGAAAAGCTCAGCCTGTCTTCACTCACTCGATCTCCAGCGGGGCTGAGGACCTAATGATTATGGACCGCGTTCTGCGTGATTTCCTGTCGGCTCTGCAGGTAGAAGTTGTGGGGTACAATACGGATACACTCAGGCCCAAAGGTGCATTTTGAAACAACGACTTAATATTTTTCCTTTTCATTTAGCTCTCATACTTGATGAGTATAGAGGAGCTTCCAGTGGCTCCCATTCAGATGAGTGAGAATTCACCATTGATGCTGTGTGGGAAAGTCACATACACGACTTGGAAGTGAGGAGAGACTGTCTTGTGGTTCTCTGTGTCGGTGCTGCAGATGAACCATTTTCCAGAGCAGTGGTTGAGCCCTTCGTGGAAATGTATTCATTCTCCTGATGCCGCTCTGATTGGCGAAGGAGATAGGGAGGCAAGGATGGGGAAAGCACGGGAGACCCTGGACTGTGGAAGTAAACGAAGACCCGCCAGAGAAAGACCAGCCGAGGCTATTTACTCAGAGCTGGCAAAGCGAGGCAGGCAGCCGCCATCACTCGTGTTGCGGCAGAGCCTCAGAGGCAGGTGGAGGGGTGGGAAGGATTTAGGGTGGAAAGAAGGCAAGCCTCCGGGGCTGCCCTGGTTAGAGGCTGTTAGGGCAGCTGGAGATGGGCTCAGGAGAAGCTGGGCACCCTATGTGAATGGCTAGCGGTATGTATTTTATTTTATTTTTTTATTTTTTTGTGGTACGCGGGCCTCTCACTGCTGTGGCCTCTTCCGTTGTGGAGCACAGGCTCTGGACACGCAGGCTCAGCGGCCATGGCTCACGGTCGCAGCTGCTCCGCGGCATGTGGGACCCTCCCGGACCGGGGCACGAACCGGCGTCCCCTGCATCGGCAGGCGGACTCTCAACCACTGCGCCACCAGGGAAGCCCTGTATTTTATTTTTTAATTTATTTTATTTTTATTGAAGTATAGTTGATTTACAATGTTGGGCCAATCTCTGCTGTACAATAAAGTGACTCAGTTATATAGACATTCTGTTTTTTATATTCTTTTCCACTATGGTTTATCACAGGATATTGAATATAGTCGGCTGTGCTCTACAGTAGGACCTTGTTTTTCTATTCTATGATACTAGTTTGCATCTGCTAGTCCCAAACTCCCACTCCATCCCTCTCCCACCCCCTCCCCCTTGGCAACCACAAGTCTGTTCTCTGTGTCTGGGAATCTGTTTCTGTTTTGTAGATAGGTTCATTTGTGCCATGTTTTAGATTCTACATGTAAATGATATCATATGGTATTTGTCTTTCCCTGTCTGACTTACTTCACTTAGTATGATAATCTCTAGATCCATCCACGTTGCTGCAAGTGGCATTATTTCGTTCTTTTTTATGGCTGAGTAATATTCCATTGTATATATGTACCACATCTTCTCTATCCATTCATCTGTCGATGACCGTTTAGGTTGTTTCCATGACTTGGCTATTGTGAATAGTGCTGCTGTGAACATAGGGGTACATGTATCTTTTTGAATTATAGTTTTGTCTGGGTATATGCCCAGGAGTGGAATTGCTGGGTCATATGGCAGTTCTATTTTTAGTTTTCTGAGGAACCTCCACACTGTTCTCCATAGTGGCTGCACCAACTTACATTCCCACCAACAGTGCGGGGGGCTCCCTTTTCTCCAGGGGTGTGTATTTTAGCTCTCTCTGGTAGTTCCTAAATTGCAAGGGGGGGTTGGAAATTAGGGGCACTGTCAGTTATTAATCAAATCCTGGCCATTTGGGGCTGATTGTTATAGGGGTCGTTTGACTTTTTGGGTTTTTGCTAAAGATCATGGTCTGACCTCCTACAAGGGATAGCAGGCTGGCTTTCTGGGCTGGTTACTGTAGATGCTGGGTCAGTTTCTTGGGCAGAGTTCTGTTTTTACATATTGTCTGGCCATTGTTGGTTTGTATATTTAGTAGCTCGGTACCAAACTAACGCTGGCTAAAAATAAGTAAGAGACCCAACGCACCTGTTGGTCCGGGGCTCTCGGGCTGACTAGCTTCCCCCAGGTAGCAGCATCCGGACCCCACCAGTGGTCGCTGGATAGGGCCACACTGTGACCACGCTGTGATCAGCCTGGTGAACAGCTGAGTCCTTGATCATGGGGCCGTGGACACTGCAGCATTTGCATGCCGTGTCTTAAACTTGAGATTGACATTAGCGAGCTGTTTCTCTGAGGGGCTCACGGTTCATCAGGCAGGGCCAGCCCCATCCCAGCTTTCAGTCCGCTTTGGTAGGGACTGGCTGACTCCCCTGACAATAAAAGACTCTCTCTGTGTCATTTCACTGCTGCTGTCAGCCATGCCATGGCAGAGGCTTCTCTGGCCAGGAATGGAGTATTCCAGAGGGCTCTGGAATTTCTTTAGTAATCTCCTTCTTCTTTAGTCAATTTCTTGCCACTTCTGGAAGTTTGGTACCATGGCCTCCCTACTCTGCGTGCTGCGTCTGGCCTGAGGAGGAGGGATGCTGCCCCCAGTGGCTTGGCAGGGTCCATGCCAGCCCTGGGTGCCACCACTCCGTCCTGGCAGACCACGTGGAGTCTTCTAAGGTGCTTCCCCACCCACCCCCCAGTTTTGTTTTGTTTTGTTTTTTCCCAGTTTCCATTTTCCTCTTTTTTTTTTTAACATCTTTATTGGAGTATAATTGCTTTACAATGGTGTGTTAGTTTCTGCTGTACAGCAAAGTGAATCAGCTGTACATATTTTTTTGTTTATATGTTTGGTGTGTGTTTTGCTTAGTCATTTACTGAAAAGTCCTAGGTGGTGACATCATGGATAGCCAGTGATGATCCTGGAATCTTTGACTTCTCTAGAATTTAAAGAAAAAAGTGTTCAGAGTTTATAACATTAAGTTTTATATCAAATGTGCCTAAAGTATTTAAGTTTATAAAGAGACTCTAAAAATATTATGTAGGGTTTTGAAAGACATCTGCAAGTTTTGAAGAAGAGATGGTTTTAAAAAGGCATCTTTTCTCTTGCCTTTGTGTGTGTTTGCGCTTTTGCAATTAAACGACATCCTCTGAGTGTAGGAGGTTAGTCAGAGCTGTCAAGTTTTTCTTCTCTCCTAATAACAACTCTTGTGCCATTGGCTACCAAGAATAACAATAAGCCTTTTCTTAAGTTGAAAAAGAGTATTTATTTTTGTCACTGAAAGAACAACAAGTATTCATGTTCTTAAGTTATTTAAAGTATTTTTGTGAATTCTGAGAATAAGTCATTTGGAAGTTCAGCCACACAAAATAAAAATGCTTTAAATATGTAAGTCCTCCACCTGAAATATTTTGGTTGGTGGGTCTTGGCCTTTCAATAATAGTTAGCTATTTAGGGAGGACTAGTGTGTGACATTCACTGTTGGAAATGCTTTAAATATATTAACTCCTCTGCCTCTCATATTATCCTCACTTTATAGCTTGCACACTGAGGCCCAGAGAAGTTCAGCTACTTGCCCGAGGTCACACAGCCACGATTTGGACCTGGGCCATCAGATATCTACGGCAAGCCTGCATGGACCCTAGAAGGTTCCACCTTCACGCTGTCAAGGCATTTAGTTTCTCTGTGGTTTCCCCCCAAAACATGACCTTAGAAAGGTAAAGAAATATTTACTATGAGTGTATTTAGCTCAGAACCTTTCAAGCTTTTGGAGTTTAAGGAATAATGATCAGTGGACCCTCTCCTGAAATTTGGCCAAACTATCGCATATGTGGCTGCTGCTGCTTTGCTGTTCCTAGAGCTAAATCTGAGGAAAGACAAGTGAAAAAAACAGGGAGGATGATGGTGGTAAAAATAATCTATGATCACCTTCTTATCTTGGTGTTCTTTTTTTAAATAAATTTTTAGCAGACTTGCTTTTTTTTTATTGTGGCAAAATACTTAATGCCACTTAACTGTGCACTTAAAATGGTTAAAGTGGTCAATTTATGTTATATATTTTTACCACAGTAAATAAATAAGTAGGTTTAAAAAATTGTTTAATCCAGTGAGCTCATGGGTGACTCCTCAGTAAAGCGTGATGTCTGTAGGTCTCGCAGCTTAGCTTGGCCCGTGTGAGATTTTCCCCAGTATGTTACTGTTGTGCCTTGATCTCACAAGGAATGAGAAAGCCTTAGTAGGATATGAAGATCTTTAGAAAAAAGCCAAGAATAGTGCAGAAGTGCCTTCTTTTGGAGCAAGAAGTGGCTGATTTAGTAGCTTCAAGAACCACTTTATTTCCTGCTGTGTTTGGAGAGCTGTAAGTGCAAAGACACTGGGGAGACACGTCCTCCTTGTGCTTACAAGAAGGAAAACAAAGCCTTGCTGAAGAAGGGGACCCCTGAGCCAGATTTTTAATCTGGATGGATCTGTCTCTTTAAAACGTGAACGCCTTTAAGGACTTTCCTCCCCAAGGAAGAAGCACAGGCTCCGGGAGGAAGCCTGTACAGGTGGGGGGCCGCGGTGCCTCCGATGGACCCGGCAGACTCAGCTGGGCTCTCGTTCTTAACGAGGACTTTTGTCGATTTTGCGAGATTCTAGTTACAAAGTCACATGTGTCCTTAATAGTCTGCTTCAAACCTATTTTTTTCATAAGTCGTGATTTTTCTTCGAGTGCAGTTTTTCAGCATCACATAGATCATGTTCTAGAAGAAACGCGTGCCTCACACTCGGGAAGGTAATGCCTTGAAAAGTTCTTATAGTAACAGGGAATCGTCAAGATCGGAATCAGAGCTTGAGTCGTTGCCATTCTGGGCTCCAAGCGAACTCAACAGACAGTGAAAAGAGAATTTGCAGAGCCTTGAATTCCCCCTCCCACCCTCCAGTTTGGCAAAGAGCTAATAAGTCAGGTCACCTTAACATGGTCACTTCCGTATCTAGAGCATATGCTATTTCTCAAAAGCATCGTGGCAAACGATAGGCAGGCACACATGCCGTCATGGGTTGAAACAGTGATCTTTTGCTTAAACATGGGGGTGTTTGAGAGAGTTCCTTGCATCATCAGAGACCGTAGAGCTGGAGACACCGCAAGAGACAGTTCCCTCTACTCAGTGAACACGTAGAGCTAGAGCTGGGAATTATTTTTTAGTTGAACATTCACGTGGTCAAGAAATGTGCCCATAGGTCCAGTAAGACTTTCTCTACTTAGCTTTAGACTGGATACCGGTAAAAATAATTCAGTTTGGGGAAAAGCTTGTTGTTGTTTGTTCCGAGCTGCCTTGACACTCATACTTCTGCCTTGAGCCACTTGGCCACAAGTCCGTGGGCCAGGCAGACGGTCAGCACACAGGGCCATCCGTGGCAGGTCATCTGACAGCCTTTCCCGTGTGTTTGTCTCAGGAATATGAGTTTCCTCCCACGTTTTAATCTAGGCGCAACCTGAGTTTAGAGACTTACTGGGGAGAGGAACATAGTCAGTTTCCTTCCCCAGTAGCTGTTACATGATGCATTTCTTCTAGGTGGATTCTTCTAGAAGCATTTCTTCTAGATGCATGTCTTCCAGGTGGATTCTTCTAGAAGAGTTTCTTCTAGATGCATGTCTTCTAGATGGATTCTTCTAGAAGCATTTCTTCTAGATGCATGTCTTCCAGGTGGATTCTTCTAGAAGCGTTTCTTCTAGATGCATGTCTTCCAGGTGGATTCTTCTAGAAGCGTTTCTTCTAGATGCATGTCTTCCAGGTGGATTCTTCTAGAAGCGTTTCTTCTAGATGCATGTCTTCTAGGTGGATTCTTCTAGAAGCGTTTCTTCTAGATGCATGTCTTCTAGGTGGATTCTTCTAGAAGCATTGCTTCTAGATGCATGTCTTCCAGGTGGACTCTTCTAGAAGCATTTCTTCTAGACCAATGGGGTGCATCAGCTGAAAATCAGCTCTCCTTTCTCTGGTTTGGAGGGTAGTTGGGTGTTTTGGTTGTGTGTAGCTGAGAGCCTGAACAAAAGTAATTAAGACACCATAAATAGTGTCTTTAAATAAACTGTCACCTCCTGCTTAATTGTGACCACCAGTAAGTCCTGGAAAGGAGAGGATGATGACAGCAAGTCAGAGTGGGAGGAACACAGTCGCAAGCAGAGACCAGCTGCGAATTCCAGCCCTGGCTCCCGTTGGCTGCAGGAATTTGAGCAGCGGATTTTATGTCTCTGGGCATCCACTTCCTCATGGGGACTGAACTACAGGTAGATGATCCCAAGGGTCTCTTCAGATTTAAAAATCTCTGCCTCAACTATAATTCAAATCACAAGATTCTTAGAAAGTGATAAATATGACTTTATAATACCTAATATAAAAGAGTGTCTTTAAAAAGCATGATTACATATTACAATGCATTTCCTCATCATCTGTAGGAAGAAATTAAAATTGTTAAATTCTTAACTTTACTTTAAAGCAAGGTTGCAGAAGGCTTCGGGTACTAGGAGTTTTCTCAAGGCTAAAGTGCGGGAGAAAGAGGTTTTGAAAACCTGGAGAGAGGTAGGGGAGAAGGAGAGAACACAGGGCCTGGTTCTGCCCCCATCCGAGGCCCCACTGTCAGTTTAGGGTAAAGGGAGGATGTAAACTTTAAATTTTGTTTTTCAAAATGTCTAACCACTTTCTCTGACCCACACAGAATAATCTCTCCCTCCCTCAATGTCTCTTGATACCTCTTTTTGCCTCCGTCAAATTTTTGCTGACAGTAGTTAGACATTTTGAAAAACAAAATTTAAAGTTTACATCCTCCCTTTACCCTAAATAGCCAATTGAAATTCCAAATAAACAGTGAAGCTTTTTTGAAAAGCAGGAGAAAAAGGAATATTTGCAAAACTCTGAGAGTAAAGAATATCTAAGCTGAGAAGAACAAAAAGAAATCGCAAAAGAAAATACTGACAAATTAGACCCAAACTCCCGCACTTCATTAAAAAGTGATCCAGATGTAAAGATGGCCACATCTAGAGAGGATATTTGCCGAAAAGAATGAAATCTTCAGTATAAGAAAAACCCTAGGAACAGATTTTAAAACTAACCCTCTAATCCAGAATTTTTCCAATTCTGGCCCAAGAAACACTTGCATCAGCACTAATGAAAAACATAGATTCCCGTCATCTGCCAAACGCTTCCAGCAATTTCCAGTGCACTAAAGTAGTCCATTGCCCTGCAGAAAAAGGAATGGCATATGGTTAATGGGAAAACAGTCTCTTAAGAATCGAGGAAGTGCAAATAAAAATGATAAGATCATTTTCCTCAATTAAGTTATCAAAAAAGTACTCAAAGGTGATCCCTAGGGATGTGAAAAGGGCTTCCGTGGCGTTGCTTGTGGAGGTGAATGCAAGGAAAGCCATCCGCAGGAGGTGTCAAGAGCCATTGCCGTCCTCACACTTTGAGCCCCGTAACCCTTCCAGAACCTCTCGTAAGGGAATAAGCCCAACTGAAGAAAAAGCCATGCCCACCACAGTGCGGTTGTGTTAGCAAGAAGTTGGAAACCGAGATGTCTGGAAAGCTGGGTGTGGTTCGGTCAACCCTGAGAAAACACTGGGTGGACTAAAATGCAGCTATTACAAGGATTATTTCTTGTGATGACAGAGTAAGATGGGAAAACGCATATCATGTTAAGTGAGAAAAGGACTCTACCAAGTTATATCCACAGCATGATCTCAACTCCATAAAATGTACCCACACTTAGGAAAGGAAACACAGATTGTTAATAGAGGTTATTGTGGGTCGTGAGTCAGTGGAAGAGTTGAAATTTTTATTTCTCTACTTTTCTGGGTCCTCCAGGTTTTTGAATGAGTATTCTTATTTATGTGGGAGGAGGTGGGAACACCCTCAAAAATGACATTCAGTGAAGGTAAAGAAGTGATGACCTGCTGCCCGCAGGTCAGTGGAGCAGGCAGTTCAGGGGGTCCTGCGTTATCTCGGGTGGTCCTTGTGGCAGCTGAACCAGCGAGATATGACTGTGCTCCCACTTTGAAGATGAGAAACTGAGGTTCAGGCAGGGTAGATAACTTGCCTTGGGCTCCTCAGCAAGAAAGCGTTTTGGGATTCCCCCCCAAGAAGGGATGCCCTTGCCATTTGGAGGAAAGAATTTTTCCCAGTGGTCCCTACCCACCAGTGTAAGAACAGAACCCAACTGGACAGATGTTCGCAACTTCAGAGATCTCAGAGCAGCACTGGGTAGCCCATCAGACCCACAAACCTGTCCTCTTGCTAATGTAGGGAAGCAGGGAGCCTGTGATGGGACAAGGCAGGAGGACATTCAAGCCCCCGAAGTGCAGATGCAGTGGGGAGCTGGGAGGGCTGCTCCTGGCCTGTGTCTGCCCCACCGTTCACGTCCGAAGGAGGATGACGTGCAAGACAGAAAGAGCGACCGTTTGTGGCTTCTCCAGAAGGCTCAGACCTGGTTAGCGCTGGTTCCTGGCAGGGGAGTTCAGTGGGGAGAAAAGCGCTAATGGCTCGATATGAATTTCACTCATGATTTTTGCGTATCACTTAAAACATTAAGCACACTGAAGCATTCATTAGCTTGTGGAACTTCCTGCAAGGAACAGGAATAATCGGAACCATGGATTTTAACCATCTATCTGTAAACTCCTTCTGCCATGCAGGGTGGAGAGAAGAGACCCCATCTACCTGCCTGTGGACTTCATGGGGCTGGTTCAGATTTCCTAAGACTGTGGTGGTAACTGCAGTGAGTGGACTGTTGTTGTCGTGGGAATCCAGTGGCCCAGCGCCTGAAAGGAAGGCCCTCAGCTTTCTCTGACACTTTCTTGGGAAAAAATAAAACCTAATCCGGAGGGACAGTTAATAAATCCTTAGCTTAGCCATGAAGTCTAGTAGAATTCATCACACTAAAACTCACATAGTAGGTCAACTTAAATTTACATTTCTTAGAATCCTCTCAGTAATTCATTCTCTACAGTGGGGTCAAGGCCAGGCTGGACTTCATTCCCATCTTCAGAATAGGCTTCAAACAGTTCACGAGGAGGCCAGTGAGATCCTGGCGTGGAGAGGCAAACTCAGGGTACCATTCTGCTTCTCGAGGCGGGATGCACGAAGGGGGCCAGGAAGTGAGACACAGACTCCTGGGGGTGCACCAAGGGGAGCACAGGCTTCTGCAGCAAAGCAGGGCGGCTCAGCTGCCTAGCACACCCCTGTGCCCCGGATGGAGGCGTAAGGGCGAAACCCAGGTGGTGACCCAGGAGGAGAACAAGAGCTCCAAAGCACTGATGAGCTTTAAAAGATGAAAGTCCACCTCTCAGGTCTGGCCCGTGGGCCCTCTGTGGCCTGGGACGCTGTCTCTGAGACAGCCCTAGATGCATGGCGGGAGAATATGGCAGTGGGCCGGGGTTGTGGCTTGGCCTGAATCATGACCCTGTCTCATGAGAGTGGCTGAAACACAGCTCCAGTTAGCAGAAGCAGATGAGAGCAAGTACTGAGAGGACGTGGGGTCGATGCAGAACCCATGAAAGAGAGACCCCAAACCAGGGTCTCAGGGCTGGCTTTCATGGCCCCATCCTGAGACAGGCTCTCCCTGTGATGGGGAGAACCCCCAGATCACACCCCAGCAGCAGCAGGGGAGAGAGAAAGCCCTTTTCCCTGGCTTCTGGATACTGGTCCCAGAGAAGATTCTGATTGGCCTGGCTTGGTCACGTGCCCTCCTCTTGGTCCATGGCAGTGGCATGAATTATGAGTGGAAAACCAGGGTCATGGGCTCCGTCTGGGAGTCAGGGGTCAGGGATTACTATGAGTTAAGTCTCCTCAAAACCATATGGCAGGAACCCCAAGGAGGTAAGAATAGACCAGAATGACTGAAGCCCCACAACGGGGTGGGCTGCAGACCTGCTTCTTCGGTTGACGCCCACTGTTTCTCCTTTTATCCTTCTGTCCTGCTGGACCTGTGCTGACAGTGCATGGCCGTTAGCCACGTGTGGCTGTTGAGCCCCTAGAATGTGGTGAGTCCAGACTAAGATGTGCTGTGACTATAAAATACATCCTAGATGTCAAAGGTTTAATAGGACAAAAAGAATATACGTTATCCTATGAATAACTTTTTAAAGTTTATTACATGTAATGATAATATTTTGTGTATATTGGGTTAAACAAGGTATATTATCAAAATTACCTCTCTCGCTTTACTTTTCTTTTTTTTTTCCTTTTTTTTTTTACATCTTTATTTCGTGTTACTTTTCTTTAAATTGAGGTACAGTTGTACAATATTACGTAAGTTACAGGTGTGTAATACAGTGATTCACAATTTTGAAAGGTTATATTCCATTTATAGTTATTATAAAATATTGGCTGTATTCCCCGTGTACAATATATCCTTGTCGCTTGTTTTACACCTAATGGTTTGTACCTCTTCCTCCCCTCCCCATGTATTGCCTCTCCCCGCTTCCCTCTTCTCACAGGTAACCACTCGTTTGTTGTCTATGTCTGTGAGTCTGCTTCGTTTCTGTTATATTTACTACTTTGTCGTATTCGTTTTACTTTTTTAACGTGGCTACTAGACGTTTTAAATTACGTAGGTGGCTCGTGTTGCATTTCTCTTGACGGCACTGTTGGAGACTATGTTCCTGTTTCTATCCTGGGGGGGAATTCACGTAGCAAAGTAGCAGTTAATCCTTACATTTACTACCCACGGGGTCATGTACTTGTATTTTCCTTGAAATCATCTCCTGAAACTTCAGTGTGTGCTCCCTGTTGAAATGTTTGAGGATTTTAGTAAGTAAGTCACTGTTTGGCCTGCATGATTTGTAGACAGAAGTCTCCCAAGTTGTTTAGGCTGTCTCCCCAAGGCCCAGAATGTAGAAGAAGCTGGGACCGCATCGGATTCAGGGGGAGAGCAGTGACTGACAGATGTCACAGCTTATGTGCGGAATCTCATTCTTGGATCCCGTCAGCGAAGGCTTGCATCTCCATTAAACCACTAGCGTTCGGAGTTGCTTTGTTTTCGCTCTTACAGGTTTTTTTATTTTTTAAAACTCCTTTGTTGAGTCATCGTGCATTTAGCCTGTAATCCAGATGTGAGAGAATGTTTCAGAGCTTAATCACAGTGGGAGCTCTCTGCCCACTTGTAGATCTCATTTTTGCCTCCCTGCCTCCCTCCATCCATCCTTCCACCCATGCATTTCTTCATTCACAAGTAGTCACACCCCTGGTGTGCGCCTAGAGGCTAGGCAGGCTGCTGGCAATACAGCAGTGAGCCAACCAGGCCATTCCCTGCCTCTGTGTTCCTTCACATCTGGTGAATCAGTGGCTCGAAGCCGATTTTCCCCAAAACTCTTGCAGAAAAAGTATCATGGCTCTTATGGAAGGTCTCAGAATAGCTCAGCTTGAATAGGGAAGGTGAGGAAAGGCAGAGGTCCAGGCCTCTCCCTTCCTAAAGGGCGCCTCTGAAAACCCCTGCTCGAAATCACCCTTCTGTCTCCAAGCATGCTTTAGTTATTATGATTATTAGTTATTATGTTATTATTATTATGATTATTAGTTGTTATTATTGTGATTTATAATATATTTTGATTAGATGGATTAGAGCTAAGATCCCTCCTTAATCAAGTAAAACTAAGGAGCTTTCCTGAAATTGACATATGGAGAGAAATACATCCCAAAACAAAGAAAAATGGATCCAGGTCTGTCTGGGTTCTTAGGAATCTTTTCTCTACGGCAGGCAGTAGATTTCAGGTGATTCTCCCTCTGATTTGTAAATACCCAGTAAAGATCAGGTAAGGCTATGAGTTAGGATTTAAGTGACGCGCAGTTTGTTTTTTGCTTGCTAATTACTCATCTTTCTTCTCCTGAATTAAACACATAGTTAATTTGCTCAGGTGATGATAACATTATTATCACCTGAGCATTAGCCGTAATGCAAGTGGGCATTAGCCGTTGCCCACTTGCTGAGCAAAAGCTCCCAATGCTGCGTGCTCTGCCTGCCTTTCCCACGAGCCCTGGTCAGCTGTGCAGATCCAATCACAGGGCAACCTTTCACCTGCTGCTGGAAGGGGCCTCCTTCGATGAGCATTTAAATACATTCCATTTAGACCTTAATGAAACTGAATTCATGAAGACTTGGGGTGAGGAAAAGAAGGAAAGAAAACATTTTCCCCTTTCTTTCCCTTTAAGACTATCTGAAACTGATTTTTTTTAAATCTAACGTTTTCAAAGAAAAAAATGGAAATAATAATGCTCTGCAGAATTAAGCCCGTTTAGCACGCTCTGATGCAACTCAGCGTATTGTGTCCGCTTAATGACCACGAAATCAGAAGCAACATAGAAAGAACCTGTGGATATGCATGGGGAAGGGGTGTCAGAATCGTAATTAATTTGAATCAAAAGGAAGCCTCCGGGGGAGGCGGGTCCATACTACATGGCAGCTGGACTACTGCACCCTGATCTTTGTGGTTTAGTTATGAGTCATTTAAAAACTTCAGAGCTGGGAGTAAGAAGACACCTGGGTAAATAGGCAGGGCAGGTGCTGGCAGGTGCTGGGGTGCCTTGTTGCTGGAATTAGGACGGCATGGGGTAGAAAGAGCAGGACATCCAAGAACAAGCGTAAGATATTGTCATTTCCTGGGATGCCTCTGAGTTTTCATTCATTGGAGTCATTTGCTAAGCCGTACTGTAGACCAAGTGGCCAGGACATAGACATGAGAAACTCAGCCTCTGTTCTCAAGGAACGGGCTAGTGGGAGGGGCAGCCGTGTAGACTGTCACTCATGAGACGGCTGCCCTCTGATGTGGCCGCTGGGCTTCCTGGGTCCACGCCTATCAAGGTGAGACAGGCCCAAGCCGTCCACCGCAGTGACTTGGTAAACTGCGGACAGGGGCCACGTAGGAATATGTGCTACCACACACCTGTGTGTGTTCCTGAGCACAGGTGTCTGTTCCAGCCTTCACCCTGCAGGTTGGCTCTCCTTGGTCCCCCTGAAACAACCACTTGCGTGTGAGTATCTTGTTCTCTCTGTTACATCTTTTCTGGAGAATTCAAGCTGGCCCCCTCCCTGCATTGGAGAACCAGCATGTTGCCCTAATATTGTGTATTTGGCCATTACCTGTTCCAGGTGGGTTGGAAAGTTGGTTCTTTTCTTTAGGAATCTCCAGGAAAAAGTTGGTACTCAAGAAGAGGAAACAATGCAGTTTTTAAAGACGTCATGATTTGCCCGGTGTTAACCCATGTTTGCATTGTAGGCAAGAGTAGGGGGATTAAGGCATGGGGACAGGGGGATGGGGCTTGTTTGCTGCCTGTCAGAGCTTTTGCTGCAACTGACAGTACTTCTCACCATAAAAGCCACAGGTCACCGGCCTCGGCCTCTGTCTTCCAGGGCTCAGGGTGCGGTCCACATTTAAAAACCATGACCTAGAGAAAATGAGATCTGGAGAAAGAACGTGATTTTCCAGGCTACCAAAGTGGTGGCAGTCATGAGTCTTGAACTTGGATCTCTTGCCCTTCTGTTTATTGAACACTGTCTTTCTCCCTTGTGTCCTCCCCTTTAGACTTTTGAAAAATGCAGAGAAAACCCACGATTTCCGAAATATGCTCTTGCGTGTATTCATTACCTAGTTTCCTCTCCGAGCAAAGAAAGCATTGTCACACTAAAGTTCTGCTGCGTGGGTAGCTGTTTCCAGTTCTCTGTTTCCCCTTTGTTTACAGGGAAGGCTGGCCTGATGGATGTAGACGGGATGGACGTGTTAGGCTCAGGGATCAAGGAGTAATTCCAGAGAAGGTGACGGGAGCCCAGAGGATGCACATAAAAATTAATTACAGGAAAATACATCATTAACGGCAGCTCTCACAGTAGGTCCCAGGGTGACTATTATGTGAAATTAATTAGTGCTTAAGTTTTTTTTAAGTCACCTTCTCTGTACTATGAAAAGAGTCCTAATTACTGACGTTGGTTGTTTTAAGTCATTAAGGGTCATCATTCTACGTGTCCCTGTACTCATTCAGTCCTGTTTATTTGGATTTAAAGAACCTCTTCAGCTCTGTGGGCTGGTTTCCCTGTGCCGTAACTTGTTTGGTAAAACGAAGTAAGGCTGGCAAGATCAAGGTCTCAAGAAGACAAGGAATAGGAGTCAAATAACAAAAATCCACTCATCTGTTGTTGAGTGGCTCCTTTTCTCCAGACACTGTGCATGGACCCTGGGCAAGGAAGGGGAGGAAAACCAGTAGAACCCAGAGCTTATTGACTGGTGGGGAGTTGGGGGGGGGCATTAAACGGACGATCCCTAAAACCAACGTAGGGTATCGCATAGTGATGGAGAACTTGATCCAGTCTAAGGACAGGGAATGGCCTTTCTGAGGAAGTGACGTTTAAACCGAGACCTGAATGGAGCAGTGACGCAGAGAGGGGGCGTTTCCAAGCAGAAAGAACAACATATATAGAGGCCTGGGGTGGGGGGAGACCGAAATGTGATTTATGGGGCGGTTAGGGTTATGCAGGGACCACATTACCAACGGCCTGAGGGTGCTTCTTCACCATTCTGTCCTGAGTTTAATGGGGAAGTCATGAAAGTTTGTGTGTTTGAACTTTTTATTCTGAGTAATTTCAAACGTAGAGAAAAGTTGCAAACACCGTCCAGCTAGCTTTCTCAGAGCCTGCGCTAAGAATTCCTGCCAGTGTTTTATCACACCTGCCTTACTGTGCTCTCTACGTACATAGGACTATTTTTTACCAAAGCATTTGGAGGTGAGTTGCTGATATGGTGCCGAAGGACACATTCCTCTGTGTCCATTGTACAATCATCCAAATAAGGCAATTGACATTGATACAGTAGTGCCCTCAGAGCCTCAGACCCCCGCTGAAATTTTGCAGACTCTCCCACTCATGTCCCTGATGGTCTAGACTCCAATCCAGGGTCCCATCCTGCATGTGCTTGTCTCTTCCGTCTGGGACAGTTCCTAAGTCTTCACTTGTTTTCTATGGCCTAGACGTTTTGGAAGATGACAGCTCGTTTACTTTCTAGAATGACCCTCCATTTGGGTTTGGCAGATGTGTCCTAATGGTCTGATTCAGATGATGTGTTTTTGGCAGGAAAACACAGAGTGATACAACACAGCAAAAGGCCAGGCCATCCATCAGCCCCATTACTAGTGACATTAACTTTGATCGCTCAATGAAGGCTGTGTTGCCAGGTTTCTCCACGGAACTCTTTCGTCCTTTTAACTAATAAGTATTAAAAGATATTTTGAGGCTAGCTAAACTTACTGTTTCTTACGAAGTGTTTAGTATCCATTGATGCTTAGGTTTAGTATCCATTGATGCTTCTTGCTTGACACAGTCATTACTAGGGTGGTTGCCAGGTGGTAAGTTTCAAATTCCTTCATCCCTTCTACATGTAGCAGTTGGCAATCTACTTGGAGGAGGAGCTCTCCTTCTCCCTTATTCATTCATTTGTTCATTTGTTCGTTCGTCCATTCCTTTGTAACAGTAAGATTTCGTGGATTCCTGCTTTATTCAATAAATTACAATTTGGATGTTCAGACTGCCCCTGGTTTGGTCAGTGAGAGCCCTCTCGAGCTGGTTTTGGACGTGTCCCCATCAGTCTTTGAGTGCGTCTTACTTTCTGACACAATGAGCTGTTCCAGGCCCACCCTGTCCTTTCCCTGCTCTGGTCCTGCAGTCAGCCTGCTGCCCTTTAATGAGGAGCATCATACTGAAGGGCTCTGCGCTGGAGAGTGACCTGATCGGATGGGCATTTTTAAATATTATCGTGGCTGCCTTTGAGGGGTGCCATGCGGCACAGGCAAGAGAATCGGGGAGGCCATGGGGAGGCTGTTCGCTGTCGCTCAGTCCGGTGGCTCGGGCGAGATCGTGACATTGCAGATGGAAAGTGGGGACGGATTGAAGGAAGACTTTAAAGCTAGAACTGACAGGTGATGGTGGGATGTGGGGAGTGACCGCGGGGGAGAATGGAGGTGTCCTTTCCTGGAATAAGAAAAATGGGGCAGGGTAGGTCACGAGTTCCTGTTCGGGTCTGCGACCCTCGAGAGAGCTGCACATCCAGGCAGCCAGGGAAGGGGGCAGGTGGACACAGGAGCCTGGAACTCAGAAGAGAGACCTGGGCTGGAGCTGTGGACCCGAGACTCATGAGGTTTGGCCACATATATGAGGGCCTCATGGGCAGGCTTTGAGTCAGGCCTTCCTGGCTGTAACAGCTTCTCCCTCACGCTTGCAAACTGCGTTGTCTTCTTTCTGCAGCTCTTGGCAAGCGCTTGGCATTTTCACAACAGAGTTCAAACCCGGGGGCCTGTTTCCTGAACTCACCTTTGATCCATTTAATCAAGAAGGAGGAGTGTAAACAGATTGCCTCCCTGCATTACTCATGACAACAGATAGCACTGCCATGTGACCCAGCAGTCCCACTACTGGGCATATACCCTGAGCAAACCATAATTCAAAAAGAGTCATGTACCACAATGTTCACTGCAGCGCTATTTAGAATAGCCAGGACATGGAAGCAACCCAAGTGTCCGTCGACAGATGAATGGATAAAGAAGATGTGGCACATATATGCAATGGAATATTACTCAGCCATAAAAAGAAACGGAATTGAGTTATTTGTAGTGAGGTGGATGGACCTAGAGTCTGTCATACAGAGTGAAGTAAGTCTGAAAGAGAAAGACAAATACCGTATGCTAACACATATATATGGAATCTCAAAAAAAAAAAAAAGGTCATGAAGAACCTAGGGGCAGGACAGGAATAAAGGCGCAGACCTACTAGAGCATGGACTTGAGGATATGGGGAAGGGGAAGGGTAAGCTGGGAGTGGCATGGACATATATACACTACCAAATGTAAAATAGGTAGCTAGTGGGAAGCAGCCACATAGCACAGGGAGATCAGCTCGGTGCTTTGTGACCACCTAGAGGGGTGGGATAGGGAGGGTGGGAGGGAGGGAGATGCAAGAGGGAGGAGATATGGGAACATATGTATATGTATAACTGATTCACTTTGTTATAAAACAGAAACTAACACACCATTGTAAAGCAATTATACTCCAATAAAGATGTTTAAAAAAAAAAAAGGAGGAGGGGTGTAAACAGATTGCCTCCCTGCATTACTCGTGACAACCCGACCCCAGCAGACTGGGAAGACCTCAACAGTAATTGTCACACTTTGTGTGTTAGGGATTCTGTACTGAACTGTACATGTGTTAAAATAAACGTGTGTGTACATACGTGTACATACATGTGTAATACGCAGTACCTAAAATGATTGCCGTCAAAAAACACATTTTCTCAAAATTAAGCTTGACGAGGGATTACTGAAAACAGAATGTAGATAAAGAAGCCCTAATAAGAAGACTTATAATCATGGCTTTCCCACAGCCCATCAGAGGGTGAAAGGAAAATACCGGAAGCAGAACGCCTGCCAACCCCAGAAGGCCGGCGTCAGATCTGCGGCTACGTGGACGCTTAGCGCGCAAACACACAGCGGTTGTGTCACCCGAGACCCGCTCCCCAGACAAGCCGTGAGACGGGGCTCCGGCTTTCACTCGCTGAGTTCAATCGTCGCAGTAGAGGTGGATGTTGTTTGCTTTGGCATTTTTGCCAAAGCAAATGTTTACGGAGTGATTTTTGCCTCTAAATCAGAAACGGCCAGTTTTACTGATGGTCGTGGGGCTGCTTTTAACGTTGGCTTTTGTGTGAAAAGCAAAGTTGAGGACTTGCAGCGCCTCAAGTTAAATTTTATTTAAAAATCAAGGAGTGGCATTAACTGTAGCTGGGAAGCTGGGAGGCCAACTGGAAAGCGAGTGCTGTGCCAGGGCTGGTGCCATGGCCAGACGGGGGTCCATGTAGAACGCATGGTGGTGGAGGGGGTCCGGGGATGCCGCAGCCCATGGCCCAGCAATCCCTATCCCAGTGCTTCCTTATCGTGACCCTCCTGAATCCTTGGGAGACTAGGAAGGCGGGCTTCAGATTTGGCTCAGAGATTTCACATTGTCCACAGGCATCCTTTTTTCAGCGAGTCCCTGTCACTGTTCCTGTTCATCACGCCCGAACTGTGTGTAGGGTCTGGTTTCTACGCATCGCCAGTTTGGCTGAAGGTCTGTGGGGAAGGATGTAGACGGTGCTCTGCTTACCCTTAATGAGAGCCTTCCTTTACAGGGGTCACCACGTGCAGATCCCATTTTGTGCCCTCACGACCCGAGGAGAGGTAGCTGTCTGAGACCTGTGTGACTGTCTCCTTACACCGCCTTTTAGCGGCATTAGTCACAGCTGCTTGTCTCGAGCTGTTAGTGAAACGGTGTTGTTGGGTCACAAGGGAGAGAGCCCAGCCTTGGGATGGGAGTAGCGCCTGCTCGCCGCAACTGGAGAAAGCCCACGACCAGCAGCAGCGAAGACCCAACGCAGCCAAAACTAAATAAATTAAAACAAACAAAAATCAATGGCATGTGAAGGACTTTAAATAGCTTTTCTGTCTTTCCTCCTGCAAGTCTAAACGCAGGAATGGGAAATTATGGACGCTAGGGTGTTGCATATTTAAATACAGCTGGACCATTTTCATCCAACAGTGAAGAAACGCTTTTGGCGCACCTATTTTATATCTTTGCCATTTTGCCCATCCTTATGTGAGTCTCTTCCATCTGGGCGCTCTTATAGCTCCTACTAAGTATCTAATTCATACAGAACTCCCTAGGTTCCGCTTTGTAATGTGATCATTGCTGTACAGCTCTCTCTCGTAGACTCTACCCTCCCTGAAGGCACACTTTGGCCCTAAAGCACATCTTAATTTGTCACACTCCCTAACCTGAGCTGAACACAGCCCAGCACTGAGGAATTGCAAGAAATGAATGAATGAAAACATTTCTGCTGCATTAAGACTGGTCTTGTGAAAATGCTTTGCTGAGATGTTGTCAAGATGGGATGCGTATTGCACTTGAAATATCAGAAGCTAGTTGCTTAGTTGGGAATTTGGTTGACTTACATTATTATGACTTAGCATCATACTTCTTTGGAAGTTATAAATAATTCAGAGCACATGTGGGATTCCTTTTATCTTTTCTGGCTTGTTGATTTGTGGGTAGTTTTTTAAAATTAATTACTTTTATTTATTCATTTATTTTTGGCTGCATTGGGTCTTCGTTGCTGCGCACGGACTTTCTCTAGTGGTGGCAAGCAGGGGCTACTCTTTGTTGCGGTGCGCGGGCTTCTCGTTGCGGTGGCTTCTCTTGTTGTGGAGCACGGGTTCTAGGCGTGTGGGCTTCAGTAGCTGTGGCACGCGGGCTCGGTAGTTGTGGCTCGTGGGTTTAGTTACTCTGTGGCATGTGGGATATTCCTGGACCAGGGATCGACCCCATGTCCCCGGCATTGGCAGGCGGATTCTCAACCACTGTGCCACGAGGGAAGTCCCTTGTGGGTAGTTATTGGGCGAATAAAATATGAAAAGAGGAACGAGGTCTTATCTGAATGTCAGCTCCACATTTTGTGGTTATTGTTTAGTAATTATCACGTTACCTTAAATCCTAGAGTCAGTGGTCCATCGAGATAAAACATTAGGAGTATATCTGAATTGCTCATAAACTTCCTTGATATTTTCCAAAATATTGTGATATAATAAGATTCTCTGCCTCTGAAGAAGATATAAATAAAACCTCTACAGCATCTGATGGTGATGAGTTGAGAATGAATTTCCCATATGACCAGCTAGCAGCTCCCTGGAATAAATAATTCCCTGGGAGCCCAGCTTTAGAACATAGGCCAAGCCATTTCTGAGGCAGAGGGAAAATGACATTGAAAAACGGTTGCCGAGTCATTTATATTGTTCATTCATCTACATAAGCAGAAAAACGTAGCATAGCACTGCTTTCTGCTGTAAAGAGACTGCTAAGTGTTTCAGGCAACTGTCAAGGCCCGTAAACGGGATTTACAGTGAAGGTAAAGAGCAGAAGTTCTCAAAGTTATTGATCTTGGGACCCCTTTACACTCTTAAAAACTGTTGAGCGTCCCCCAGTTTCTGTTGATGTGGCTTGTATCCATGCATATTTACCATCTTGGAAATTAAAACCGAGAAACATTTAAAATAATTTTTAATTCATTAAATAGTAGTGAACCTGAGAAAACCATAATTCAAAAAGAGTCATGTACCACAATGTTCACTGCAGCTCTGTTTACAATAGCCAGGACATGGAAGCAACCCAAGTGTCCGTCGACAGATGAATGGATAAAGAAGATGTGGCACATATATGCAATGGAATATTACTCAGCCATAAAAAGAAATGAAATTGAGTTATTTGTAATGAGGTGGATGGACCTAGAGACTGTCATACAGAATGAAGTCAGTCAGAAAGAGAAAAACAAATACCGTATGCTAACACATATATATGGAATCTAAAAACAAAAAAAAAGGTTCTGAAGAACCTAGGGACAGGACATGAGTAAAGATACAGATGTAGAGAATGGACTTGAGGACACAGGGAGGGGGAAGGGTAAGCTGGGATGAAGTGAGAGAGTGGCATGGACATATGTACACTACCAAATGTAAAATAGATAGCTGGTGGGAAGCAGCCGCATAGCACAGGGAGATCAGCTCGGTGCTTTGTGTCCACCTAGAGGGGTGGGTAGGGGAGGGTGGGAGGGAGACGCAAGAGGGAGGAGATATGGGGATGTATGTATATGTATAGCTGATTCACTTTGTTATACAGCAGAAACTAACACACCATTGTAAAGCAATTATACTCCAATAAAGATGTTAAAAAATAAATAGTGAAAAGTGCATTGCATTCTAACATAAAAATACTGTGTTTCCTCAAACAGTATAATTTAGCGAGAATGGTGGCATCGTTTGAATTTTTGCAAATCTTTTTATTGTCACCAGAAGGGAGGTGTCACCTGTTAACATCCTCTGAAAGACTCCACTGCACACTCTTGAGAAAATGAGATTGAAAACGACAAATAATGTCTATGTATTATTATAAAATAGTTTGGCTCTTCTGAAAAGGTCATGAGCACCCCAGGGGTCACTGGTCCACTCTTTGAAAACTGCTAATGTAGAGCAGTTAGTTGAACCAGGATATTCTTGAATGTAAGAACCCTGAACTCAACTAAAAATCCGTTCTCCGAACCAAGGTGTTGACAGTCCCTGTGAGGAAGTGTGCTCTGCTGCCTGCCCAAGCTGGTGTGATCCTTGGGCCACCTTCAACCTTCCCTCTGTCCTGGGGACACAGTCTGGCCTCCTGTCTGCTTAGGTGGTGTGAAAGCTCTACTGACCTGCTCCTGTCCTCTGGGCAGCTCACGTGGTTCCCCGACCAGGGGTCACTGACATGTTCTACTCTGTACGACACGTCTGCTCACCTCGGGCAACCTGGTCACACAGACCACCACCACGACGCCGATTGAAATAAGAAGGTGAGCTCTTGAACAAACAGAACCCTAGTCAAAAACCCGACCCTTCGGGCCTGTGTCAGAGAAGAATTTAGAAAAGGGGCAGTTCCAGGAGCTTGGTACTGTTCACTGAATCTTCAACCTCGTGCACAAGGTCATGCTTCCGCTTGACTTGGCAACCAAGGGCGCTCTGTATAGGAAGGACAACTGGCATTTGGGGAACAAGGATCTCCTGTTTGGACCAAGACTTTGTAAGTTTTAGAAGGCCGGAACCCGGAGCAATGCTGCAGAGGGAGACCTTGAGCTGACTCCACATAGACCTGTTGACCTTCCCAAGTGCCTGCCTAGACTCTGGCCCTGATAACTGCATATTCCTGCCTCTTTACCGACTTTGACTTCAGCCAGTGACCCAACCCCCAGCCTGACTCCCCAGTGTCCCCTCCACCCCGTCATCTGTGTTCACACTCAGCTCTTCCCCTTATGAATGGACTGTTTCTCTCCTCATTGCCTGGCATTGATCCCTGCTGTCTAAACACACAGTCAGCTGGAACGGAGCTGTGCCATCAGTCAGGGCTGGAAGATTGGACCTGGAGTGAGCAGCATGACAAAGGAGTTGAGGCCAGAAAGGATAGAAGAGAACAATCGATCAATGCAAAGGATTCCCGTCTACCTTCTGCTTTCCTCTTTGAATGCTCCTGACACAGTTTGTCATGAGTCACTTGTTTACTGTGTGATTTCATTCCCCTCCCTGGAAAAAGAAATACTAGGGAAGTAGAGCTGAGTTCATTTTCCTCTTATCCAGCCCCCTTTCTGCTTTTTCCAGCACAGCTTACCCCCATCCGCAGGCCCAGATATTTCCGTCAAGGAACCTCTACGTCCAGCAGCCTCAGAGTTAACCTGGCACGTTGAGATGAACACAGATGCTTGTGCTTTCTCTTTGAAAATCGTGTCTGAACCTGAATGCAGGATGATTAGGCTACTCACTTGCCAAATAGGACATATACCACAGAATGTTCAGAATTATTACAGTGCCCCAAGGAAAAGCAAGAGGACACCTGGTAGTAGGGGTATCGTTTTTGTTCATGTGCATCCCATCATTCAGGCATATTTACTGAGTGCTGTAATGTGCCAAACATTGATATATCTGTAAACAAGACAAAGATTCTTGCTCTCATTGTACTTACATTCTAGACAGTAACGAGTCATCATCCATCCAATATTCTGATGAAATAAATCTTTTCTCTAGATTCTCAGCGGTCACTCTGGTGGTTGTAGCTTCTGTACTGTTTCTTGTTTGCCTTGGGGGGAGATGTCCAGGGAGCTGAGTATGAGTGAGGAAAACAGAGCTTGTTCTCTTTGATGATATCAGGCACACTGTTCTAAAGGCAATAGCTTACAGGTTAGGTTGTTTTGTAACCAGCGTGGTATCTGGTCACCTTACAACTAGTTGACTTCTGTTAGGAACACTGAAAAATAGCGTACTCTGACCCAAAAAAGCAACTTTCTAGATGGTCAGTATTTGTTTTCTGTGTGCTTGAAAAGAGTGTTCAGTCTCCCATTATTGGGTGCAATATTTCGTGTATGTCCATTAGATCTCTGCCATTCGATGATGTTTTATATATACTAATTGTCGTATTGCCTGATATATCATTTATGAAATGAGATATGTCAAGCATGTGGGTGTGATAGGAGAGCTGTCATTTTCTCCTTATAGTCCATTACTTTTCGCTTTATATATTTTGATGCTCTGTTGTTAGGTGCATACAAGTTTAGGGTTCTTTAATCTTCCAGGTGGATTGAAACTTATATATTCTGTGACCCTCTCTTATTTCTAGTTGTGCTTATTGCCTTAAAGTCTATCTATCTGATATTAATAGAGGCACACCATATTTATTTTGTTAGTATTTAGCTGGGATTTGTTTTTTCTCCTTTCACTTTTTAGTTCTCTGTCCTTACATTTCAGAAATGTTCTGGTAAACAACATTTCCTGTTTTCTTAATAAGCAAGTCTGATGATCACTTTTTTAAACTGGAGAGAATAGTCCATATCTTTATTATGATTACTGAGATATTTTAATTAATTTATTTTTTAAGAACTATTTTTTTTAAAAAGTATTTATTTATTTATTTGGCTGCACCGGGTCTTAGTTGAGGCATGCGGGATCTTCGTTGCCGCGTGTGGGATCTTTGCTGCGGCATGTGGGATCTCGTTCCCTGGCCAGGGATCGAACCTGGGCCCCCTGCATTGGGGGTGTGGAGTCTTAGCTACTGGGCCGCCAGGGAAGTCCCTTTAATTTACTTTTAATCATTTTATAGTATACTTGATATTTGTCCCACTCTTTCTGCTTCCTTTTTTCTCTTTTTCTTCCTCCTTTTGGATTTTTCTTTTTCACTTCATTACATTTTTCCCTCTAATTTGAATTTATAATGTCTGTGCCTCTGAGTTTAATGATTACCCTAGTATTTTAACATGAATACTTACCAGAGTTCAATATTAATAATAGTTTTCTTCTTCCCACCGAACACAAGGGCCTTAGAATGATGTATTACGTACATGCTGTTGTTATCCACCATTTTATTTCCAGCTCTTTGCACCCTAAATGGGTCATTATTATTAGTGTTATTATTAGTGTAAAGCACAGTATCTTTTCCCGCCATTTCTTCTTGCCTCTTAGAACTCCCATCTGGGATAATTTCCCTTTATCTGAAGGATATCATTTAGAATTTAGTTCGGTGAGAGCTTGTTAGTGGAAACTCCTTTTTCTTCCTGCGTCTGAAATCTCAATTTTATCTCAATTCTTGAAAGACATTTTTGTTGGGTAAACAACTCTAGAATGATGGTTATGTTCTCTCATCACGTTGAAGTTAATGTTTTCCGGTTATCTGGCCTCCACTGTTGTGCTTGCAAAGTCTGGCACCAATCCAGTTGTTGTTCCTTTTTAGGTGTTCAGTGTTTTCTCTGTCTGGCTTCACGTAAGATCATCTCTTTGGCTTTGGTAGTCTGCAGTTTCGTGGTGACTGTCTCTAGGAGTAGATACATTTTTATTTATTCCACTTAGGATCATTGGGCTTCCTGAATCTAAAGATTCATGTTTTTCGTAAATTTTGGAAATTTTTCTTCTGAATATTTCCTGTTCACCATTCTCTCCAATATCTCTTACTAGAACCAGTTTGACATGTATTAGCTCTGTGTCTGGCAGACCTCATTGCCCTGTGTAGCTCTTAAATTACCTTTTCTGTTTTCCGTCTTTTTGTCTCTCTATTCTGCAGTCTAGATCATCTCTTCAAATCTGTCTTAAACTTTACTGATTCTTGCTCCAGCTGTGTCTCAACTTAATTTTAACCAGTCCACTGGGTAATTTAAATGATTATATTCTTATTCTTTCTTCCTTTGTCAGAATTTCAAAATGTTTTGTCTTCCTTTTTAGTAATTCCTTGTTCCTTGTTTTTATCTTCAGGCCTCTTGTTTATTTCTTTATACATATTAAACATACTCATTTTATAGTTTAGGTGTGATCCCTCCAATACTTGGAATCATTGCAAATCTGATTATGCTCTTTATTGTTTCTGCAGGTGTCCTTTTTCCTTGCACATTTTGTAAATTTTGACTGGGCTCGTATCCCTTGGAACTTGAGCTGTGAAAATTTTTTGAAGCTTGGGTCAAGGTTGCTTTCCTCTACAGAGGATTTGGGGTTGCTCTGCTCTGCACCTGAGTCCTGTCAACCTGAAACCGCTTAAATTCTCTTATAGATTCTCACATCACACAAGTGGAATTTGGGCCTGAAGCCTATGTGAAGACCACCTTGTGATTATGACTGTTTGGAAGAGATGATTTTTCTCCTTGGGATTGAAAAATGCAAATTCCTTCCTGTCCCTTCTGTGTAATCCTTCTCATTCCCATCCACACTGATCATAGCCCTCCTTAGCTTTATGCAAGGGTCTCCTATTGGATTCCCAACACGGACAGGCTTTGTCTCTTTCCTTCTGCCTCATCCTACACAGTGTCATATCAAAGGTCAAGGTCACCAGGGTTCGCCTCCTAGGAGAACCCAGCTTCAGCCTCATTTACTCCCAGGACCCCGACCTCCACTCTGTGTTTGGCCTGTACAGACTCCTGTTTTCTTATCAGCTCAGCAGTGATTTGGATATTCTTTTATTCTTTTATCCTTCATTTTTAGTTGACTTCAGCAGAGGGTTGTCCAAAGTATCTGGAATTAGAACCATGTACGGTTAATCCGCGTTCTCTATTGTGAAGGCCAAGGGTCGCCATCTTGTCTCTCGCAGATGCCTCTTCCATCCAGTTGCTCAACCGAAGGGTGGCGTGGACGGGCCCCGTCTTCTTCCACATCCTTGGTCCTTCAACACCCGCAGCCCAGGCATCACTCTAGTGAGAGGGGCTGTACGGACACCAGCAGACATGGATGTGGCAAAGGGTGATGCTGCAGACGCCTCCAGGTGACGATTCCTGTAGGGGCTCCGTGCTTCCTTTTCTGCCTCTGAATTGAGCTGCGTGACCCTTAGTGGCACCTTGGACTTTGGAAGGGTCACGTCCTGTGTCACTCAGGCCCGAGATCAGTGACTCTTTGCTCTTCGTCACTGCTGTTCTGGCAGCCTCCTCCCAGGAGAGGCTAGTGTCCTGCCACACTGCCCCAGGCATCCTGTCACCCCTTTTCAGCACCCCGCCCCCCGGCTCTAAGGCAGGGGCTGGCATACAGCCTGCAGCTGCATCTCACTCACAGCCTGTTTTTGTAAATAAAGTTTTATTGGGACACAGCCATGCCCGTTTGTTTTGCACCGTGATGTCCCACCCACAAAATTGAAAATATTGACTATCTATCCCTTTACGGAAAGCATTTGCTGGCCCTGCTCTGAGGCCTCACTAGGCTACTCTCCCCTCCTTCAGCTCCTCCCTGGAGCATCCTGTATCCAGATGCCCCTTCTGCATTACCTGCACTCACAGCCCCACCAGCTCAAGCCTTGCTCCCCCGATGGCTCCCTCCTCTCCTAAGCCTGGTCCTCATTTGCCCTTTGAAACACTAGAAATGCATCTCTGCTTGTTAAAAGACAGTGCGTGTTGTGCCCTGAGAAACCCTCCCTTAATGAAGTTAGACTCTGATAGTTTTTGTGCTCCATCAGGAGCCTTCCTCCACCCTGGAATGGGTCTTCAATTTCAGACCTTTTGGGGAAGACAGCTATCTTGCCTCCATCTACTTACATATTCACGGCAAATACACGTTTCAAGCAGCAGACATAGTCTTGGAAATAAGACAACAACAAACATGTAAAACACTATTTTAGTGAAGTTAAATAGCACTTAATGGCATTAGAGGAGCTTTTCTTTTAAAGCAAAATCTTGAACAGAGGAGAATTAATTTATACCGAAAACAATGCCTGTTTTGCAGAAGAGGCTCATCTATAGCTGAAAGAACACAGGTCGTTGATGGCCTCACGGCCAGGAGCATGGACTGTGGAGCCAGACCGCTTGGTGGCAGTGCCACTAACTAGCTGGTGACCGTGGACAAGTCTCTTAGTCTTTCCGTGCCTCAGTTTCCTCATCTGGGTAAAGGGGTCAGAGGGCCACTAACATGATAAAATGAGATCAAATGTTTTAAAGTACCTAGAACAGTACCTGGAACCTAGGAGGCCTTCACGTGTTAGCCACTATCATGTTATTTAATTTTTCTGACCTTGTGTTTCCTCATCTGTAAAATGGACATCACAATAACAAACTTCTGTTTTGTTTGAGGAGTAACCGTGATGGGTTCAAAGCACCAAAACAGGGCAAATAAATGGTAGATACTATTTTTTCAGGTTTCATTAATATTGATAATTGTCCCATACCTCTTTTTCCCTGCTGAGGCTATCTGTAAGTTCCCTTTTAAAAAAAATGGATTCTAGAAACATCCTCAATATGGTGGGCCTTCATTGACTGCTTTTGGCTTGTTCTGTGGCTGAACACTGCATGAGAAGCCCAGAAAGGTGACTGTTACCTTTTCTACCAACTCTGTTTACCCAGCACTCAGCCACCACCTCCAGGAAGCCATCCCAGATTTCTAAGCCCCACCACCTTGGCACTTCTGTTGCATCACACAATGATGCATCACACACTCTGCAGACACAGATGTCTGCAGAGACAGAGACAGAATTATTTGTCTGCATATCTGTTGTGACTGGCAGACTATGTTCCAGTAGGTACCAAAGACCTACTGGTTCTGTGCACACAAAAAAATTAACAAATAAACAGATGCCAATTAAAAGTTCTTTGAGAATACACAATGAATATGCCTATCTTTAAGAATTGTTCAGTATGGCTCATTTTCTCAACACAATTTCAATCTTGCAAGAGTACGCTATGAATAGATGCCTTTTTTTCTACCTGGCTCCAAATTGCAGAGTTAATGGAAATACGCACACAAGATCACCAGTGATATACGCCAGTTCAGCCATGTTGTCCTTTAAGCTTCTGTGTTTTCTTCTATTCTTTACATTTTGTTCAAATGCCACTTCACTTATTAATGTCACCTCTAAATATTTTAGAATTATGTTACTAAGTGTTTAATTTTATCATAATTCAACGGGGATTTGTTTGGTTTACACAATAAGCAGGGTTGCTGGACCCACGTCATGGAAGGTCTGAGTAAACTCATAATCCCAGTCACCACCCTTTATATAGGTGTTGTGTCTTCTCTGTTGCTCCTTGTTGGAACTTTCTACAGCCTTATGGAGCTTCAGAAGTGCTTAAGGACAGAAAGTAGCTTCACAGTTCAGTGAACCTGAAAAATGGGAGGGGCCTCTGGTTGCTTTTTATCAGAGGGCGGTTTTAAATGTGTAATCAAGGCTTGATTGTCCAGCAAGTAGAGAAGAGTAGTGGAATAAAACCTGCACAGTGGAGTGTGACAAAGATTGATTACACTTGAACTTGCCATGTGCTGAGCACCCCACGTTGCCTCACCCAGGCTGGAGGCATGGTTTCTGCTTCAGCAGAGAAACTTGCAATTCTTATATAGCAATTACGATTTTAAGAGATAAAAATAAAGTAAGACATCAGTTTTCTGCAAGCTCTCTTACAGCCCTGCAGTGTGGTAAAGGCAGGGAACGCCCAGAACCCTGGGGCTCTTCACCACAGGCTGGCTGCTAACCTAGAATTTCGGGTGCTCTAATACCAGGTTCCAGGCCACAGCCCCAAGCGGGGTGGATAGACTCTTGTGACCATGTGGTGGGCCTCCTGCTGGATAATTTGTCTGTCAAGTTTGTAGTTATTGAAACTGAGTTTGGAATCCTGGACATGTTGGCAGGTTGAAAAGAGTTCTTTTCATCATTTGCAGAAGCAAAACCGTAAGCACGCATGGCATATACACACACACGTGGGAATATTATGCAGCCATGAAAAGGAAGGAAATTCTGACACATGCTGCAACATGGATGAACCATGAAGACATTGTGCATTTTGAATTATGGTTTTCTCAGGGTATATGCCCAGTAGTGGGATTGCTGGGTCATATGGTAGGTCTATTTTTAGTTTTTTAAGGAACCTCCATACTGTTCTCCATAGTGGCTGTATCAATTTACATTCCCACCAACAGTGCAAGAGGGTTCCCTTTTCTCCACACCTCTCCAGCATTTATTGTAGATTTTTTGGTGATAGCCATTTTGACTGGTGTGAGGTGATACCTCATTGTAGTTTTGATTTGCATTTCTCTAACGATTAGTGATGTTGAGCATCTTTTCACGTGCTTCTTGGCCATCTGTATATCTTCTTTGGTGAAGTGTCTGTTTAGGTCTTCCACCCATTTTTGGATTGCGTTGTTTGTTTTTTTGATATTGAGCTGCATGAGCTGTTTGTATATTTTGGAGATTGATCCTTTGTCCATTGCTTCATTTGCAAATGTTTTCTCCCATTCTCAGGGTTGTCTTTTCATCTTGTTTATGGTTTCCTTTGCTGTGCAAAAGCTTTTAAGTTTCATTAGGTCCCATTTGCTTACTTTTGTTTTTATTTTCATTACTCTAGGAGATGGGTCATAATTCAAAAAGTCACATGTACCCCAGTGTTCATTGCAGCACTATTTACAATAGCCAGGACATGGGAACAACCTAAGTGTCCATCGACAGATGAATGGATAAAGAAGATGTGGTACATATATATAATGGGATATTACTCAGCCATAAAAAGGAACGAAATTGGGTCATTTGTAGAGATGTGGATGGACCTAGAGTCTGTCATACAGAGTGAAGTATGTCAGAAAGAGAAAAATATCGTGTATTAATGCATATATGTGGAATCTAGAAAAAATGGTACAGGTGAGCCTATTTGCAGGACAGGAATAGAAACACAGAGGTAGAGAACGGACGTGTGGACACGGGGGGTGGGAGGGGAGGGTGGGATGCATTGGGAGATTAGTTTTGACATAAATACAGTACTATGTGTAAAATAGCTAGCTAGTGGGAACCTGCTGCATAGCACAGGGAGCTCAGCTCGGTGCTCTGTGATGACCTAGATGGGTGGGATGGGGGGAGTGGGAGGGAGGCCCAAGAGGGAGGGGATATATGTATACACATAGCTGACTCACTTCATTGTACAGCAGAAACTAACACAACACTGTAAAGCAATTATACTCCAAAAAAAAAAGACATTGTGCTGAGTGAAAGAAGCCAGGGTTAAAAGGACAGCATTGCACAATCCCACCTGTACAAGGTTCCTAAGGTCTGTCAGGTTCATAAAGACACGAAGTTCCATGGTGGTTGCCGGGGAGTTGTGGCTGGCGGGGAGTTAGTGCTTAATGGCTGCAGAGTTTCAGTTTGGGGTACTGGAAGAATTCCGGAGATGGATGGCGGTGATGGTTACACAACACTGTGAATGTGTACACTTAAAAAAGGCTAAGATGGGAAATTGTATGTTATGTATATTTTACCGCAGTTGAAAAAGAAAAGCTTAAGAAGACACACACCCGACACTGGGGGATCACGCAGAGGTGGGTTTGAAGCCTCATTACTTGGGCTCTCAGAAGGGTGAGAAGGGACAGCTCCTTTCCTGAGGCTGGACAGAATCAGACCTGTGTGGTCCCTGGAAGCATACACTTGTTGAGACCTGAAAGCGTGGGCAGGGCTGTGTTCTGCTGGCTTTGTAGACCGGAGGTGATTTACTTTGGCATTTTTAACAAAGATTTAAAGCTTATGGAATTTGCCAGTCGGCCTGGTCTGAAGGCCCCGGTTAAGCAGCGTGTACTCTTGTACTTAAATACAGAACAATGGCAGACGGCATAAAAGCTTTCCCAGGGCTATTTTCCCCTTGAAGTAACACAAAGGAAGATGGATGAGGCAAAAAACACCCACATGGAATCAAACACTGCGGAAAGCAAATTTCAAACCACATGATGTTAGCACAGGAGGGAAACGGAGACAGGTGAAAACCGTGTGAAGTGCAGAGGGTTCGCAAGTGAGGGCTCTTAAGCTATTTTTAGCACCCACAATGCTATAAATCCTGTTTTTCCGTGACACTCCGGTGGATTGAATTATTTGCGTTTCTCTGCTTTCACCACACTAATTGTTGGGTTTGATGGAATCAGAGCAGGCCTGCCTGAGCGGCAGCTGACCTCAGACAGAGAGGCCTACTTTGGGGTCAGCTGGGCGTTGCTGGTTCGTTGATCTGGTCCTTGTAGTGACACACTGGAGCCACAGATGCACTTTTCAGCATTCCTCCAGGGCAGACAGGACAATTGAAAGTTTTGATCCAAAGCTCGTGGCTGGTACCATTTTGGGGGGCCAGAATGGGCTGCATGGAGAAATGTGTGGTCCCAGGCCGGCCCCTCGGGGCACCTCCGCTGCTCTGGACATGCGGTCAGCGGGTGTCACTGCTGCGCTCCCTTCTGCTAGGCCCTCAGGGCACGTGAACTCAGGTGTTGGCCTCTTCCTTTGGGCCTGAGGAGGCTGTGTGTCTGAATCTCTCAGGGGCCCGGCACTCTGTATTCTAGTGGCTGTCCGGCTTAGTTCTGCCGCCCAGGCAGATCTGGGAAACACAGCTTTTATCAGTTCTCTTCCATCAGTGGTAGCAGATAAAGAGCTTAAATGGGAAGCTGGTGCATGATGGGTGGAGAGGCTGGGAGGGAAGGGCGGTTACTAGGGGCGATGGGCCTGCGTGCTGGTGGCACAGCTCAGCTCTCTTGGGAAAGCCACACGGCGCTGGCATCCGTCTCCTCGGCCGTCTCACCTGTCTGGAACACACGGCCAGACAGGGCACAGGACCACCCCTGCTGAGCTCCTCAGGCCTCGGAGGTGGAGGAGGTCACCTGCTCTCCGGGGCTCAGGGAAGAAGTGCTGTGAAGGTGGGCAGGTGGCCCCAGTGACCAGAGAAGCTGATGGCACAATAAAGAGGCTTGGCCTTCCAGGTGCACTTGACTTTGTACCCGCTCCCCCGTCAGGAGCCCCTCACCCCGAACATCACTCATCACCGTCATCTTGATGACCCTGAGCCACCAGGCAGAGGGGACAGTTATGTTCACTTCACCCCGCGGAGGCAGACAGGGAGGTGCGAGATCGCTGTGGGAATTGCTACATCCAACATGGATAAAATAATAAGAGAACTTTCTGGACCAGTTTGGCTCTGAGAAAGGTTTGTTCTCCTACACAGCTGAGCCGCGTAAGGGCTGGCACATCTGAAGTTCATCAGCCTCCCCGCCCCTGGGTGGGCTCTGCAGCCCCACGCCTTCCCCGGGACTCTCATTTGAGAACTGCAGGGACCGCCTCACTATTTCACAGGGCCCTGCATCCGCGTTTTCCGACGCTTTTGCACTCCGTGGTCATCGCTCCAACCTCCAGCGGTGACTATGCCACGAGTCTTGGTTCAACACCCTTCCTGACATGTCTTAGGGAGTTCCATCGTCTTCCTAGGATGCAGCTTTACCTTCAGTTGGTGAACCCTCCTGATTTTACTCCAGCTTGTAAGAAGAGTACAGTACCAGAGACCAAGGGAAACAGATTTATCAAACAGGGCTGAAACACAGTGGAATACTCTTACAGCCTGGGGACTTCAGAATTTGTAAATTACCGGTGGTAGAGCTGAGCCCAGACCGCTGTGTGTTTGTGGACCCTCTGGACTCCGATGCTGATTGCAAAAAGTGGTGACGGCTCGGAGTTACCCAGCGTCCGTGGAAGGTTCTTTGGCAGCAGCTGAGATGGGCGGCCAGCAACAGAGGACGGTCTCCAAGGACTGGGTCAGTGCACGTGGCCGTGCAGGGGTCAGTGGCCCCCGGGCTCCAGATGCCAAGGAAGGCTGCGCAGGGGGGAAGAAAGGATCTAGAGGGCTGTCCCAGGAGCTCCGCAAGGAGACGGGAGCAAGATATTTATGCCTAATCAAGACTTCCACGGGCCGAGAGGAGATGGCGTCCCCATCACAAAATAGGCACGCTTTGGAAACAGCTGAGAACCAAGGAAACGAGCGGCTCATCTTTCCAGTGTTGGGTGAAAACACGGGACAGATCCACAGCCATAAGCTAGGGGAAAACCCCTACCTGAACAAAGAAACAAGAGAGAGATGTGGCTGCGTCATTTCTCCTTTAGAAGGATCACCTGGCTTGAGCCGTCAGTGGAAATGTACATTAGGCTCAATAGAAATACACACCTTCCGTGATCTGCCAACAGTATCCAGGTAACAGCCTTGCTTTGTTGCAAGAAATGTTTGCTAATGTTGCTGGTGTTGAGTTTGTCGATTCTCATTGATACCCAGCTCTAAGGGCGTGATGTTTACTTGTCTGAAGTTTATCCGAGTTCAAATAATATAACCTGGGTTTTAAATGCTCACCACTGATGTTTTAAAAAGGTATTGTGGGGCTTCCCTGGTGGCGCAGTGGTTGAGAGTCCGCCTGCCGATGCAGGGGACGCGGGTTCATGCCCCGGTCCAGGAAGATCCCACATGCCGCGGAGGGGCTGGACCCGTGAGCCATGGCCGCTGAGCCTGTGCGTCCGGAGCCTGTGCTCCGCAACGGGAGAGGTCACAGCAGTGAGAGGCCCGCGTACCACTAAAAAAAAAAAAAAAAAAAAGGTATTGTGAATTTTTTAGAGGAAAATGCCCTCTAACCCTTTTCATGGAAGTCAGTAGAAAGTCTGGGGCACGTATGGGTAGATAGGAATAATTTGCTTCTTTGATAATATTGAAATGCTCATGATGTTGTGGACCACATCTTACTTTACGTGATCTTAAAGTGAAGTTAAGTGAATTTCACCTCAATTTACATAATCATCTGATCTGAGGGCTGTCGTTCTGTGTAGCCCTTGGACACATGAGAAGAAATGAGTAGAAGGGCCAGGAGGAGGGATGGGGGGGCGGTAGCATTCTGGCTCAGTAGGAAGAATTTTCTAATAAGTTCAACTAACAGGAACTAGAAGAGGCTGCCAGAGAAAGCCATGCGTGCCCTCTCCGTGGAGACGGACCCCTCACTGGCTGGGATGCTGTGGGTGGCATTCAGGCTTCAGAGCAGGGGTTCTCCATTAGCAGTGGTTCTGGGTGGATGGGAGTCACCTGGGGGTGTAAAGAGTCAGGCTGGGCCCACCCCAAGAGGTGCTAATGCCATTGGTGTAGGACACAGCCTGGGATTCTGATCAAAGGCGCCCGGTGTCCATCTGCTTTAGGTGGAAGCAGGGGACACTTAGCATCCCTCCTGCCACCCATGCCTAGCGATCCTTGTGTACCTGCAGCTTCGTGCCACCAGGCGCTGCTTAGAAATGCAGGGTCTCAGCCCCGCCCCAGACCCACCCGCTCAGAATCGCACTGTAACAAGATCCCAAGGTGATTGGTGTGTCCACTGGCGTTTGAAAAACACTGCTGTAGACCTTTATTTGTCAAACACTTTGAACGGTTTCTTCTCATTTTGTGAACCATTGCGAGTAGCCACCAGGGCAGAGGCCACAGTCGCTGTTGCCACATCAGATGTGTTTGCCGGTGGGGACGTCGAGGCCCCGAGGGCGTCTCTCCCTCCAGGCGGTGCCAATCTCCTGATGCCTAATCCAGGCACACGTCCTGCGATGCCCTGACCTCAGCGCAGGCTGAGTAAATATTTGATGTGCTGAGAAGGAAGAGACAGACAAAGGGTGGAGGAACCTCGGGGCCCCTTCTGTATCAAGGTCTCAGGCCAAAGGCACCTGAGCTTACCCTGAGCCCAGCTGCCCGTTTCCTGATCTCAGTTCTGTGCTCGGGGCTCTGGGCTGTGATGTGAGGGCCCAGCTGAGGGTCCTGGTGAGGCAGAGGATGGGAGTGGATGCACACGGTGGCTCACTCAGAGGTGAGAAAGGATGCAGGCGCACCCTCGGCCGGGGCTGGAGAGCGTCTTGTTTCCGATGCGCTGGAGTGGGGACCCAAGGCCGCTTTCCAAGTACTGACCCCCCTGGTTGGGGAAGGATTGTTACTAGCTAACGTCTAGGAAACATTTTCATGGTATGTGACCTTCTTCACCTCTCTCTGCTTTGCCTTCCTCGTTGGTAAAATGGTGAGCATTCCATGCAGCCCTCTGGGGCCCAAGACGTAAGGGGAGAAGGCCTGGGGGGCTGGTGGCCAGCCAAGCACCCCCATATCAAACCAGTTCCTTTCCCTGCAGGAACTCACGGAAGAATCACGGCGGCGCTAGAGGCTGCCCTGCAGGGAGGTGGGAGGGGAAGGGTCACTAGAAGAGAGCCTGGGAGGAGGCCCTGGCGGCCCCGACGGTCACCAGCCTTCTTGTAAGGACTCCTTACGGTGTAAGCCGTTTGCCCTCCACGTGTGAACTTGCAGGAGAGCTGGTTTGCCAAGTTACCCTTTGAAAGTCTGCAGGCTCTGGGGATGTTGTGATGCTTGGTCAAACCAGGATGGGAAGATCGGTCAGTGGGACAGGCAGTGAAGACCTGGCCGGGCCCCGGATCTTGGGATACGGCCTTTCTCATCCCGGTGTTCACGGCGTCCAGCATCCACAAGCAGAGGGGTAGACGTGGGCATCTCGGTCCTCCCCCCGCCCCTCCCCCACTGAGGGGCTCTTGCCTAAAGGAGCTGCAGGATTCTTCCGGGGGCCGGACCTGCTGGAGGAGGGGGCTGGAGGGACAGGGGGACCCCGGCCCAGCCTTGGGGCTCAAAGCTCTGCGGGTCCTCCCTGCTCTTCTTGTCATTTGCTGTTTCCTTCCTTTTTTTTTTTTCCCTAAACTTGTTATTTTGAAATAATAATAGGTTCCTAGGAAGTCACCCTTTTCCCACCAGTGGTTAATCTTGCATCTCTAGGAGACAAGGCCAAAGCCAGGAAATGGCACGGGCACAATGTGTGTGTATAGTCCTGTCATTTTACCACACGTGTAACGTGGTGTGACCACCCCCATTCCCTTGATTTTTTTTTTTTTTTTTTTTTTTTTTTTGCGGTACGCGGGCCTCTCACTGCTGTGGCCTCTCCCGTTGCGGAGCACAGGCTCCGGACGCGCAGGCCCAGCGGCCACGGCTCACGGGCCCAGCCGCTCCGCTGCATGTGGGATGTTCCCGGACCGGGACACGAACCCGTGTTCCCTGCATCGGCAGGCGGACTCCCAACCACTGCGCCACCAGGGAAGCCCTTTTTTTTTTTTTAATTTTTTATTTTTAAGAATAGTTGTGGGATCCTCACAAACTCCAAAAAGACTGATTTCCTGGTGGGGGGAAGGAGCTATGTACATTTCAGATGAAGGAGACACAGTTCACGTTGTATCCTGGAGTTGTGTGGTGCAGCGACGCTCTGCCTGGCCTATGTGAAGTCACTCACGTGCACACGCACTTAGACACGCACACGCGCACTGCGCGCACACAGATGCGTGCTTTGTCTGTGGAAGACGTGGCTGTGTTGGCAGCCTTTTCCTAAGGCTGCTCCCTCCTTGGAAAGGAGAGGAGCCTGCTCTGTTGACCTGTCTTCCTTTTTAGAGGAGAAACCGGCATGAGGTCAGATAGCGATAGAAATGGAAGTTGCTTTCACGTGGAAGGAAAAACGACCCCACCCCACCATCGGGAAATGACTTGGAATCATTTGTGTCCTACACTTCCAAACACAGACATAGCCCTCGAGGACACGGAGTCTACAATGAATTGGAATCTAAACTAGAGGAAGCATTTGCACCCAGAAACCATAGAGCAGACAGCCCACAAGTCTTGCCATTTTACCTGTTTAATATTAAATTTCGGATAGAGGGGTTAATTTTGTTTTAACCCCAGTCTAGAAAACAAAGGCTGGGATCCACTGGGGCCAGATGGTGTCCTCAGTGACTGAGTTTATGCCAGAGCATCGGCAAGCTCGGTCACAGGTGGTGCAAATGAGGTCCCGCGGCCACAATGGGTTCATGGCGTAGTCCTTGCCACTGACAGCATCAGTACCTGACAGGAGGCCGGAAGGCAGGTCCTTGACCTACATCTGACTCATCTGCTTGCAGACAGACATGTCAGAGCCACAAACCTGGACTTCAGGCACCACGTGCTCCAGGATACTAAGGATTTACGTGCCCACTGTTAAGAGCAGAGCAGGCTAGCACGAATGGCCCTGATTGCACAATCATGGATGGAGAATGCTCTGTCGTGGCCAGGCTTTCCTCATCCTGCCTCCTTGTCACCTGTCTGGACACCTGGGCAGGTAATTCTCACCCAGAAGAGTACATGGGCTAAATGACCACCTTCAAATAGAAGATCACGTTTTTTAAACTGAAGTCTAGTTGATTTACAATGTTGTGTTAATTTCTGCTGTACGGCAAAGTGATTGGGTTATATGTATACATTCTTCTTCATATTCTTTTCCATTGTGGTTTATCCCAGAATATTGCATCTAGTTCCCTGTGCTCTACAGTAGGATCTTGTTGTTTATCCATTTTATATATAATAGTTGGCATCTGCTAACCCCAAACTCCCACTCCATCCCTCCCCCAACCCCTCCCCTTGGCAACCACAAGTCTGTTCTCTATGTCTGTGAGTCTGTTTCATAGATAGGTTCATTTGTGTCATATTTTAGATTCCACATATAAGCAATATCATTTGTCTTTGGCTTACTTCACGTAGTATGATAATCTCTAGGTCCATCCACATTGCTGCAAATGGCATTATTTCATTCATTCTTTTTATGGCTGAGTAATATTCCAGTGTGTGTGTGTGTGTGTGTGTGTACACACATATATATATATACACCACATCTTCTTTATCCATCCATCTGTTGATGGACATTTGGGTTGTTTCCATGATCTGTTGATGGACATTTGGGTTGTTTCCATGTAGAAGACCACATTTTATACAACATTTTAGAGTGTACAGAGTTATTTCTTATTCCACCAAAGGAAGAAACCACAGTCCAAAAAAACGTGAGTGATTCCCCAAGGTCATGCTGCTGCTCAGTGTGGATACCATAGCCCACTGAATCCTCTGATTCCACGTTCCCACGATAGAGGCCCGTCCCTCACAGAGCAGTCCTCCTGTTTGGCCCTGGAGCGTGGCACGCAGCCCTGCAGCATTTTGTGAGCTTGTGGGAGATACGGGAGCAGCCCCGGGTTCCATGGGGAGCCCTGCTCTGGACTCTGCTCATCCGGCCCCTTCCGGGCCCCCCGAGGGCAGGCAGGGGCTTGAGAGAACTGGACCCTGGTTCTGGATTCTGGCTTCCAAACCCAGCTCTGGCTGCAGCTCCATGGGGCGTCTGGCAAGATGTTTGCTTTTGAGTAAAACCACGATATTTTTCAGTATTTTCAAGTTTCCTTGAGGCTGTTCTTCCCGAATTCAGTTCCTTCCTCTTTGTCTAAATCCAAGTCATGCTCTCGCCTTCTCCCTGTGGCCATATGAGGGTACTTAGGAGCTTATCAGAAAGCAAACAGTACCTTGGGAAGACAGAAAATTCATTCACGGCACTGGTTGCATCTGTTTTTCTGCAACCGAGGTAAGAGACAACAGAAAGAGGAAGGCATATGCTTTGGACGACTCACCACGATCTCACCTCTGCTGCGGACGTGTTCTTCCTGCCCCTGACATTCTTGGCCTCACGGTGGTATAAATCCTACAGTGTTGCTGTCTTACTGTGTTGCCATGCAACACTTACGAGCACGTGGCACACACACACACAACCGTACGTTGTTAAAATCGTAGCTAAGGCTTTGTTGTTTTTCATATAATTTTTCATGACCTCAAAATGTTTGCACGCATAGGGCCAGAGACAGACCACTCCTCGGGTGAGCTGGCCTGGTGTCATTCTGACATAGACGTGAACTTAACTTCTACTCTGGAACAAGGCAGAATAAACACTTTAAATCATGTGAAGGAGGAAAGCAACTAGAGTAATTCAGTGAGAGTGTAGGTAAAAAAGAGAACATATTTCTAGAAGAAAGAGTTAGGAAGGACTTAATATTCCTTACTGCCATTTTATTTTTTTACAATAATATATATTAATAAGTATAGGGACGTCCCTGGCGGGCCAGTGGTTGACTTCGCCTTCCATTGTGTGGGGTGTGGGTTCGATCCCCGGTCAGGGAGCTAAGATCCCACATGCCTCGCAGCCAGAAAACCGAAACATAAAACAGAAGCAATAGTGTAACAATTTCAATAAAGACTTTCAAAGTGGTCCACATCAAAAAAATCTTTAATAATTATATATGATATATATAATAGAGAACTTGACTTTGCCTAATGAAACATGGCCTAAGATCTTGACCTTTTCATTCTGAATGAAAGAAGGAAGAAATTACAATGAATACGTATTGCTTCTCCCTCTGAAAACAGTGAGATAACTTTTTTTTAAGGTTCTGATCCTTTTTATTTTATTTGTTTAACATCTTTATTGGAGTATAATTGCTTTACAATGGTGTTAGTTTCTGTTGTATCACAAAGTGAATCAGCTATACATGTACATGTATCCCCATATCCCTTCCCTCTTGCGTCTCCCTCCCACCCCCCCATCCCACCCCTCTAGGTGGTCACGAAACACTAAGCTGACCTCCCTGTGCTATGCGGCTGCTTCCCACCAGCTATCTATTTTACGTTTGGTAGTGTATATATGTCCATGCCACTCTCTCACTTCATCCCAGCTTCCCCTTCCCCCTCCTCATGTCCTCAAGGCCATTCTCTACGTCTGTGTCTTTATTCCTCTCCTGCCCCTCGGTTTTTCAGAACCAATTTTTTTTTTTTTTTAGATTCCATATATATGTGTTAGCATACGGTATTTGTTTTTCTCTTTCTGACTTACTTCACTCTGTATGACAGTCTCTAGGTCCATCCACCTCACTACAAATAACTCAGTTTCGTTTCTTTTTATGGCTGAGTAATATTCCACTGTACACATATGCCACATCTTCTTTATCCATTCATCTGTCGATGGACACGTAGGTTGCTTCCATGTCCTGGCTATTGTAAATAGAGCTGCAATGAACATTTTGGTGTATGACTCTTTTTGAATTATGGTTTTCTCAGGGTATATGCCCAGTAGTGGGATTGCTGGGTCGCATGGTAGTTCTATTTTTAGTTTTTTAAGGAACCTCCATACTGTTCTCCATAGTGGCTGTATCAATTTACATTCCCACCAACAGTGCAAGAGGGTTCCCTTTTCTCCACACCCTCTCCAGCATTTGTTGTTTGTAGATTTTTTGTTGATGGCCGTTCTGACTGGTGTGAGGGGATATCTCATTGTAGTGTTGATTTGCCGTTTCTCTAATGATTAGTGATGTTGAGCGTCCTTTCATGTGTTTGTTGGCAATCTGTGTATCGTCCTTGGAGAAATGTCTGTTTAGGCCTTCTGCCCATTTTTGGATTGGGTTGTTTGTTTTTTTGATATTGAGCTGCATGAGCTGCTTGTATATTTTGGAGATTAATCCTTTGTCAGTTGCTTCATTTGCAAATATTTTCTCCCATTCTGAGGGTTGTCTTTTGGTCTTGTTTATGTTTTCCTTTGCTGTGCAAAAGCTTTGAAGTTTCATTAGGTCCCATTTGTTTATTTTTGTTTTTATTTCCGTTTCTCTAGGAGGTGGGTCAAAAAGGATCTTGCTGTGAGATAACTTTTTAATATTTTCATTTAAACCAGACCATCTCCTTTTGTTTTATTTATTGGTGGGTTTCCTTTTCTTTCAAAGAAGTTTGTGGAAATGAAATGTACTTTTGTTTACGTTCATAACGTCCAAACATCTGAGCGTGGCCATGGAATGATGATTTCATTCTGTCCTAAAGAATCTGATAGCTTTTTCACAGACTTGGGAATTTAGCACATTGTAAGGATTGACGACTGCATGACTTTTTTAGGCGAAGATAAGAATATAACCCCATTATAGGAAAGGAATCTGAAAAAGAATAGATATATAAGTGAATCACTTTGCTGTACACCTGAAGCTAACACAACATTGTAAATCAACTCTACTTCAATATAAAATAAAATTTTTAAATAAACAGTGCCTCTAAAAAAAGAATATAACACCATTAAATATACTGAATTGCTTAGTTAAGTAATCAAGTAACTGGAACATGCTTTGAGGTAATGCTGTATTAATTAGTAAATGCATTGAAGAGTAGATTGGACTGACAGAGTCAACTGCTTTTAACAGCATTTCACGTTCACCTTTGCTAAATTTGGCTAAACATATAAAATTAATTATTTAAAATTAAAAAAAAGAATCCAAACTTTCTCCCATTTTACCTAGAATTTCAAAGTTAAAAAAAAAAGTAGCTAGTTGTGGCCTCATGGAAAGCAGGTGTATGAGAGTCTGTTACGCAGACTCATGGGTGGTTGAGGAGCTTTGCTTTGCAGGAGGATCAAGAAGGAGGGTGGGCCGTGAGCCACTCACACATGTAAAGTATGATTCAGTTCCCAGAAATGTTGTTTATCACCAACTCTTCCGGAAAATTCTGTTATGCAAGCTGACGTCCCCCGTACAGGAACCTTTCGGATTGCAAGGGAAGTTTAAAAGGGCTTGCCTTGCAGGCTCCCTGCTTGCTGGTAAACATCTTTGGAATTTGAAAATGAAGCTAATTGACGTCCATGGTTAGCATCTGTTATTGAAATGAGAACCTTGTGAATGGTGCCTGGATTGCTCTAATAATCCCAACCACCTGAGCTAACACTCCTTGAACTTTTGCCCCGTGGCTCACAATCTAGGTGCTTGACAGGTATTATGTCCTGAAATCTCAGCCACCCTGTGAAGGTGAAAGACCCGGCAGAGAGAGGTTCGGTTACTTGCCTGAGGTCACTCAGATCATTAAACGACAGAGTCACACTTTGAATGTGTTGGATCCTCCTGGACCGTTGCCTTTTTGTCAGTGGTGGGGTACCCAGGGCATAACGTGTGCTGAATAAGCATGTGAACCAAGGCCGGGAGGAGGAGAAAGGAAGGGCTGCTGTCGAGGCCCAGGGATGCCCTGGCCTCTTGCCTTTTCGTTCCTGAAAATGCCAAGGAGAAAACTTTTCAGAGAAGGTCGTGCCTGAAAGAGGTTGGGTGAATGTTCCCAAACTTGTGGGGTTTTAGATCTGAACACATCTCCATAGTTTATTGTCAAAGCCTTCTGATACCTTTGTTACATAAATGAATACAGGGGAAGCAATGTGCAGCATCTTACACATCCGCGTTTATAGACTCGGTCACTGTGGCCTGGCCAGGGCCACAAGGCCACTGCTCTCTTGGGAAATTTCTGTGGGGTGCCAGGCTGACTTGGGTCTGCTCCAGGGGCACCAGTGAGCTCTTTGAGGGGTTGAGCTAGGGGCCCGGGGGAGCAGGACCTGGGCCCCAGCGTCCCCAGCATCAGCCTCCAGGTTTGTGCTGGGCCCTCCTGAGACCTGATGTCAGACACCGGCTCCGGGAAGTAGGTTAGCTCACTCGGGCCTCGGGGGAGACTCCCTCAAGGTGTCTGATGCTTTGTTCGACTTCTGAGCCCGAGAGGCCGGAGGGGGTGGGCTTTCCATCTGCACAGCTGCAGTCACACCGAACACAGGCATTGTAGGGACAGTGCGGCAACTTCCCCTCCAGGCCGGGGCCCTGGGACGCGCCAGGCATCTGACTCAAGTCCATCCTTGCCCCAGCAAGCGCCTGGTTCTTACCAGTAGTCAAGGGTGGAGGGAGCCTGCGAGCTGGGCAGCAGCTCCAAGGACGGCTTGCAGTATCTGTGCACACTGTCAGGAGGGCACACCTTTGCAAGAGAAGCAGGTGACTTCACTGCCATAAAGACACTAACTGGTTTGTCTTTGAAGACGGGGAAATGGCAGAGGGCGTCTACACTGTTCACTTCCTGCAGTTAGCTTTTTTTTTTAAGAACCATTTACCCACACTTTCTTTGAGTTTTCCTCATTCCCTGGGTCCTCTGTCTGCCCCCGAAGGCTGCCTGAGACCCCCAGGCTGGGCCCAGAGCCTCCGAGGGCCGGAGGGGGGTGGGACGGGGGGGGGGGGCGAGAGGGGGCCGCCCCCTCCCCCGGCCGGCCCTGCCTTCACATCATTAGTTCATCACCGGGGAAGAACCGTGCTGCGGCGCTGACCTACTTTTCCTGTTTGCCCACATCAGGCTAAGCCTGTTTAGCATGGACCAGAGGGACCGGGCGGAGCGAGGAGCTTTCCGAGTCTACAGATGGCAGTCTTCGGAGGGAACGTGATTTAATCTGGTTGCCCTGTTTTCCATTAGTCTAACGGGTTAGGACCCGGGGCCCGAGGTGACCCAGGGACACCATCCAAGCACAGGGGCCGCCCGGCTCCCAGGGCAGCCTCCCCGCCAGGGAGCCTGCGTTATGGTGAATGACTGCTGGAGCCACAGGCCCGGGCTTCTCTCCAAACTTCAAAAACAGATTCCTAAGTGGAAGCTCTCCCACCAGGCATCGTCTCTGCTGGGAATCTGCACTGAGCCTGGAATGTCTGCTGAGACGCAGAGGGTGGGCACTGTGCTGGCCTTTGAGGAGGTTACCATCCAGTCGGGGTGGAGGGTAGACAGCTAAGGCCAAGGCGGCAGAAACAGATGGATGCTATAATGAGGCGAGAATGGCGGAGGTGGGGCAGGGGGTGGGGCCCAGACCTTGGATGGCGTGGGGAGGGCTGGAGGGATGAAGAGGGTGGTGGTGGCGGTGGCAACAGGAGGGTGTCACGGCAGTGCAGATGTTGGGGGGCGTGGATGGGGGACGACAGGATGGGGTGGGAGTAGCTGAAGTCACAGAGGCAGCTCATCGCTGAGGGCTTGGGATGCGTGCTTGGGGATTCAGGTGTGTCCTGGAAGCCGAGGGGTGTGTACCAGTAAGTGTGCGTGCTACACACACTTTTATTCTTTTTTTTTTTTTGCGGTACGCGGGCCTCTCACTGTTGTGGCCTCTCCCGCTGCGGAGCACAGGCTCCGGATGCGCAGGCTCAGCGGCCATGGCTCACGGGCCCAGCCGCTCCGCGGCATGTGGGATCCTCCCGGACCGGGGCACGAACCCGTGTCCCCTGCATCGGCAGGCGGACTCTCAACCACTGCGCCACCAGGGAAGCCCTACACACACTTTTATTCTTTTTTAAAAACTTTATTTTGTTGAACTATGCTCGGTTTACAATGTTGTGTTGAGTTCTACTGTACAGCAAGGTGATTCAGTTACACATATATATACATTCTTTTTCACATTCTTTTCCATTATGGTTTATCACAGGATATTGAATAGCACAGTTCCCTGTGCTCTACAGTAGGACCTTGTTGTTTATCCATTCTGTATATAACTGTTTGTATCTGCTAATCCCAACCTCCCCCTGCATCCCTCCCCCGGCCCCCTCCCACTTGGCAACCACAAGTCTGTTCTCTGTGTCTATGACTCTGTTTCTGTTTTGTAGATAAGTTCACCTGTGTCGTATTTTAGATTCCACATATAAGTGATATCATATGGTATGTCTTTCTCTTTCTGACTTACTTCACTTAGTACGACAATCTCTAGGTCCATCCGTGTTGCTGCAAATGGCATTATTTCATTCTTTTTTATGGCTGAGTAGTATTCCAGTGTGTGTGTGTGTGTGTGTGTGTGTGTGTGTGTATGTACCACATCTTTATCCATTCATCCGTTGTTGATGGACATCTAGGTTGTTTCCATGTCTAGCCATCGTAAATAGTGCTGCAGTGAACTTTGGGTTGCGTGTATCTTTTCGAATTAGAGTTTTTCTCCGGATATATGCCCAGGACTGGGGTGGCTGGATCAGATGGTAACTCTAATTTTAGTTCTTTAGGGAACCTTCGTACTGTTCTCCATAGTGGCTGCACCAGCTTCCATTCCCACCAACAGTGTAGGAGGGTTCCCTTTTCTCCACACCCTCTCCAGCATTTGCTATTTGTAGATTTTTTAGTGATGGCCATTCTGACTGGTACACACACTTTTATTCTTAGCTGGATGTCTCTGCATTGCTGCTTGTGGGCGCAGGATAATGTTTGTCAGAGCAGGGAACAGACATAGGATGAGATAGTCATGATTGAATAAGCAGATATGGGAAAACAGAAGTTGAGCTTTATCTGTGGTCTGTTTCACTAACTCAAGTACTGTGTGCCCAGCACACGCCTCCTAGAAGGTGTCCTGGGCCTGCGCTTTCTCAGCCCTGGCTGACCGTCTTGATGAGGGGTCATGTCTTGCACACTCCCTGACGTCCTGAAGCCTCCACCCGGGCTTCAGAGCTGGCGTAGAAGGGGTGTCGGGCCGGTGGGCGAGTTGTGCATTGATTAGGGTCACGTCAGGATACGTTTGTAGGAGGAGAGAGCTCAGTCTCTTTTTAAAAAGAAAATATACCCTTCTCGCTCCCCTTGGAGTTTCTGCAGCGCTGTCCAGGGGTGGCTGTGAGTGAGGAGAGAGGTCTTCTAAGATATCTTTAACTTACACCACGAATATCTGAAGGTACAAAATGGGGCAACTGGACATTCCCAGTCCTGCCGGGTTGACCCTTAAAGGTGTGAAAACCAGACGTCTCTGGACCTGCTGACGCTCTGCTTGCTTGATGAACAGGACTGGGTCGCAGTCGGTGGCTTTCTTTCTGCCCATGGCCGCGTCTTCCTGGTAGAGATGCTTCAAGTCCCCCCTCCCGGGGGAGGGTGCCGGGGGCTTCCTGCCTTACGTGCTGTTTGCGTCTGTTCTGTATCTCATCTCCCCTTTGTGTCCGGAGGGCAGGCCTTTCTTCAGACTTTGTGCGAAGGGTCTGCGAGTGTTTCTTGAGGAGAAAGGCCAGCTTCCGGGACATTTGCGGCCCACCTGCGACCCCCCGTCCTGCAGATCCCCGTGTGCATTTGATAGTGGCAGCCAGGGATGGAGAGACAGAGTACAGGATGCTGCTGGGAAGCCCCAGGGAGACTCGGGCCACTAATGTCCTTACCGTGGGGATGCTTTGAGGGCAGGCATCCGGTGGGAGAGGGGACAACGCTATTCTTGTTGTAAATTGTCCCTTAACCCAAAGCCCATGGCGCATCCCCAAATGTGACCCTGGTTCTGGGGCCTTGGATGGGTCCTTCGTCTCATGAATGCGGTCGTTCACTGGGGGGTGGTACCCCCTCCCTCATCAGGGGCTGCTTCCCGCTGGGTGGGGCTGGGCCCCTCTTCGAGGCCCCTGGGGATAGCACGTTGAGAGCAGCAGTGACCTGGAGCAGAGACACCACTCTGCACGAGGAGCCCACCTCTTTTTTCCAGCACAGATAGGTCGGGGAATCAGTCACCAAGGCCGGTTTCCCAATGATGGGCTCCAGACCAACCCAGACTCTCATGTCATGTGAGGAGGTGTGTCCAGGCAGCTTGGATGGACCTTCCAGCCTCACCCCACCCCGGGCAGCTCCCGCTTCCCCCAGGGGAGCTGAGCTCAGCTGAATTGTATGTAGGGAGTGGACAGAAGGATTGTAGGATGATCTAACTTCATGGGTACCTGTGAAAAGTAAGCATGGAAAGTTGTGGTACAGTTGGAAGCATTAGGAAGGGTGTTCTGTGGGGCCCCTGCAGCCCCTGAGCTCTGAGCAGAGGTGGTAGGCTGGAGCTCCCTGGCTTTGCGGGGAGGGCCGTGCTCTCTGTTTAAACTGTAAAGAAAAGAAGTGATTGCAATGATGGGAGTAGAGGGAAGGCAATGCTTGGTACCAACCAGGTGTGCAGCAGTAGGTAAGTTACCTGCGACTCTAAAGATGCTGACCTGCTGTCATTCCAAAGTCATGGCTTCTGCTCACTGAACCATGGAAAGGAGGTGGTTCACCTTTCTTGCCCAGCCCGCCCTCTGCTAAGTGCTTTACACAGATGAGCTGTCCTGTTGGGTTCTCAGGAGGGTGGTGGAAAGTGGGGATCGTCCCCCATTTACAGATGAGCTCCTCATTCCCCAGGCTCTGTCTGGACCACCGCACTGAGTGAAGGAAAGAGGCAGGAGGACACACAAACCTAGATCTCCTTAGCTTCCAAACTAATTTTGCTGCGTCCCACAGTTAGCAGTTACAGAAGCATCCCACATTTTTATTAAACGTTATTTGAAGCTCTGATATTAAACCACAGACTCCACAGCCTGGGTGTCCGAAACAAACATGACTTCGCATCTCAAGGACATCTTCTTTTTCGTGTGCTCTTTGCAAACTTGAGTCCATTAGGATGAGCGCTCCCACGCCCAGAGGAGCGTTAGACCAATGGTTAGGTAGCCGGAGATGCCGGGCTGCAGCAGCGTCTTATGGATTCATTCCGGTTTGTCTGTGGCAGCTGAACGGTGGCTCCCAACAAAGGCCTGCACTGACGCAGTTCCGAGTATGACTCATAAATCTCCTTCCCCCCCTTGCTGATTTTTATAGGCGTCTGTTGTCCACATCCTGAGCACGCACTGTCACCCATCAGATTCTCTGGTTGACTCGGTTTACACCGTGCAGTCTAAATTCTTTAGAAGGGGGCCACTAAAAGGAATCGTGATCGGAGTGTAAGTTCCAGAGGTTGCAAGAATCACCTGTCACGTTAGATTGACCCGTCGATCAGGATATGGTAACGATTTCTATTTTGGAAATTCTTTGCTGACCGAACGATGTCATTGCAAATTTACTTAATACCAAATTTCTAACTTTCTCCTTCCATTCCTTCATTGCTTATGTCACTGTTTCCCTGAGTAGTGAATCATCAGACCCTTGGAAAAAGGAAAGCATGAAGGGAGGGCATCGTGATCATAACGGGCAGACCTTGACCTTGGAGATGCTTGTGAGATAATTGTCATAGGATCACGGAAGTTTGCTGAGTGAGGGTCTCTCTTTGGTTTCTCCTGGGAGTCTGGCTCTGTGAGGCCTCAGCCAGCTGTGGGGGAGGGGGGGAGGGGGAAGCTTTGGTAAAGCTTCGGTGAAGGATGGACCCGTCCACCTTGACTTTCCCAATTTGCGGAATGTGAGAGATCACGCTGAGAATTCCCCAGCTGGAGGGGAATTGGGGTTGCAGGAGCGGGCAGCTCTCAGGTTGGCATTCTCCATCTCCTTTAGAAGAACTGTTATTTTTCCCAGTGAATGAATCATTGCAATCAAAATGATGTGCCCTGGAGAGGAAGAATTACAATGTGGAAGTTATTTCCTAGCTTCCCCCAAAGGACCAAGGGAGACAAGTCAGCGCCATAGCTCATCAGTGACTGTTTCTCAGAGCCTTTTTATTTCTTAAATATAATGAGGAAAAATCATTATCGAGCTCCCACGTGGGAGATCCAGATGTTAATCCAAAGCGATGTGAGGTGCCTTCTCGGGGGGCAGGCTGGGAGGGCAGGAGGCATACTCGCTATTGACGGTAAATAAGCCCCAGCCGACTGGGGAGGTGCCTGCGTGGCGGTGCCCCTTGGATTGCCATTTGCTCTCGTTTGCAGTGTTTTTTTCTTTCTCATGATCGAAAGTCACCAGGTTTGGTCGGTACAGTGAGGAGGAATATTCAGATTTTCCAGCTACCTTGGGGCCTGTGATTCAAACCATTTCTCCACCAATTTTAAAAGGTCATGATTTTAGTTGGAAAAAACATGGGCCTTGCAATGCAATAGGCTTAGGGTAGTCATTTCAGTCATCAATTCATGATGATGTGGAGTGACCCACTGGGCCTCTTAAGGCTGTACAAAAAGTTCAAAATGAGAAAAGACACTGAAGAGGAAGGCTGAGCACCGATTCCAGTGATTCTTTCTGGCCCCCATCTTGTTGTTACAAATAAAGTTTTGTTGACACGGACATGCACGCTTGCTGACACACCACCTGTGGCTTCTTTCACACCATGATGGCAGAGTTGAGTGGTTACAGCAGAGACTGGATGGCCTGCATCTAAAGTACTCAGCGGGTGGCCCTTTACAGAAAAGTGTTGCCAGCCCCTGCTTTAGGAGAATGACATACCTTTCCACTCCTGGAGCCCCAGGAGTGAGCGGCCAGTCCCCAGGGGGGTCCCTGTCCCCCGTAGGATACATTAATCTCTTGTCTCCCTGCTGACGCACTGTGCTCCCCAGGGCAGATGTGGCATGAGAAAACGGTCACACTGCCACTTGCTGGTCCCTGTTCAAGGGCCAGAGTTGTGATCCATGGTGTAGTAGGTGCCTGTGAGAGAGAGCCCTTGGGGGCGGAAATTTCACTTAGGCAATGGGGATGTCATTTGCTGACCTCATTTGGGTCCTTCTATTCAATTAGGTCACTACATGCTCATCGAGGACGTCCTCGGTCATTTCAACCTCTGTTTCTTTCACTCTCTCCTCTCCCTCCCTCCCTCCCTCCCATCCTCATAAGGACCAAGTTTTTATTATCACTAGATGCTGCAGGCAGCACCCCCTGGGCGTGTGTGTCTGTCTATCTTTCCACCATGCCTACACACACACACACACGTTTTCAAGGCTGCCCCTTTTGCGCCAGGGTAAAATGAGTGAGGGACTCCGCAGCCCTGCTGGCCGGCAGCCGTAGGTGGTCTCTGGAGGTGGGGGTCTCTGGAGCACGTGTCTGGTGCCTCTGCTGGAAAAGCTCCCCCCCAAAAAAACCAGCCCTCTCTTCCCTGGTCAGGAGTGCCCCTCTGAAACCTGAGGTCTGTGGCACCCCGTTCACCCATGGTGACCTTCTCATTGGGCAGAGAGTGTGTGCATTGAAATTTTTTTTTTTTTTTTTTTTGTTTTTTGTTTTTTGTTTTTTGTTTTTGGTGGTACGCGTGCCTCTCACTGCTGTGGCTCTCCCGCTGCAGAGCACAGGCTCCGGACGCGCAGGCTCAGCGGCCATGGCACACGGGCCCAGCCGCCCCGCGGGACGTGGGATCTTCCCGGACCGGGGCACGAACCCGTGTCCCCTGCATCGGCAGGCGGACTCTCAACCACTGCGCCACCAGGGAAGCCCTGCATTGAAATTTAAGGCAGACAAGGAGAACGGATGAGGCTGGACGCACCTGCCTCCGCGGAGGCTCAGGACCACAGAGGGCATACAGAGGTTAGGGTGGTTACGCAGGGCAGAAGTGGGGTGAACGGGGGCCTCTGTGCTGTAGGGGGGCACCCTGGCCCTCCTTGCACACATGCACCCTGTCACTTACGCCTCACATGCTCTCTGCCTGGTGACCTCATGAAGTCTAAGGGATTTGCTTCAGGTCAAATGGAACAAGTGGGTCGGAATTGAAATCGAAATTGAGCTGCCTCTGAGGTCAGGAGCCCACACGTCCCGAGCAGGCGATGGGTCAGGTCAGCCCGAGGAGATGCAGTCCAGGGTGGGCTCTATCTGCAGAGCCGGGGTTCCCAGGGCAGCTCAGGGACCAGTTATTTAGGGGAGGAGACTATGGCCCATTCCACCGACAGAACGGATGGAGAGGAAATGAGATGACGCTTTTCTGGAACGCAGCGGTGGCCGAGGGCTGGTGAGGGAGCCACTGGCTTCTCCTGAAGGTACTGCTCAGAGTGGATTTTCCCTTTAGTCAGTAGCTCCTGCACACATGGCAATGTTTGTTGTAATTTTTGGTCATCAGCACGTCCCTGTACCTGGATTAACCGTGATCGCTGAGGGGTGTGTGGGAGTCGGTATTAGTCCGTTTTGTGGGAATTCAGACAGGGCTTTGGTCCTGGCTGGGTCCCCCTCTCTTCCTCCCTCCCTCCCTTCTCTCCTTCATTCCTCATATGTTCATTGAGCACCTGACACGGGTAAGGAGCTGGGCTAGACGTCGTGGCCTGGGTAACGGGTAAAGACGCCTTGTACCTAATCCTTGCCATCCAAATGGGGAACCGGATGTTGAGCGTCTGCCAGGCTTGTGCTGGTCCTGTCATACGTGCCGACTTAATTAAGCTCATTTAAAAGTCACGGCTGTCCTCGGAGGTAGGTCTCCATCACTCCTCTGATCCAAACCTGCAGTGCCTTCCCGTCTCACTCCGAGCAAAGGCCAGACTCCATCCAGTCTCCCTGGCGTGCCGCCCCCTCTCTAACCCCATCCACCACGCTGGCCTCTTGGCTGTTTCTGGCTCTTGTTGCTGTCTGTACACTCACGCCCTGTCTTCTCTCAGGCTATGGCTCACATATCACTTATCAGTGAGGCCGGTGGTGTTCCTAAAGCACTCCCTGTTCCCCCAGGTTCTCCTTTAGCTTTCTCCACACCACTTATAACCAATGACAAGCCATATGTTTACTTACATGAGTGCTTGTGGCTTGCCCTCACCACCTGCCTGCCCCCTACCACCTAAGCGCCATGGGAGCGGGGGCGTTGCCCAGCCTCTCAGGGAGTATCTATTGAATCATAGAACATCGCATGTGGATATCATCTTAGTGCTTCGGTGACCACACCTCGGTGTCTCTTCACAGAAAGACAATCCCAATAAACATCACAGCAGGCATTTGTATAGAAATTGACAATGTCAATTCTAAAACTTATTTGGAAATGCAAAAACCTAAAATAGCCAAGAATCTTGAGAAGGAAGAACAAAGTTGGAAGACTCACACTCCATTGATGTCAAGGATTCCTACAGAACTCCAGGAGTTAAGATAGTGTGGTTCTGGCATAGAGACAGACAAATATAAGATGCCGCAGGATCTGCAACATAAGATAACTTTACTTAAACAGCAGGTTCCTTATGTTTTCAAATAAAACGCTCAGTGTGTTTCCAGGTGAAGTACCTCTAAGTTTAAACATAGGTCCAAGCGTTAATCTGATCAGAGTTCAATAATTATATATCAAAGTCTCAAAACACAGGGGAAATCGTGCATTTTGTGTACTTTTTTTGAGACTAATAATTGGACCTACCATCTTCGGTTTAGAGATTCTTCATCTGAAAACAGGATACTTGGAAGTTGAAGAAAAACACATTGTACATACTACGTGTAAATGTAACTACAGTACGATTTGAAGATAAGTTTATTGCTACTTCAGCGGGTGACCACGGTCAACTTAACAGTGATACAGCCTCTTAATACCCTTGAGATGATGTGATGAGAATGGTACTTGAGGACTTCCCTGGCGGTCCAGTGGTTAAGACTTCGTGCTTCCAATGCAGGGGGTGTAGGTTTGATCCCTGGTCAGGGAACTAAGATCCCACATGCCGCGCGGCCAAAAAAGAAAAACAAAGAATGATACTTCACCTCTGTGGGCTTTCTCCTAAAAACCCATCTGCCCAATCTGGGAAAAACACCAGACAAACCCACATTGAGGGACAGTCTACAAGTATTCCTCAAAATGGTCAAGGTCATAAAAAACAAGGGAAGTCTGAGAGACTGTCATAGCCAAGAGGAGCCTGAGGAGACATGACAGCTAGATGGAGTGTGGTCTCCTGAATGGGATACTGGGACAGAGCAAGGACATTAGATCAAAACTAAGAAAATATAAATGAAGTGTGGACTTTACTTAATGATAATGTATCGGTATCAGTATTGGTTCGTTAATTGTGACAAATACACCATAGTAGTGTAAGGTATTTATAACAGGGGAAACTGGGTGCAGGATATGTGGGAACTCTCAATACTGTCTTTGCATTTTCTATAAATCTAAAATTGTTCTAAAAAATAAAGTTTACTTTTAAAAATAAGTTTAGGGAATTCCCTGGCAGTACAGTGGTTAGGACTCCGTGCTCTCACTGCCGAGGGCCCAGGTTCAATCCTTGGCTTGGGAACTAAGATTGCATAAGCTGTGCGGCGTGGGAAAAAAAGTCAATTGTATTTCAGTATACTAGCAATGAATACCCCAAAAATGAAATTAAGAAAAAAAATTGTATTTAAAAAAAATAAGTTTATCCTATGTGTCTGAACTTTAAGGATACCCTATAGATAAATAGAACTGAAAGAGATTCTGTACAGACACACGGATATAGGATCACACAAGATATTTGACAAAGTGACAATGCAATTGGGAAAGAAATATCTTTTCAATAAATGATCCTCGAACAGGTGAGTATACAGATGGGGGAAAAAAGGTGATCCTTGACCACTATCTTACACCACACATAAAATTTAATTTGCAATGGAGTGTAAATCAGTGTAAAAGCTAAAATGATAAAGCTTCTACAAGAAAACGTAGGATCATTCTTCATGACACTGAGGTGGCGAAGACTTCTTAGGACACAAAAATAAAAAATACATAAATTACACTGTATCAAAATTAAAAACCGTTCATCAAAAGACATCGTCAAGAAAGTTAAGAGACCAGCCACAGGCTGGCAGAAAATGTTCACAGTACATATATCTGGCACAGTACTTACATCCAAAAGAGAGAAGCTTCTACAGATGAGTATGATGAAGATAAACAGCCCAATTTCTTTAAAAAAGAGGAAGGAAAAGAAAGAAAAGTGGGCCAAACACTTGAACAGACGCATCACAAAAGAAGCTGTCTAGACAGCAAATAAGTCCATGAAAAGATGCTCAACATCATTAATCATCAGGGAGATGGAAAGTCAAATCCCCATGAGATCCCAGAACATACCCACTAGAATGACTAAAATTAAGAAGACATAACCAAGTGTTGGGTGAGAACGTGGAGCCTCTGGAACTCTCATGTGCTACTGGTGCAAATATCAAAGTGTACAGTCACCTTGGGAAACAGTGGGGCAGTTTCTAATATAGTAAGCATATGGCTATACTGTGATCCAGCAGGTACACTCTTAGTTGTGTATACCCGAAAGAATGAGTGCTTATTTCCACCAAAACGCTTGGATATAACTTATCCTGGTGAGGTTAATTTTGACCCCGGGTGAAGGTGGTATCTGCCAATCTTCTCTACTTATAAAGTTACTATTTTTCTTTTATAATTAATAAATGTCTTGAGGGAGATACTTTGAACCATGCAAATAACCTGATTCTCCTCAAACTTTTGCCCGTTAATTTCGGCATCCCTCAGTGGATTTTGCCTGCAACAGTTATTACTTCGGTGTACTGACGGTGATCTTTGATTTCCCTTCTTCCTTCTACATTTATTAGTTGAAATTCTTCTGTAAGGGAAACCCGTCCCCTCCTCCATTTATTTATTCATTTAATTATTTATTTGTACCAGTGGACTCATGAATATTTAGTTTATTCTCTGGGTTACTATCCATCGTTACAGATTTTGTTGTTCCAATAGTTCCAGGCTCTCTTTTCCTCAGCCTCTCATCATTCTCATTGGTTAGTATTTCTTGAGTGGTCAGTTAGTAGATGCAGATGCCTATACTTGAAATTTCGGGAGATGTTACAAGGTGTAAAAAGACTCCAAATAGTTTGTGTTCCAGAAAAAGCCAAGAAACCCAGAACTGGAAGAGCCCCCAAGAAATGAAATGTACTGGGTAGGCGGGGTCTCCTCCCTGTGCCCCTCTACCCGTCCCCACCATCCTGTCTGCCCCGGAGGCTCCCCTGTGAGGATGTCATAAGTAGCCTCCCTCTCTGTCTTCTGGGTGGTGTGGCCAACAGGAGACACAAGTGAGAGACTGGGGAGGGCGGACAAGGAGGTGAGGTATTTATCCCCTCGTCTCCCTTCTTACAAGGTTTCTTCAGGCTGACTGCATCCCTCCACCAGATGCCACCTCTCCTATATGACACGCTCCTTCCAGGTCCAGGTAACCAGTTCCCTCTTGTCCCTTGATGCACAGAGGTGTCAACAGCTCTGCTGACACCAGCCCTAGGTACCTGCAGCATCTCTCCTGGTTTCCCTAGCCACCCCACCTCCACACACCTTTACACACAGCCTCCTTGCCGTTAAGTCCTGTTTCCTGTTGGGACTGTGACGAAGAAACCCCTAAATGTCTAGCCCGTCTAGGATGTGTGGTTATCTGGAGTAAAAATACAGGCGCTTTCCACCGTTGTTCACTTTGGGGGTTAATCATATCAACGGTTATTTTCTCAGCTCTAACAGAATCTCCTTTGCCTTCATTGCAGCTCATTTTCTCTTCCCTGGCCTTCTGTGGTCATTAAAAACAAAAAACAAACAAAAAAAAAAACTGCTGCTCAAAATCCTTTTTAATTGGAACTTCTTTTTTAAAAAATTTTTTTGTTGAAGTATAGTTGATTTATAATGTTGTGTTACCTTCAGTTATACAGTAAAGTGATTCAGATATATAGATATATAGAGATATATGTATTCTTTTACATTCTCTTCCATTATAGTTATTACAAGACATTGAGTATAGTTCCCTGTGCTATACAGTAGGTCCTTGTTGGTTATCTATTTCATATATAGTAATGTGTATATTTTAATCCCAAACTCCTAATTTATTCTTCTCCCCTCTTAATTGGAAACTCTTTATACAATTGGGAAAAGTCGCTGTCACCCCTTAAACTTCTCTGTTGTTCCTTTCACCCAACCTCACAGGACTACTTTTCTTCCCCTTTTCCCTCTTTCTTGTGTGCTTTGGGCCCCTCCGCATGATGAATTAAAAGAGTGACTCAAAGATACAAGGGGGGAGGGACACCCATGTTCCTCATAATGGTCCAAAGGTGCAGGCAACCCAGGGTCCCTCAACAGAGGATAGGTAAACAAAAGGTGGTCCGTACCTACAGTGGAATATGATTCAGCCTCACAAAGGAAGGAGATTCTGACACATGCCAAGACATGATGAACCTTGGGGCATTATGCTAAATGACACAAACCCATTACAAAAGGACAAATCCTGTATAATTCCACCTATATGAGGGCCCTAGAGTCGTCAGAATCGTGGAGACAGAAAGTAGAATGGTGGTCATGAGGGGTTGGATGAAGGAAAGTGGGGAGTCAGTGTTTAATGGGGACAGAGTTTCAGTTTTGCAAGATAAAAAGAGCTCTGGAGATGGACGGTGGTGATGGTTGCACCACAATATGAATATACTTAATGCTACTGAGCTGTAGAGTTTAAAATGGCAAATTTTAAGTTATATGTACATTACCGCAATTGTTTTTTTATGTGCGCTTAACTTTTTAATTTAATTTTTCTTTTATATTGGAGTATAGTTGATTTAAAATGTTGTGTTAATTTTAGGTGTACAACAAAGTGAATCAGTTATACATATACATATATCTGTTCTTTTTCAGATTCTTTTCCCATATAGGTTATTACAGAATATTGAGTAGAGTTTCTTGTGCTATATTGTCGGTCCTGTTGTTTATCTATTTTATGTATAGTAGTGTGTATATGTTAATCCCAAACTCCTAATTTATCCCTCCCCCCAACCTTTCCCCTTTGGTAACCATAAGTTTGTTTTTGAAGTCTGCGAGTCTATTTCTATTTTGTAAATAAGTTCATTTGTATCATTTTTTGAGATTCCGCATATAAGTGGTATCATGTGATATTTGTTTTTCTCTGTCTGACTTACTTCACTTAGTATGAGAATCTCTAGGTCCATCCATAATTGCTGCAAATGGCATCATTTCGTTCTTTTTTATGGCTGAGTAGTACTCCATTGTATATATGTACCACATCTTCTTTATCCATTCCTCTGTTGATGGACATGAGGAAGGCATGGGAGACAACAGGTGTGACAAAACAGGACATTGGTGTGAAGCTTCTGGGGCAGGTGCTCCTGGGGAGCACAACTCAGGCGTGTTCTCTTCCCTCAGGTGCAGTGGAGCAGAGTGACTTAGGGGTCAAGTGACAGGAATAGGGCAAGGAAATGGGAGGGATGGGAAAGAAGAGAACGTGGGTGTAGAACATCAGGGCTTCATGGATTCAGGAAGTGTTTAAGAACAGAGAGAGAGGAATCAGAGCTGCCGCAGTTGATACAGAGTAGCTCTTAGTCATTTGTAGGTGTTTCTACAACGTTTCATATATGACAAAGCAGCCCCTGTCATCCAAACAGGATTCCAGATCCTCAGCAAAGCAGACCGAAGCCCACATCCTCCCGTAAACGTGCTCTGCCCAGGGGTACCTGGTAAGGGGCACGGCTTTTACCCTTTTACCATGGCTGGATGCGGGCTCATGCCCTCAGCACACAGGCAGCCACCGCTTTCCATGGAGTGCAGACCTGGGGTAGCACATCATTAAACAAATGGACTGCATTTTTCATGTCTTAAAGCTCTGAACAGATTCCATCTGGGAAACATTAAGCAGATGCCTGTTTGCAGATATGCTAACCCCATTCTAATTATGCCACAGGCCTCAACTGCTGAATGGGGTTTCTTGCGAATCTGTCACTAAAATATGCCTGCTATTAACCGAATGGGGCTTGTAAGTAAATAGGGGCTGTGACTGCAGAATTCCTTTTCCTCTTTGCCTCAGACTCATGCCTGGGCTCACAGCAGACCAAAAACTACAAAACAAAATTATCTCAGAGAAAAGATTCATTTGTCCCATTACAAATTTTTACCTAATGTTACTTTTTTTTTTTTTTTTGCGGTATGCGGGCCTCTCACTGTTGTGGCCTCTCCCGTTGCGGAGCACAGGCTCCGGACGCGCAGGCTCAGCGGCCATGGCTCACGGGCCCAGCCGCTCCGCGGCATGTGGGATCTTCCCAGACCGGGGCACGAACCCGTGTCCCCTGCATCGGCAGGCGGACTCTCAACCACTGCGCCACCAGGGAAGCCCAAATGTTACAACTTTTATGTATGGTTCTATTGGATTTGCTGTTTGGTTGAGAATTCTTATATTCATGTTCATGAATGAGATTGACCTAGAATAATTCTTTCTGTTAATATCCTTGTCTACTTTTGTTACAAAATTCATACTGGCCTTTTCATAAAATGAGTTATTTTCATAAAAAAAAAACTGTCATCAGGAACTTGGAATTTTGAGAGTAAAGGTTAGTGCATTTGCAAAGTGTTGATTCTGGAGTTCTGATGTCAGGCCCTCCCTCTGTTTAGAGACCAGAAGCGTGTGGGTCACGGTGGTCCATTTCTTCTGTGGTCCCCACCCTTATCTCCACCACACTTTGCCTCCAGTTCCCCCAACTCTGGCCTCAGGGACACCCTGAAAGTCTTTCTGCATGGAGGGGCTGGAGGGGAACCTCCCCCAGACAGATGCGACTCTGGGAAACGTGTGAAGGAAGAGTAATCAGGGATGTGGCTCTGAGGGGTGAAGGACCACAGGCCTGTGTGTAGCAGGGGACACCAGGTCAGTCGGCCCAAGAGCCTTTGAGCCAGCGGCCTGGGAGAGTAGAGGCCCAGGCGATGAGGTTTGGGGCTGTGAGAACATTCCTGGATTGTTACTTCATTTTTCACATCTGTGTACCTTGACTATCTAGGGGGTGTACATGCCTTAAAGATAGGGGAGCAGTTATACTTTTTGGGGCCCCGATCCCTCCAGGCTGCATAAGAGGAATTTGTGTATTTAAATGAACAGATAAAGAAATGCTCTCCTTCAGAACATCTCGGGCAGCTTGCAGGTTTGAAATAAACAGATGCTTTGTTGAGCTGGGTCCGGAAAGCAGTTCCCAGAGTGTGATCTAGGGACCCGGGGGGGTCCTTGAGGTCAAAACAGTTTTCCTAATGTTAACATATCATTCGCCTGTTTACTCTTTTGAGTATACAGTGGTCTTTTCCAGAAGCTCTTGGAGTTCTGTTGATGACATCTCTCTGATGCTTAATGGAATATTGTACATTTAAGCTTTTCTTTTCACCCACATACACGAGGTCTTCAGAGTCCTCGGTCATTTTTGAGAGGGTGCAAAGAGTTGCTGGAACCAGAAAGTTTGAGAACCTGTGGATTAAGGCATGTGATTTAGATCAGACCAAAATGATGGCAACCAGAAAGACCTGTGAGAAAGGTCGAGAATCAGAGAGTCATCATCTGTTCTTTTTTTTTTTTTTTTTTTGCAGGAAAAACTGCCGAGACAATCTAATGGATGAAGATGAGAAAGACAGGGCAAAGAGGTAAGAGGGGCGACTTCCCCGCCGCGGCTGTGTCGTGTGTCCGCCGTCCGAACCCCGCTTGTGCTCACTCTACAGCGGACAGCACGGCCAGGCAGGGGGCTGGGGCACATGTGCTCCTTGAAATACTGCGTCGCTCCGCTGAAAAAATTCAAGCCAGTTCCCTTAGTTTTGTTCCTTATCCAGAAATTACTGATCGTTTGGGACTTGCCAAGTGGTTTATAGCTTTCACATGTCCATGTGGTGACCCTGTTGACGGGGGCCTGCTTTCAGAAGCCTCCAGTTACTGCATTTCCAGGATGGACACTGCGTGGCAAGGCAGCCTGATTAGAGCCAGGCCAGGCTGGGTTTAAATCTTGGATGTGCTGTCAGGGAGCTGTTGGCCCTGGACAGTAATTGGAATAATCATCAGCACGCAGTGAACATGGAATAACCATCCTCGCTGGGCTAAGCTCTTCCATATATGGTATCTCAGCTTCCTCATCGGAAAATGGAGCTATGACAGCTGCTTGGCACTGTTGTCGGGTTGACCAGAAAGCCTAGCTTGGTCGCTGGCATGTCAGCGCTGTTAGAACCACGTCCATGCTTATTCCTTCACTGGACATTTATTGAACACCTACTGTATATGAGGTGGAATCATAAAGTAGATATTTTGTTTTATTTTATTTTATTTTTATTTTTTGGCCTCACCGCGGGGCATGCGGGATCTTAGTTCCCTGACCAGGGATTGATCCCGTGCCCCCTGCATTGGAAGTGTGGCGTCTTAACTACTGGACCCCCAGGGAAGTCCCCCATAAAGTGGATATTTTGAAGGTAGAGGCCAGTCGGATGTTACCTATCTCGTACGATCAGACCGAGTTGGCAGTGACCACACCAGGCTCTGGGGTAATAAAGATGAATGAGAGGCGTGCCCATGGGAGGGCCCAGGTGAATGGTGGTGATGGGTAGGTGACCACGGATCATTAGGTTGCACGGGGACGGGCCCAGCAGTGGTGTCCTATGGCGACACGGGATGTCCTGTCTCAGGAAGGCCTTTACTCAGGCCCGGGGGACTAGCCTCCTTCCTCCAAGCTCTTTGCTCTCTCCTCCTGCCACTGCCTGTGGCTGGCAGGTCCCTCCGCCCTCTGGCAGCCTCTTAAACACCTACAGGGCTGAAGGGTTTGCCCACCTCCCTTCACAGAGCCCACTACCTGATTGGCACCTACAGAATCCTCCACTTTCGAATGACGGAGCCCTCAGAAGTCGCCCCGTTCAGCAGCCCCGGGGGTGTCTGTCCGTCCGCGTCACCTGGTGTGGGGGCAGCCATGAGAACAATAAGTCCCCAGCCACTCAGACCTCTGAGACCTGAATCTTCCCCTGTGGGGCGCAGGGGAAGTGTGCCTTGGTTGCTAATTTCCCAAACATTTCCTTAAGAACATCAGGGAGCAGGGCAATGCCGGAGGGGTAGGCAAGCTCAGGTTGGGGTGGAGTGAGGATTGCTGGAGCTGGAGGACCCAGGTAAACCAACAGTAATATGAGGAACTCCCCGGATTATTCTGAACTAACAGGCACATCACTTGGCACTGGGGACCATGGCTCCCTTAGGCCACCACCTACAAGGGCTGTAAAATCCACGTGGGTCCCAGGCAACATGCAAATGAATAGATCAGATGAGACCAGACTGGAACGGAGTCCTCATGCCGCCTCTCCCTGGCAGGCTTCCAGCTCTCTGCGCTGGGGCACCTCACCTCTTGGTTGCACGCCAGGTCGCTGTGGAGACAGGGCAGGAGGCAGAGGCCTGAGCTGCATTCCTGGCTGGCGCGGTCCTACCTGATGGATTCCAATAAGCCCCTTCACCTCGCTAAGCTTCCACCTTCTCAGCTGCAACACGAGGGTCATCATTTCTGCCCTGCCCTCCTCGCGGGCTATTTTGGGAACAGCCACAAAATACACCAAGAAGCTTTTTATTTTTTAAGTATTCATCGCTGCCTGTGTGTGAAGATGCAGGACATTTTTCATGAACACATTTATAAGCTACTCCCATTAGCAATAATGAAAAGGTCAGTGGTGCTGGCCAGTGGTCACTGGGCGTGTCCTGTGTGCCCTGATAACTTTCGGGTGCACGGTACCAGGCTAAGTACTTTTCTATGCATTATCTCATATCAACTCCTCCACATTCCTTTGAGGTGTGTATCATCCTTATTCCCATTTTACAGCTAAGGAAACTAAGGCCTAATAAGGTTAAGTAACTTGTCACACCACCCTAAAGCTCTAACAAGTAGCAGAAGTGGAAGATAAATACAGGCTTCCTAAACCTTGGACTCTGTTCTTATTCTCCGGACCACACACATATCTCTTCACATGAGAGCTAATTTGGTCCGTCTGGCAGGCCCAGACCGTGTGCTGATGTGACTTTGAGTCCATAGCAGTTTGGCTTTTGCCATCATCATCTTTAATGTCACCCCCAGGCCCGCAGTCTTAGTCCTGTCTTTTTACTGCACGGCTTACCTCAAAATCAGGAAGAGGTCAAATGCATGTTTAGGCTCTACCATGCTCAGAGATCATCCAATATAGGTATTCCAATAAAATCTTGGCTAAAAATTCTTAGAAATCCATGTATGCAGTTCCTTTCCATTTATTCCCACCCCCATTTGCTTTGAGCCGTGGGCACCCATGCCACCAAATCGCCTATCTGGAAACCTCCCAGCATAGACACTGGGCAGTGAGGCTGCTGGTCCTTACTCCCCTCTTGTCCTCAGGTGGGGAAACGGGTTTTAGAATGTTTAGGAATACCCAGATCTCTTCGCCAGAATAGCAGCAATAATGCAGTATTCTTCGTAACACGTGGGGGAAAAAAAACAAGGACAAAACAAAGACAATACTAAGATTGTATCACTTCCAAAGCCTCTAGCTATGTGGGTTTTATAGCAGCAACGTGGGAGGCCCTTCCCCTAATCCCACCTGGAGGTCTGATATGAATTGTTTTCTCTCCCGGTATTTTTGATGAGATTTAGCTTCAGATCAGATCTCTCGTTGTCTCCAGAACACAGGAGCTATATTAGGCAAGGTTTTCAAAGCTTTGGGGAATTCATGGGTTATTTGGATTGTTTGATCAAGTATTCTAAACCAGGACACGGATCCACTTTCTGCTGTGAATTTCCATGTAAAGCCAGTGAGCATTGAGCGCCCTATTGTGTGTACAGAACTATGTGCTTTTTCTTTAGGGAAGATGTAAAAACATGGTCCTTGTACTCAGAAAAGAAACAGTTTGATTGAGAGACATTTGGATCCCTAGATAATGAGGCACAGTTTACCAGTCATAAGCACATTTTTCTAATTCTGATGTGACACTGTTTGGCTGTGTGTGTGTGTGTGTGTGTGTGTGTGTGTCATCCAGGAAGTAGTGTGGTGTGGCAGGAAGTGCATGGGCTTAGAATCAGACAGTCCCAGCTTTGATTCTTGCCACTTTTACTTTCCGTCCTTAGACGAGCTTAAAAAAAATCCTCTCCTAGCCTCAGTTTCCTGCTCTGTAAAATGGGGGTGTTAATAGGAGCACGCTCTTCCTAGGGTTATTGCAGGAACTAAATGGAGCTCAGTATAAGACCCTAGCACAGTGCAGGGTACACAGTGCTAATAAGAAAAGCTAACACTTCCGGGGCACACACTGTGTGTCTGCAGCATTTTACATGCATTAACTCTAAACCTCGACATAGGTTATTTTTAGTCCCATTTTACAGTGGAGAAGCCGGAGGCTGAGGGGTCACACAGGCAGGCAGGGATTCACATTCAGGCATCAGTTCCTAAAGTCTGGGCTCCTGACAACTTCTCATAACATGATTCACCCACATGCCCAAGGGGTAGGGACAGAAAGCATTGGAAGAATCATCACTTTCCAAAGAAAGCAAGCTTCTATAACTGGGCAGTATTGTAAAATACAGCTCATTCCATTTCTTGATAGAACTGAATGCTAAGAAGAAAGTCTTTCATGAGAGCCTCCTTTAATCCAATATTAAATGGTCAGTTCATTGGCATTAACTAAAATTACATCATCTCTTATCAGTGAAGGTCTATTTCCATAACCTCGTGCATTTTCACTGAGGGAGGGAGGATGGGTGGTGAGTTTAGAATTGTGCTGCCCCTTGCAGGACATTTGGTCCTGTCCAGAATGTCCATGAGACACTTGGTCCATAAGATATTTGGTCCATGCCAAAAGGCCCTTGAAATTTGGTCCTATCCCTAACATCCATGAACATATTTGGTCCATGCCAAATGGTTTTGGACAGGACCAAAATATCAAGGACCTTTTGGCATGGACCAGATGTCTCCCTGGAAGTTTTGGATAGGACCAAATTTCAAGGACATTTTGGTGTGGACCAAGCATCTTATGGACCAGGTGACTTATGGATGTTTTGGACAGGACCAAATGTTTGCTAACCATGTCACCTTTTCTTAAAATCAATGTATAGTTGATTTCCAATGTTGTGTTAGTTTCAGGTGTACAGCAAAGTGATTCAGTTATACATACATATATATCCATAATACATACATATTTTTTCAGATTTGTTTCCCATTTTCAGATTCTTTTCCATTTTAGGTATTACAAGATATTGAGTATAATTCCCTGTGCTATACAGTAGATCCAGTTGTTTATCTTTTTTTTTTTTTTTTTTTTTTTTTGCGTTATGTGGGCCTCTCACTGCTGTGGCCTCTCCCATTGCGGTGCACAGGCTCCGGACGCGCAGGCTCAGCGGCCACGGCTCACGGGCCCAGCCGCTCTGCGGCATGTGGGATCCTCCCGGACTGGGGCATGAACGCGTGTCCCCTGCATCGGCAGGCGGACTCCCAACCACTGCGCCACCAGGGAAGCCCCTGTTTATCTATCTTATATATAGCAGTTTGTATATGTTAATTCCAAATTCCTAGGTTATCACTCCCCCCACTTCCCCTTTGGTAACCATAAGTTTGTTTTCTGTGTGTGAGTCTGTTTCTGTTTTGTAAATAAGTTCATTTATATCATTTTTGAGATGCCACAGGTAAGTGATATCATATGGTGTTTGTCTTTGTTGTATGGCAGACTTCACTTAGTGTGATAACCTCTGACCTTCATCCATGTTGCTGCAAATGGCAAAATATCATTCTTTTTTGTGGCCTTTTGTCGATAAGGATCAAGAGTGTCAGGCAAGAGTAGCTGCTGCTTGGAGTTCTCTGCAGGGCGAGAGCTGGTTCTGAAACACAAGCTAGACCATTATATTATTCTTTGACCCTAGTCCTTAGTCTCAACACCAGTGAAATGGTTCAGACAAGAGGGAGGAGTTAAAACAGAACAAATAAGAAGCTTATACATTCAGTTTTTTAAAAATATTTATTTTTGGGGGGGGCCGCGCTGGGTCTCCGTTGCTGTGCACGGATTTTCTCTAGTTGTGGCGAGCGGGGTCTCTTCTTCAGTGTAGTGCGCAGGTTTCTCATTGCGGTGGCTTCTCTTGTTGGGGAGCACGGGCTTCAGTAGTTGTGGCATGCAGCCTCAGTAGCTGTGGCTCGTGGGCTCTAGAGCGCAGGCTCAGTAGTTGTGGCACACAAGCTTAGCTGCCCCACAGCATGTGGGATCTTCCTGGACCAGGGCTCAAACCCGTGTCCCCTGGATTGGCAGGCGGATTCTTAACCCCTGCGCCACCAGGGAAGAGTCTCTACATGCAGTTTTGCAGAAGCAGGCATTGCAGAAGGAAAAGCTTCAGCATTGGGAGGCTTGTTGTTACTTCCGGTCCCTCCTGGGGGTGTTGGTTGATGTGGACCAATGACAGCTGCCATTCCATCACCCTCGCATCAGGATTGGTTAAGTAAGCATGTGAGCAAGTGGAAGATACAGAAGGGGATACGGAGCATTACCCTGCCCTCCAAGAGCTTTGAGGCAGGTTGGGGGCATCCTCCAAGCATAAAGGGGAAAGAACGTACCCGAGCGGTGTGTTGGGCAGAGCCGGGAGAATGAACAGAATTTGTGGGCCCTGCTTTCTCAGCTGGGTGTCCTTTCGTGGAGAGTAACTTGGTTAAGAGGGGAGACTGACCTCGTTGTTTTATTTCTCTGTTGTAAATTATGTAGGTGTAACAGGAAAGGCCGGCCTGCACCATGAAGGTTGTAGCCCACTTGGAGGACTTCTGCCCTGTGCACACTTGCCGATGCCCCTGTGGCAGGCTCAGTGCGGAGTGAAAAAGCCTTGCCCTGGGCATTGCATGTAGCTGTTCCCAGCTGGAGCCCATCTATCATGCTAATTTTGCTGTGTTTTTCTTCCTTAGGCTCCTGACTGGGTGTTCTGTACATCGTCATAAGCCCACACACAGGGAAAAAACGGCAGTAAAAAATTCGAGGCTCCTTTCTGTCTCTTTTATTTGGTGATTAAGGCAGCAGCAGGCATTGCGAGAACATAGTGGTATCAGGACACACGAGTCATTCCTCTTACCCTGTAGTTTCCAGATGAGTGACTCTGCATTCAAAGCAAAGGGGAGGGTAGCAGTGTACTTGCAGGCAGAATGCTAATTCTTCCTGTGGCCCAGTAAACAGAGACGGGAACGGTGCCTCCTTCTGTTTGGGGCTCTTGGCTTTCACCCTAGTGGGGTCCCTTGGTTGACAAGAAGACTTGTCAGAAGGAGAAATGTTTTCCTGGTTGGCCTAGAAACTTGGGACTGTCCCAGCTCAGAGAGACCTGGCACCTTCCTGGGGGCATCTAAGGCAAAGGGTAATTTCCTTAACTCCCTTTCAATCATTTCAATACATTTTACTTTTCTAATTTTTATTTTATGTTGGAGTAGATTAGCAATGTTCTGTTAGTTTCAGGTGTACAGCAGAGTGATTCAATTACACATACACATGTATCTACTCTTTTTTTTTTTTTGGGGGGGGGCTGCATTGGGTCTTGGTCGCTGCGCGTGGGCTTTCTCTAGTTGCAGTGAGTGGGGATTATTCTTCGTTGTGGTGCGTGGACTTCTTATTTCGGTGGCTTCTCTTGTTGCAGAGCACAGGCTCTAGGCGCTCGGGCATCGGTAGTTGGGGCATGCAGGCTCAAGAGTTGTGGCTCACGGGCCCTAGAGCACAGGCTCAGTAGTTGTGGCGCACGGGCTTAGTTGCTTCATGGCATATGGGATCTTCCCGGACCAGGGATCGAACCCGTGTCCCCTGCACTGGCAGGCAGATTCTTAACCACTGTGCCACCAGGGAAGTCCCGTATCTACTCTTTTTCAAGTTCTTTTCCCATTTAGGTTATTACAGAATATTGAGCAGAGTTCCCTGTGGTATACAATAGGTCCTTATTAGTATCTATTTCATATATAGTAGTGTGTATGTATCAGTCCCAGTCTTCCAATTTATCCATCCCCCCTTCCCTGCTTACCCCCCAGTAACCATAAGTTGGTTTTCTACATCTGTAACTCTGTTTTGGTTTTGTAGATAAGTTCATTTGTAGCCCTTTCTTAGACTCCACATATAAGCAGTATCATATAATATTTGTCTTTCTCTGCCTGACTTACTTCACTCACTAGGATAATCTCTAGGTCCATCCATGTTGCAGCAAATGGCATTATTTCGTTCTTTTTTATGGCTGTGTAATATTCCACTGTATATACGTACCACATCTTCTTTATCCATTCCTCTGTTGATGGGCATTTAGGTTGCTTCCATGTCCTGGCGATTGTGAATAGTGCTGCAATGAGCATTGGGGTACATGTATCTTTTCGAATTATGGTTTTCTCCTGATATGTGCCCAGGAGTGGAATTGCTGGATCGTATGGTAGCTCTATTTTCAGTCTTTTAAGGAACCTCCATACTGTTCTCCATAGTGGCTGCACCAGTTTACATTCCCACCAACCGTGTAGGAGGGTTCCCTTTTCTCCACACCCTCTCCAGCATTTATCGTTTGTAGAATTTTTGTTGATGGCCATTCTGACTGGTGTGAGGTGATACCTCATTATACTTTTGATTTGCATTTCTCTAATAATTAGTGATGTTGAGCATCTTTTCATGTGCTTTTTAACCATTGTCTTTGGAGAAATGTCTATTTAGATCTTCTGCCCATTTTTTGATTGGGTTGTTTGTTTTCTTTGATATTGAGCTGCATGAGCTGTTCGTATATTTTGGAGATTAATCCCTTGTCGGTTGCTTCGTTTGCAAATATTTTCTCCCATTCTGAGGGTTTTCTTTTCATTTTGTTTATGGTTTCCTTCACTGTGCAAAAGCTTTTAAGTTTAATTGGGTCCCATTTGTTTATTTTTGTTTTCATTTCATTATTCTAGGAGGTGGATTGAAAAAGATCTTGCTGTGATGTATGTCAGAGAGTATTCTCCCTATGTTTTCCTCTAAAAGTTTTATAGTACCGGCCTTACATTTAGGTCTTTAATCCATGTTGTTTATTTTTGTGTATGGTGTTAAGGTGTGTTCTAATTTCATTCTTCTCCATGTAGCTGTCCAGTTTTCCCAGCACCACTTATTGAAGAGACTGTCTTTTCTCCATTGTATATTCTGGCCTCCTTTGTCATAGATTAGGTGACCATAAGTGTGTGGGTTTCTCCCAACCTATTTGAAATTGAAAAAGGACGCTCGGAAGTCCACCATCTTGAAAATGCAGCCTTCCTTCAGAAAAGTCTAAACATTTCTCTTAGAATTTCGGTAACAAGTTCCTAAGGATTGTGTTCCCATGAAATCCTCCCCCCAGGTAAACATTAAGTAAGAATCACTAGGAAATGAGGCCAGCTTCCCATTTAAGCCTCAACATTTTCTGATAACTCTGGTTAAGAGTCAAGATGTCCCTGTTACATCTCACGAGAGAACAGGCTCAGTGCAGCTCATTCATGCCCCAAATGCTTAGTCGGGGCTGTGCAGTAGAAAACAGACTGACTTGCTGGATTTTTCTGAGATGGGAGTGGCACCAGCCTGACCCATCTTGATCCCTGTGGGGTGACTTCCCCTCCCCACCTCCCATACAGATGACGTTCTCTCTCTCTCTCTCTCTCTTTTTTTTTTTCTTCTGATGTTCTCTTCTTTTTCTGTTTTTGCGGTACGCAGGCCTCTCACCGCTGTGGCCCCTCCCGCCGCGGAGCAAAGGCTCCGGATGTGCAGGCCCGGCGGCCATGGCCCACGGGCCCAGCCGCTCTGCGGCACGTGGGATCCTCCCGGACCGGGGCACGAACCCTCGTCCCCTGCATCAGCAGGCGGACCCCCAACCACTGCGCCACCCGGGAAGCCCCGATGTTCTCTTCTTGAACCAAGTTGCTGAAGGTTCCTGGGCTCCGCGGTGCCCGCAAACCCCGCTGCCTTGGTGTGCAGGGATGCTGCGTGGTTATGGAAATGAGGAGGGGTGAGCCGGAGCTTAAATGGACCTTGCTTTATGCGAGAGTTTCCCAAAATGTATTCTAGGAAACTCTAATCCCAGGAAATGCCCTCAAAAACACGTTTGAGCCATGCTGTTTACTGTTTCACCCTTTTGGAAAGTTTCAGGGCTTCTTAGCACGTGATAGGTACTCCGGCTGCGATTAGCACATAAGCATACCAAACTTCGTTCCATTTTATGTCACGCTGCATTGAAAAGAAAATTATCTGGAAAAAATGTTAAAAAATAGTAACAACAAAACAAACTTCTCTGTCTACAGTTCTTCCCCTTTCTCCAAATAATTCTTCATGATTTTCCATGGAAGACCCTTAGCCCAATACAGTCTTATGCAGTAGGCATGTCAACTTTATTCCCATCATTTTGGGTATGTTTTCTTATACATAAACAATACCAAAACAACACTTGAAAAATACTGAAATGTTGGGGTGGTGGCACAGTGGCTGAGAATCCACCTACCAATGCAGGGGACGCGGGTTCAAGCCCTGGTCCGGGAAGATCCCACATGCCGCGAAGCAACTAAGCCCGTGTGCCCCAACTACTGAGCCTGCTCTCTAGAGCCCACGAGCCGCAACTACTGAGCCCGCGTGCCACAGCTACTGAAGCACACGCGCCTAGAGCCCGTGCTCTGCAACAAGAGAAGCCACCACAACGAGAAGCCCACGCACCGCAATGAAGAGTAGCCCCCACTCGACACAACTAGAGAAAGCCCGCACACAGCAACAAAGACCCAACACAGCCCAAAATAAATAAATAAATTTATAAAAAAAAAAGAAAAATACTGAAATGTTTGAAGAAGTAAACAAAGTTGATTTATAATCATACCACCTAGAGATACAGACACTGTTAATGTTTTGACATATTTCCCATCATGTTTTTCTACATTTCCATCAAATTCTAACAGGAACACTCTTTTTAAAATTTATTGAAGCCTAGTTGATTTACAGTGTTGTGTTAATTTCTGCTGTGTAGTAAAGTGACTCACTTATATGTGTATATACATTCTTTTTCATATTCTTTTCCATTACGGTTTATCACCAGATATTGAACATAGTTCCCTGTGTAGGACCTTGTTGTTCATCCATTCTATATATAATAATAGTTGGCATTTGCTAACCCCAAACTCCCACTCCATCCCTCCCCCAACCCCCATCCTCCTTGGCAACCAGCAGTCTGTTCTCTGTCTCTGAGTCTCTTTCTGTTTCACAGATAAGTTCATTTGTGTCATATTTTAGATTCCACATCTAAGTGATATCATATGGTATTTGTCTTTCTCTTTCTGATTTACTTCACTTAGTATGATAATCTCTAGGTCCATCTGTGTTGCTGCAAATGGCATTATTTCATTCTTTTTATAGCTGAGTAATATTCCATTGTATAGGTACCACATCTTCTTTATCCTTTCATCTGTTGATGGACACTTAGGTTGTTTCCATTTCTTGGCTACTGTGAATACTGCTGCTGTGAACATAGGGGTGCATGTATCATTTAGAATTATAGTTTTGTCTGGATATATGCCCAGGAGTGGGATTGGTGGATCATATGGTAACTCTATTTTCAGCTTTCTGAGTAACTTCCATACTGTTTTCCGTAGTGGCTGCACCAATTTACATAACAGGAATATTCATTTTTTTAATTTTTTTTAAATTTTATTTATTTTTTTTATACAGCAGGTTCTTATTAGTCATCAGTTTTATACACATCAGTGTATACATGTCAATTCCAATCACCCAGTTCAGCACACCACCATCCCCACTCCCTGACGGCTTTCCCCCCTTGGTGTCCATACGTTTGTTCTCTACATCTGTGTCTCAACTTCTGCCCTGCAAACCGGTTCATCTGTACCATCTTTCTAGGTTCCACATACATGCGTTAATATACGATATTTGTTTTTCTCTTTCTGACTTACTTTACTCTGTATGACAGTCTCTAGATCCATCCATGTCTCAACAAATGACTCAATTTCGTTCCTTTGTGTGTGTGTGTGTGTGTGTGTGTGTGTGTGTGTGTGTGTGTTTCTGCGGTACGCGGGCCTCTCACTGTTGTGGCCTCTCCCGTTGTGGAGCACAGGCTCCAGACGCACAGGCTCAGCGGCGTTGGCTTACGGGCCCAGCCGCTCCGCAGCATGTGGGATCTTCCTGGACTGGGGCACGAACCCGTGCCCCCTGCATGGGCAGGTGGACTCTCAACCACTGCGCCACCAGGGAAGCCCAGTTTCATTCCTTTTTATGGCTGAGTAATATTCCATTGTATATATGTACCACAACTTCTTTATCCATTCGTCTGTCAGTGGGCATTTAGGTTGCTTCCATGACCTGGCTATTGTAAATAGTGCTGCCATGAACATTAGGGTGCGTGTGTCTTTTTGAATTATGGTTTTCTCTGGATATATGCCCAGTAGTGGGATTGCTGGATCATATGGTAATTCTATTTTTAGTTTTTTAAGGAACCTCCATACTGTAATCCATAGTGGCTGTATCAATTTACATTCCCACCAACAGTGCAAGTGGGTTCCCTTTTCTCCACAGCCTCTCCAGCATTTGTTGTTTGTAGATTTTCTTATGATGCCCATTCTAGCTGGTGTGAGGTAATACTTCACTGTAGTTTTGATTTTCATTTCTCTAATATTAGTGATGTTGAGCAGCTTTTCATATGCTTCTTGGCCATCTGTATGTCTTCTTTAGAAAAATGTCTATTTAAGTCTTCTGCCCATTTTTGGATTGGGTTGTTTCTTTAATATTGAGCTGTTTATATATTTTGGAGATTAATCCTTTGTTAATTCATTTGCAAATATTTTCTCCCATTCTGAGGGTTGTCTTTTCGTCTTGTTTACGGTTTCCTTTGCTGTGCAAAAGCTTTGAAGTTTCATTAGGTCCCATTTGTTTATTTTGTTTTTATTTCCATTACTCTAGGAGGTGGACCAAACAAGATCTTGCTATGATTTACGTCACAGAGTGTTCTTCCTATGTTTTCCTCTAAGAGTTTTATAGTGTCCGGTCTTACATTTAGGTCTCGAATCCATTTTGAGTTTATTTTTGTGTATGGTGTTAGGGAGTGTTCTAATTTCATTCTTCTACATGTAGCTGTCCAGTTTTCCCAGCACCACTTATTGAAGAGACTGTCTTTTCTCCATTGTGTATGCTTGCCTCCTTTGTCATAGATTAGTTGACCATAGGTGCGTGGGTTTGTCTCTGGGCTTTCTATCTTGTTCCATTGATCTGTGTTTCTGTCTTTATGCCAGTACTGTATTGTCTTGATTACTGTAGCTTTGTAGTATAGTCTGAAGTCAGGGAGTCTGATTCCTCCAGCTCCATTTTTTTCCCTCAAGACTGCTTTGGCTATTCGGGGTCTTTTGTGTTTCCATACAAATTGTGAAATGTTTTGTTCTAGTTCTGTGAAAAATGCCATTGGTAGTTTGATAGGGATTGCATTGAATCTGTAGATTTCTTTGGGTAGTATAGTCATTTTCACAATATTGATTCTTCCAACCCAAGAACATGGTATATCTCTCCATCTGTTGGTACCATCTTTAATTTCTTTCATCAGTGTCTTACAGTTTTCTGCATACAGTTCTTTTGTCTCCCTAGGTAGGTTTATTCCTAGGTATTTTATTCTTTTTGTTGCAATGGTAAATGGGAGCGTTTCCTTAATTTCTCTTTCAGAGTTTTCATCATTAGTGTATAGGAATGCAAGAGATTTCTGTGCATTAATTTTGTATCCTGCTACTTTACCAAATTCATTGTTTAGCTCTAGTAGTTTTCTGGTAGCATGTTTAGGATTCTCTATGTAGAGTATCATGTCATCTGCAAACAGTGACAGCTTTACTTCTTTTTTTCCAGTTTGGATTCCTTTTATTTCTTTTTCTTCTCTGATTGCTGTGGCTAAAACTTCCAAAACTATGTTGAATAAGAGTGGTGAGAGTGGGCAACCTTATCTTGTTCCTGATGTTAGTGGAAATGGTTTCAGTTTTTCACCATTGAGGACAATGTTGGCTGTGGGTTTGTCATATATGGCCTTTATTATGTTGAGGAAAGTTCCCTCTATGCCTACTTTCTGGAGGGTTTTTATCATAAATGGGTGTTGAATTTTGTCGAAAGCTTTCTCTGCATTTATTGAGAGGATCATATGGTTTTTATCCTTCAGTTTGATAATATAGTGTGTCACGTTGATTGATTTGCATATATTGAAGAATCCTTGCATCCCTGGGATAAACCCCACTTGATCATGGTGTATGATCCTTTTAATGTGCTGTTGGATTCTGTTTGCTAGTATTTTGTTGAGGATTTTTAAATTTATGTTCATCAGTGATATTAGCCTGTAGTTTTTTTTGTGACATCTTTGCCTGATTTTGGTATCAGGGTGATGGTGGCCTCGTAGAATGAGTTTGGGAGTGTTCCTCCCTCTGCTATATTTTGGAAGAGTTTGAGAAGGATAGGTGTTAGCTCTTCTCTAAATGTTTGATAGAATTCACCTGTGAAGCCATCTGGTCCTGGGCTTTTGTTAGTTGGAAGATTTTTTTTTCGCGGTACGCGGGCCTCTCACTGTTGTGGCCTCTCCGTTGCCGAGCACAGGCTCCGGACGCACAGGCTCAGCGACCATGGCTCACGGGCCCAGCCGCGCCGCGGCATGTGGGATCTTCCAGGACCAGGGCATGAACCCATGTCCCCTGCATCAGCAGGCGGACTCTCAACCACTGCGCCACCAGGGAAGCCCTGTTGGAAGATTTTTAATCACAGTTTCAATTTCAGTGCTTGTGATTGGTCTGTTCATATTTTCTGTTTCTTCCTGGTTCAGTCTCGGAAGGTTGTGCATTTCTAAGAATTTGTCCATTTCTTCCAGATTGTCCATTTTAGTGGCATATAGTTGCTTGTAGTAATCTCTCATGATCCTTTGTATTTCTGCAGTGTCAGTTGTTACTTCTCCTTTTTCATTTCTAATTCTATTGAGTCTTCTCCCTTTTTTCTTGATTAGTCTGGCTAATGGTTTATCAATTTTGTTTATCTTCTGAAAGAACCAGCTTTTAGTTTTATTGATCTTGGCTATCGTTTCTTTCATTTCTTTTTCATTTATTACTGATCTGATTTTTATGATTTCTTTCCTTCTGCTAACTTTGGGGTTTTTTTGTTCTTCTTTCTCTAATTGCTTCAGGTGCAAGTTCAGGTTGTTTATTCGAGATTTTTCCTGTTTCTTAAGTTAGGATTGTATTGCTATAAACTTCCCTCTTAGAACTGCTTTTGCTGCATCCCATAGGTTTTTGGGTCATCGTGTTTTCATTGTCATTTGTTTCTAGGTATTCTTTTATTTCCTCTTTGATGTGTTCAGTGATCTCTTGGTTATTAAGTAGTGTATTGTTTAGCCTCCATGTGTTTGTATTTCTTACAGATTTTTTCCTGTAATTGATATCTAGTCTCACAGTGTTATGGTTGGAAAAGATACTTGATACGTTTTCAATTTTCTTAAATTTACCAAGGCTTGATTTGTGACCCAAGATATGATCTATCCTGGAGAATGTTCCATGAGCACTTGAGAAGAACGTGTACTCTGTTGTTTTTGGATGGAATGTCCTATAAATATCAGTTAAGTCCATCTTGTTTAATGTAACCTTTAAAGCTTGTGTTTTCTTATTTATTTTCATTTTGGATGATCTGTCCATTGGTGAAAGTGGGGTGTTAAAGTCCCCTACTATGATTGTGTTACTGTCAATTTCCCCTTTTATGGCTGTTAGTATTTGCCTTATGTATTGAGGTGCTTCTATGTTGGGTGCATAAATATTTACAATTGTTATGTCTTCTTCTTGTATTGATCCCTTGATCATTAGGTAGTGTCCTCCTTTGTCTCTTGTAATAGTCTTTGTTTTAAAGTCTATTTTGTCTGATACGAGAATTGCTACTCCAGCTCTCTTTAGATTTCCATTTGCATGGAATATCTTTTTCCATCCCCTCACTTTCAGTCTGTATGTGTCCCTAGGTCTGAAGTGGGTCTCTTATAGACAGCATATATGTGGGTCTTGTTTTTCTATCCATTCAGCTAGTCTGTGTCTTTTGGTTGGAGCATTTAATCCATTCACGTTTAAGGTAATTATCGATATGTATGTTCCTATGACCATTTTCTTAATCGTTTTGGGTTTGTTTGTTTGTTTGTTTTTTGCGGTACGCGGGCCTCTCACTGTTGTGGTCTCCCCCGTTGCGGAGCACAGGTTCCAGACGCGCAGGCTCAGTGGCCATGGCTCACGGGCCTAGCCGCTCCGCGGCATGTGGGATCTTCCTGGACCAGGGCACGAACCCGTGTCCCCGTGCATCAGCAGGCGGACTCTCAACCACTGTGCCACCAGGGAAGCCCTTGGGTCTGTTTTTGTAGATCCTTTTCTTCTCTTGTGTTTCCCACTTAGAGAATTCCTTTAGCATGTGTTGTAAAGCTGGTTTGGTGGTGCTGAATTCTCTTAGCTTTTGCTTGTCTGTAAAGCTTTTAATTTCTCTGTCAAATCTGAATGAGATCCTTGCTGGGTAGAGTAATCTTGGTTGTAGGTTTTTCCCCTTCATCACTTTAAATATGTCCTGCCAGTCCCTTCTGGCTTGCAGAGTTTCTGCTGAAAGATCAGCTGTTAACCTTATGAGGATTCCCTTATGTGTTATTTGTTGGTTTTCCCTTGCTGCTTTTAATATTCTTTGTATTTAATTTTTGATAGTTTGATTAATATGTGTGTTGGCATGTTTCTTCTTGGATTTATCCTGTATGGGACTCTCTGTGTTTCCTGGAGTTGATTAACTATTTCCTTTTCCATATTAGGGAAGTTTTCAACTATAATCTCTTCAAATATTTTCTCAGTCCCTTTTTCTCTTCTTCTTCTGGGACCCCTATAATTCGAATGTTGGTGCATTTAATGTTGTCCCAGTGGTCTCTGAGACTGTCCTCAGTTCTTTTCATTCTTTTTTCTTTATTCTGCTCTGCAGTAGTTATTTCTACTATTTTATCTTCCAGGTCACTTATCCGTTCTTCTGCCTCAGTTATTCTGCTATTGATCCCTTTTAGAGGATTTTTAATTTCATTTATTGTGTTGTTCATCACTGTTTGTTTGCTCTTTAGTTCCTGTAGGTCCTTGTTAAATGTTTCTTGTATTTTCTCCATTCTGTTTCCAAGATTTTGGATTATCTTTACTGTCATTACTCTGAATTCTTTTTCAGGCAGACTGCCTATTTCCTCTTCATTTGTTAGGTCTGGTGGGTTTTTACTTTGCTCCTTCATCTGCTGTGTGTTTCTCTGTCTTCTCATTTTGCTTAACTTACTGTGTTTGGGGTCTCCTTTTCGCAGGCTGCAGGTTCGTAGTTTCTGTTGTTTTTGGTGTCTGTCCCCAGTGGCTAAGGTTGGTTCAGTGGGTTGTATAGGCTTCCCGGTGGAGGAGACTGGTGCCTGTATTCTGGTGGATGTGGCTGGATCTTGTCTTTCTGGTGGGCAGGTCCACGTCTGGTGGTCTGTTTTGGGGTGTCTGTGGCCTTATTATGATTTTAGGCAGCCTCTGTGCTAATGGGTGGGGTTGTGTTCCTGTCTTGTTAGTTGTTTGGCATAGGGTGTCCTGCACTGTAGCTTGCTGGTTGGTGAATGGAGCTGGGTTTTGGCGTTGAGATGGAGATCTCTAGGAGATTTTCACCGTTTGATATTATATGGGGCTTGGTGGTCTCTGGTGGACCAGTGCCCTGAACTTGGCTCTCCCACCTCAGTGACAGTCCTGATGCCTGGCTGGAGCAGCAAGAACCTGTCCTCCACACGGCTCATAATAAAAGGGAGGAAAAAAAGAAAGAAAGAAGAAGATAAAGTAAAATAAAATGAAGTTATTAAAATAAAAAATAATTATTAAGAAAAAAATTTTTTTGAGTAAAAGAATAAAAACGGGCACACAGAACCCTAGGACAAATGGTAAAAGCAAAGCTATAGAGACAAAACCTCACACAGAAGCATCACATACACACTCCCAAAAAGAGGAAAAAAAATATATATCGTTGCTCCCAAAGTTCACCTCCTCAATTTGGGATGATTCGTTGTCTATTCCGGTATTCCAGAGATGCAGGGTACATGAAGTTAATTGTGGAGATTTAATCCGCGGCTCCTGAGGCTGCTGGGAGAGATTTCCCTTTCTCTTCTTTGTTCGCACAGCTCCCGGGGCTCAGCTTTGGATTTGGCCCCGCCTCTGCGTGTAGGTCAGCGGAGGGCGTCTGTTCTTTGCTCAGACAGGATGGGCTTAAAGGAGCCGCTGATTCGGGGGCTCTGGCTCACTCAAGCCAGGGGGAGGGAGGGGTACGGAGTGCGGGGTGAGCCTGCGGCGGCAGAGGCCGGCGTGACGTTGCACCAGCCTGAGGCGCGCCGTGCGTTCTCCCGGGGAAGTTGTCCCTGGATCCCGGGACCCTGGCAGTGGCGGGCTGCACAGGCTCCCTGGAAGAGGGGTGTGGATAGTGACCTGTGTTCGCACACAGGCTTCTTGGTGGCGGCAGCAGCAGCCCTAGTGTCTCATGCCCGTCTCTGGGGTCCGCGCTGTTAGCCGTGGCTCGCGCCCGTTTCTGGAGCTCCTTTAAGCAGTGTTCTTAATCCCCTCTCCTCGCGCACCAGGAAACAAAGCGGCAAGAAAAAGCCTCTTGCCTCTTTGGCAGGTCCAGACATTTCCCCGGACTCCCTCCCGTATAGCCATGATGCACTAACCCCCTGCAGGCTGTGTTCACGCCGCCAACCCCAGTCCTCTCCCTGCGCTCCGACCGAAGCCCGAGCCTCAGCTCGCAGCCCCGCCCGCCCCGGCGGGTGAGCAGACAAGCCTCTCGGCCTGGTGAGTGCCGGTCGGCCCCGATCCTCTGTGCGGGAATCTCCCCGCTTTGCCCTCCGCACCCCTGTTGCTGTGCTCTCCTCCGCGGCTCGGAAGCTCCCCCCTCCGCCTCCCGCAGTCTCCGCTCGCGGAGGGGCTTCCTAGTGTGTGGAAACCTTTCCTCCTTCACAGCTCCCTCCCACTGGTGCAGGTCCTGTCTCTATCTGTTGTCTCTGTTTATTCTTTTTTCTTTTGCCCTACCCAGGTATGTGGGGAGTTTCTTGCCTTTTGGGAGTTCTGAGGTCTTCTGCCAGCGTTCAGTAGGTGTTCTGTAGGAGTTGTTCCACGTGTAGATGTATTTCTGGTGTATTTGTGGGGAGGAAGGTGATCTCTGCGTCTTACTCTTCCGCCATCTTGAAGCTCCTCTATCGCACCTTGGATTTCTCATCTAGTAGCGGCAGGATATTTTTTAAATGTCAAAAGAAAAGAACCATTAGCCCAGAATTATATATCCAGTGAAAATATCGTTCAGAAATGAAGGTAAATGAAGATATTCTCAAATGCAGGAAACCTAAAAAAGCTTCTTATCAAGAGACCTGCTCTGAAAGAATTGCTAAAGGATTTCTTTTTTAACAGAAAGGCAATGATACCAGATGGAAACTTGGGATATGAAATAGGAAGAGTAACAGAAATGGTAAATATCTGCCTAAATATAATATTAATAGATAGTCTGACATTTGGGGAAAAAAGTAATCTGATCTGATTCAGCGTATGTAGATCTGATTCATCACCTGTAGATCTGATTCAGCGCGTGTACATCTGATTCAGCACATGTAGATCTGATTCAGCATATGTAGATCTGATTCAGCGTATGTAACATAACTGCAATATAAAGACGGGGAGGGTAAAGGGAATTATTAGGAGTAAAGTTTCCACATTCCACTTGAAATGGCAAAATATTCTAAGTAGGCCCTGAAAAGATGTTTTTCTATTATAATCCTTAATTACTAAAAACTATGCAAAGAAATATAGTAAATAAAAACACAGTAGATATTTATTTTTTTAATTGAGGTATAGTTGATTTACAATGTTGTGTTAATTACTGCTGTACAGCAAAGTGACTCATTTATACATACATATATATATATATATATATATACATTCCTTTTTTTAATATTCTTTTCCATTATGGTGTATCATAGGATATTGTATATAGTTGCCTGTGCTACACAGTAGGACCTTGTTGTTTATCCATCATATATGTAAAAGCTTACATCTGCTCACTCCAACCATCCCTCCCCCAACACCTTCCCCCTTGGCAACCACCACTCTGTTCTCTGTGTCTAGGAGTTTGTTTCTGTTTCATAGATGGGTTCATTTGTGTCATACTTTAGATTTCCCATATAAGTGGTATCATATGGTATTTGTCTTTGTCTGACTTACTTCACTTAATATGATAATCTCTAATTGTATCCGTGTTGCTGCAAATGGCATTATTTCATTCTTTTTTATGCTGAGTAGTATTCCATTGTGTATATGTACCACATCTTCTTTAACCATTCATCTGTCAGTGGACATTTAGGTTGTTTCCATGTCTTGCCTATTGTGAATAGTGCTGCTATGAACATAGGGGTGCATGTATCATTTTGAATTATAGTTTTGTCTGGATATATGCCCACAAGTGGGATTGCTGGATCATATGGTAATTCTATTTTTAGTTTTCTGAGGAACCCCCATATTGTTTTCCACAGTGGCTGCACCAACTTATATTCCCACCAACAGTGTAGGAGGGTTCCCTTTACTCCACACCTTCTCCAGCATTTGTTATTTGTAGACTTTTTGATGATGGCCATTCTGACTGGTATGAGGTGGTCCCTTGTAGCTTTGATTTGCATTTCTCTAATAATTAGTGATGTTGAGCATCTTTTCATGTGCCTATTGGCCACCTGTATTTCTTCTTTGGCGAAATGTCTATTTAGGTCTTCTGCCTATTTTTTGATTGGGTTGTTTGTTTTTTTTGTTGGTGAGTTGTATGAGCTGTTTGTATATTTTGCAAATTAAGCCCTTGTCAGTTGCCTCATTTGCAAATATTTTCTCCCATTCTGTAGGTTGTCTTTGCATCTTCTTTATGGTTTCCTTTGCTGTGCAAAAACTTGTAAGTTTCATTAGGTTCCATTTGTTTTTGTTTTTATTTCTATTGCCTTGGGAGACTGACCTAAGAAATCATTAGCATGATTTATGTCAGAGAATGTTTTGCCTATGATCTCTTCTAGGAGTTTTATGGTGTCATGTTTTATGTTTAAGTCATTAAGCCATTTTGAGTTTATTTTTGTGTATGGTGTGAGGGTTTGTTCTAACTTCATTGATTTACAAGCAGCGGTCCAACTTTCCCAGCACTACTTGCTGAAGAGAATGTTTTTTCCCATTGTATATTCTTGCCTCCTTTGTCAAAGATTAATTGATGTAGCTGCATGGGTTAGATAAATTAAAATGGAATAAACCCAAAAATAAACCCAAAAGAAGGCAGGAAAGGAGAAACAGGAACAACAAAAAAACAAATGAACAAACAAAAAGTGAAAAAACAGGAAACAGATGGTATACCTAAATCCAAACATATAAATAATTACATTAAATGCAATGGCCTAAACATGCCAAGTAAAAGACAGATCTTCAGAATGGATTTTTTAAAATGACATGACATTCACTTTATATATGATGATATAGATAGGTTAAAAGTAAAACTATGGAAAATGATATACCACATAAATTAATTAAAAGAAAGCCAGAGTAGCAATAAAATACTATAAAATAAAGTATACTTCATAGCAAAGAAAATTGCCAGGAATAAAGAGTGATATTACATAATGATAAAGAGTCAGTATACTAAGAACACATAACAATTCTATATGTGTATATACCTAACAACAGGGCTTCGAAATACATAAAGCACAACCTAAAGAACTGTGACAAGAATTTAATATGCCTTTCTCAGTAATAGAGCTAGTATATAGAAATTCAGTAAAGATGTAGAAGAATTAAAAAATACTATCAACCAAAAAGATATGCTTGACAATTGTAGAAAACTCCACCCAACAGTAGCAGAATACACATTATTTTCAAGTACACGTTGAATGTTCAATAAGATAAATCAAATCCTTCTTCACAAAACAAATGTAAAAAAGTCTAATGAACTGAAATTAAATTAGAAACAGAAATATAGTGGGGGGGGAGAAAAAGATAGCACTTTTTTGACAATACATTTCTAAGTAATCTAAGGGTCAAAGAGGAAGTCTCAAGGAATATTAGAAAGTATTTTGAACTGAACAAGAGTAAAATTATAACATAGCAAAATCTGTGGGTTGCTTCTAAAGCAGTGCTTAGAGGGAAAGCTATATCATTAAATGTTCGTAATAGAAAAGAGAAAAGGTCTTAAGTCAAGAACTTAAGCTTCTGCTGTAAGAAACTAGAAATGAAAGAGCAGAGTAAGCTCAAAACAAGAAGAAGAATGGAAATTATAGATATAAGAGCAGAAATCAATAAGAGTGAAAACAAAAATAATAGGGAAAGATCAGTGAAACCAAAAGGTGATTTTTAAAAAATCAGTAAAATTGGTAAGCCTATTGCAAGAATGACAAAAAAAGAAGACATAAATTACCAATAGCAGGAATTTTATAGAGGAGATGTCACTGCACCACCCTTCAGACATTAAAAGGACCATAAGGGAATTCTTTGAGCAACGGAACCTTTATAAGTTCAACAACTTAGATGGGAGGAACCAAGTACTCAAAAACTATAAACTACCAAAACTCATACAAGAAGAAATAGAAAGCCTAGAATCCTGTAACTAATAAGGAAATTGAATTTGTAGCTTAAAATCTTGTGAAAAAGAAATCTCCATACCCACATGGTTCCACTGATGAATTCTGTCAATCATTAAAAGAAGAATTATCACCAATTTTACACAGTCTCCTCCAGGGGAGGAAATACTTCCCAACTTATTTTGTGAGACCAGCGTTACCCAGAAGAAGACAGTACAAGAAAAGAAAACTATGGACCAATATTCTTCACGAACATAGATGCAGAAATCCTCAACCACGCATTAGCAAATCATGTCCATCTGTCTATCTGTATCTATCTATCTGCCTATCAAATACATCATGACCAAGCAGAGTTTTATCCAGGGAAAATAAGGCTATACAATATTTGAAAACCAGTCAGTGTATCAGTGTAACCCACCAAGTTTGAAAGCTATGGAAGAAAAACCAAACCACATGATTATATTAATTGATGCAGAAAAGGAATTTGACAAAATTCAACTTCTATTCATGATACAAACTCTCAGCAAACTAGGAGTAGGAGGGAATTTCCTCCTATTTATGCATTTACATAAAAGGCATAAGGGCATTTACATAAAACCTATGGCTAATATACTTAATGGCAAAAGACTGAATGTTTTCCCCCTAAAATGGTAAACAAGGTAAAGTTATCTGCTCTCATGACTTTTATTCAACGTCATGCCGCTAGTTCTAACCAGAGTAATGAGACAGTAAAAGAAATCAAAGGCATATTGACTGGAAAAAAAAGAAACAACACTTTCCTCATTCACAGATGACATGATTGTGTATATAGAACATCCGGAGAGACCTACCAAAAAAAAAAAAAGCTCCTATAACTAATAAGCGAATTTAGCAAGGTCACAGGATACAAAGTTAAAACACACAAATCAATCATCTTTCTATAGGTTAGCTATGAAAACTATTAGAAACTGATATTAAAAACATAATTTATAATCAATCCCCCAAAATGAAATACTTAGGTATAAATCTAATAAAACGTGTGAAATATGTATGTAAAAACTGCCAAATGCTCCTAACAGAAATCAATGACGACCCCAGTAAATGGAAAGACAACGTATTTATGTATTGGAAGACTCAACAGAGTAAAGATACCAGTTTTCCCCAAATTGGTCCATAGATTTAAAAGAATTCCAATCAAAATCCCAGCAGAACTCTTTGTAGATAAAAACAAGTTCCTTGGGGCTTCCCTGGTGGCGCAGTGGTTGAGAGTCCGCCTGCCGATGCAGGGGACACGGGTTCGTGCCCCGGTCCGGGAAGATCCCACATGCCGCGGAGCGACTGGCCCGTGAGCCATGGCCGCTGAGCCTGTGCGTCCGGAGCCTGTGCTCTGCAACGGGAGAGGCCACAACAGTGAGAGGCCTGCGTACCGCAAAAAAAAAAAAAACCAAATTCCTTGTAAAATGTAATGGAAAGGCATAGGCACCAGAATGATCAAATTAAAAAAGAATGAAATAGTGCCATTTGCAGCGACATGGATGGACCTAGAGATGATCATACTAAGTGAAGTAAGTCAGACAGAGAAAGACAATATAATATCACTTATATGTGGAAACTGGGGGAAAAAAATGATACAAATGAACTTATTTACAAAATAGAAACAGACTCACAGACTTAGAAAACAAATTTATGGTCACCAAAGGGGAAAGGTGGAGGGGAGGGATAAATTAGGAGCTTGGGATTAACATATACACACTCCTATATATACAATAGATAATCAACATGGACCTATTATATAGCATAGGGAACCCTACTCATTACTCTGCAATATCCTATATGGGAAAAGAATCTGAAAGAGAATAGATATATGTATATGTATAACTGAATCACTTTGCTGTACACCTGAAACTAACACAACATTGGAAATCAACCATACTCCAATATAAAATAATTTTTTTTAATTTAATGGAAAGGCATAAGCACTAGAATGGTCAAAATAATTTTGAAAAAGAATAAAGTTGGAGGAATCACATTATTAATTTTAAGACTTACTATAAAACTATAGTAATTGCACAGTATGGTACTGGTGGAGGGAAAGCTCCTCATGTCCCTGGAACAAACAGAGAATAGATAATCCAGAAACTGAATCACATAAAGTTGACCAATCGATTTTTCACAAAGGTGCAAAGGTAATTCAACGTAGAAATGTCATTTCAGAAAAGTGGAGTTGGAACAACTGGACAGCCATATGCAAACACACTTTCACCTAAACCTTACATGTTATAAAAATAACTCAAAATGGATCATAAGTCTAAAGGTAAAATGTGTAAAACTCTTAGAAGAAAACACAGGAGAAAATCTTCGTGGCCTGAGGTTAGGCCAGGAGTTCTTAGATCTGACACCAAAGCACAAGCCATAAAAAGCAAAAAATTAACTTGGGCTTCATCAAAGTTTAAAACTTCTACTCCGTGAAAGACCCCTATTAAGAGAATGAAAAGGCAAGCTGGAAAAATATTGACAAATCACATGTCTGACAAAGGATTGTATCAGAATATATAACGAACTCTCAAACCTCAACAGTAAGGAAACAAACAGCCCCATTTTAAAATGCCGAAGGGCATGAACGGATGCTTCACCAAAGAGGATATACAGATGGCATAAAAGTACATGAAAAGATGTTCAACATCATTAGCGATTAGAAAAATGCAAATGAAAGCCCAATGAGATAGCACTGCACATCTCTTAGATGAGCTAAAGCAAAAAGTACTGACAATACTAACTCCCCTTGAGGATGTGGAACATCTGGACCACTTCCACATCGCTAGCAAGAGAGAAAAGGGTACCGCCACCCTGGAAAACAGTCTGGCGGTTTCTTAGAAAGTTAAACATACACCTTCCACGTGATCCAGCCATCCTACTCCCAGGTTACTTACTTCAGAGAGCTGACAACTTAGGTTCACACAAAAACCTGTACACAAATGTTTACAGCATCTCTACTTATGAACAAAAACGGGAAACAACCCAAATCTCCTTCAGCAGGCGAATGGATAAGCCAGCTGTGTTACATCCATGCAGTAGAAAACTACTCATCCATGAGAAGGGGAAGGTGTTGGTAGGTGCAGCAACTTGGACGAACCTCAAAGGCATCGTGCTGGGTAGAAGCCAGCTCATAAGTTTACATGCTGTCTGATTCTGTTTATGTGACATTCTCAAGAAGAGAACACAATGATGGAGAACAGAACCGGGGCTTCCAGGGGTTACAGATGTGGAGAGAATGAGGGAGTTGTAGAGGGAGTTGTAGAGGGAGGTGGGAGAGTGCAGTGCTTCATAGCATGGGCACCTGAGTTGGCCTTCACCACTTCGTAGTCCTGTGACGTCGGGAGTTATACAGCCTCTCAGTGCCTCAGCTTCACCTGTGAAATGGGAATGATAACAGTACCTACCTGCAAGGGTCATTGTGAGAATTAAAGGAATGAATACATGTAGGGCACTTAAAATAGTGCTGTTACATAGTAAGTGCCCAGCGAGTGTAATCTATGTCACCAGTGTCCCGTGGGAGACATCAGAAAAGATAAGCTGGAGCTCTTTGAGCCCCGCATTCAAAGTCAAAGGCTGAGGCTTGTATCAATGGATGTGTAAAACACACACACACACCCCTTCCCTTCCTCCTGGACCTCCTCTCTCTTTTTTTTCTCTCTCTTAAACTCAATAAAAAGAAGACAAACAACCCAATTGAAAAATGGGCAGAAGATTTGAAGAGACACTTCACAAAAGAAGGTATACGAAAGAGGGTTAAGCATGTGAAAGGATGCTGACATCACTCATCATGAGAAAAATGCCAATTAAAACCACAATGAGATAACACTACAGTGGCTAAAGTGAAGAAAGACCGACAATGCCAAGTGTTTGCAAGGATGTGGAGCAACAGGAACTCTCATACGTTGCAGGTGGAAATGCAGAAACAGGACAGCCATTTTGTATAACTGTACGGTACTATGCTACAATGTTAAACATACTCTTATGAGATGACCCAGCAGTTTCATACCTTTGTACTTACCCCTGTGTCTACACAAAGGCAAGGAAATGAATACTCAGTGTTATTATATTTTTAATTTTTATACAAATTTTAAAGGTTACTTTCCATTTACAATTATTCCACAACATTGGCTTTATTCCCCGTGTTGTATAATAAGAGCAGCATTATTCTTAATACCCCCGAAGTAGAAACAGCCCAATTGAATACTAGTCAGCAGTCAAAAGGAATGAAGTATTAATATATGCAACAGCATGGATGAATCGCCAAAACTTTATGCTAAATAAAAGTCAAAGATTCTGTGCTGGGCTTCCCTGGTGGCGCAGTGGTTGGGGGTCCGCCTGCTGATGCAGGAGACACGGGTTCGTGCCCCGGTCCGGGAAGATCCCACATGCCGCGGAGCGGCTGGGCCCGTGAGCCATGGCCGCTGAGCCTGCGCGTCCGGAGCCTGTGCTCCGCAACGGGAGAGGCCACAGCAGTGAGAGGCCCACGTACTGCAAAAAAAAAAAAAAAAAAAAAGATTCTGTGCTATCTGATTCCATTTATATGAAATCCTCGAAAAGACAGAACTACAGTGACAGCAGACCAGTGGTTTCCCGGGGCTGTGGTCGGGGGAGATCAGCAGCGAAGATGCAGGAGAAACCCTTTTAGGATGAAGGAGCTGCTTTACGGCTCAATTTTGGTGGTGGTTCCAGTTACCAAGATTCATCAAACTACGCGCATAAAATGGATGCGTTTCACTGAACATAAATAACGCCTTAAAGAAAAAAACAAACCCAAAGGCTGATTGTTTAAGTGTCTTTCAACCTGTTTTCCCAGTGCCTTAGGCGTGGTGGTCTCGGGGCCTGCCGAGCAGACCTCCTTATCAGAAATAAGGTCATTTAAGGCTTTTTTTTTTTCCTTTTTGGCTCAGAGCTGTGGATTCAGCTGACACTGACCAATTTCCAGTGGGCACCATCATGTTTCCCAGGCGGAGGCTGACAGAAACAAGCTTGTGTTCCCGTCACTAATGATATAAGCCTTCATCATTGTCTCTGCCAGGCTGTGTTCATTGTCATTATACCCACTGAAGAAGAGAACAGAGTCATAATGAGCTGGGTGTTATCTGCTCACCAATAATTTATAATGGGCAAACTAGGACAGGAACAGAGCTTTTTTTGACTAAGGAGGTTGCATGTCACTCTTCAAATCTAGGCCAAAAAATTATTTATAATGCATAGACAGTCACTCAGAAAGTTAAAAGGTTCCTTTCTTCTCTCCCACGTGTTTGAACAGTATGCTTTTCACCTTGGACTGGCACAAAGGCACCTCGGCATCTTACTGCTACACCTGCAGTCAGACTGTGGGAGAGATTGGGAGAGAGTGTACTTGAAGCTGGTGACTAGCCTAGGAATGAGGCCTTTGTAGAAATGCCTTGAGGATTTCGGGTCCTCCCAGAAATCCAAGGAGAGAGAGGAAAGAGGGAAAAGTCAGGAAAAGGAAGAGACCCTTAGGTAAGGGTAGCTACCACACGCCTTAGGTGAGCGGTGAAGAATTACCTCAGCTGTTATCAGGAAACCCTCCAAACTGAGGCGAAATCAGCAAAAGATGACTTGTGTACGGGTGGGTTGAAACCAAGACAGGTCGTGTGCAATTAGGCAGTGACAAGCGGAATGGTTGTGGCCATCACAGCATCAAGGGAAAGGGTGTTTGGGGTGTGTGCCTCTGTTTCTAAGGGCTGTTTGGGGAAGCTGTATCTATGGGGATACTGACATCTGTGGATATTGGTACCTGCCCTAGGGGAGGCGAATCCCTCTGAGGGGAACCTGCTGAGTTGTCACAAGCCACCAGCATCCTGTCCTGACCACGCATTGGCCAGTGGCCTCCTGGTGGGTGATCTGCTGCTCCAGGCACCTTGACCCCGGGCCCCAGGGGGCCTGGACCAGCAAGTGCAATGGACCCTGCAGCTGTGGCCCTTGCTCTCTCTCGGTGAGCTGACTTTCTGGAACGAATCCATCTGGGGTGAATTTGGGAGGGGTGGGTAAGCTTTGAGTAAGGGGGCTGTTGGCCTGTGGTGTGTCTAAGGATCAAGGCCTCTGGGGTGCCACAGGCTATGGGGGACGGGTTGGTCCCTTGTCTAATAGAGCAGCCCCTGCAGCCGCGATTTCCTATCCGAGTTCCCGGGATCCTAGGCTGCCTCAGTGCCTCAGTGGCTCAGAGCAGATCCCTTCCCCTCAAACTGAGCAGCTCCACTTTGATCTCTTCTGTAGGCGTGCAGTGTAGTGTGTCATTTTTAAAAAAAAAAAAAACTCTATTTTTAGAGCAGTTTTAAGTTCCCAGCAAAATTGAGTGGAAGGTACAGAGATTTTCCATATGCTCTCTGTCGCTATATATGCACAGCCTCCCCGATTACAAACACCCCACCAGCAAGCCTGGTCCGTTTGCTGCAACTGATGAAACTACATTGACACGTCACTGTCCCACAAAGACCGTAGTCTACTTGAGGGTTCACTCTTGGGGTTGTACATTCTCTGGGTTTGGCCAAATATATGACACACGTCTGCCATTATAGTATCATATAGAACAGTTTCACAGCCCTGAAAATCCCCGTTGTCCACCTGTGCATTCCCCCCCCCCACCTCAAGCCCTGGCAGCCGCTGATCTTTTTACTGTCGCCATGGTTTTGTCTTTTCCAGAACGTCATAGAGTTGGAGTCCTCGAGTGTGCAGTCGTTGCAGATTAGCTCTTTCACTCAGTAACATGCATTGATGTTTCCACCATGTCATTTTTAAAAGGGTCCAGCAACATTTAGCAGCTTGTCACATGCAGTCCCTGTCACGTTGCCTCTGAACCGTGCGTGGCTTGTAGATGGTTTTGTGTGGGGTGTGCCTGGACTCCCCAACAGGACGATGAGCTCTGGGGCAGTGGGCAGGACGTGTGCCCTGGGTGGCACTGGCTGTCTACCGGACACTCAGGATGCCTGGTTATCCCTCGTGACTTGGCATCGGGGGCTAGGCGCTCTGGGTTGGAGGGGACCTGGTTTGGGCCTGAGGACAGACTGTCAGAGCAAACCCCTCGGGGCTGTTTATCATGATAATCAGCATGTCATTTGTTCTCTGGAGTCAGAGCATCTGGCCACAGAGCCGATGTGTAAGATTTTGCATCTGAGGCATGACTCACTGATCCTGTCTCTCTTTGTGGCCAGGAGCCTAGCGTAACATTTTTTCTGTCCCTGTTACTCAGCTCGGAAATATGGCGCATGTTTCTTTCCTTGAAAAGTTTTGATTAGGTGATCTCAGCAGAACACACTCTGACCAAAAGTGCCTCCGTCCCGTAAGGAAGGCTTCCAGAAGTGGAATGTTCCAGTAACCTGTGTATTTTGCGTTGACAGAGCTTCTCGAAACAAGTCTGAGAAGAAGCGTCGGGACCAGTTCAATGTTCTCATCAAAGAGCTCAGCTCCATGCTGCCTGGCAACACGCGGAAGATGGACAAGACCACCGTGCTGGAGAAGGTCATCGGATTCCTGCAGAAACACAATGGTAATGGTTACGCTTCTCTCCGTTTTTACTCTCTTCCTGCCATTTCCCTTTGGCAGTGACTTCATCAAGTTGGTCTTCCTGCTTGGTTCTTCCTCCCCAGCAAACCCGATCTCCTCCGTCATAGGTTTCCTCCTTCCAAGGCGCTCCACCCTCTAGAGAAACCCTGTCTCCGGCAGGTTTGGGACAGGACACTCACCTCCCAAATTGCTTTCTCAGCCAGAAGAGGGAATCCAGAGCAGACTCACAGGTCGCACCCAACCCAAGCAGGGCGGCACTAACAATGGAAGCATCTTGATTAAAAATGTCTGGAGCAAGCCTTTTCGTACAGCCCTGCCATGACCAGGTATTCATTTTCCAGTGGATCAGACGGTACTGGTGTCGCCATCCATTGCCGCCACCGCCCCTAAACTCTTTGGCCTTCTACCAAAGAGTTTAGGTAGAAGGAAAAAATTAATACCATGGGAAAAAAAATACCATGGAAAAAAGTAATCAAAAATAGCTAATTGACTTAATATCAAATCCATTTTTTAATTGAGATGTAACTCACATAGCATGAAATTGACTACTTTAAAGTTTATAGTTCTCTGGCTTTTAGTATACTCACAGGTTGTGCAGCCATAGACACTATCTAATTTTATCATCCCCCAAAGAAACCCTGTACCCCACTAGCAGTCACTTCCCTTTTCCACCCTCCCTCCAAGTCTTGGCAAGCACTGGTCTATTGAATACCTTCTGTCTCTATAGATTTGCCTGTTCTGGGCATCGCATGCAAATGGAATCATACAATACGTGGTCTTTTGTTTCTGGCTTCTTTCACTTAGCATCCTTATTTTAGCAAGTATCTGTGTTTCATTTCTTTTTATGGCCAAATAATATTCTATTGTGAGGATATACCACTTCACTTATCTGTTTACCAGTTGACAGGTATTTGGGCTATTTTCACTTTTTTGGCTGTTAAATAATGCTGCTGTGAACATTCCTATACAAGTTTTTGAGTGGATATATATTTTCAGTTCTCTTGGGTATACCTAGGAGTGGAATTGCTTGGTCGAATGGTAACTTGGTGTTTAAATTTTTGAGAAACTGCCAGACTGTTTGCCACAGCAGTGGTACCATTTTTACATTCCCAGCAGCAATGGATGAAGATTCCAGTTTTTCCACATCCTCACCAACACTTGTTATTGTCTGATTGTGTGTGTGTGTTTATTATAGCCTTCCTGGTTGATAAGAAGTGATATTTCATTGTGGTTTTGATTTCCATTTCCCTAATATCTAATGATGTTGAGCTTTTCATGGGCTTACTGGCACATGGCAAATTTATATGTCTTGTTTAGAGACTGTCTATTCAAATCGTTTGCCCATTTTTAATTGGATTATTTATGTTTTTGCTATTGAGTTGTAAGATTTCTGGATACTAGACCCTTATCAGATATATAATTTGTAAATACATTCCTCATTCTGTGGGTGGTCTTTTCACTTTCTTAATGATGTCCTTTGACATAGGAAAGTTTTAAGTTTGATGATATCCAACTTATCTTCTTGGTGGTGGTGGCGGTTTCTTGTGCTTTAGGTATCATATCTAAGAAACTGTTGTCGATGAAGGTCATGAAGGTTTAAATCTATATTTTCCTCTAATAGTTTTATAATTTTAAGCTATAATTTAAGCAGTTAGATGTAAGCCATAGGTTAAACATTTAGATATTTGATCCACTTTGAATTAATTTTTTGTATATGGAGTAAAAGTAGGGAGTCAAAATTCATCCTTTTACATGTGACTATCTAGTTATTCCAGCACTCCACTCTTTTTTTTAACTTTTCAATACTTTATAAAGGTATAACACTCATACAGAAAATACACAGATCATAACTGTACAGTTGAATTAGTTATGACAGAGTGAATACAGCCAGGAAGCCAACACCCAGGTCAAGAAATAGAAGCTTCCCCAATAGTTGCCCCTTCCTATTTACCTCTGCTTTCCCCAAAGGTATTCTCTGGCTGACTTCTAATACCAGAGACTGGTTTCATCTGTTGGGCCCTCACTCAGATGAAATCATACATTATGAACATGATGTTTGTGTGACTAATCTGTATTCTTCCAGTGCAATGGCTAATTCATTTTCATTGGTACCTAGTATTCCATTATATGAACTTATTACTTGAATCCATCCTTGAACTCATGTCTTTCTCAAATCATCCTGTCTCCATTTTACTCTCCTTCCAACCCTTTTACCTCTTAGCACGGCCCACCCTGCACTACTGCTCCCCTGTGGATGGTACAAAAAAACTGAAGAGTTAGGGGAGGGTTCAGGAGCTACTAACAAGCAAGAACAGAATTCTTTTTTTTTTTTCCTTAGCCATGACACCAAACATATTAAAGTCAGAAATGTCAGATTACTGAGGAGATAATTACAGATCTTCTGTGCTTACCGTGATGCTTCTCCTTCACTGAACATTTTCCTAGACAAGATGATTTCATGGAAGAGGGCACAGCTGGGACACTAGAAAGTTTCATTGTACTTGTTATTCTTTTATTATTTCTGTAATGATTGTGTATACCTATTACAAATGTGACAGTAATGATATATCTCCTTTTTTACCCCAAGGCTGCCCAGGGGAGAGTAAAGAATACGTTAATTGCTTTTGTTAAAAGTCAGGGAAGAACAGTCAAGCCGGGAACAAGAATAAAGGATTGCAGCAATATTTGATTGCCCCCAATAATTTAAGCAGAATGGTTATATTTCCTAAATGATGATTTAGCTAAATGAAAGGGCAGGTTGGTTTGATTACCAAGATATTGTGTGCAAATTACTCAAACTAGGTCAGTGCCACTGAGAAATAGGACAGCTGAGATCAGGTTCATCAGTGTGACATTTATGTTGGGCTCTGTCCACTGTGGAATTACAGAATTGTCAAATCTGGGACCTGGAAAGGATCCGTCAGCAGAAATGCAGCCTCCTCCCACCAGGAGTGCCTGTGTCCATCTCACCTTCTTCTTAAGACTAAGGCCTACTCCACACAGGCCCCTGAAATGCAACCAGGATCAACCCCAGATCTCCCTCATCCTTATTCCACATTCAAAAGAAATAGAAAATCCAAGACAGATTTTATTGAGAAACATCCTGGTTGGACCAAAATTTAGATTAAAGCAAAAAACAAAAACAAACAATAACTTAACTTATAATCCAGATGGACATGAACTCCACAGCGTCTGCAGTGGAGTGGAGGACAGCATGGTTAGCATTAATTCGGGGTTCACCTGGAGCCAGGCAGGCATTGTTCTAAGGGCTGCATAGAGTAACTCACTGGAGTGTATCTCATCTGAGCCCTACAGTGACCCTTTGGGTTGGTACCTTTTCACAGATGAGGCAACCGAGGCACAGAGATGTTCAGCCACTATTATCAGACAGCCAGGAAGGTACAGAATCTAAACCAGGCATTCTGTGTCCAGAGCCCAAGTTTTTAACATTACACCGTACTGCTTCTCTGCAAGACATGATTTATGGGACGCTTAGAGATAGAGACGTCATAGCTACACTATAGCTGTTTATTAGTGTAGCCACTTAGACTACTGGCTCTCAGCCTTGGTGGCCCCTTAGAATCACCTGAGGAGCTTTTAAAAATACATGTAACTGGGTCACACCTCACAGGCCAACACCTCAGAATTTCTAGGGGTGGAACCCAGGTTGTGAGCTGGAGCGGGCTCAAACCAGCTTGCAAAAGGTGATGGTTAAATTTTCAAGAGTTTTCCAAGCCAGTTACCATCAAGTTGGCAGCTAGAAATCAGCCAGGGTCTGAGAATTTACACCATAAAAACAGGCCAACACTACTGTGGTGGGTGTGGGGAGCCTCTGACCAGCTCACCCCTGGGTCAGGCCTAAGCATCAGTATTTTTAAAGCTGCCCAGGTGATTCCAGCATGCAGCCAGGGTTAAGAACTGTGGATTTAGATGTGCTTTCTGCCTTCACACTGAAGGTGGACCACGTGATACGTCAGGCATGATGATGAGGTGCAGGTACTCGTTATAATTATTTAGCTCTTCCCTCAATAATCTGTCAGGCATCCCTCTTTTCTCAGCCTGGGAGATACACCTTGACCCTGGAGTGCATACGTTTTCTCTTTGGAGTAATCCAACTCAAAATGAGAATCTGACCGTGTTTCTCTGTAGGGAACTGTTGTGTCATCAGGATCTGTTACAGGAGAGAAACCCCTAAACTATGTGGATAGCAAGGCATATTGGGCAGTCATCCACACCCGTGGAAACGTTACTTCTACGAGACCAGGCTGACCTGTGTGCTTTCCTCTGCCTGTGCGAGTCTCAGCTGATTCAGTGTCACTTTCTCCCAACATCAAATTCTAGTCTTCATCCTTGCCCCTTCCGTACGTCTGCCTTAGTGAGTGGGGGTGGGGTGGAGATGGCGGCAGAACAAGGAGAAATGTCCCTGTTGGACAGGGTGACAGTTACCCCATCCAGCCTATTTTCTGCCCCATTTTCCAGACTCCTCCTTGACCGTATATAACCTAAAATCGTACCTGCTTGTTCATGCGTAGCACGAGCTATTGGGAGGTGAACGTTCTAGGGCACAAGTACAACTTAAACTCTGGTAGACTTTGGGGGTTCAGCTTCTGATTGCAATGTTCCCCTGCAAAATTGCTCCCAGATGGTTGTGCTTCCCTTGCTGTTTAGAACCACTCTGACGATACTGCTTTGCTAATCCTGCCCTGTCACCTATAGCTTGTAATATGGTTCCCGTAAAATGCCGGTAGAGATACGATTATAACACTGAATTCGATTTCCCAGTTTAACTTGCTCGGAGACATGTTATCTGTCTATTTTTTAACGTGCTATGGATGGAACCTTAACTTGCAAGGGCTGTAATCAGATTATTGAAAATCAAAGTGAATGAAATGGCAGCTTTCAGTGTTATTATGCTGTTGCTGTGGAAAGTATCTAGTCATACTGAATGAGCTAAAAGAAATGTAAGTTGGATGGTCCTTGTCTATATCAGATTTGGGCTGCCAGAAAGACTCTTCTCCTAGACAGACGATTAACCTACAGTTTCATCCTGACGGTCAGAGGAATTTTACAGAAGAGCGTATGTGTTGGGAAAAGGGGGAGGGTATTTATGGGTTCGTTGATAAGCATAGCCGCAAGTCCATCTCTTTTCTAAGTGGTAAAAGGGTCGCAGTCATTGATCTGAGGAACTGGGAGTTTCATCCTCTCCTCTTTGGCTCAGCTGGGACCCCAGAACGATAACTAGCCCAGATGTTTGTGTAGCACCTGGCCTCTGCTTCCCAGGATGCCTTTCACTGGGCACAGCCTGTGGCCACAGTGGCATCAGCTGAGAGGGGTCCCCACGCTGGTCCCCGCCGGTGGCCCTTCAGTGCTGTTGGCTGACTACCTGTCCACCACGGTTTCCTTTCCTGGGTTTCTTCCTGTGTTCAGTGACCAATGGCTGTTAGTGGCTCTTTTGGGCTCCTTTCAAATCATGAAAGACAAAACTTCAGTTGTGTGCAAGAGCAGCAAAAATTCTTTCAGAAGTCAAGAAGGGAGATCTCTTCCCCACAGGGAATGCGGGGTGACTGAACTCGGGGAGGTTTACAGAGTCACACGTGTAACTCACCCTTCACAGCATCTTCATTCAGGAGTGACCACTTTCATCCATTCACATCCATTCACTCAGATGTCAGGATGAACTCGCCAAACTCCCTGCAGAGAAACTACCAACAACACAGCGTCAAAGGAGAAGGCCTTTAAATGCCTCTCCTCGTTTAAGTTTATAGATTATCTGCCTGAACAATTTGCATTTTCTAGGAAGTTGTTGAACAGAATATGATTCTCTCTGAGGTAAAGAAGTAAATCATAGCTACGTGGGTTTTTCTTAGCACCAAGAAAATAACCCCTAAAGAAACCTCTTACTACATAAAGTGGAGCAAAACATTGGTTAAAGATGGAGGATAAACTGAAGGAAAAACAAATATATTCAGTATAGCATTTGAGCTCCCTGTAATAATCTTATAAGAGATATTTTATTAATAAAGCACCCTCTTCCAAAAAGGCAGAAGCCAGACATGGAAACAACCTAAGTGTTCAACGACACTTGAATGGGTAAAGAAGATATGGTACATATATACAGTGGAATATTACTCAGCCATAAAAAAGAGTGAAATCATGTCATTTGCAGCAATATGGATGGACTTGGAGGGCATTATGCTAAGCGAAATAAGTCAGACAGAGAAAGATAAATACTGTGTGTGCTATCACTTATATGTAGAATCTAAAAAATACAACAAACTAGTGAATGTAACAAAAAAGAAGCAGATTCACAGCTATAGAGAACAAACTAGTGGTTACCAGTGGCGGTGGGAGGGGGTAGACAATACAGGGCTGGGGGACTGAGAGGCACAAACTATTGGGTGTAAGATAGGCTCCAGGATGTATTGTACAACACAGGGCATAGAGCCAATATTTTATAATAACTGTAAATGGAAAGTAACCTTTAAAAATTATATAAAAATTAAAAAACAAAAAAGAGGTTTGAAGATTAGTCAGTAAACCAAAAAAAAGTGAAATGCCCTGAAATCTTACAGTTTTTATAGGAAAGAAACTTGATTGTTTTCCCGAGCTTGACAAAAATCCTAAGAATTTACATGAAGTTACCGAGTTGTGAAGCAGAAGGAAATTATTCTAAGTCATGAATAGTAAAAACCAATTTCAATCAACTATGGTAAAGAAAAGACAAAAGGGCAGGAGCGCTAGAGGGTTTAAGGAGTCCTGTGTAGACCCATGACTATTAAATTTACAAATACGAAAAACGTCTTCCAAACGAGGTAGTTACTTGAAACGGGCAAAGTACAGATTAACCCAGAAAAGTTTTGGGAAGAGTAAATTCTGGCCTTAAAAGCAACTAAGTGACATATTTTTGTTATAGCACATTATACTTCAGGAACTGGAAATGCTGAAAAATACATTACAATCTGCACAGACACAGTAGGTTAGATACTACGCACCTAAGATGTTTCTGGAATTTTGAAAATACCAGCTCACTGAAGCGTTTTGTTTCACCTTGACCATGAGGAAGCAGCTTAAGGATGTGACCCTCCATCCCTGTCCTTGTTCCTGTTGCCTTGAGAGGTGGCAACCACATAACTCCAGCCGCTGATGGGCTTTGTCATGTAGAAATTCAAGGGCATGGTACCACCTGCTAATTGTAGGCACTACACCCAGTGCAGAGGGTGGGCTTCTCTCCTCACAGAAGCCTCATTAAAGGGGTGTGAAAACGTCAAGAGGTGTTTTTAAGCCCATTGTATCCAAAGCACCGGGTCCTCAGAAATCAGAGTAACCTATGTCCTTATATCAGCTTCTTTCATTACACTACACATTTACGCAAAATCACATAGAAATAACGTGTGCTTCATCTGTTAATTCCAATTTCTAGGTGCCTTCCCATCTAAAAGCTTGTTTATGCTTTTTTTTTTTTTAGAAGTCTCAGCGCAAACGGAAATCTGTGACATTCAGCAGGACTGGAAGCCTTCATTCCTCAGTAATGAAGAATTCACCCAGCTGATGTTGGAGGTGACATGCACTTTCCAATTAGCTTAATGGGTTGCAAATTAAAATCTAGCTGTTTGCTCCAGATAAGACCCTGTGCCCAAAGTAAACAACCGTTCTTGACCCTGCAAAGAGGGCTGGGAACAGATAGACTCTTGAAAAATCTGCCTGCTCTTGCTTATGTTTTGGCTACCGAGTTGGGCAGTAGAAGCGAGAATCCCCAAACTCAATGCAAGTGTGTACCGTTGCCATGGTGACTGCCAGCCCACTCACATCTCCCAACCAGAGGATACCTAGTTGGGGATCCAGGCGGGAACAGAGTTGGAGGTAGGGAGAGTGAGGGGATTACTTCTCTGCCCTGTATTTATGTAGAATAAAATGCAGCAATTATATATTTTTCCCTTAGTAGGACACATTTTGAAAGCCACAGTCTTCTTTTAAAATAATGCTTTTAACTTCATCTCCGATTCCATCAACATGACGTGTGGATATCAGCCATACGTGACTGTGTCTCCCCACCCAGCACGTGGTCTCTCTGTGCCAAGAAGGATGCTCACATTTCTTCCTCCGGAACGTTAAGGGCCCACGCCCATCTGCTGGGCTGGATTTGAGGGAATCTGACCGATCTGAGTGCCTGGCCTTCTTCAACATCATGTTTCTCTATGGGTGAAACTTCTCAGTACAGATGAGGATAAGTCACTGCAAAAACATCTAGATGGTGCTGACTTCTGAACTGGGGATAAGACTGGGAGTGTTCGGATACAATGGTAGACAGAGAGAAAGCCCCAGACATGGCATGTCTGGGCCCTTGAATTAGAAGAAGAAACCTGGGATGGATGGGTTCAGCCAGAGGAAGTTAGACACTGGCTGTGTCTGTGGTTCCTGGCAGGGTTTTAGAGAATGGCTCTTTGGGAATCTGTCTGTCTAGATCTCATCTTATGTGCCTATATAAGACTGATGTAAACGTTAATTTACATAGATTAGCTGTGCAGAAAACAGAAAGTTACTGGAGTAAGAAAATGCCAGAATGAAGATGTCCAAATATTATGAAATATAAAAGCATTAATGTACATTTGCATGAAATGAAAGATACTTAAATCTGCATGTGAACTATATTTAAAGAAAATACAGAACTTTCTCCAGAAGCAATGCATTTTAAGTATGTTAAATTTAGAGGAGCTTGTGAAATATCATGTTGAATTAATGCATCATTATGCTACTTCACAGAAATCATTTTATCTTTTAATTCTTAGGGAAAAGTAATTAAAACACATAACCCTCTAGCATATAACCCTCTTAAAAAGTCTGTAGCACAACTTTTCCCCCCCGCAAGGAGTTTCAGGGTGTCAGAAGTATTTGAGAGAACAGGACTTTTATAAGGTTAACAATGTATAATAGTTGCTTGTAGTAGTCTCTTATGGTCATTTGTATTTCTGTAGTGTTGGTTGTAACTTCTCCTTTTTCATTTCTAATTTTACTGATTTGGGCCCTCTCCCTTTTTTACTTGCTGAGTCTGGCTAAAGGCTCATCAATTTTGTTTATCTTTTCAAAATACCAGCTTTTAGTTTTCATTTATCTTTTCTATTGTTTTCTTAGTCTCTATTTCATTTATTTCTGCTCTCATCTTTATGATTTCTTTCCTTCTGCTAACTATGGGTCTTGTTTGTTCTTTCTCTAGTTGCTTTAGGTGTAAGGTTAGGTTGTTTATTTGAGATTTTTCTTGTTTCCTGAGGTAAGCTTGCATCGCTGTAAACTTCCCTCTTAGAACTGCTTTTGCTGCATCCCGTAGGTTTTAGATCATCGTGTTTTCATTTGTCTTTAGGTATTTTTTGATTTCCCCTTTGATTTTTGCAGTGATCCATTGGTTGTTTAGTAGCATATTGTTTAGCCTCCAAAACACGTGTTTGTGTTTTTTGCAGTTTTTTTTTTTTTTCCTTGTAGCTGATTTCTCATCTCATAACGTTAGTCAGAAAAGATGCTTGATAGGATTTCAGTTTCCTTGAATTTACCGAGACTTGCTTTGTGGCCCAGCATGTGATCTGACCTGGAGAATGTTCCATGTGCACTTGAAAAGAATGTGTATTCCCTGCTTTCAGATGGAATACTCTGTAAATATCCATTAGGTCCATCTGGTCTAATATGTCATTTAAGGCCTGTGTTTCCTTATTGATTTTCTGTACGGATGATCTGTTGATGTAAGTGAGGTGTTAAAGTCCCCCGCTATTACTGTGTTACTGTCAATTTCTCCTTTTCTGTCTGTCAACATTTGCCTTATGTATTGAGGTGCTCCTATGTTGGGTGCATATATGTTTACAATCGTATCTTCTTGGATTGATTCCTTGATCATTATGTAGTGTCCTTCTTTGCCTCTCATAACAGTCTTTATTTTAAAGACAAAAATTGGGGCTGAACTGAGACTTAGGAGACTGAAATTTCTAGAAAAAGAAGATTTTAGATTTGTATGGATATGCACTTTCCTCTGCTCCCAGTGTAGACTCCCTAAAGCCAGTCTAAAGGAAATCATGCTAGATGAGTGAATTGGACCCCAAAATTAAGCCTATATAACAAGTGGACCTTCTGGGTGAATTGCATCTTTGAGGCATATGGGAAACCCACCGACTAGAACTTTTGACTTATCTCTGACTGCTTTAGGCTCCCCTTCTACCCTCTTGCCCCTCAGTAGACACAGGCCAGGTGATGGGTGACTGGAGCCTCCTGTACCTTCCCCATGATGGTCCCACAGGATGATGATCTCATTTTCCAAGATGCAACTTCTCCATAGTGTGTGTCCCATTCCAGCTGCATATCCCCCTCCTTTGTTCAGAGCCATTTCAGGGAGCATGAGGAATCAGATGCCATGTCTTCATAACCAGGAGGTTCCTTTCTAAATGAAGATGAAACCCAGGACAGAACCCATCAGGCCCCAGGGAACTGCACTGCTGGTGCCGTCTGGATGTGAATCCCTCCTTCTTCCCTCTTCTCCCAGAAGAGCCCCAAACCAGACTCCATGAGAATTCATACAGTTATGGAATTTGAAAGAACAAAATGACTTGGTCGCAGACCAGCCAAGCTGGTTGAGTGTAAACTGGCCAAGATGGTGACTATAAGCACTGGAACAAGTAAACTCAAAAAAGGGAAAGCTCTTACTGACTGGCAACTGGGAAGTGTGTGGTATTTCTGAATTTTGTTCAGAAAAGCTACAGCCATCTTTTCTCTTAGCCCAGATGTTGTCCCAGAGAAGACAAAAAACATTCTATCAGAGCCAGGAATTGGCAGAAAGGGGTGGTTTCGTTTCCTTCTGGTGTGCGGCAGGTATGAAACTGGGGCCATTATGGCATCTCTGGCGTCCCTGAAGCTCCTGCCAAAGTCCCCATTGCAATAAGAGGGGCACATCGCTTTTCAGTCACGTTCTATTGAGTCCCTCTCAAATGCTGCGGATGGGACTTCCACAACCATCGCGACCATTCTTAAAGCAGTGACTCGGTGTAATTCTTGTGCATTTGATGGAAAACGCCAATGGGCGTTATCTTCCATCTATAAATACCTTCAGCTTTTTAACACCCACTTGCTTTACAACTTCAAGAGGGCATGGGCTCCCTGTGCAAGAAGAGAATTTATGTTGTTCCTGCTTTTCCCGATATTCTAATCTACTTTTTCTAAAATGGTCCGGCTGACGTCATCAACAGTGCCTTCACCTGTTCAAAAAAATTCATCTTCCAGGAGCACTGCTACTATGATTTTTTTTTTTAATTTAGAAAAATACTTAAGGGAAAAAGCAATAAAGTTCACTAGGATGTACCTCGGTGTTCCCCATGAGCCATAAGTCTGATCCCGGATCTCTCCAGCTCAGCACGCTTGGCATTTCGGACCTGATAATTCTTCGTTGTAGGGACATCCTGTGTGTTGTAGTTGGGAGGTTTCAAAGCATCCTTGGCCTCTACCCGCTAGATACCAGGAGCACCCACCCCAGAACTGACAAGCAAAAATGTCTCCAGACATTGCCAGATATCCCCAGGGGGGCAAAGTTGCTCCCAGTTGAAAACCGCAGATCAATTCCAAGAGGATGAGGTCCACTTAAGAAATGTGCTTTAAGATATTTTTCAGTCTTAAATCCTGCAGTACGTAAGTGTTCAGCAGTAAGTGGCCCACACGTTAATTTTCCTGGTGAAGAGAACTCCCACTTCGGTGCGTGGTGATGGTGGGTGCCCTTCTCTGCACACTTACTGGACTATTTCCGCTTACTGCTGCCGTGCACTTGGCCACACCCTCCTACCCTGAGGGAATCCGTGCCCTTTGGCTGTGCAGATGCTCAGGAACACCCTAGGGGGATGTAGCTGAGTGCATACAGAATGTTTCCAGAACTTTCTAAGCACATGTTTCAGTTTGGGGTTTTTTCCCCCAAAGCGGAAAAATTCCTATATTTGCAGAAGATGCTATTTTAACAATACCAGTCAGTGAGGCGACAGTGGCAGTTTACAGGGATGGTCTGCGTGAGCGTATTCCGTCCTCAAAAACCTTGTTTTTGGGGGGGTGGACTTTGTTTTTAATCTCCTCCATCTCATCACTGTGCCCAAAGAGCCAGTTGCCAGGATGACCCCATTCTCTGCTGAATAGAGTCTGAATTTTAGAAATCACCTTCTCCTGTGTCTCATGAGAGCATCGTGCGCCCCTGATAAGGAATCTGAAAACAAAACAGCGAGTCTGTGAGAAAACGTGGACGGCCTGTATCTCTTCTCTCGTGAGCACCCAGAGCAGTGCGTCTAGCATAGAGCAGGCACTCAGTAAAAACTTCTAAACAAAGGAATTTTCCGGTTATTTTGAAATACAGTTGGCCCTCCGTGTCTGTGGGTTCCGCCTCCGAGGTTGGTTGAATCTGAGAACGCAGAGCCCACGGATATGGGGGCAACTCTCAGGGACTTAAGCATTCGTGGATTTTGGTGTCTGCAGGGGTCCTGCGACCAGTCCCCCACGGATACCGAGGGACAGCTGTTCTCATGGGTCTGGCTGAGTTACGCAGCGCGTCCCCATCGGTCCTTACCTTTCACTTTTTGGATTCATGTGAACGTTCTCTACAGACACTGCCTTCAGGAGGTCTTTCTGTGGCAATGGATGTAAGCAGAGGTCTACGCCAACCAGCAGGCACAGTTTTTCTTTTTTTTAACACCTCTGTGAGGTCTGCTGTCTTAGTAAATGTTTGCCACTGAACTCAGAGTGATATTGGGGGTAGGACAAGGACTGTAAAATATCACTGACAGCTTTTAATGGGTCACCGTGATAGTTCTGATTCGGCCCAAAGGTACGCTTATCATTAAAACTACTTAGGTACAGGGCCGTTCACAGGCCGCCGCCATGCTCCCCTCCTTGCAGGAATCGCTGGATGGAGGTGAGCGGGGAGCGAGAGAGCAGCGAGGAGGGCAGCCCCACCGAGGGGCGGAGACTCAAGCCACTGCCCAGCAGCCGCGACTGTGTCTGCAGCTACCGTGGAAGCAGATTGGCACAGCAGCGAGCGGACAGTGATGGTGGAAGCCCACGTGGCACAGATGCAGAAACTCCCTCCGGTGATGATTTCAGCCTCTCCTTGGCGGATACTAATCTACCCTCTGAAGTGGAGGCAGAGCCGCACAGTTTCATCGCTAAGCATCTTTCTAAGGGAGCAGTCTTTGAAGGGCTGGGTAGTGTTGCATGAGTGGAGCTGAGAACTCCAGGTTACAGCATCAGTTGTTACTACTGCCTTTTCCACAGGAAAAACTGCTTCCCTAAACAGCGACGACGGACTCCGAACATAACTCTTGAGTATACGGTCTGCCTTTTAGGAGGGTCTGAAAAAGGACTTGAGCTTTTCAGGCTTGAATTGGACAAGCATATTCAAGGGCTGAAAAATAACAGGAGCTGTGAGGAAAGGGGTGGGGAGAAGCGCATACAGTCCTACCCGAGCAGCTGTTTTGAGGATGCTGTATGCCCAATCCAAAGGGTGGCTCATCTCTTTCAGAAGAAGCTTACCTTTCTGCTACATGCTGCTCTGAGTTATACTCCTGTTGAGGTTAAAGAATCAGATGAAAAAGCAAAAAGAGACATTCTCAGGCTTCTGAGTGTGGCCAGTCTCCAAGGCCTTATTCACGAAGGCACCATGACGTCTCTGTGCATGGCCACCACGGAGAAGCAGCGTAAGTCCGTGATCATCGACGCTAGTAGCTCCCAGCCTCAGTTCCATGGCGCAGGAAGCAACTGGTCTTGTGAGGATGGAATGCAGGCTTTTTTGAATGGTGCTGACGGAGGTAACCCTTTTCTTTTCCGGCAAGTCCTGGAGAACTTTAAACTAAAGGCCATACAAGACGCAGATAATTTGAAGAGATTTCTCTGGCGGGCTGAAATGACTCATTATGCTTTGTTTCAATGTTTCATGTTCCTAACGAACTGTGGTAGTGGAGATATCCTTCTGGAGATCGTTAAAGTGGAACACGAAGAAATGCCCAAAGCCGAAAGTGTGGTAGCTATCCTCAAAGGATTTATGAAAGAAACTCCTGCCCAAAGTTTTTGATCACATGTTTTGAGATGATTATACTGTGAAGTTATGCAAGCCTTGGTGTTTGAAATTGCAGTTGTTATAACTGTCATAGGATTGCTATTTCAGATTATTTGAAACACATTTAGATTTTTTTCATTTTGTACTTTTAAGATTAAGCTTAATTAGACATTTAAAAAAAAAAAAACTAGTTAGGTAGTTTCCATGGCTAAATTCTGTTTCATGAAACCAGTAGGTCCTGTTTTTCACCAAGCCTTTTTGTGCTTTGCAAGCAGTTTGCCTGGGCTAGACAGATTCTGTGTAAGAAACCGCCTTGTGTGCCAGACAGGAAAGTGCTGTGAGGTTAGTCGTGAAAATATTTGAAGGGTTACGAAATAAAGTTGGCAACCTAACCCGGGGTCCTTGGCTTCGATGACCCTCTCGTCCGTGAAAGCATGACCGAGGAGCCTTCACCTGTTGTGTTTTCTGCAGGCATTAGACGGCTTCATCATCGCTGTGACGACGGACGGCAGCATCCTCTACGTTTCTGACAGCATCACGCCTCTCCTTGGGCATTTACCGGTGAGTTTCTGTTCTGATGGCCTTTGCCAGTACGTGTGATCCTCTTTCCTGGAGGACCACTCAGATCTCAGAGCCGGGGCGCTGCAGGTGTGCGGGAATCTGTGTGTGAGGAGGGTCAAGGAGTGCCCTCCACCAGGCCGAGGCCAAGCTCGGAGGCTTCCTGAGGGAGGCGGGTGCAGGCCTGTGTCATCCTGGAACAAGCAAGACCTGGAACGGGGGCTGTGGTGCAGGTCCTCACTCTCTCCAGTGCCCCAGAAACCGCCCAGGAGCCGTGAGCCTACAGCACAGTTAGCAGAGCTCAGAGCCTTTACGGAGGCTGACAGACACCTGCAAAGAAAGACAAGGTCCCCTGAGAGCTGGTGGAGGGATGTGCACCAGACGGCTGGGGACAGAAGGGGGTTTGGGGGTCGCTGGAGATGTAACTGAGATGCAGTAGGTTGTAACGCTTGCTGGTGGTAAGGGTTCAGTGCCAGGGATGATGGTGGGAGGGGGGAGTGAAATACTCTGGGAAGATGTTGTTGGACCAGGAAGGACTTGAGAAGCAAAGAGGGTCTGGGCAGGAGGGCAGGCTCTGCCGTCCTGTCCCGGGGAGCCAGGTGGGGTGCAAGGAAGGGCGAGGGCCGTGTGGTCCCGGGCCCTCGCCCCCATCTCCTTCCCTCCCTCCCCCTCCCTCCCTCCCCCTCCCTCCCCCTCCCTCCCTCCTCCCCCTCCCTCCCCCTCCCTCCCTCCTCCCCTCCCTCCCCCTCCCTCCCCTCCCTCCCTCCTCCCCTCCCTCCTCCCCTCCCTCCCCTCCCTCCCCCCTCCCTCCCCTCCTCCCCCTCCCCCCCTCCCCTCCCTCCCCCTCCTCCCCCTCCCTCCCTCCCCTCCCCCTCCCCCTTCCCCCTCCCCCTCCCCCTTCCCATCTTCCATCACACTCCCCCCTCTCAGCCTGAGTCTCACGGGCTCCCTGGCACCCCCGTCAGGATGCTCTGACTCACAGAACAGCACCCGGCTGGTGGAGGGTCCGCCTTGGAGGGCCCCTCGGAGGCATCTGGTCAGCCTTCCATTTCCCAACACACCATCGTTTATTCCCACAGAGACCGATCTGGAAGGAAGCTTGCACCCACCTGTGGGACTGATTGGGCTGAAACGTCCTCTCTTCTCTCTCCTCCCAAAAAGCCCCGCCAAACTGCTGAGCCCCCACCCCGACTCCCACACGTGGGTGGATGCGCGGCCAGGACACATGAGGAGGGTGGTAGCTGCCCTGGGGGCCTGCTCGTAGGGAATCGCTGGCCGGTGGTGCTGGAGGACCGTGGTGGCCTCTCCCAAGCCGCACCTGCCCGGGAGCGCTGTGGCCTTGCTGTGTGGGCAGCTCGCCCCCCGCTCCGCCGGCGGTGACGACCCCAGCTTCCCTGATGGCCCAGGATTCCACATCGTCCTGGATCATTCTTTTCCTCAGAAGCCACTCCCCACTCCCGTTGCTGCTGCAGCCGATGCTGTGTGTAGATCAAAACCACCGTCCACGTTTTTCCTTTGTGGGTCACTGTGTGTTGTAGCCCAGAAAAGCATTTTTTACGTTGCAAGGCAGATACCTTTGCATTACTCTGAATCCATCTGCCCTTTGTGGTTCAGCCCATTTCCAGGGTGCACGAGGCTGGGGGTTCTCTCCTCTGAGAGCCGTCAGAAGAGGCTGGTTCTCACTCAGCCCTAAGGAGTCGGGAAAGCAGTTTCATCTTGATTTTCGTCTCATGCTGGAGTAGTGATGAGACCCCATCAGATCACAGCTCCTCTGGGCTGATCTGAGGAGGTGGGGCGCTCCTTTGGAGGGGGTTGGGTTTTGTACTGAGTGGACGGGATCGGGCAGTGCGAGGCGCTGATGAAAAGCAAACAGGTGTCAACTCCGGAATGGCCTGGGAGTGTGGCCAGAGCTGTTTGGGGAAACAGGATTTGCAGTGTTCTGATTTCTCCTCTTGGAATTACCTGATGACCCAGTTGCCATACGTGGCAGAGCGAACTTAGTAAGTTGGGGACTCCGATTCGAAATTCTGGAGCAACTTAGAATCACCTTTATGAATTATTTCCTTACTCTGGAAGGGCCAGAGAAATGGCCCCAAGAAGATGACCCCAACTCTCATTTGTCAATGCCCGACCCATCTGAATGCTTATTAAGTGCCTGTCTGTGGACCCAGACACACACCGAGTCAGCCCTCACGCTCCCCAGCGGGGGTGAGGCAGGACGGACGATCTCCACATCTAACTCCTGCTTACTTGTAGCTTTCACCCAAACCGTCATCTTCTTCCCTTTTTACTTAGGATTCGCTGTATCCCTGCTAGTGGGTGGACAAGAAACTTCCCTGGTGCCCATCACACAGCTGCCCTGTCACCTCCACTTGACAGAGGATGAGACCAAGGTGTCCCAGCCAGCAAGGAGCAGAGCAGGGCTGAGGCCAGGCCCACTGAGCGCAGAGCCCAAACTCGCCACCACTCTACCTAGCGCTTTTCTGACGCTGAGGATTTGGGTTGCCATTTAGGAATTCTGCTTTCAGTTTAGTTCACTTCAATTCAAACTTGCTTATGTCTCAGTACAAGCCCAGGACGTGTCCACAGACAATGCAGTGATTCAAATGGCCCATATGAGGTTCCTTTTTTTTTTTTTTTAATTTCTATTGGAGTATAGTTATTCCAATGTTGTGTTAGTTGCAGGTATACAGCAAAGTGAATCGGTTATACGTATACATATATCCACTCTTTTTTAGATTCTATCCCCATGCAGATCACCGGGGAGTATTGAGTAGAGTTCCCTGTGCTCTACAGCAGGTTCTTATTAGTTAGCTATTTTATATATAGTAGTGTGTATATGTCAATCCCAGTCTCCCAATTTATCCCTCTCCCACCCTTTCCCCCTTGGTAACCATAAGTTTGTCTTCTACATCAGTGACTCTATTTCTGTTTTGTAGATAAGTTCATTTGTACCGTTTTTTTAGACTCCACGTGTAAGTGATATCATATGATATTTGTCTTTCTCTGTCAGACTTCAGTCAGTATGACAGTCTCTGGGTCCATCCATGTCACTGCAAATGGCATTATTTCATTCTTTTTTATGACTGAGTAGCGTTGCATTGCATATATACCACATCTTCTTTAACCATTCCTCTGTTGATGGACATTTAAATTGTTTCCAGGTGTTGGCTATTGTAGATAGTGGGGCAATGAACATAAGGGTGCATGTATCTTTTCAAATTATAGATTTTTCCGGATGTATACCCAAGAGTGGGATTGCTGGGTCATGTGATAGCTCTATTTTTAGATTTTTAAAGGTGCCTCCATACCCTTTTCCATAGTGGCTGCACCAATTTACATTCCCACCAACAATGTAGGAGGGTTCCCTTTTCTCCACACCCTCTCCAGCATTTATTGTTTGTAGATTTTTTTGATGATGGCCATTCTGACTGGTGTGAGGTGATACCTCATTGTAGTTTTGATTTGCATTTCTCTAATAATTAGTGATGTTAAGTATCTTTTCATGTGTCTCTTGGCCATCTCTATGTCTTCTTTGGAGAAATGTCTGTTTAGATCTTCCGCCCAGTTTTTGATTGGGTTGTTTGTTTTTTTGATATTGAGTTGCATGAGCTGTTTGTATATTTTGGAGATTAATCCCTTGTCAGTCGCTTCAATTGCAAATCCATATGAGATTCTTTAAACCTTAAGGGTTTGCAATTTTGTTGAGAGATTTCATCTGTTAAGCCATTAAAGACTCATAAAAAGGTAGCCAATATTTATTGAGCATTTACTATGTACCAGGCACTATGAAGAGTCCCTTCTATGCATTAATGTGGTGAAAGCACTTAGAAGGTCCATGCTCCTTATACTTATTGGTCCTTATGATGACTCTAGGAAATAGGTACTTACTCCTGTTCACAGATGAGCGGACCGAGGCGCAGAGCAGCTGAGGTCCCACAGTCAGCACGTGGTGCGGCTGGGATCTGAACTCGGACACTTTGACCCCAGAACTTGGTGCTCACCCACCACTCAGGCATCTGCATGTGACAGTGAAGCTGAATGCTCTCTGGTGGGGTGGGTGTTGAGCAGAGGTGGGGTGAGGACCTGGAAGGCAATGTCCTGTCTCGTGGAAGAGGCAACCGTCAGTCGAGGCATGGCCGGCAGAGACAGCCCGCTGCAGGCCAAGGGCCTCACAGTAGCAGGGACGCCCCCTGTTGGCATCACGGGCTGGCATGCCAGGCGTTGGGTCCCACTGCGCCCCGTGTGGCCAGGGTTTGGGGGACCATTGGCGATTGGGGGGCGGGGGGAAGAGCAGCAAGAATTCCTTTCTTCTTCTAAGTCTGTCAAAAGTCTCAGTATCTCTCTGTGTGTCCTTCCTGCCACTAGAAACTCAGGCACTCCAAAATCCACACGATAGATTTTTGTACAGCAGTGTCCTGATGAAAGATCCTAGAGCTTGCGTTTCCAGTTTGACAGAGAAAAGCTAGAAGAAAATAGCTCAAAGCAGAAAATGATGTTAAGGGAAAGTCACAACTTACCCGGGGTGGTGACGCCAGTACATTTTGGCATCCAGAATTAACATAGGCGGTCAAGGCAGAGACCTGCCTGGCAGGTGAGCGTGCTGATGGAAGAGATCCAAGGGGCGGGCGTCACACGCCTTGGACGTAATTGGGAAAGAGCACGGCCGAGGCAGAGCCAGATGACACCCACAGCGGGCACGGTCTGTGTTTCCTGTTTGGACGTTGATTTTTTAGAACATTTAACTTCCCGGATTGCTTTTCCGATCTGTTAATGAACGCCATGTTGGCCTAAGGAGCTGGATCACACTTCGCTCGTCAGGCACAAGCCCTGTCCCCAGCCCCGAGCAGATACCCACGTGCCCGAATGCTCACTGAATGAGGGACTGGGTCTGCAAGTGGGGCTCCTGCATGGAGAGCAGTTGCAAACAGCTTGGCACAAGTGGGCAGGGCCTCAGAGTGAGAAATACAGGCGTGGATAACACAGCTTCCCCCCACCCCGCCCCCCCAAAAAATCTAAGGCACGGAGTGACTATAAAGTTGGAGAAATCTACTCACCAAAAAAATACCTCTGTGTAATGCTGTTTCTCCAAGTAGAAGCTCTGGCTGGAAGTACAAGGTCAAAGGGGACAGTGGGCCAGGTTCCTGGGACAGGGGTCACAGCAGGGAGAAGAGGTCACAGAGGAGGAAGACAGAGCGCCTGGCTTATGACACGGTGAAATGCAGCAGCAAGTCCCTGGCCGCGCAGGGCTTTCCGGGAAGCATCCCTCTGCCCTCCGTCACCCACCTGTCCTCACCTGCTGGGAGAACCCACCTGGTCCAGGTCAGCTTGTCGGAGGCTTCACGTCAGGGCGGACCTGGGTGGATGCTCTGTGTAGGAGGGGCCCCAGTAGGGAGGGGTGGCTGCAGCTCAGGGTTGATCACAGGTTCAAAGGGTCCAGGTTGCCAGTTAGATGGGTTTGATTTTTATGTGCCTTTTGACCTTTCTGTATCATACCTGCAGAGCCGTGTATAAAACGTAGCTTCCATTTTAAAACTAATGATAAGGTGAGCGCAAGCATACATGTAGCTGTCACCGAGGGTATGAAACAGAGCGTGACCAGGCCCGCAGCAGCTCCCGTCTGCTCCTTTCCCATCACACCGCCCCCTTCCGCATAGAGATGACCATTTCCCCATCATCGTGTCCTTGCTTCTCTCTGCAGTTCTGCCAACTTTTAGTTCATCATTAATCCCTGTCATTTAGTACGACCTTTGGCTTAGCTTTATGTAAACAGAGTCGTAGGACGTGTACTCTTGTGCACTCTCCTTCCGCTCAGCTTTGCTAAGGGATTCGTGGTCTCACACCGTCCAGAGTCGCTGTCGTGGGTTTGTCCTCATTGCTGTAGACACATGCTACGATCCCTGCCCCCAGGCCAGTGTGGAACTCTGAGAGGGTGTGTCTGTGGATGTCTGTACGTGTTTCCTGATGAACATCTGCAAGCATCCTCCAGAGAGCTGACTGTGTGTAAGATCGCTGGGTTGCGGGGTAGGAACCCGTCGCGCTTACTAGGTGATACCGAGTTGTTTCCATGGTGATGGTACCACTCCACCATCCAGCAGCGGGGTGGGGAGTTCCAGCTCCTCCATTTCACCAGAACTTGGTGTCGCCAGAACTGTCAGTTTTTGTCAGCCTAGCGTGCGAAGGCATCTCACGGAGTCTCGATTTGCTTTTCTCCCAGTTGATGGTGTGGCTGAGTGTCTTTGCATAGTTTGTCGGCCGTTTGGATTTCCTTTTTCTGTGAAATGCTCTTTCAGGTATTTTGCCATTTTCCTACTGGATTGTCTGGGTCTTTTGTGTAATGATCTGTAAGCATTCTTTCCACGCTAGTCCTCTGTCGGGCATGGTTTTAATGGCGTCCTCGTCACTCTGCCCTAGGGTGACAGGGATGGCCAAACACACAACAGCCGATACTGGACAGGTGAGACGGTGTATCAACTGACGGTGTGTTAATCACGTGTACTTACGGCCCCAGGGAGGAGCGTACCGCATGCCATGCAGGGACGCACGGGGGCTGCACTTGGGAACAGAGTGAACAAGCAGGGGTGGTGTGGTAGTAGCAAGAGGGTGGGGTGCCCCCTGGTTCCCACAGAGGATGTGATTGGCTGGCAGGGCACTGAAACCCACTTGCAGGATGAACAGTAACTGCGCCTGGTCCTCTGCACCCCCAGCAGTAAGGAGGCTTGTTCAGCCAGGTCCACCCCCAGCAGTAAGGAGGCTGGCTTAGCCAGGGGGCCTTGTCCGTGGCGAGAAGGAGCTTGCCGTTGCAGTGGGGAGGAGAACTCTGGTTGGTCCAGTCAAGGCCCTCGACTTTGCCAAATGACAAGGCAGCATGTCACACTGACCCTTCCTTCCGGGCTTATACCACAGGTCCGTGTGCCGCAAATATCTGGTCTCGCTTTGCGGTTTGCCTTTCCCTGTCTTCAGGGTCTTTTGATGAACAGAGAGAGTCTTTGAGTTGGTCCTTCTTCTACCTGAATTCATTCTTCACTCCTCCCGGGTCGAAGCTATTCTCTATGCTGTCTTCGGAAAGCATCCCTCTTTGGCCGTCAGTTTGATTCTGAATCTAAACCGAATCAAAGCAGATGACGTATGCCTCCCGTGCCCCGGTCGCTCGGGAGCCCAGGGCCCTCTCTGCTCGCCGAGCCCAGTCCTGCCTCTTCTCAGCATGAGGCTTCTCACCGATCCCCCTTCTAATCGTGGCCGACACAGATCTCCAGTCAGAATTGCCGGGGCCCCTTGGGGACGTCCTGAACTGGATGTCCACACGGCCCGCTTCCAGCTCAGCCGGCCGGTCTGCGGACTCCTGTGCAGGCTCGTTTAGCTTTGCTGACGCGACTGCACCGGTGCTGTGGGTTCAAAAGACAGAGAGAGGAATAGGCTTCCTGTCTGTTCACATCCTCCCCAGGCTGTCCCAGGGCCTCCGGAGAAAAGGTAGGAGAAGTGTTGTTGGGGGTTTAGAGCAGGCGTCTAGCGCAAAACTCAGAAAAGGGCCAGGTTCTTGACAAAGTAGCCAAGGGCATAGCAACAAGTTTGGATGGAGAACCTCCCGCCTCCAGCAGGTCAGTGATGTTCCTGATAAGGTGATTCAGCTGTGAGGATGGTGCCTTCCCTCCCTTGTCTCTGTAATTGCCATGATTTTAATAAACAGAGCTCAGCGCATTCCAGGGACAGTTCAGTTGCAGATATAATTTACTCTCCTGTAAGCGCTAGGCTTTAAATTCTCAAAATTTCATTGTTCGTGTTGGTTTCCAGCACATGGAAATGGCCTAATGGGAGTCTAATAGCAAAGGCATAGCAAGAGCTTGTTCTTTGCCAAGTGTGTTCTCAGCCCTCCACGTGTGTCAATTCATACTCCTCATGACCCCCGCCTCCCTCCAGTGTTCGTCTTTATTCTGTGCAGAACTTGTCACCTGAGATGGCCTGTGACCTGCCAACCGTGTCCCATAGGAGCAGCGAGGCCAGGCGGCCCCCCACCCTGCGCTCTGCCACCCCCTCCGTCGGGGAAGTGGGCTTCTGACTGGCCCTCTGAGAAAAGACCATGTGGTGACGGAGTTAGCATTTTCAAGTATCTGAAATGTCTTTAAGAAGAGAGAGTACTGTCATGTGTGAGCATTAGTCATGTTCTAAAAAACTAAAGGGATTGGGCTTAAAATAAAGTCAAGAACATCAGAAGGAACTCGGAGAAAACGCCAGAATGAGAAAATGGTAGCACAGCTAGTGGGGGGGGATTGCGGAGTATTTGTCCACAGAGATCCAAACAGGGGCCTCCAAGCAGGGAGCCTGGGGACCCCCAGAGCCCCTCCTTCCGCTCCTGCCTGCCCTTCCCCAGCCACCGAGCACATGCTTACAGTCCTGGAACCGCGGCTGCAGGAGGGGAGGCACCTGCCCCCTTTGCCGTGCTTCCCTCCGGTGCCGGGAGCCGCGGCTGGCACACGGCACCCTGAGTCGGTGTCAGTCGGATGGTGGTGTTGGCTGAGTCGTCTGGACGCGGCCCCTTCCTCTGTGTCTCCCCTTCCCCAGACCTGTTCAGACTTCGACCACTTCTAGCCTGGCTCCTGGGCCCCCTTCCTCCCCAGGCCACTAGAGGGTCCGAAATACAAGCACAGTCCTGCCCACCTTCCTCCACGTGCCCCAGCGGGTCCCCCGGCACACAAGCTCAGCCTTGACTCCTCTGTGGGCTGCTGGCCCCGAGCCCTACTGCCCTTCCCCACTCCTCCCCCACCCACTGTGCTGTCAGGGCTCCCACCCTCACCCCCGTCCCCACTTCTGTGTGGGCTGTGCCCCTGCCTGGAGCACCCGGGCTGCCTGGTGGACACCGCCTTGTCCCCAGACACACCTCCCCGCTGCAAGGATCCCTCCCCATGGGAACCGTCCCCGGGAGGCTCCCCTACCCGTCACTTTGGGTTCTGCACCCCAGGCTCAGAGTTCTCCAGGCGCCTGGTTTTTGCTTCCATCACAGCACTTGCCATGTTGTTCTTTCAGTTCATCAACATGTTCTTCTTGAAGGCCAAGCACCATCTGATGTCAGGGGTACAGGGGAGAGGCAGGCAGGGGACACACGTTATCATGGGAAAGAACAAGAAAGCCTGGAGTTGTTTCCTGCATGGTTAATGAACCCCTATCACGCCTGGCATCTGCCGTGTGCCCTTGTATCGGTCGCTGACTCAAAGCAGCTCGTGTCACCCTCACAGCCTCGTCATCTTCCCGTCAAGCAGAGTGCAGCTTGGAGGGCAGAGCTGGCTCTCACCTGCCTCGCCGGCCCTCCCAGGGCTTACTGCGTGGTCACAGATGTGCCCTTCCCCAGTGGGTACAGATGACACGGGCGCAGCGGCCAGAGGAGCAGGGGCAGTGGTCCTGTTCTGGGTGAGGGGCTGTCAGGGCTGCTTTCTCAGAGGAAGGGACTTCAAGGCCAGGACTTGAAGGCAGCACGGGAGTTCCTGAGCACAAGCAGAGGGTGCAGGATGCTCCAGCCTGAGGGTGCAGCCTGAGGGGCGGCCCAGAGGAAGAGGAGAGCCGGCAGCCCAGAGGAAAGGCAGTTTGGAGGGCTGGAGACGGACTGGGAGCGGAGGCTGTGCTCTGCTGAGCCCGACTAGTGAACTGGGGAGCTAAGGCTTCATCCCAGGAGCAGCTGGAAGCCCACGGAAGTTTGTTTTTTTAAAATATTTATTTTATATTGGAGTAGAGTTCATTTACAATGTTGTGTTCGTTGGCAAGGTGGTGACTTGGTCTGATACGAGGCTGCTGGCAGAGAGCAAATTGGACAGAGACGAAAGGTGATGTGGGAAGGCCAGTTTGGCCAGTTCACTGCCCAGAGGACATGATGGCCTGGACTAGGGTAGAGGCCAGAGGAAAAGGAGTGAATGGATCTGAGGGAGTTCGAGGGAGGAAAATCTCACAGCACTGAGACCCTGTTTGGATGTGAAGACGACAGGGAGAGGTCAAGGATGCCAGCTGGGTGTCGGGTATGGGCAGGTGACCGCTTGACAACACCACACGTGGGGACAGAGAACACAGCGGGGGGAGGAGATAATGAGGACATTGGGGGTGTATGTGGATCTGGGGTCCCCAAGTACATCTGGGAGGCAGATGGGATGTGAAGCCAGGACACCCAAGAGCGAGTTGCCTTGGCGTGCAGATGAAAGGGTGTGCACAGACGGTGTTTGAAGCTGTCGGAGGGGGTGAGTTTACTGAGGGATACAGAAGCGCCTGTCTCCTCTCTCCCCACCGTGATCTCCAACCTGCACCGTCCAGTATGGGAGCCACCGGCCACATGTGGTGACTTAAATTTCAATTAAAATAATTAAATACAATTTAAAATTCTGTCTTCCGGGACTTCCCTGGCCGTCCAGTGGTTAGGACTCGGTGCTTCCACTGTCGGGGCCCAGGTTCAATCCCTGAGGGGGGAACTAAGAATCCTACAAGCTGTGCGGTGCGGCAAAAAAAAAAACAAAAACCAAATCCAGTCACACGAGCCCTGCTTCAGGTGCTCGGAAGCCACGTGGCTGGTGGCTTCCCAGACGGCCCGTGCGGGTTACAGACCATTTCCATCATCACAGACCGCTCTGTTGGGTAACACTGAGTCTAGACTCCATTGTATTTATTTTGTGTCCACGGGTGCCCAGGTCCTCAGAAAAAAAGTACAATTCCTTTGATTACAGACCTTTAGAAGTAAACAGCCGTTTGTTGGCCTAGAGGTCGGAGAAGGAACCCGTAGGCTCTTCAAGGGCCCTCATGAGCGTGGTTGGCCTCGAGCTGGGGCTCCCCGCCAGCCACGCCGCCCCAGCCGGAACACGGGGGTGTTGTCAGCACACGGGGCTCCGAGGCGTGTTTGTCTGGCTTGAGTCTTAGTTCCTTCTCAGGCCCACGGGCAAGAGCACGTTTGCATTTGAACAGGTGAACCCTTTTAGATTACGATTCAAAATTCCAGAGTCTTCACAGAAAGTCAGGTCTGGAACCTCTCATTTCAGAAACCAGTTCTGAATTGTCACGAAGTTGCAGCCTTTGCTTTTTATTTTTCGTCTTTGTGGAATGTGTGCCTTGGTTCTTTCTTTTCTTTTCCAGTCGGATGTCACGGATCAGAATTTGTTACGTTTCCTTCCAGAACAAGAACACTCAGAAGTCTACAAAATGCTTTCTTCCCATATGCTTGTGACGGACTCCCCCTCCCCAGAACACTTAAAATGTAAGTTGAACTTCACTGGTTTTACGAGATAGAAAGATGAGGATGTCACTTCTGAAAGGAGGTTAGAATGAATTAAGAAGGGAGGACTAATTTTAAAAATAATTTTCCTTGTGACTCAGAACATTTCCAAGATCCGTGGAGGTATATTTTAAGTTCAAAGCTAAAACCGGAGTTTGGAATATGGAAGACGTTGAACTTTTATGCGGAAAATTTTAAAGCACAGAGCTTAGGAATAATAGCTTGTTTTGCATGTAATACAAGAGATCCCTTTTTTTTCCCCACATGATAGCCTTTTAGTAATAAAGGGTACAAAAATAAGTGAATAATCTTCTTATTTTGGAGGACACTGTGAGGCTAGATTTGTATTTATGATACTAAGTAACCAACTAAAAACTGAACAATTAGGTCAAAACTCCAAATTCTCTTCTGAGGCTGTCATCTGGTTATTTATAGACATTTGCAGGTTTTATGGAATTTTAAAGTTTTTGTCAAAATTGGCGACCTGGATAGAAAGCTGGTCCGGTCACCTAATGAAACGTGTATTTTGACGGCAGTAGCAAAGGTGCCTTGTACTTATTCAAGCCTTACTCCGTTTTCCGTGAATAATGTGTCCCATTGTACATCTGATTTTCCTTCAGAGCAAAGTGGAAAGATTAAATTAAGGAGAGCAGCTCTGAGCAGCTTTATTTTAATATACAGTATGAAAACAACCAGAACTAATTAAGGCCGACAGAACCAACCACAGACATCTGTGAGCAAATTAAGACTAATCGGGTCCGAGTATGGAATGCAAAACATCTATAAACTACAGAGGGGAAAAACCTGTGTTGCAAAGGTTATAAAACCATGTCTGAAAGTCAGTCATAATGAGAGAAATAGCCCGGCCATGTGTTGCCCAAACCCTGTGAGTTTCACAAGATGCGGCTTGTTTAGTCTAGAATCACTGTAGAGCTCTCATTCCGTTTCTCCTTTTTTCCTTTAATGGCCCAGCTGACAACGACTTAGAATTTTATTGCCATCTTCTCAGAGGCAGCTTGAACCCAAAGGAATTTCCAACTTATGAATACATAAAATTTGTAGGAAATTTTCGCTCTTACAACAACGGTAAGCGTTCATTGTCGTATGATTGGGGCAGTGGCTTTTCTCATGCAAACGTGCACGTAGGGGCGGGAGGGAGGGGCGCATATGTGCTTTCCATATTTGCATTTGGATTTCTGTGTTCCCAAGATGTGTTTTCTGTGCTCCTAAATGGTACCTCCCATTCGGGAAGAACACGCATCCGCACCTGTTTATGCCAGCACATGGAGTCCCAGTGAGAGGCACCTTATTCATTTATTTATTTTCAGGCTAATGGAATAGTTCTATGCTCTGAGAAACAACTTACGGTTAATAAAGAACGGGCTCAGCCTACACACAGCCAAACAGGGCTTCATTGTGACATGAAGATCCCTAACCTTGGCTTCTGCATTTTTTTTTTTTTTTTTTGCGGTACGCGGGCCTGTCACCGTTGTGGCCTCTCCCGTTGCGGAGCACAGGCTCCGGACGCGCAGGCTCAGCGGCCGTGGCTCACGGGCCCAGCCGCTCCGCGGCATGTGGGATCCTCCCGGACCGGGGCACGAACCCGTGTCCCCTGCATCGGCAGGCGGACTCTCAGCCACTGCGCCACCAGGGGAGCCCTGGCTTCTGCATTTTTATCCTCCTTTTTACGGAACTGCTGGGAGCCTGTTTTCATAGGTCTAGTCCATGGCCCTTCTGCTAAGTCTGGCCCTAATGCACAGGACATGGTCCTTTTATGAGGAGCCAGCCATCTCCATTAGATGAATTATCAGGCAGCATAAGCCAAGCAGTAAAATCTTGCTTTCTGTAATTACCCAGATAACTAATTGTCCAAGGCCAGGCTGCAACTCTCAAACAGACTTAAACACTCCGTTTTACTTTTTTTTTTTTTTTTTTTTTTTTTTGCGGTACGCGGGCCTCTCACTGTTGTGGCCTCTCCCGTTGCGGAGCACAGACTCCGGACGCGCAGGCTCAGCGGCCGTGGCTCACGGGCCCAGCCGCTCCGCGGCATGTGGGATCTTCCCGGACCGGGGCACGAACCCGTGTCCCCTGCATTGGTCTGCGGACTCTCAACCACTGAGCCACCAGGGAAGCCCATCCGTTTTACTTTTGACCCAGGCAAAATGGGGATGCAGGCCTGATGCCAGAGATTCAGAAACACAAGTCCCAACACGCAGCCCCACTGGGGAGCCCGGCACAGAGTGGCCAGTCCTCAAAACCCAACACAAAACGCCTAACTTTGAAAGCTCTAACATTTTATAAAATAGCAAAGATGGGGCGGGGAGAATAGAAGGAAGTGTTGACAGGGAATGGTAGAAAGAGAGAAGAGGGGAGGAGAAAAAATGGCAAAGGGAAACAAATACAGAAAGGTGAGCCACGGGAAGGAGGGGGTGCGCCGGTGGGTGACACGAGGGAGTGGCTGCTGGCAGCTGACTTGCGGCGCTTCGCTTGCTGTTGTTTAACTCTGGACCCACGGTCCAGTCTATTCCCCCCGTCAGATGAGTCCCAGAGTTTCCATTAGAAGCAGCCGAAGTAACGGCACTGAGTCCTAATGACGGTCCCTGTTGTATGTTATTTGCGTACATATACATGCTTTGCTTAAGAGGCTCCAACTATTTGCTGAACAGCTCGATCCTCCAGGCCCCGTGTTCAGGGATGGATGATGGGCTCCCTGGCCAACTCGGGGCCCTTTGCGGAAGCACCCCACCTCGGGCTCGGGGTGCCCGAGTGGTTGGGAGTCGTGGCAGGTCAGCCTTCCCAAGGGGGCCCCTAAATCTGGGCAAAGCGGGATGAAGCCGAGACCTGCCCGTGTCTAATCCGACTCATCTGAGAGGCTTTCCTGAACCTCATGAGACACGTGTGTGATGAACCACACGACTCAGTAAAGAAACTGACCTAAGGGGTACCTCGTGGAAAACTCCACGTGGTTCCAGTCCGGTGCTGTGGTTCCCTGGGTGAGGCAGCCTGTTACCGTGCAGATTCTCAGATGTCCCTGGAAGATTCTAGTTCAGCACACCTGAGGGCGCGGCTGGGACTGAGCAGTTGGAAAACAACCTAGGGGTTCTGATGCAAAGGGTCGTGGACTTTGAGAAACACTGCCCCACTGTAACACTACATGGCATTCCGTAGGAATTTTAATGACACTCCTCTTGCTTATGGTGCCAGGCACCTCTATCCTTGAATTAATATAAGCAGTGGTTTGGAATTGCTTAAAATGTGTACCGTGGCCATAATGCCAGCTGCTGGGATAGCAGCCTATCCCAGTTGGTCGCATGCAAGGAAGGGTCCCCAGAGTGCCGAGACTGTGGGAATTATGGGATGCTGCTCCCACGTGTCTCCGTGATAACAGCACACGCACTTAATGAAGGGTACCGGGTTGTGATTGGCTGGTGACCAGCGTTATCCTGTGAATGTACATTTCCACGACTCTCATTAAGATGCTACTGGACGTCGCTTTGAAGCTTCCTGTCTTGTCTTTTATCACGTTTTAGAGGATTTCAAGGAAATAGGCAGGCTTCATTGTGAATACCTGAGACTTTTTTTTTTTTTTAAAACCAGCAAGGCTTTATTTTCTCTTCAAGTTGAGACACTGTTTGTTTGCCTGAAAGAATGTGTGGAAGTTATGTGTGATTTTTTTTTTTTTTTTTTGGTGGGGGGAACTGTTACTGCTATAAACACACGGCATTGAAAGTGGAAGTTTTAAAACCAAGAGTTTAAAACCAGAGTGTCTTTGCAGAGCCTGCTGAACAAACCAAAGTTAGGGGAGCTTTCTTGAGACAGGAGTCTCCAAATGTAATTGTGGACACACTGAACTATAATTCTCACTTGGATTAAAACAGCCAAAAGTGTCAGTCAGATGAGTTTCTAAGATGGAACCCTATGAAGTCACCAACATGCAACCATTTTTGGCCGCTAAAGTAAGGTTTAACATAAGAAATCATTCAGATTTGATTCTGTAGGTTTATTTCTCGATAAACGTGGAATGATGGGATCATAAAAATAGCTCACCTTTTAGGAGTGTTTCCTCAGTGCCAGGCCCTGGGCTCAGTCCTGACACTGGTTGTCTCGTTGAATCCTGGCAGCAATTTCATGAGATGGTCCTCATGGCGTCATCCCATCTTTTTTTCTTTTTCTTTAATTGAAGTATAGTTGATTTACAATGTTGTGTTAGTTTCAGGTGGACAGCATCGTGATTCAGTTTTATGTATATATGTGCAGATATATGAATATATATATTTTTCAGATTCTTTTCTCTTATAGGTTATTACAAAATATTGAGTATAGTTCTCTGTGCTGTACAGTAGGTCCTGGTTGGTTATCTATTTTACGTACAGTAGTGTATATCTATTAATCCTGATCTCCTAATTTATCCCTCCCCCAACCCCCTTTCTCCTTTGGTAACCATAAGTTTGTTTGCTATGTCTGTGAGTCTGTTTCTGTTTTGTAAATAAGTTCATTTGTATCTTTTTTTTTTAGATTCCACATATAAGTGATATCATATGATATTTGTCTTTCTCTGTTTGACTTACTTCACTCAGTATGAGATCTCTAGGTCCATCCATGTTGCTGCAAATGGCATTATTTCATTCTTTTTTATGGCTGAGTAATATTCCATTGTGTAAATATACCGCATCTTTGTTACCTAGTCATCTGTCAGTGGACATTGACGTTGCTTCCATGTCCTGGCTATTGTAAATAGTGCTGCTATGAACATTGGGGTGCATGTATCTTTTCAAATTATAGTTTTCTCCAGATATATGGCATCATTCCATTTCTTTTGAATTTTTGAATTTTTTTTTTTATACAGCAGGTTCTTACTAGTTATCCATTTTATACATATTAGTGTATACAGCTCAATCCCAATCTCCCAGTTCATCCCACGCCCCCCAGCCCCTCCGCTTTCCCGACCTTGGTGTCCATACGTTTGTTCTCTACATCTGTATCTCCATTTCTGCCCTGCGAACCGGTTCATCTGTACCATTTTTCTAGGTTCCACGTATAAGACCTCATTCCATCTTAACAGAGGAGGAAATTGATTCATAAAAGGGTTAAGTCTCAAGTGCACAGGTGGGATGTGAGAGACCCAGATTCAGAGCCGTTCTAACCCTGAACTCATACTCTTAACTTCAGGCTTTGCTGCTTCCCACAGATCGAGGTGGCTATTACACATTTAGATGCAGACACAGGCCTCTCCCCGGCACCTGGCATTCTGTTGGTCCATGATGTCTGTACCTGTGCACATCACGTGTCCTGCGCCCATGTACCAGGCTGTTTTAAGAGTACCCTAGATTTGTTTTAAATCAAATATGGTAAGACACACAGACATGGAAAGGACTGTGATGAAGGAAGAGGTTTATGCTTACAGATCCCTAGAAACGGTCACAGCACGCCATGCAGGGCCACACACGGGGGCACCAGGATAGGCCAAAAGCAGAGGGAGCTCAGGAAACGTGGGCAGAGGCCTCTATTATGGTTTCTGCAGAAAAGAGCAGGCGAGGCAGAGTAAGCAGGCTTGGGTTTGGCTGGTTTGAATAATTACAGCAGGCTGTCGGGTGTAAGGGCTGCCGCTGGTTGTCTGGCCCTGGGTGGGAGTGGGGGGGGGGCGGGGATTAGGGCAGGTGGGTAGTGGCTCAGAGTGTGAGAGCCTGATAGAGGAGAGGGTGCGGGGTGTGAGCTCTGGATGGGTTGGGTTTGCCTCCGAAACGTACACTGGAAGTGAGTTGTTTGCTATCTCTAGGAGTTGTCTGACCCTGAGAGGAGCAGTCCCTCTAGAGTCAGCACGGCCCCAGATGTCAAAGCATCAGATCCAGAAACATGATTATTACACGAGCCACCGCGTGCAGATTCCCCAAGGTCCCAGGCAGGCACAGGGTAAGGAGCAATAGGTAGAGGATAGAAAATATGACCGTGAACATCAGTTTTATTTTCTTTTTTTTAAGACTATTTTTTATACAGCAGGTTCTTATTAGTTATCTGTTTTATACATATTAGTGTATACATGTCAGTCCCAATCTCCCAGTTCATCCCACCACCACCCACCCCCGCTTTCCCCCCTTGGTGTCCATACGTTTGTTCTCTACATCTGTGTCTCTATTTCTGCCTTGCAAATCAGTTTTATTTTCATAAAATACCTGCTCATACTTCAAAGAACTATGCAGAAAACCCTACTTTGGTCCATTACCGTGAAAAGTCCTATCATTTCTGTAGGGCTGATGAGTTTGAGGAGTGTTGTCTGATGTCTTCTTGTTTGATGCCTGTCAAGAGGAAATAGTGGATTGGAAAGGATGGGGAGCTTTACTCACCTGTGGACTCATTGCACCCCTTCCTGGGCCCACACGGTCTGTGCCTGGCATATAAATAAGTGCCCAATGGACTCAGGTTGACCTACACTGAGGCTCAGTCCTCAGCCCTGGATGCACAGGTGGAAGGGGGCAGATCCAGGGTTCAGGCCAAAGACTTCTGACTTGTGGGGAAATAACGCCCTTCCCTGGGAGCTGAGGATGGAGCATGCCTTAGCTGAGCCCAGAGCACACTCCAGGGAAGGGGCAGCAGCTTCCCGGAGGGCTCCCGCCACTTCTTTGTCCCTAAATCCAAAGCGAAGATGAAATCCACTTTCGTACACACTGGGGAAACTGGAGTGTGTTACTTTCTGTTGCCCTGTGAACTGTCTGCACTGGCAGGCCTCTGGAGCAGTGCTGAGTGCTCAGAGAAGTTGACCCCTGGCCTCCACTCACTCCCCACTGACCCCCTCCCACCTGGGGTCTCGGGGTGCTGGGAGGCCAGTGGCCCCCCTTCTGATGTCTTTCCCAGGCCCCTCACTCGGGAGCCCCCCCAGAACTGTCGTTGACACCCTCTCCCGGCCTAGAGCTCATCTCAGCGACCCATCTGATAGATAGATGGGAACCCAGGCTGATAAGTGCTGGCTGCTACCCCAAACTTACATCCACAGGAACCCTTGGGCCTTAAGCTGAAAGGCCCCAAGTTAAATGTGTAGGCTGCAGGGCAGGGAAGAGAGGGTGGGACGGAGCCAGAGAGGAGGCGCTTACACCACATAGATGAAGATGCCATCGGCTTCACCTGCGCAGATCCGTCTGGCCCTATGACCCTGGGAGGCCGGGGCGGGGGAGGACAAAGCACCTTTGCCCTTGTTGACGGGCTTAAACTCTCTAATTGGATGTTTCCAGATTCACCCATCCATTGTGCCACCTTACCTGCCCCCCCACACACACTCCTGGGCACTGGGACAAACGCACCAACCATTGCCTAAATACTTGAGCAAAATGGAATTTCCCTACATCTTGGTCACTCCTTAGGATTCCATCATTTGCCACAGATGTTCTAGGGGACGGGAGGGCACACAGGACTTCCCATCTTTAACCTAGATTTTTAATCAGTGTGAAGACGTACGTGTCAGGAAATGGGATGAGGAAGTAGTTTTCTTCGAATTGTTTCACTTCGGGACAGTTTCTGTCCTGCTCTGTGAGAAGCTTCCTGTAGGAATCTAAGCTGGGATATGGAATCACATGTCTCATCCTGTCCCCATAAAAAGCCCTCTCTGACCCCAGCCATGTGGCCTGGAGCCCCGGGGTGGACCACTGGTCAGAGCAGCCCCTGGGCCACCTCTGCTCTGCCCACTGTTTCCAGAATAGAGTTGAAACAAAATTACTTTATTTGGGGCTATGTTTGTCTGCTAACAGATTTTTTTTTTTTTTGAGCTTTCCAATAAATACACCCCCAACCCAAGTCAGGTAGCCCCAGTCCTACAGTCTGATTGGGAAGGAACCGTCCAGATGATGTTCACAGGCATAATGAACAGTCCTAAGAAGGGGCAGCTTGAAGGGGTCCTAAGAAGCAGGTCCCCGTTCCTCAAAGAACTTGGTGTCTGGAAGCAGGCTGTCCTCTCTGTGAGCCGACCTCCGCCCCAAGACTTGGATTTAAGCGCGCATCTGACTGAAAGCCAGAAAGCAGTATTTCAAAAGTGGCTGGTGTGCTTCCAAGTAGGTCACCCTCGGCAAACATGCTGCTCTGGGCTTTCCAGAAACCACACACCAGAGGATAAAAGTTTCCCTGCCCTCATTGTACCTACTCACCTCTAACCACGCAACCAGATTTGAAATGCTGGCAGAAGTGGACGCTTTCCAGCTTTCAACCCTTGATGTCCTGTGGGATTTCCGTAGGTTGCCTCACTTTACGGCTTTGGCGTTTTCGGGTTTTTTTTTCCTGAGCTGAACTAATTGAGACGTCTCAGTGAAGGGAACCAACCGCACGCCCACCAGACCTCACTGGGAGTGGGGACGTGAGTTTCGCCCAGGAGGACAGCTTCATGGAAGGAAGTCTGATCTGTCTGTCCCAGGCCCCCGAGAGTAAGAAGCAGAGGGTCCCTGCCACCCAGACGGGGATGCGCGGCGTCCTTCTCCAGCAACGGTCATTGCTGCCGGATTAGATTGCAGAGGAATCACGATCACAGTCAAGAACAAACTGTTACCCAAGGGCATCGTTCCGCATGAGCATCTATTAAAATGGAGGGGTGAGGAACGGTCAGACCTTTATCAACCCCATCTTCCTGCTTGTTTCAGCCCGGGAGCAGGGAACTTTTGTCCGGGTTGTCCGATACTTGTGATAAAAATGTGCACAAGATATGCACTTGGAGGAGGAGGACGAGGGCCTGTAGGAAGTTCAGTCTCCTGAGGATCCAGTAGTCAGGCCCTGTGGACCAACCGTCTGGGGGAGATCTTATCCCCTCACAAGCTCCTGGCCGCGACGAATACTCATTTTAATTGATGAATGCCAGGGCAAAGAAGAAATTCAAGTAAGACGTGTATTTTCCCATTAGGGTGATTTTTTTTTTCTTCAGTCCAGCACATTGCAAACCCCCAGCTCCCTCGTGTGGCTCTCAGCCTTTCTCCGACATTGTTTTTTCCGAATGCCAAACAGAACTGGCAGAAGGAAAAGAAGAAGCGTGTATTGCCCCAGCAAGATGGGTGGTGGCCCAGGCTAAAAACTGCACGAGATTATCTTGCTGCCACTCTCCTAAGAGCCCAGTCACCCGGCTGGCTTTTCACAACACACCGGGGGAAGGATACCGTGAAGAGAGAGAAAGAGAGTCTGGAAAGAGTGCGTAATTAGAGATGATTTCTCATGAAGGTGCAGAAAATTACTTTCCCCTCCACATTCTAACACTCCATCCCAAACATTTTGGACATTTATCACAAATGAAATTCAGGGACTTCGTTCTTCCCTTACAAACCTCCTCATCAACTGTTTCACGTCTTCCCAGACACCTACCGGATTTGTTTTTCGTTTGTTCCAAGAAGGGCAGAGAAAGCTGTTTGTCGCTCTCCTTGTGGACTGTTAGTGTGTTTTCCTACAGCTGTTGCGACTAATTTATCAGCAGGCCATCTCTGATCAGAATACTCCATTGTGTGGGCCTGATGGCTGAACCCATGCTGAGGAGAAAAAGTTACCTCTTTCTCCATTTATTCCCAGTTTGTGCTGTTGGCTGACCTTCCCTGTCACCATCCCTGCCTCTCCCTCCATCTTTCCTATCCCTTTGGAAGCCCGTCCTCATACCCCCTGGGGTCTCCCTGCCCCCGTGGTATCCTTATCTCCTCGTCATGACTGATGTGGGAGCTCACCTCTCATCAGGCAGACTTGGAAGCCAGCCCCGGATGCCAAGTGAGACACACCTCATCCTTCTTATCCTCCAGAGAACCTCTGGGATCTCTTGGTTTGGGGATCCTATGAATGCCAGCCCACGCAAAGTTCTTTCGGGATCTCTGCAATCAGAGGCTTCAGTGATGAACGATCTGGGAGTAAAGAAGGGAATCCGTAACCCTGTAGGCCCTTTTAACATCCTGCATCTCCCCAAGCACGAGGCCCACGACGGGCGCTTGACTGTCTTCCACGGAGTGCTTTGCAGCTGGTTCACATCCCATCTCGCCCAGGCGTCCTTCTGACCGGTGTTAATGCATCAGGGGGCAGTGAGTCAGCCTGAGCCTCTGGAACCAGAACCGTGTCCGTGGGCCACCTTCCCACTGCGCGCCAGCCACCGGCAGTACCAGGCTGGGCTGTGGAAGGGAAGCCACCTTGGGGTCTTAAGGTCTGCCTGTTGGTTGCTGGCCAGGATCAGAAGGTCTCTTCCCGAACTAGGCTTTAAGCCGTGAGCTGGAAGGTCATCTCGTGAGAGCATCGTTCAGTAAACACATGTTGGACGCCTGCTGTGGGGAAGACGCCCACTCAGAGCTGGAGACAGACGCCTCGCCCCTGTTCCCGCGTGGCGAAGGCGAGTTCTTTAGCTTTGGGAAAGACGAGGTCGCTTCTTCTTTTGGATACTATAAAAGCTATGTATTCACTCTACGCAGAACATGTAAATCACTAAAAAGTATAGTTTGGTGAACGTTTTCTCCATTCCAGAACATACTAGATCAGTCGGGAATAACGGCTCTCTGTCTGCCTCGAAATAATCTAATTATGGCTCCCAGAGTCTCCTTTACCTCTGATGCAAAGTAAACTACTTATTCTGGGGATTGTGTCCTCATATGTGTTTGAGGAGGGCAGAGGTAACAATTAAATATATCTCTAGTGTCTTGCAGTCCCTGCACGATAAATCAGTTTATTACAGATGAAAACAGATAGTTTTTCATTATTTGTATTAATGGGATGCAAACACATACTGGATCCTTTTACATGGCAAATAACCACAAAACTACTTATCTTTGATAGTATATTGGGTTTTATAATTACACAAGATATAAATGTTGTAAAATATTGTTATGAATAATACACCTCAAACAAAACAGTGAGGCCACACTGTAATGATTCACTAGACTGTGCTCAGATCACTTTTGAGTAACTCTGGGGGGCGGGGCTGGGAAGTGTATCAATAGTAAGCATTCATCACTTTTGTTGGTTGTGAGTGTGTGTGAGTGTGTGTGTGCGCGTGCGCACACGCACGTGTGCACACGCATGCCTGTTGGGTGGCGGGGAAAGGAAAAGTCTGGAAGCAGTCAGAGATCTGATAAGATGGGGCTGTGCTGCAATGAGTGGTTAATCCTTCTGAGGGGCTAGGGAGGCCAGTTGTAATTAGATCTGTTTTTTTCTATGACTTAAATGGAAACAACTAATTAAATCCTTAATTAATGTTTTTAAACCACCTCGGGATAAGAAGTGCCAGAGAAGTTACTCTAAGTATTCCCTATTACCAGGAGGTCCCGGGGCACAGCCTGCTCTCGTTGACTCTAGAATTTGTGAGAAGGGCTTCTGCTGAGAGGACAAGTCATTTCAGGTGCAACTGGCCAAAGGTTGAAAGTGTCCTCCTCCCCCTGGTTTTCCCCTTGCCCTCTGTTACAACTTTCAGCTTTGAGTCACATTCGCCTTTGATCAGGCCTTCATCTGCTTCAGGTTTTGTGGTGGGAGAAGCTTGTTTAGAAGGAATTTGCTCAGTTCCAGGCCCCTCTGTAACAGATCTGGCTTATCAAGTGCAGACTCCAGGCAATCTTGAAATTTCCCTCCTGGGAAATTTCCATCTCTAAAGCCTTCGAAGTTATAAAAGGACTCTGGTAAAACCACCTTGGGAGACACCCAGGCCAATGGCAAGGTCTGCAAAACACCCACTTAATTTCCACGATCTGAGGCTCTGCCCCTTGAAGAAGTGGTCGGAGGCTGGTGTTCCCAACCTTGTCCCCCTCGCTGTAAATCGCTGAGGAAGGCGCTTACTGACAGCACGTGAATTTAGCAGCCGAAAGGATCAAACCAGCTCCTGGTTGAGAGACAGATTAAAGAGACTTTCTCTTAAATGCCTGGGAAGCCCTCAGATGTTCACTTGGAAGGTCTTGCTATCCTGAAAGAGAATTTTATTAGGTTGTTTTCTGGCCGGAGATGTCTGATAGATTCAAGCAGAGAGGATATTTCACATCTGGGGAATTTTAAATGTCTTTTTATTATGCAGATGTTCACATCTGCAGGCCCTTCCCTTATGTGGACTTAGTTTCCTTTCTCTTGATGACTTCCTTGGCTCACCCTACAAATTGTGGAGGCCAACAACGGACAGATGTAAACTCTCTCAGGCCCACGATTTTTTATTTTACCCACTTTATATTCATGTTTGGAAACCTTTATTAGTATTTATGTGAATGCCTTCAGAGACTATGTTTGGTAAAAGGAATTTATTCATGTTAGTGAGTAGAAGACCACTATAGATAGAAGACCCATTATAGATAGAATCACTTAGAAACCTGTAAACATAGAAAACAAAGGATTCCCGGAAAGCCAAAATCCAAAGAGAGTCGCTCAGATTTCATTTTAGAACGCAGTTAGTTTTCTGACGCTTTCTATGTTCTCAGATTGGAAAACATAACTCTGTCTTAATCTACAAGTTCAGAAATGTACGAGATATAATCAAATACATTTTAAAAAGAAAGAGGTGGTATAGTTTATCTCGAATAATTATCCTCAACCCTGGCTGCACGTTAGTAAATCTGGGGGGCTTTGAAAAGTGCGGGTACCTGGGCTTTACCCCGAGTTTCTGAATTAGCTGACCTGGGATGGGGGCAATCATGTAGAAGGTTCTGGGGAATCTGGAGAGAATTCAGTGAGTTTTCTCATATTGAACAGGGCTCTTTTTCCCACCTAGCAAACTCCACCTAAAATAGCAGAATTTTTCTCTGGCCTGGAAGGTAAAGCAGTTTTTCACAGGCACCATGAAGACAGGTATTCGGCCCCCAGGTCTCTGGGGGCCTGGTCTCAGCATCATGGTAGGCAGGAGCCCAGAAGAGCCCCCTCTTGGGAGTCCCGAGACCTGGGTGGAGGCCCGGCTGCATCATTTCCACTCTGAGTCACCTCAGTTAATATGCACAAGCTTCCTGGACCTCTCAGCATCCTCATTTGTAGAATAAGGGAAGTCACACCTTCCCGGACTTGTAAGAATGCATAAGACACAGTGAGCAGGTTTTGTCACCTGTGCAGTGAGTTTTCTCGTGGACACTGCATACCTGTTGGGGCCACCCTGAGTCCTGAGTCCATCTCCTCAGTGAAGCCACTGCATCAGCATGGGCTCCTGGGGGTGGGTAGATGGGGGGTTTCAGGACAGAAGCCCTTGAATCCCAAGTGGGCCGCTCCAGGGCCAGGGGCAGAGGTGGGGTCACCGTGTGTCCAGACCTGCTACTTCCCCTGAGCCCATCAGTATCAGAAACACCGCCTGACGGTGCAGCTCATCCTTTAGGACACTGGCTGATGTGCGCACCCAGGCCCTGCTGCAGCATGGGGCCTGCTGCTCAGGTGGCAGAGAATTTTTCCCGGCACAGTAACCGCCGTGGCTGCAGGACTGTGGCGGGGGTGGGGGGTGGGGGGGGGCAGAGCACTGTGTTGCTCACTCGAATTCCAGCTCTGTTTGGCCTTGTGCGAGTTGCTTCCCAGTCTGAGCCTCGGTTTCCTGTGCAGTGGGGATGAGAGTAGCACCTAGGTCCCTGAGTTGCCGTGAAAATGAGGTAGTTGATGGACCTGAGGCCTCTCAGTTAGTGCCCAGTGGGGCTTGGCTCTGCACCAGCCGGGGCTGACCTGTGTCTCTTCCCCTCTGCCCAGCGCCCAGCCCCTCCTGTAATGGCTTTGACAGCGCCCTTTCGAGGCCCTGCCGAATGCCCCTGGGAAAGGAGGTCTGCTTCATTGCCACCGTTCGCCTGGCAACACCGCAATTCTTAAAGGCAAGTACCCGGAGAGAATTTATCATGCGGAGCGAGTACCACTGAGTCACACTGAGTGATGGGTAATTCATTGTCTTTCTGGGAAAGAATAAGATTTCAATGAGCTCGTCACCGACTCTGAGAACGTTAAATGTCTGATTTCTGTACGGTGACAGCCCCGCAAGCTCTTTCCCCGAACTTTGGTGGCCTGCGAGCCATTTTGTTGGAAGGCAGCATGAATTGCTGGTCATCCTGCAGAGATGCTCTTCTAGAATTCTGTAAGCCTCCCTACCCTTCACATCCATGTTGACACCACTCAGGGCAGGCGGAGGTAAAAACTGAGTCAAATTGAGGGCTGGCCTGTGGTCTCTTATCTGTGATTGCTTTCGTGTCAGAATTTAACGTCATGAACTCAACATGAATTGCATGAATTCAGCATTGCAGATTCAACGTTGCATGAATGTTGAGTTAAAGCAGTCATTCAAATTCAGATGAAAAGCCATTTTGCACATGTTTACCACACGTCTAGATAATAGGAAGGGAGTGGTGTGACATTTTGGTTCTTAGGTATTTTTCCCCAGCTTGTGAAATAAATTTAGCATCATCTAATACCAAACTTAGCTGCAGATGCGGAGTCGCAGTCCAAGACAACTTGGAGACTTTGCTCCAAACGATTTTAACTTCTGTTGCCGACCGCGCATTCTTGAACTAACCGGCGGGGGGAGCATCTGGCACCCCGAGTAATAGCTTTCTCCCTCTTAATACAGGAAATGTGCATCGTTGACAAACCTTTAGAGGAATTCACTTCAAGACATAGCTTGGAATGGAAATTTTTATTTCTGGATCACAGGTTTGTGAAAAGAAAAACATACTTGGGTTGGGTGCTTTGCGAGTGCTTGTTTCCATGAGCCAGGCTCTCCTTGGGGGAGGAAAGTCAGGCCTGGTCTCTGCAAGAAGGGCTCTCTGGCAGTGGGGAAAGTGCTTCCCAGCCGGGGACAGGAGGTTTCCCTCCACTGCATTTGCCCCCTCTGAAGATATGTCCTGGGTTTGGGTCAGAGCATCTCAGGAGAGCCAGGCGTCACAGCCTGGGACATCTTTGGGATACCCTCACCCACCACCCGACTCGGGACCCTCTCCAGCTCCCATCAGGCAGGACCAGATGGGAAGGAAACTCTCATCTTATTTCTTTCACCACCCTTCTGTCCCTTTAACCCAATCTTCTTACTTTCCTTCGTGACATTTTTCACAGTTTAAGAACAAGAAATCTCCCCTTCCCACCCTTTGATTTTCTATTACACTTTGAGGTTGGGCTGAGCCAATCTATAGCTGTTTTTAATTATTCAGTAGTGACCACATTTATGGTTATGGGGGCCAGGTCAGGCCAAGGGAACTGAGTATCTAAATGCCAAAAAAATTTTGAGCACTTTGGAAAACACAGCCTCTCTGGTTTTGACCATTGCAAAATTATTTTCCTGCTCTTATTCTCGGGAAATGAGGCCCCCAGGTTCATCATTACACATGCAAACCACCCCCTCCTCCGCAACGAGGCCAAGCCCTGCGGTACTTCCTCTCTGATGAATGACCCCCCACTGTGCTCGGCAGAGCTCCTCCCATCATAGGATACCTGCCTTTTGAAGTTCTGGGAACCTCGGGCTATGACTACTACCACGTGGACGATCTGGAACTCCTGGCCAGGTGCCACCAGCACCGTGAGTACCTCACACCAGCCCCGGCCAAAGCGCCCCCACCCCCCACCCCCCACCCCTGCTCTCTCCCCGGAGCCCTGACAGCAGGACTCTTAGGCTTTGGAAGTCAACTTAGTACTTGGTTTCTTCTGAGGTGGAGGGCTTGGTCTTCTCTGAGATGATCTAGGAGTAGGTGGAGGTCCCTATCCGGATCCCCCCGTGTTTTGCGTTCACCCGGAATTGACTTTGGTCTGTCTGCTTCCACCTCCAGCCCCTTCCCAGCACCCCTGACATATGCAGGCTCTTTGATCTCAAGAAACTAAGGTGATGCTGCCCCGTGTTTTTTTTTCTAAGTTACGCAGTAACGTTTCAAAGACAAAATACCGAATTCACGTAACTCTTCTTTAGTCAGCAGACATGTGTGGGTCACAAGCAACAGGTCAGATACTGAGCGAGGCCCACAGCAGAAAGATGACCAGAGTCCCCTTGCTGCCCTGCAGGAGGAAGGTTTGATGGAAAAGCAGTGACTTGACGGGATGTTGGTGTCTGGAAGGGGCTGTGCACAGGGTATCGAGGGGCTCAGGGGAGGGTCCCTCACCCCGCTGGGGGACGGGGTCAGGGAAGGCGCCCTGCCACAGACCAGGGGAACACCCTGGCGAAGGGATGGGGGGCGAGGCTCATGGTGTGACGGAGGGGCAACCACAAGCACATCTGGGTTCTCACTTAGCAAGAGGGGTCGAGAATTCACCATTTAAAGCCATAGTTTTGGTGCCAGGTTCTACCTTTGAGTAGGAACATTTGTAATAATACTGACCTACGGTTCCTGCTACACGGCTTGACCTCCAGCACTGCATCTTGCCGGATGCCCGTCTGTCCGACCCATCGTAATCTCGTTGACACGAGAACAGGCGTGAATTCCATCAGGAGCCGCCCTTAGGTGTTAATAAGCCTCCCTTTAACACGTTAACCCCTTGCTTCTCAAAGGTGGTCCTCGAGCAGAGCGCGGGTGTCAGAAGGAGTTTGTTAGACGTATAGATCCTCAGGTTCCCCGCCGCCAGGCCTATGGAATCAGAGCATCCGTTTTAACAGGATCCCCTAGCGCTCCGGGGGCCCGTGAAATGTGAGAAGCACAGCTACTTCAAGCCGTTGGCCGCTTCTGACTCTTCCAAGGGAGAAAGGCCACCCTGGGTGTAGAACTACCTTTAGCGTCTGAAGGAGCGGGCAAGACACTCTCAGTTTGTTGGGCCTCTACCCTGGCCCGCCCCGCCTTTTGAAGTTCCCTCCTTTTTTTTTTAAGCTTTAGAACATTTGATTAACAATTATGAAGATCAGGCCTTTTAAAATGACCTCAAGATATTAGTCTCCTAGGGAAACAGAACAAAGGTTTTGGATAAGGACAAACTGTCCATTGAAGAGGTTTTTCTAGACACCCTGGAAGACAGTAAACGGTATGATTCCTGTAAAGTATCAGGAAAGTGTTTTCTGAGGACTCTGGGATGTATTTTAGGTAGTTGAGAAAGTCCCTCCTCCTTTTGTGTTGAGGAGAGGCTGAAGGCATCGTGAGTTTATAATCCAGTTGGATCTTCCTGTGAGTAACTTAGTTGTCTACCTGAGTCTCCAGCTGTCCCCTTAGCAATGTGTTGGTACAATCTTCATTTAATCATGTCTCAGGCTCAAAGAATTTATTACAAATATTATTTTATTGGTAGATTCAGTGCCTCCTTTTCACTTGAGTCTCCAGTTAGGTTTTCTCTTGATCGTTTGCATGAATAGGAGCTAAATTCCAGGCACTGAGGCAATAAAACCCATCGGCTCTGCATAGCACGGGGAGATCAGCGCAGTGCTTTGCCACCACCTAGAGGGGTGGGATAGGGAGCGTGGGAGGGAGACGCAAGAGGGAAGAGATATGGGAACATATGTATAACTGATTCACTTTGTTATAAAGCAGAAACGAACACACCATTGTAAAGCAATTATACTCCAATAAAGATGTTAAAATATATATATATATATATCCAACTGCTGGGACTTCCCTGGTGATGCAGTGGAGAAGACTCCACGCTCCCAATGCAGGGGACCCGGGTTCGATCCCTGGGCAGGGAACTAGATCCCGCGTGCACGCCGCAACTAAGAGTTCCCATGCCGCAACTAAGGAGCCCGCCTGCCGCAACTAAGACCTAGTGCGACCAAATAAATAAATAAAAATAAAGCCCAACTGCTCCTCTTCCTGGGACCCGTGGCCCAGCTTTCTGCCCTGCCCAGGCTTAAACCAGCAGCATCCGTGTGTGCTGGGCGCCCCCAGGGAAGCCAGAAGAGACTTAACCGTAGGGGCTCCACGCAGCCCTGCACGGTGGAGCCGCGGTGGAAGGCACCTGTGGCCGATTCTCTGTTTAGAACCGCGTAGAAGGAGGATGCACAGCAGACTGGCAGCCGCAGGATCTGTCCAGAGGCTGCTGGCTGGCATGTCTATTTTCAGTCTAGTTCTCCCAGTTCTCCCTGGATTGTCTTTTCCACGCTGGGCTCCCGCAGCTCCAAAGACGGCTCCACCTGCAGCAGGAGGATGAGCCCCAGGAAAGCCAGGGCCTCTCTTTAATTAAATTCCAGTTGGAGAATCTGCCCTGATTTAAGGCTCTCTTAAGCCTTTGAGCATTTGGGAAAGCAGACGAATCATTCCTCCGTTGTTTCAGAATATTCGTTACCATTTACCGTGACCTCGATAATGACTTAAAATCCATCACAACTGGGGAAGTGACCGATGTGTGGCGCTGTCTTTTTGAAAGCTGGTGTTTTTAACAGTAACTTTGGGGCAAAAGGACCATTTTCGTCCTAACGTTGGTGATATGCAGACTCCACCTTCTGTTCACAGTGATGCAGTTCGGCAAGGGGAAGTCGTGTTGCTACCGGTTTCTGACGAAAGGGCAGCAGTGGATTTGGCTGCAGACTCACTACTACATCACCTACCACCAGTGGAACTCCAAGCCCGAGTTCATCGTGTGCACGCACTCAGTGGTCAGGTGCGGGCAGGGGGCTGGGAGGGTGGGCCAGGCCCGCGGCAGCTCCGTCAGAGCCCCATCATCCTCAGTGGACCCCGTTTCTGAGGAGCGAGCCCCGGGCTTGAATTCTTCAGCGGGGCCTGGGCCGCGCTCTGCAGTGAACAGGAGAATCCGCAGAGCTCAGATCCCTTCCGGCTCCACACCCAGCCCTGTGCGCCCAGGGCTGAGGCTTCCTCCCAGCGTCCCGTCAGGCCCCTCTGAAAGCCTCATTGAGCTCTTCCAGGCGGCCAGGATGTTCCTTAGTAAGTTACTGCTTCAGTGACCGACTTACATATTTTCCCCTCATCTCCATCCGGCCCCCAGCCTTCCCTTGTTGCTGTTTGGAGAAGAAGATTAAAATTTTGCCTCTAAATAACTCAGAGACATAGGCCCCTTTTTGAACACTTTAAAAAACCCCTGCTGGCAACCGAGGCAGGGTTGGTACCAGAGCCAGGCCGCCAGTGGGAGAGGGTTCCTGGCCGTCCCGTGGCCTCGGGGGCGCCCCCAGCCCAGCGTGGGTGGGCGGGGCTTCCAAGGGAGGCAGCACACCGGGATTCCCTGGACGTTGCCTGCGGGTCACAGTCCCTCCCAAAGGTAAAGGAGAGGTGCTATTTGGGGGTTTCCCAACTATACAAATTTTAAGAACATAAATCGGTTTTAAACTGGTCTGGAGGAGAGCATTGGAGGAGAGCAAAGAAAGAAGGACTGCATTTTGTATATGTACGTAACAGATAGATGATGGATAACAGATGATAGGTGGAGATATACATACCTACTGCGTTATATACATGTACATAAGAGGTGGATGATTGATAGCAGGTAATGGGTAGGTAGGTAGGTGGAGAGATGGATGGGTAGATAATAGATAAATAGATAATGGATGGCTAGATAGATAATATATGGATAGATAGATGATGGATGGATGGATAGATACATAGATAATAGATGGATAGATAATAGATGATGGATGGATAGATAATAGATGATGGATGGATGGATAGATAATAGATGGATAGATAGGTAGATAATAGATACATGGATAGATAATAGATGATGGGTGGGTGGATAGATAATAGATGGATAGATGATGGATGGATAGATAATAGATGATGGATGGATGGATAGATGGATAGATAACGGATAGACAGGTAGATAGATAATAGATACGTGAATAGATAGATAATAAATGATGGATGGATAGATAATAGATGATGGATGGATGGATAGATAATAGATGGATAGATGATGGATGGATAGATAGATGGATAGATAGATAATAGATAGATGATAGATGGATGGATAGATATAGGTAGGTAGATAGATAATGGATGGATAGACACCACACACACACACACACACACACACACACACGCACACACACACAAGCACAAGTAAATCCCTCGTCTTTAGTAGGTGGGGAAGGAGGAGAGATAAGAAGCACAGGTATTTCTTGGCCAGGCCATGATCAGCACATTGCGCACCCACTCTCAGGGACCTGACCCTGGCCTCCCAGCCTACCCTGGGCACGTCAGCAGCCAGTGGTTTCTGATTCCACGGCCAGTTCCCCCTCTCCGCCTGGGCCTTTGCCAGAGGACCCCTGTGCCCCCAGGGGAGGTGGACATCATCAGCTCCTTCCTCCTCAGATCTGACCTGGACCCTGTTCTTCCTCTGCATCTTCTATCTCCCAGATCCCAGATTTTCAGAGAAAGTAGGGAGTGACCTATTGAGTAAACGAGGTCACAAGCATTCTATAGGCCCAAGACCCCTCGCCCAGCCTGCGTCTCCACACACGAGGCAGAAGCCACAGCTGAGTCACTCAGCCATCGCCACGTTGAACTGATTTACCCACGCTATTCAAAAAGTGGGTCCATAGACTAATCGACAGTCTGGGTCTGGTTAGTTCTAGGTTCGGTCGAAAGAAAGCTTCCGGCAGTTTCATAGTCTGTTATTACTAAAAAAAAAAAACTTACGTGTCACTTCCTCCTGTGCATAGTCCAAACTGAGTAGGTCTTAAGAAGGTCTTCTAATTATTTGAAGGCTGAGGCTCATTCTGTAGAGGAAAGTAGGTTTCTAAAGGCAATTATGTTTGGGGGTTTCGGGGTGAGGGTAGAGATCAGTAAAGGAGAAGGAAATAAAAACATCCTGGAAAGGGAGATAATTCTGAATGTCCCAGTGGAAGTGACTGCAGTGGAATTAAGGCCCAGAAAGAAACTCCATCCTCAGACGAGTAACAGGGCTAACCTCCTTGCCGGTGGCTGTTCTGGGAGGGGTGTCACACAGGGAACCTGGACCTGTCACACCAGCCCTCTTCGCTGGTGTCGTCCTGGAATGTACCCCCTCCAGCTGTGGTCTCTTGATTTCCTGAGCAGTTACGCGGAGGTCCGGGTGGAAAGAAGGCAAGAGCTGGCCCTGGAGGACCCACTTCTGGAGACCGTCCACCCTTCGGCACTGAAGGTATTCTGATGCCCAGCAGAGGGTAAAGGCAAAATGTGGCTAAGGAGAATCTTCCGTGAGTTGTGATCATACAAATGGTCGTACTAAAAATGGCGGGTCGTATTTATTGAGCTTTTGCTACGTTCCCAGTACTGTTCAATGTAATTTTGGGGTATTTGCCTATTTGCCCCTCGTGAGGTTCCTGTGAGGTGGGCACTGTTACTGTCCTTCTTCAGGTGAGACAGCAGCACACAGAGGATGTAGCTAACGTACCCAAAGCCACCGAGGCCGGGAACTCACAGAGCTGTGCAAGAAACAGCCTCTGGACTCAGAGCAGGGCTGGGCACTTTCCAGCCTTAGAGAATGGCTGTGCAGGCACACCTCAGAGATGCTGTGGGTTCCAGACCACCGCAGTAAAGCGAAGGTCGCATAAAGCGAGTCACACACATTTTTTTTGGTTTCCCAGTGCATATAAAAGATCTGTTCACACTATACTGTAGCCTATTAGGTGTGCAATGGTATTAGATTTTTTTAAATTGTACCTACCTTAATTTAAAAATACTTCATTGCTGAAAAAGTACTAAGTATCATCTGACAAGGCAGGGTTGCCACAAACCTTCCATTTGTACAAAATCGCGCTCCCTGCGAAGTGTGATAAAGTGGAACGTGATAAACGAGGTCTGCCTGTAGCACGTCCACTTGGTGTTTGTCCCACGGGTGAAAAGTTGGGGGTTACTCCGTCGTCCCATCGAGGCAGGGCATAGTCTGTGTGCCCTGCCCTCCCCTTAGCCTAAGGCCTCTGCCTACAAAAGAGCGTCCCACAAGCACGCTGCCCCTCGCACACCCTCGTGGCTTCACTGGCAGGGTACTTTCCATTTCTGTGTCTGGGGCTCTGAGCTGACAGCCTTGTTGGAGCCAGCTTTGCATCAGGGAGCTCCGAGAGGTGCTGGGGAGGTATTTCTCTTCCCAAAGCCCAGACCTCCTTCCTCGCCCAGCCTGAACCCTCTGGATGCCTCTGGCCAGGCTGCCCCCGTCTCTGCTCCTGGCGTGTCAGACACCTGGAAGGGAACTTGGAAGTAGACGAGAGCTCTTTCTCAAAGGTCATTCTTCAAGCAAACACAAATGTTGGGAGAAAAAGAGAGAAAGCAAGAAAGGGAGTGTTATTTCATCAAAGCTAAGAAGCCATCAGTTGTAAGGTCTACCATTATTTTATCTCGACTGAGAAAGAGAAGATGCTGCCAATCTGTGCAGTCAGGATTTCTTATCAGTAGTTGAAGGACACATCCCAATTTCAGATATGTCAAAACGTGAGAGGGAAAGGGCCTCGTAGAGCTGATGAGACAGGGTTCACGTTCCAGCCTGCCCGTGACCTAGAATCCAGTCTCTGGCCGGAAACTGACGCAGCAGCAGTGGTCCAACAAAAGCATCTCTGATCCATTGAGAACTCAGTTGGGAAGAGGGAGAAATCCCCTTTCAAGACCAGACAGCAGTCGCATCTTTGCTGAGCCTCCCCCGCTGGCGGGCTACGTGGTGACGTGTTGTACGGTGATTCATAACCAGCTCACTGATGAGACACCTGTCATCGTTTATGGATGTGTTACCCGGCTCTGTCCATTCATGCATCGTGTATCACGTCCAGGGGTGGAGTTACGCTGTTAATAAGCAGGTGTTAGACACACCATACGCCACAGCTGAAGATCGCGCCGAGTGTATATCGTCCAGTCGGAAATGGATTATTGAGGTTTCCAATCTTTTGGGAATATTAGAGCCCAGCGGAACTTCTCATCGACCTGCACTTACGTATAAGCACACAAATACGATCTCAGGCTGCCAGGTTAAGAAGCCCCTTTTAAAGGAAAAGCTCCAGGACCGTGCTTTTCAAACTCTCAGCGGTAAGGGACCACTTGGTTTTTTAATTTCAAACCTGTCACTGATGGAGGCTTTTTGAAAATGCAGATTCCCCTGCTTGGATGGGATGTGTGGCTATGTCAAACGGCTATAAGAGCTTCTCAGCTCCTGCTCTCACTTCCTGTACTTACTTCTCTGCTGACCAGGAGCATACAATTCGCCAACGGCCATGGGCCAGGGACCCCACTCTGAGGGGTGTGATCTGGGAGACACTGACCAAGCAACAGGACCTCAAAATGAACATTTAGCACAGCAAACCCAGGCACATCCTGCGCTTCTGTTTTGCACAAAGGCCCGTAGATCTCGTAGCAATCATTTCAGCCGTACTCGGGCACACGCAGTGTCCACCCTCACTGGAGCCACGACTCAAAATATAGAACAGCCATGTAGCGTCACACACGGAGATTTAAGAACTGAGACCAGGAGACGTCAAGCAGCCCAGGAATCTCATCATCCTTCTGAGACCAGGTAGAAGCCTAGCCCAGGAGAGTAAGCATTACGTTCCTTCTTTAGCTTGAACATCATTATAATCCCTGTTTTCTTAGGCTTATGACACCCACACCAATGCAGGATGGAAAGATGGTTCCTCAGCGTTGCAAAGTCACAGCTGCTTTTTCACCATTCTGTGCTTAAGGCAGAGGCATCCGGGGGGCCCAGCATCAGTTGGGATCCAGGGGTCAAGAATTGGAGACCACTGGCCCTTTGCCTGTTCTCCACTCGGGGGCCCTGAGGTTGCAGAGGAAGAGCAGTGGAGAGATAGTGTCCAGAAGCGTCCAAAGGCGTTCGTTTCATGGGAGTATTAATAATCCAGTACCGCCACCGACCTTATGTCTAGACCCGGCCCCTCCGCCTGCTTCTGGGAAAGCCAAGATTCGGAGCATGAGGTGACAGTTTTCAGGAAAAAACAAAATGCCGAATCCCTTATGAAAATCTAAACTATCAGACTACAAGGCGAGAAAGTATAATAAACACTGCTTACGGGCTACCAGCCTCTCGAAGATGCTAGATTACATCTTTGTATAAATAGTCCACCCGAATGTGTTTGGAATTATCTCCAAACCGTTATAGTATTTCTCTCCATACCCTTCAAAGTTTCCTAAATATTTAGAGAACAACTGAAGTCACCTAATTCATTGCCGTGATCTCGATGCTGAAATGTGGAACTCTGTGTGCGTGCGTGCGTGCGTGCGTGCGTGCATGCCTGCCTGTGTGTGTGTGTGTTTCAGCACAAGGGCTCCAGCCTGGAAGCTCAGCAGCACTTTAATGCGCTCGACGTGGGCACCTCGGGCCTTAACACCAGCCACTCACCATCGGCGTCCTCAAGAAGTTCCCACAAATCCTCGCGCACGGCTGTGTCCGAACCCACCTGTGAGTGTGACACCGCGGAGGGAAGGGGTGGGCGCCTGTTGGGCTGGGGTGGTGGTGGGTATACAGAGAGTCCCACGAGGGACCCCCGAACTTGAGGAGAAGCAGGGCAGTCCGTGGTCTGAAGCAGAAGTTGCCATTCGGTTGCCGTGCCTTCCCTTCTATCCCGCTGGTCCCTTTCCCCCCACCCCCGCCCCGGCTCCACACTCTGGTTCCTCCACTGGCACACGCAGCCGACATAAAGCAGGCGACGTGCAGACCCGGTGAGGTGTGTGATCAGGCAGCTGGCTGAACCACGTGGTGGACATAAAGCTCGTGGATGCTCTGCTGTCATCCACCTGCTCCCAGGGGATGCTGGAGGCGGGCAGAGCCTCCGTGGTTGTCAAAAGCACCTCCACTTCCGCTGGGCTTCCTTTATCAGATTCCAACCAGGCCCGTGTTGCATGCACACCGTGGTCACTGTTCCCCTCTTTTGATGAGAAAGCTGTTAAGCGTGTGCAAGTCTGAAAGGCGATGTGTTTCTTGCAGCTACTCCAGGCAAGCTGAGGGCAGAGGCCAGCACCACGGCTTTGCCAAGATCGGCTCAAGAGCTCCCCGTGCTAGGGCTCAGCCAGGCAGCCACGATGCCGGTACGTGAGTGACCCCAAACTTCTCACCCAGCCTGTGCTACGGCATCGCAGGGGCCTGCGGGGCCACAGGACCGCGTGCTGCATCTTCGCAGAGAACCAGCTGTACTTAGAGATTGCTGGTGGCAAGTGGGGGTGGGAAGTTAAGATGTTTAATTGGCAGCGAATTTGAAACATTTTTATTCCAAAATTAACATGGATGTATATCCATAGAATTCAAAATCCAAAAGAGTTTTAAAGATAAAGTTCAAAACTTCAAATTTGGGGTTACACCCCCAGAGCCTCTGGGGGTACGTGATTAGGACCCTCCTATTTTAGATCCCATTTCACTCCAGTGCAAATGTCTGAGAAGCTTGATGTCAACAAGAAGGTCCCCCTGCATATATCAGGCAGTGTCCCTCATATATGCCAGGCCTTTCCAGAACATCAGGGAACGTGTGGCCTCCTAGAAAGCATGCTGGCTGGATGCAAGGTCACTGATGTACCTACCACACTCCCGTTATCCATCACCATGGAACAAACCACACCAAACTCAGTGGCATAAAGCAACAGTCCTGGGGCTTCCCTGGTGGCACAGTGGTTAAGAATCCACCTGCCAGCGCAGGGGACACGGGCTCGAGCCCTGGTCTGGGAAGATCCCACATGCCGCGGAGCAACTAAGGCCGTGCGCCACAACTACTGAGCCCGCGTTCTAGAGCCCGTGAGCCACAACTACTGAGCCTGCGTGCCGCAACTACTGAAGCCTGTGTGCCTAGAGCCCGTGCTCCGCAACAAGAGAAGCCACCGCAATGAGAAGCCCGCACACTGCAAAGAAAACTAGTCCCTGCTCGCTGCAACTAGAGAAAGCCCGCGCGCTGCAACAAAGACCCAATGCAGCTAAAAATAAATAAGTTAAAAAACACGAAAAAAAAGAAAGAAAGCAACAGTCATTTTCCACGTTCATGGATTCTGGGTTAGGAATTCAGAAAAGGCACAGTGGGAGTGACTCCTCTTTGCCGCCTGGTGTCGGAAGCCTCCCCGATCAGGGCCGGGAGGGCCACACCCCTGGTGTGTCTGCATCCCCGGCTGATGGCTGGGCCCAGCTCAGAGCATGCTCTATTGACTTGGTGGACCTCTCCATGCCATCCTCCCGGCATGCTCCTGGGTTCCAAGAGGAAATATCTGGAGAGGGACTTCCATGAGAGCCAGGTGGAACTGCGTGGCTTTCTGTGACCTTGCCTAAAAGTCCCACAAGGGCTTCCCTGGTGGCACAGTGGTTGAGAGTCCGCCTGCCGATGCAGGGGACACGAGTTTGTGCCCCGGTCCGGGAAGATCCCACATGCTGCAGAGCGGCTGGGCCCGTGAGCCATGGCCGCTGAGCCTGCGTGTCCGGAGCCTGTGCTCCGCAACGGGAGAGGCCACAACAGTGAGAGGCCCGCGTACCGCAGAAGTCCCACAATGTCACCTCTGCCATCCCTCTCGGGCAAAGCAGTCCCAAGCTCACCCACAGAGAGGGACACAGACCTCGCTCTCAATGGGAAAGGTGTCCCCAGATTTTAGGGGCCACATCCACATAGTGGCCAAGTACCTCCCACTCATCCCTCGCTGACCTTTTTCAAGATGAGAGTGAAGTGTCCCCTTCCTTCTTGCTGTCCCCATGGAAATTATGCCCGCCCTGCTGAAAAGCTTGGGCAACATGTTTCATTTTCAAGCAGAACATGACAAAGACCGCTTTCTTTGTCCCCAGCCACCTTTTGATGTGCTTGTGAGCTATGATGGCCGCTCTTCTGATGTTGGCTGTCCATGCAACCCTCTCTGCCTCTGTTGGTGACAGTTCTGTCCCAGCTGTGCAAGGGAACAAAGCTGGGGGAACCAGAGCCAGTCCCTGGGCTTCTCACTCAAAACAGGTCTCCTGCTGCCTCTGCTTCTGATCTTGTTCTGGGGACAGCTTTCCGGCTTTTTGTAGTCCCCAGGGCCTGGGGCAGCTTTGGGATAACCTCAGAAGAAGCTTTTTACTTTTCTTTTTAAAGCTCTCAAGAGCCTCGTGAAGCTGATGGTTGCATTTCTTGTTTCCACACGTTGTCCCACCCCACCGCTGCTCCTCTGCCCACCTGAGCGATCAGGGCACAGAGGCTGGGACTCCGCTGACCTTGCAGGACTCTCTCCACCAGATTGCAGGCAGAGTCTGGCGAAACTGCAGCCACATTCGCTGCCTGGGTGGGTCAGCGGGTAGAGAGGTGCAGGGGCCTGTCCATCTGCATTAGTGTTGAGCAGGAAGGCCAAGGTGTCGTCTTTCTGCTGGACAACACTGCTAAGAAAGTATTGATCTGGGAAAAGAGTGACCAGATCCGCCAAGAACGGAGCCTAGAAAAGGAGGCGAGGCAGGGTGGGGTGGAGATGCCCAGCTCCGGCCGGTGGCAGCGGCTCTGCAGAGCACACCGTGATGGAAGGCATCGGGCCCGAGTGCCCCCAGTGCACTTCACCAACCGCGTGTCACTGCTGACTCCGTGCCCTGCAAGGGCAGCAACCTGTGACCCCACCTTTCCCGGGGAACATATGCCTTCCAGAAGTAAGCCGTCCACTCTAGGGCAGAAGGGCCTCCTTGAGGCCAGAGGACCCAGCTGGCTGAGGGACAGCACCCGGCCCTTTCTGTAGCGGCCCAGAAGCGGCATTTGACAGCAAGACCCCTCTCCTTTCCCCAGGCTCCCCTGCCCGCCCCGGCGTCCTGTGACGTCACACAGCAGCTCCTGCCTCAGGCCATCTTGCAAAGCCCACCTGCCCCCGTGACACAGGTGAGTCTGGGACTCAGGGCAGGGGAAACTCGGGGCAGCACTTCCCCGAGATGGGATGCTGGGGTCCTCTGGAGGGTGTGGGTGCGGGTGCACTGGTGCTGACCTACAGGCTCCACACCAAGGCCCCCTGGACGGGACTGTTTCTCCCCACGTGCAGGTGGGGCGTGTGGAGCTGTGGACGCTGCCCCTCCCCCGGCCTCATCTCCATCCGTCCTCCCGCTGATCTTCTCTGGCGTCTGTTTCTCAATCCTTTTAGCGATCTTTCTTCATCTCTCCGCCACTTTTCCGTGTTCCTCTCATTTTTCACGACTCCTAATCGGTCACGATATTTTAGAAAAGGTCTGAAGGAAGCCAAATGTTACAGGAAGACTTTGCAAGGGGTTAAAAGCTCTGAGTCCAGTATTATAAATACCACGTTTTAAAATAAAGGATCAGGGCCTGCCTGAGTAATTCCTTCTATGTTGCAACAACGTTCAGCGAGTTACTGTTTGGGTGAGTCAGGAAGTGAGTGTGAAGGACGCAAAGATGCTTGTGGCGCAGCCCTCGCTTTTGGGCTTGGAGTTCAAGGGCAAGATGGGCATATAAACAGAGAAACCGGGCTTCCCTGGTGGCGCAGTGGTTGAGAGTCCGCCTGCCGATGCAGGGGACACGGGTTCGTGCCCCGGTCCAGGAGGATCCCACATGCCGCGGAGCGGCTGGGCCCGTGGGCCATGGCCGCTTAGCCTGCGCATCTGGAGCCTGTGCTCCGCAACGGGAGAGGCCACAGCAGTGAGAGGCCCGCGTACCGCAAAAAAAAAAAAAAAAAAAAAACGGAAACCGCCACGGCAGGGCATGTGTTTCTATAGAACCAGTAAGAAAATACTCTGTCTACGGAAGTCCAAGGGCAGTTGAGCTGACTGGTCAGACCTCTGATTTCCATTCCTTTATGAGATATTGAGCTCTGCCCCCTTTCTGGCCACAAGGGGGTCCCAGGAGGGCAGTTCACCAAGATGTGTCCCTGGCCACACACTTGCCAAAGTGTGGACGTCTGTCTTGGTGCAAATCCGTCACCACTGGTGAAAACTCTTTCAGAACATACATCCTTCCCACGAACAGTGGCCTCACATGTTTTCCTGGAATAAGAAAGACACATGCTGCTAGCACGTGCTCCTTGCCAGAGTTAGGCTTAAGGAAGGATATAAAACCTACCCAGCCAGAGGTGACTAATGCAAATGATCTATATTCATCCTCATTAGGAAAAAAGAGAAAAAGAAGAATTTTTTTTCTCTTCAAATTTCCAAGGCACATTTGGTATGAAATGAGTAACTTCTTCAGTCCAAAGGCCCATGAAATGAGAATTCCTTCATCTTGTGGGCCTTGCATTATAATAAGTCATGGTGTGATAAAGGCCCCTTTGGAATTCTAGTTTTTCATATATTGATCTTCATTTTAATTAACAGTAACAGTTCTTAGTCTCTTAGGCAGGTTATACTTAATAATAACCATAGTTTTTTATTGGAGTACAGTTGCTTCACAATGTTGTGTTAGTCTGTGCTATACAGCAAAGTGAATCAGCTATACGTATACATATATCCCCTCTTTTTTTGGATTTCCTTCCCATTTAAGTCACCGCAGAGCATTGAGTAGAGCTCCCTGTGCCATACAGTAGGTTCTCATTAGTTATCTATTTTATACTTAGTACCAATATATGTGTATATTTGCCAATATATATATGTCTCTCTCTCTCTCTCTCTCTATACACACACACACACACACACACACACACACACACACACACACACACACACACATATACGTGTATATATGTCAATCCCCATCTCCCAATTCATCCCACACCCCCCTTCCCCCTTGGTGTCCATACGTTTGTGTTCTATGTCTGTGTCTGTATTCCTGCTTTGCAAGTAAGATCATCTATACCAATTTTTAGATTCCACATACATGCGTTAGCGTACGGTATTTGTTTTTCTCTTTCTGACTTCACTCTGCATGACTGTCTCTAGGTCCATCCACCTCACTACAAATAACTCAATTTCCTTTCTTTTTATGGCTGAGTAGTACTCCATTGTATATGCGTGCCACACCTTCTTTATCCGTTCCTCTGTTGGTGGACATTAAGGTTGCTTCCACGTCCTGGCTATTGCATATAGAGCTGCAGTGACCAGTAACCGTATTCCTTAAGACGTTCTTGTGTGATGCTGGCCTTTCAAATCAGATAGCTCTCATACCTACTCACGTGAAATAACGAGATTCTACAATTTTCTCTCTTTCCCCTCACTGATGTTATCGCTGTGGTACCCTATCGAGGGAAAGGGGAAAAAAAAATCCAAAATCTGGGAAACGGTTATCTGGCTAAGTGATGATTTTGCTTCATAGTGTGTTGCTAATGTGTCTCTAAGTTAGGGGAGATCTCTTTATCAAAAAGGCCACAATCAAGAATATAACAAGAGACTCATGCTTGGGTATCCTGGAACGCCTTGGGAAAATAAGAATAAATAAATAGAGTAACTAACACTCCAGCTCGGTGCTGCCACCTTGCTGACCACCGGCCCCCTCACTGTTTCCCTTGGGAGCCATCTACCCCTGGATGTGGATGTCGTAGCCTGAACTGTCTCCAGACTTTGTAGAACCCAGCACAGATGCTTTTGTCTTTTGTTATTTTAATTGAATACCTGATACAGCTTTTCTTTCTCAGTCGAATTCTCTTTCAGAATCCCAGCTGGTGTTTTTTTTTCTTTTTTTTTTTTTTTTGTGGTACGCGGGCCTCTCACTGCTGTGGCCTCTCCCGTTGCGGAGCACAGGCTCCGGACGCGCAGGCTCAGCGGCCATGGCTCACGGGCCCAGCTGCTCCGCGGCATGTGGGATCTTCCCGGACCGGGGCACGAACCCGTGTCCCCTGCATCGGCAGGCGGACTCCCAACCGCTGCGCCACCAGGGAAGCCCCCCAGCTGGTGCTCTGATGAGTGAGATTCTGACTGAGACTTCTGTGATACAGTCTGGTGTAGGTATTTTTAAGCCCATGTTTAGCAGCAGGATTTTTCAGTGAAGTCTGAGGTCAAAGCCGCTCTGATTGGGGTGGAATTGGGGGGTGGGGAGCTGTCATTGGCAAAGTCTCTTGGCCTCTCCCGCCTCCTGAGACTCTGGGTTCACACTGCGGCCGCCCCCGACCTTGCTGTGGACCTGGAGCCACTCACAACCTCTCTGCGTGGCGTGGGCGTGTTGCAAGGAGGTACAGGGTCCTGCTTTGCTGGCCTGGCAAGGGTAGGTCTCCACAAGTGGTGGCACCTGCCACTATTATTCTTCCTGGTTCTTTTTCTTATTATTCTGCTGCTCCAAAACTGCAGTCAGTGTGATTCCATCCTCCGGTTTATCCTGCCTGTATTCTAACCTCTCCCAGGCTCCCTGCGTTTCCATGGATGGGAGGGCAAAGGACAAAAGAAAAGAGACGATCTCTGGAGGTGTTTGCAAAAGACAATGGGCAAGAAACAGACTCAGGAGGTTGTCGGAGATAGAGATTGAGGGAATGCAGATTAAGTCACTGTAAAAAGAAAAAAAAAAGGGGGGGGGGTTGGTGGGGGACAAACTAAAGAACAGAAGCATCAGCCCAGCAAGATCACTTTCCTCAAGAAGCAGGAGTCACCGACAGCCCCAGATTGCCCAGAGCAGGGCGGGCAGCCCAGGGAGCGTCAGCTTCACCTCCCATCTCATGACCTCCCCCCTCCACATTTCCTGCAAGGAAAGAACCTTGTGTCAAGGCAGACAGGTGACACAGGGCAGAGATCACCTGGGAAATCTTCCTAAAGCCAGCCTCCATCCCAGGAAGGAGGCAGGAGGAAGGGGACGCTTGGGCTCTTGCACACAGCAGACGTCAGTGCTCGTGCACAGTCACCTCCACTAGCGGTACCCCCGGGGTGCACAGAAGGCGATTGTACTGTTTGTCTCCTTAGCTCTTTTTCACACAGATTTCCAAGAAGTGCAGGGACAGCCTGCAAGTGAGCCTGGGGAAGTGAGGGAGGGTGATGAGGCTTCCATGGCCCCAGGAGGGTTTAGAGTACCATCAAATCCAAGCTTGGGCATTCCCTGGCCGTCCAGTGGTTGGGGCTCCATGCTTCCACTGCAGTGGGGCACAGGTTCAACCCCTGGTCAGGGAACTAGGATCCCGCATGCTGCATGGTGCGGCCAAAAAAAAAAAAAATCCCAGCTTGTTTGTGAATTGTTCCAGAAGAGCCCTGCTCTCCAGCATCAGTTTCAGGATAATGATAGGATCCAAAATTGCATGTGAAGCTGTCACATGCAAATCGTCGTGCCCTAGATGAGAGATAAAAGGGAAGGGGGCTCTCCGATGCCTTGCTTTTCTTTTTTTTTGAGCTATAGTTGCTGAACAATATTGTATAAGTTACAGGTGTACGACACAGTGATTCACAATTTTTAAAGGTTACACTCTATAGTTATTATAAAATATTGGCTATATTGCCTTTGCTGTACAATATATCGTTGTAGCTTATTTTATTTTATACCATGATAGCTTATACCACTTAATCCCCTACTCCTATCTTGCCCCTCCCCTTTTCCCTCTCGCCACTGGTAACCACTAGTTTGTTCCCTATATCTGAGTCTGTTGCCTTTTTGCTGTAATCACTAGTTTGTTTTATTTTTTAGATTGCACATATAAATGATCTCATACAGTATTTGTCTTTCTCTAACTGACTCTAATACTGACTGACTTAGCATAATGCCCTCCAAGTCCATCCATGATGTTGCACATTCTCATGCCCTGCTTTTGACATTCCTCTCCAAAACCATTTGTCCGTCTAACCGAATTTAGAATATGAGTTTGTAAGCACTGCACTGCTTACAAAATCATGTCCCGATTCTGTGGCCCTCCCAGACTCCAGTGCAATAAGTGAGACCTGCAGGTTCCCATGGGCCTAAGAAAAGCTCACGGGGGGTTGGGGGTGGGGTGGGCAGGGGGCCCTGGGCCACCCAGCCCTCAGCCAGAACCCCTGCTCCCCAGTGAGCTCCTCAGGTGGGTCGCTCATTGCAGCGGTGGGTCAGAGATGCTGCAAAGGGCGGGTAAAGGGCCAGAAGTGAAAGTGTGCAGGGCCGCGCAGATCAGCAGCAACATCTGTCTGCAAGGCTGAAATAACTCTTTCATCGGGTTCTGTGTTTTGACCCCGCCTTCAAGTTTTCAGCACAGCTCAGCATGTTCCAGACCATCAAAGACCAGCTGGAGCAGAGGACGAGGATCCTGCAAGCCAACATCCGGTGGCAGCAGGAAGAGCTCCACAAGATCCAGGAGCAGCTCTGCCTGGTCCAGGACTCCAGCGTCCAGGTGATGCCCCTTCCTGGGCCGGTGGTGCGCTGAGCTCTGTCCTCCCCCCCGCTCTGTGATGTGTCCTCATCCACCCTTGCAGGGGCAGGCGGGACTTCCTCCAAAGTCCTCTGTGCTGCCTTACTGAGCTCTGCCTCCTAAACAAATTGAAACCTCCACCAATGAAGTGCGAGGAATGAATCCCACCTCCTCCATCCCCAGCTCCAGGCCAAACCTGAAATTCACATGACATCCTCTTCACTCACTCCCCACTCTGTTGGGCACATGTTTCCTGCATCACATGCACTTTCTTTCACGTGTTTGGTGGTTGGTCGCCCTGCCCTGACTCTGGCCTCCCTCCTATGGGGTTTTAAACTCCCAGCACATGTGTAACTACTTTCTGAACACCAGCGCAGGCTGCTGACAGAGAGATGGAAGCAGGTCTGCTCTTCCCTCTCATCCAAAGTGTGAATGCAGGGAGATATGGGAAATGATCTGTGCTGTGCACCCTGCACCCTGCGGGGAGCAGCAAAGGAGGTGGGAGCTGGAGGTCAGTACCCTGGCACCCCCGGGCCACCCCACTGCAGCATAGTGATTGGGGCATCATTCTGCGTGCTCTGACAGCAGCTGCTTTTAACTGTGACCCCACCCCACCCCCAGATGTCACATCTCTGAAGCCTTTCGAGAGATTCTTTCTGGAGGAAAAACTTTATGTATTGGATCTCTTTCAAGGATAAATTATTTTCACTTAAATTAGTCCAGGACTATTTTTCTTCCCAAGTGCGTGCCCTTGGTTGTAAATGTGGCCAACCTTGGAGTCTGCCCTGAGAGAGGTAAGCATTGGCAGCCACCTGGGGAGACAGAAGGAAGAAGAAGACACCCCTGGGGGAAACGGCTGGAGCACTGGCCCTGCTGCCCCCTGCCCCAGCATCCGCACGGCCCTGCGTGTGGACACAACAGCACCCCAACGGACACAGCCCTGAGCGGAGATGAACGCAGGATAGTGCAGAGGTGTTAGGCGGCCTGGAGACGCCTACAGCCGGCCATCCTGCCTCCCTGGGCCCCCATAGGCGCTCCCGGCGGGCTCTCCAGAAGCTCAGGGACCCCAAGCAGCCTTCTCTGTCCAGCGGGCCCCCTCCCCCCCCCAAGGCAGGGGAGCCCAGTCAGGTGCACCTGTGCAGAGCCCTGGGCACCAAGCCCTGCCCACAGCCCTGCTCCCGGCCCACAGCCCCTCACCCCACCCACCTCCTCAGCGACACCCCCAAACTGCCTAGGGACAAGACTGCAGCATTTAGGTGAAAATGCATGGAGTCATCAAGGTGTCAGTCCCTTGTTACTTATTTGTTCCCAGCAGTCTTATTTTCTCACTGATCCAGGGTCCGATGGCTAGAACTCCCGACTCCAATTACTTGAATGGAATTTTTACACTAACAGGGAGGGGGCCTTGCGTTAGAAGCTGCTGAAAGCAAGGTAGGCGGATAAACAGACGCCTCACAGCCCGAACTTCTCTATTTTCAGCTTTAAAGCTGAACTCTTAAATAACCGGGACACAAAGCTATCTCTTTCACTCCTTGACGTGAAGGGTTATTGCTTTTCTTTGTCCTGATAGTGCATTTTGTTGACCCCCCCAACGTCTAGCACCTGAGCTTTGTAAGGGATGACGTGGAAACCAAGCCTCCTGCGTTTACCTCTCCTGGTTTCTTCCCTGTGACCTTATCTTTGCAGTGGAATTTTCCAGTCAACTTGGAAATCCACAGATAGTCAAACGAGAGAACGATTCCTCAAGGACTCTTTCTTCATGTATTTTTGCAAGTCTAAGGATTTAAAGAAATACGTTCTGAAATGTTCAGCCAGAATGTGACGTTTAAAAAAAAAAAAATACGTGAGTCAAGCATAAAGGATAAGCAAGTAAAAATTACTCCACTCCTCCCCCCCGAGAAAAGTGGGGGGATAGATTAAGAGCAAAACGTTGATAATTGCTGAAGTCTAGAGATGATACGTGGGACTTCATTATACAATATCTATCTTCTGTACTTCTGAAATGTTTTGTAATAATAAGTATTTGTAAAGCTAAGCATATAAGAACAATGACAGACCATATGTGAGCGTAGGATTGGTTTGTTCTGGAAAATGAGAAGTATTTTTTTCCTCTAATGACTTTTTCCACTGTTAGGGAACTGTTTTTCTCATGCTTTCTCTAAAACTGACCCCAGAGCCTAGTTAAGAAGTCATCTTCTTAAGCTATAAATTCTCCTTTATTGTCGCTAAAGCAGAGGCAGGTATGTGTACCCAGTAGCAATCCCCCTCGCCCCTCCCCCCCGCCCAAGTCCTTTATCCCAAGTTCAGCGGACTTTCCTACCTAGTCCATTGGCTCGGAGCTTTCATTGAGACTATACTATGTGTGCCTGAGATGCTTGCTAAGTATGATTTTTTTTCCAAAAAAGATTGGGTTATGAGGGAGAGGTTCTCAGGGTGTTGTGTTTGCACCTAGATGGGGTCATGAAGGGCGCTACATAGATTGCTGTTCTGTTGAAAAGTTGTCACCCCTTGCGTCCGTGGGAGGCCGCTTCTTAATTTATTTTTGAGAGAGCATTCGCGCCCTCTACTGGCGGTTGAAAGAAATACCGAGAAAGACACCTGTGACAATGGTGTCTTTGGTTCTTTAATCCATCCTTCCACCTTTCCTTCCATCCCTCTATCCATCCACCATCCATCCATCCACCCACCCATCTAGCAGACACCCAGTATGTACCAGGCCCTTGATTAGGTGCTGTGGGGATACAGACACACACAGGACAGGGTTTCTGCCCTCAGAGAGCATACATCAGTGGGACAGAGTAGCAGACCAAGCAATCTGCCATAACGCAAGCATAAACAGTTTCCCTTCTTTGAGCAAAAGCTTAATCTGTTTGTTGACTCATTTATTCGTTCTGCTCATTCCTCAGATCGTTTTTCTATGCCCAGAGAGGCCAAGGAGCTCCTTTTCTATTTTGGCGTTATTGTCATTAGCTAACGTTTATTGAGCACTTAGTACTATGCCTCAGCATAAGTCCCATTCAATCTTTATGAGCTATGTGCTGTTAATGTCACTGTTTTATTAGTGAGGAAACCAACAGTGACTTCGAAAAGTTTTGAAAAGGGCCCAAGGTCATACCACTAGTACATAGTGGGGTTGGAATTTGAACTAAAGTCTGTCCGATTTAAGCTAGATTATACTGCCTGTCATGCATAAAGGTTGCATTTATTTGAACTCTAATTAGACAGTAAATTGTATCCCACCAGAAAAATGCATGTTATTTAGTTTGAATATTGGGTTTTTGCTGAAGTGTAAATTACGCTGTGTGCTCTAAACAAGCCAGGTCGCTGAGATTGCGTAAAGCACTAATCCTAAAGGTTTGGGTGTTGAATCTGAGAGGATGAAGACCCAGAACATTCTTCTTCACTTCTAAAGTGACAAAGAGCCCTCATTCAAAACTGCAGGCTTTTCTGGTGGGGGTGGGGTATGAAGGAAAGTAGGGAGACCTGGTGGTGTGGCAGGAAGGGCACTAGATGGGAACCTCGCTCGGGTCTCTGGGAGATGACTTGACACCCCCTACGGAGCGGATGCTTGAACTAACTAAGTGTCTGCCTGGCGTGATTTCACATCTGTTGTTCCAAAACCCCTCTGTCACTCAGGAAATGTCGGCATGTCAGTTCTATACTGGTATGAGGTTATGCTACACAGAGTACAGGAATCGGGGTTGAAGGAGAGAGCCTTAGCCGTCAAAGCTAAGGGCCTAAAATGGAGTGCAACACTGCTTGTCAAGAATCTGATACAGACAAAGTTAGAGAGTGGCACGGACATATATACACTACCAAACGTGAAGTAGATAGCTAGTGGGAAGCAGCCGCATAGCACAGGGAGATCAGCTCGGGGCTTTGTGACCACCTAGAGGGCTGGGATAGGGAGGGTAGGAGGGAGGGAGACACTAGAGGGAAGAGATATGGGAACATATGTATATGTATAACTGATTCACTTTGTTATACAGCAGAAACTAGCCACCTTGGTAAAGCAATTACACTCCAATAAAGATGAAAAAAAAAAAGAATCTGATATAGATAATACCAGTTTTTAATGCCCAAGAGGAGCTTTTGTTAAAAGAGCTAGCTACAGGTCTTAGGTTTAAATTATTATTGAAATTACTGAAGTTGTTTTTCTTAAGCCTTTAGCGTCAATTCACAGATTATATTTTATTTCCAAATCTACTGATTTGGCTGAAAATAGCAATGCTTTTACTTGTGTTTGTTCACGTTCAATCAGTGTATAAATTTAACAAATGGTAAATAGTCAACATTCTCTACCAAAGCCATTAACTTACAAATTTAATACATCTGAACCTTTCAAACGTTTCATGTACCTAACAAGGCAGACTTATAAACCTAAGAAGTAAAATCTTTCTGGGCACTTAAGGAATTCTTTTAAATTGAATACACCAAACTTATAAACGAGCTGTATCAAGGTTCTCAGAACCACTTAAACACTCTTTATAAACTTCATCAAATTCTCTTAAACCTTTCCCATTAAAACAACCAGGCTGATATAGTGCAGCCTATTGAATGTCTGAGACACCTTAGGTAACAAATAGAGATTAGCATGGTGATTGTAAAACGTGTTCTTTTTTTTTTTTTTTGCGGTACACGGGCCTCTCACTGCTGTGGCCTCTCCCGCTGCGGAGCACAGGCTCCGGACCCGCAGGCTCAGCGGCCATGGCTCACGGGCCCAGCCGCTCCGCAGCATGTGGGATCTTCCCGGACCGGGGCACAAACCCGCATCCCCTGCATCGGCAGGCGGACTCTCAACCACTGCGCCACCAGGGAAGCCCCAAAACGTATTCTTAAACATCATTTTAAAGTACATGGACTTGATGTTATGTCACCCTTTGGATTTATTTGCTTTCCTGGGAATGCAGAGGCAACTAATTAACCAGAGCAGATCTGCCCTCTCAGCTGGAAGCTGGGGTGGAAGATGCTAATTGCAGGATGGGTACAGACCATGGTCACGGTCAGAGGTTCAAGACCAGGCACAGGTCCTACTGCCGGGATGATGCGCCCCACACCACTGGTCAGCCAACCCTCTGCCACTGTGATTGCATCATTCCCTCCATTCGCAAGATGTTTTTCCTTCTAATAAGAAATGGATAAGCCAACCCAGACTAAACAAGCATATCAAATGACATAGCTGGGTCTCAGCATCTTTCACACTGTTAGAACCCCAGTCGCTCAACCGGAACCTTCTTGAGGGCAGGGTCAGCATCCGTCTGACCCACTTCCCCTCTCCGGGCCGTGCACTCTTCTGGTGGCATCCCAGGCACTCAGTCCAGTGGGTTAACCTCCCCAGGCAGGTCAGAAGGAGCGAGAAAGCTGCCATCTTGCCAGGGACAGGCCATACAAAGAAGGTGCAGGCCTGTGAAGGCACTGTGATCCCAGCCTAAAAAGCGCTTTGCTTCTGCTTCCAGATGTTTCTGCAGCAGCCAGACGTATCCCTGAGCTTCAGCAGTGCCCAGCGGCCCGGGGCTCAGCAGCAGCTCCAGCAGAGATCAGGCCCAGGCCCCCAGCCCCAGCTCGTGGCCAGCCCTCAGCTTCTGGGGCAGGTGGCCTCTGCCCAGGTCACAAGCCAGCACCTGCTCAGAGACTCGAGTGTGATATCAACCCAGGTAAACATGCTTGTCTCCAGACTCAGTCCTTGCCACCAGCAGACCAGGAACCTACCTCCCCTGTGACCGGAGCTGGTGATGATGGTGGGGTTTTTCTTTTCTTTATTTTGTCACTTTGAAGCCCCAAGTTCCATTGGTTTCCTTCTCTGTTTTATCAGTATATTAACATACCTTAAAGGTATCATGCAGGGAATTCCCTGGCAGTCCAGTGGTTAGTACTCCACGCTTTCGCGCTTTCACTGCCGAGGGTGCAGTTTCGATCCCTGGTCGGGGAACTAAGATAGCGTAAGCCGTGCGGTGCAGGGGGAATAAATAAATAAAAGGAACAACTTTATTAGAAAAGAAAAAAAAAAGAAGAGGTGTCATGCAGCTGAAACTTTCAGCTCTGATCCTGAGCTGGGCTGGAGGTGGATATGGCCATCCCAGACACGCATGCCGAAAGCCACACGTCCCCACATGCATGTCCTTGGTGCCCATCACCGACTGCTGGTTTTAGCCATTACCAGTGTGAGAGCACAGTTATCCACTTCTGTTCGTCATCCCTTTCCCCAGGGCCACCAAGCTTCTCCCGGTCCCCCAGATTCCCTGTTGAGCCCCATCCTCACAGCCATTACCACTTACTACAAGCCACCAGTGACCTTGCAGTCTGACAGGGTCACCCATCAGTCAATGGCACTGAATCCAATGGAATCGAGAAGTTCTGAGCCCTCGTTTCCAGATGGTCACAGCTTGGAAGGCGGGATACAGCCTCTCCTGAAGCCTCTTATGTTCACATGGATTCAGTGACATCTGCTGGGCTCCCAGGGGAGCAAAGATAAATGAGAGCTGTCCTTGACCCCAGGGAGTTTCTAGTCTAGCAGGAGTTCTGGGACATAAACATCGATGTCCAATAAAATATGGAGAAGTCTATGTATAGGAGAGTGTCTCCATCTTCACCCAGATTTAAGAGTTTTACTTTAAAACGCAGCCTTTGGGTTCTAAAGGTTAACAAGAAAATTAATGGATGAGACTAGCCAAGAACATTCTGGAGAAGAAAAAAACTGAGGTAGGATTTGCACCATGTTCAAAGATTTTGTAAAAGCCTGAGAATATGGTGGTACCATCATATTAATGGTGTCAGTGAAACAGAGAGGAAAACCCAAAAAGCAAAAGCACATGCAGGCTCACTCCCTCATTCATGTACAATTTCACTCAACAAATGCGTGCCAGGCACTGAGTCCTGAGCACTGAGGGGCGGCAGTGAACGAAAGAGAAAAGGAAAAAAATCTCTGATCCAAGTGGGGAGAGAGAAACAAGTGACAATTAACAGTGTGACAATTGGTGATGTGAGACGGCTGGGGAAGGCGGGCGAGGGGCCGGAGGTTCACTGAGAAGGTAATATGCGAGCGAAGAACTGAGCCTGTGAGAGAAGGAGGCATACTGGTACCAAGAAGAAGAGCATTCCACGTAGAGGAAGTGCAAAGGCCCTGGGGCAGGGGTGGGCCTGGTGATTTGGAGAGTCAGCAAGGAGATCCATGAGTCGGGAGTGGAATCTATGAAGCAGAAGGTAGTTCCTAGTTCCATTCAATGCACGTTGGTTGCTTGTCTGCCGCAAGCCCGGCACTGTCCTTGCCCCAAAGGATTTAAAGAATCCTTGAGATGCTTACAATCCAACGGGAAAGACAAGTTCACAACAGCTCAGTCAATAGTCATTGGGTCCTAAGCGAGTGCAAAGGCCAAAGTGGGTAAAAGACAGAGGTCCTGGGGAGGTGATACCCGAGTTGACTTGAAGGTTTACCTTTCTCACTGCAATGGCTGCTCCAGGGTCCAAAGCCATTGAGAAGCCCGCAGATGATGCAGGGGAACAGCCTGACGCCCCAGTTCAGCAGCACCTCTGCTGTGCTCCCGCCGGCTCTGAGCCTGACCACGCCTGCTTCCGCCTCCCAGGAGGCCAGCCAGGGCCAGCCCAGCCCGGACTTCAGCCACGATCGGCAGCTCAGGTGCGGACACTGTCCTTGTTGGAAAGATGACTGAGACGTAGTTTTATACCGTTCGTTTCTGGTCTTCTTTCTGCCGGAGTTGGAGGCAAAGTTCAGACCGTTAGCCTCTAAGGCCTCTGCAGCTGATCTCAGCTCGGGAAGCGGCAGGACAGGGCGAGGGTCTTGATGGCCAGAGGAAGTGACCTGCTGCCTCAAGGACCCTCTGAGGACGGAGCAGGCCCAGTGGGGATCCGGGTCAGCCAGAAAGGGCGCAGGCAGGCTGGGCAGGCGCTGGGTCAGCCGGTGGTCCTGCAGCGTGGGCACTGATCGAAGCCACCCGTTTATCTCTTCCTCTGCTCGAAGGCTGCTGCTGAGTCAGCCCATCCAGCCCATGATGCCCGGGCCCTGCGACGCGAGGCGGCCCTCAGAGGTCGGCAGGCCTGGACGGCAAGTCAGGTAGGTGGCCCGGGGGCGGGGGGAGGAGGAGCCACACCGAGCGGTCTCAGGCTGCCGGGGTTTCACCTGCCTGGACCAGCTGCACCCCTTGTGAGTCTGGCACTACAGGCAGGGTCCAGGTGTGCCAACACCCTTCGAAAGGACTCTTCTCAGCTATTCTTTCTCCGTTCCCCGTGGCGGGAGAGGAAACTGTGTCGGCACCCCATGCCGAGAACAGGACCCAAAGGAAACTATTAGTTATGCGTCAAGTTTGTCACCACCTTCCGATCTTCGCGGGTCTAAGTGGTAACATCCCAGGTAAATGGAGCCTTCCCCGCCTTCCCGAGGGCACACCCGGCTCGCCTGCTCTGTGGTTCCGGTGCCGTGCCGGGGACTGGAACCCCCTGCAGATGTGGGACTCTCCTGCCCTCCCAGACACGCACGCTTCTCTCTCTCTCTTCTCCCCCGGGCTCTTTGCTTGCAACCCTCGGGACCCGAAGAAGCAGCTTTGCTTTGCCGTTGAATTATTAGGGACAGAGGTTACTGAAGACAGAGGGAATACTTGAAAAGCTACTGGAAAATAGTTTCTAGCCCTTGGAGATGAAGCAGACACCATTGTCGTATACGACACTGGTTTAATTTGTGTCAGAAGTTCACGGGGACAGTGCTAGCTGATAAGGCCTGCCGCAGCCCCATGCGGGGGCCTTGCAGCCATCCCCCGGGGCCGTCCCCTCCGCTTCCTTCCTCCTGTGTCCTCCTTAAGCCAGTAATAATAGTAACGTCAGGTGGTTACTGCGTATTCTGAGGGTTGGGGCCTGTACCTGCATCCGTGAAACCCCTGTGCGGGCAGGGGATGGGCACGCGGGGAAGCCACCTTCAGAGTCTCTGATGATGCCCTCAATCAGGCCGGGGGTGCGGGGAATGTTGGGTTTGGTTTCTGACCTCTCCAAGTGATCCAAATAAGTGGAAACAAAAACGTCGCTGTCCAGAGATGCTTAAAATGCAGTGAACCAGGCAAAACTGGAAATTCTTTCCTCTGGGAACTCTAGAGGAAAGCTGCCATTTTCGGTCAACCCAATTCTTCATACCGTCCCCACCTTCCCCACCTTCTCTTCCAGACATGACCTAACACTCCATCTTCTAGGGCGGGTCAGGGTCTGCCTGCCACACACAGAGGCCCCTTCAGGGGAATCTTGGAATCCCCAATGCCTGTTACTAAATGACCCGTACAGCGATACAACATTTCTAAAAATATAGTGCTAAATGGACTTCTCTGTAGTGTCTTTAAATATCTGTTCTTGGTCTGGGCCCCTCCAGAGCTTTCCCAAACAGCCTTCCCCTTATTATTGGACCATTTTCATTAACTACCCTTTTTTTAAAATATATATATATATCTATTCTTCATAACATGAAATTTCCCATTTTATCTATTTCTGAGTGTACAGTTCAGTGGCATTAAGTACATGCACGTTGTTGTGCAACCATCTTAAGATGTTGTGCATCTTAAGAACTTTTTCATCATCTCAAACTGAAGCTCTGTCCCCATTAAACCCTAATTCCCTATTCGCTCTTCCCCCAGCACCTGGCACCCGCCCTCCTGCCTTCTGTCTATGAATTTGTCTCCTCTAGGTACCTCATCTAAGTGGAATCGTACAGTATTTGTATTTTGTGATGGGCTTATTTCACTCAGCATAACGTCCTCAAGGCTCACCCATGTCGTAGCATGTGACAGAATTTCCTTCCTTTCTAAGGCTGAGTAATAGTCCACTGTCTGTATAGACCACGTTTTGTTTATCCGTCATCCATCGACAGACACTTGGGTTGCTTCCACTTTTTGGTTATTGTAAAAAATGCTGCTGTGATCATGCATGTACACATATCTGTTTTAGTCCCTACTTTCACTTTTGGGGGGCATACACCCAGAAGTGGAATTGCTGGATCAGATGGTACTGCTAAGTTTAACTTTTTGAGGAAACTTCGTACTGTTTTGCACAGCAGCTGTACCGTTTTACACTCCCACCAACAGTGCACAAGGGTTCCAATTTCTCCACATCCTTGCCAACACTGTTACGTTCCGGTTTTTCTCATAATAGCATTGTAATGGGTGTGAAGTGGTGTCTCATTGTGGTTTTGATTTCCATTTCCCTAATGACGAATGGTATTGAACATCTCTTCACGTGCTTATTGGCCATTTGTAGCTTTTCTTTACGGCGATGTCTGTTCCAGCCCTTTGCCCATTTTTTAATCAGGTTGTTTGCATTTGTTGTGATGGCTGAGTTGTAGGAATTGTATTTATAGCCTGGATGTCAATCTCTTGTTAGATATATGATTTGCAAAGGATTTTCCAGCAGCCTCTTCCCTGCATGGATAGGGCGGCGCACACAGGTCTTTGTGATGAAGTGCAGTCTGTCTCTTTTTCTCTTGTTGCCCATGTTCTAGGTGTCATGTCAATAGCTTTTTTTTTTAAAGGTCTTTCTTACGTGTCACCAAACAGGTATCCACAGAGCCAGGCCGCGTGTCCAAACCCAGACGTGCACACCACCACCAGCAGCGCCTCGACCCCTGTCCTGTTGATGGGGCTCCACCCCCACTTCCCCACCTCCCAGCCGTCGCCCCTGAAGCCCGCGCAGACCCAGCAGCAGCCTCCGTGCTTCCTGCAGGTGGGGCCGGGCTGCACCTGGGCGGGGGAGACAGGGCCGAGCCCCCAGCCCAGGCCTGACAGGCCCTCCCTCCCGGGCTTTCCGTAGGGCTCTGGTCCTCAGTATCAAAATAAGCCCCGGACAGATTCATAGTTGAATCTTCATAGTTTCTAAAGTTTATAATGCTCAAAGTTGGTAAAGTCTATGTATATACAGTGTGAGAAATTTAGAAGCAGCTCTTATGCCTCATGTGGTTATGTGCTAAAAAGGTCCTTTTTTTTAAAGTAATTTTTATTATGGTGTCTGGCGTTTTTAAAGCAAAAATCAGACACTGATTGCTATGTTTGTTGGACTTGTTAGTGTGTTTATATTGCAGAGTCTCATACAAATATAAAATGAAATCATGTTTAAAGGTTCATCAAACTTCCTTTAAATGAATGAGATGGCGTTGCATGGAATTGGGGCTGTCCAGGAAGATGGGGGGCATGTTTCCTTGTGGTCGCTTCTTACTTCCAGCAAGTACCACGTGCACTGGAAGGAAGGAGGGGAGAGCAAGTGGCTGGGGGCTCAGATGGGACAGAAGTGTCTGCTGGGGCTCTGGCCTTCCCTCCCGCACCTGCCCGGGTGCCCCTTCCCGCCCCAGCCCGACCCTGTCATGTGGGGCCTCCAGCCCCTAACTGCACCCCACCCCCGGCTTGGGCCCCTTCAAAGCCAGAGGGGGCTGAGCAAGGTGACTGCGGTGCAGAGTCTTCCTTGAGGTCTAGAATGTAATTGAATTCCAGAGCCGCTCAACTGTGGTATAGTGTTCAAATCTCCCTGACTCCAGGCCTAGTGGGAGTCAACTCAAGACGTCAGCTTTGCCTGTCCCGTCAGCCTGCAGGACCCCCGAGGGATCTGGGCTGGGAAACGATGGGCTGTGAGAAGGCAGGGAGCGTCTGGCGGCGAGTTAGAGGCCGCCCATATATTCCTTCATCGGGAGTGACAGACGCGTTGGCAGGGCTCAGGGTACAAAGGGCGCTCAGGGGCCTTGAGCGCAGGGAGACAGGGGACATCGCAGAGGGCGCCCAGGCCTGGGTCTGTGTGGGTGGAGCGCTGTGGCTAGGTGGCCTGGCGGTCCAGTGGTTACGACTCTGCGCTGCCACCGCCTGGGGCACAGGTTCAGTCCCTGCTCGGGGAACTAAGATCCCCGCATGACATGCTGCCGGCTTGGCCAAAAAAGGGGGGGTGGTGCGGGGAGAGGCCCTGGTGGAGAAGGGACGGGGACGGCTGAGTGGGGGCGAAGGGGACAGTGTTCCAGCAGGTGAGGCAGCCTGAGCCAGAGTGGGGGAGCAGCCATGCCTGGGTGGCGTGGGGAGCAGGGCAGACCGGATTGCCCGGCAGAGGAGGTTTCATGGATGGGGACCATGGGAGGTGAGATGGAAGGATCCAGAGTTAACGTTTGACCAGTTGAAGGTTCTGAGCTGTAAATTAGGATGCTTCCTGGTGGATGCCGGCCGGTGATAGCATTTGGAAGTAGTTCTGGAATCAGGGGCCACCGGTGAAAAGTAGGCAGACGGCATGCAGGCGCGGATGCTGCCCCATCCATTATGTGTGTGTGGTCTCAGGTTCCGACATCCCAAAGCCCACAGGCGACGTGGAGCACGTGCTCAGGAAACCGTGCCCCGGCCGCCTAGGCCCGGTCGCTGGGCCAGGAGGAACCCCTAGTGCTGGCAGGGAGCTGGCCTTCAGAATTCGCACCCTTCTGGCAGAGCCTCAGCTTCCTCTCTCCCGGCCTGGCACTCCCCCACGCCCCGGCCGGGAGGAGGGTCTTTATTCTGACCACATCACCGCCCCAGCCGTTCAGGGGAGGAGTCCCTGAAGTGCAGAAAGAGCCATTTCCTTTCTTTCCAGGTGCAGGCACCAACCTCTTTGCACAGTGACCAGCAGGACTCGCTCCGCCTCTCCACCTACTCGCAGCAGCCAGGGACCCTGGGCTACCCTCCTCCCGCCCCCTCGCGCCCTCCCCGAAGGCTCAGCAGCCTGTCTGAGTCCTCAGGCCTCCAGCAGCTACCCCGGTAGTGCCCTGGCGCCTCAGTTGGGTCTCATCAGCTTTAACCAATGGACGGTCGAGGGGGGGGGATGGCCAGGGAGTTGGGGAGAAGAGTTTAAAGGACACCCCGGCTTTCGTGCGCACCGCATCCGTTTCAGAGCTCCTGAATGGTGACAACGTCTGAGCACAGCGGCCGGCCCGTGGAAGTGGGCAGGGACACTGGCCGTGTTTCCCTGTCCCTGCACTTTACGGCCACAGTCTACAGCCATACCTGGAAGGGACCGCGGTCCCCACGGGAGTGCATCACTTAGTTCACCTTAGTGACGGCTCATCTCGCTGCATCCTGCCCCCGCCCCTGGAGCGCGCCGGTCACTCCCACCGCTGCCGCCCGTGCGCACGTGCTCATTGGCCTGCGCTCTCTTGACTCTCTTTCCTCTGCGTTGGAGAAGCACCGGGTCAGGGATTTGTTGAAGAGAGAGAATAAAGAGATGATTTTTTTCGTTATTTCTAGATGATTGCTTCTGTTTTAATTTGCACAGCTGCACAAGGAGATAACTTAGGCACCTTCCTTTCTTAAAAATACTGTCTCCTCTCATGACTTCATTTGGAGACCCCAGTAACAAAAACAGCCCACCAATCAGATGGCAAAGCTGGTGGTCAGTCACCGGGCTGCAGCGCCACACCCTCCGGCCTGACCCTAATGGAATAAGGCTTTTCACCCCACACCGTTCCGGTGGGGTTTGGTTTGGATTGGTTTGGTTTGGGGTGGTTTTTTTGCCCCCGAATATAACACTGGACTGTTTCCTGTTTACTTCGGCGATTACAACCACGAAGGCGGACTCAAAGCAAAGCACAATCCCGTAGCTGACGTTCTGGAATTCTCGTTGAGGACTTGAGGACTGGGAAGGTTTTACCAGCCAGACGGGTCCGTGGAGCGGCAGGTCCCCAGGAAGCCCCATCACGTGCTGGCCCTTGGAATGAGAATGCTGCATCTTTCTACATATCTTTCCTGATAAGACCGAGGATTGGATTTTCCTTTTCAAAATGCACTTTGCTTTTTTTGTATGTTTTGTTATGTTGAGATGTTTCTAAAGAAAAGATTTTATGTAATTATAAGATGATGTGTAGTGAATTGTACAGCTGTTGTAATAAGGACCTATTTCTATATAAAATAAAATTGTATGGATTATGTGTAAATTATTTTGTATCTGAGACACCAGTTCCTTTCCCAAATATAAGAGGATAAAAGTTTTCTTGTGTATTTCTGTGAGTGGACATTTTGTAATAAATTAACAAATTTGTATTTCCTTCGGAGGCAGTTTCTGTCCCTTTTTCTAGATGCACGCATACATCTTTTCATCAATAAACTTCTTTTTTTTTAATTTCAAGATGTTTTTAAGGATAATCAAAGATACGGAAAAGGCGGGAACCAGCAACAAGTAAGCCGGGTGATGACCTTAGGATCTTTGACTTCAACATGCGCTTCAGCCTGTCGGGACCCTGATCTTCATTTGAGAGATTGTGCCAGAAGAAAACAACAGTTCACTGTAGAAATGACAGCAAAACAAAGTGACAAAACCAGAAAAAGTTACTGGAAACATCTCCACCTGAGAGACACAGGTAATCCACGGAGGTGGCCAAGCTGTCATCCACCAAAGCAGACATAGCCCATAGTTAAACTCACCTGGGCTGGAGTTGCATGGGCTCTGCCTGCTAGCACTTGCGCAGGGTTTGTGTGTCTGTGTGGGAGATGTGTGCCCACGTCATGTGGACGGGGGAGGTACAGCAATAGCAGACAATTCCCCCCTTCCCCGTGAGGCTTCAGCACGCTGGAATGAGGGTGCCCTGGCACACCGTGATTGAGAATCACTGACATGGCCGTGCTCAGCAGAGCCCTTTCTACAAGCATTGGCCCGAGAGAACTGAGTTCCTTTCCTTGCTCCATCACTGGAGTTCTGTGCTTCTACCTGCTTCCCTGCAAAACAGGGGAAACTCCTCTCCGTTCTCTGGCCAGGATCAGTTTTCAGTGGCATCAGAGGCTGCCAGGTAAATACATCAAAAGGAGTTTTATTATTCACACAACTGCAATATTCCTGAAAACAGGTAAGTCTAAATATTTTGCATATATTAGGATCATTTACTCTTTAAAGGAACTCTCGTTTTAAAACAAAAAGTCTGTGTGACACTGGATTACCTATTTTGTAATTTAACTGTTTTGTAAATTCAAAGGTTTACAGATCTGATTTTTCTGTAAAAGAATTTGTATTTTAATTGGCTGTCAGAATCTGCACTTCTAAGTAGAACAACTTTTTTAATGGAAACAGCATATTTGTTTTCCTAGGATTTTCTAGCTGGAAGCCATTAGAAAAGGGTGGAGTACGTCACGCTACTAATTTAATTTAGTATTGCTTAAACCTTACACATATTCAGAGTCTGGATAAACTCAGAAAACTCTTATTGGGTAATAATTCTGTAAACCCACATAACATCAGGGGAAGTTTAATCCCTTCGCTTTTGATTCATTTAATTTTGCTCATTAAAAGACTGTTTTGCAATCCTGTTCTGTGTCGAGAAAAGCCATGACCTTTCTATTTGGAAAACTATGACGTCTTGGCTCTTGAGAAGTGACTGAAATGTGAACTCTGGAATACACCAAGTTTTAGAATATTTTAAACTAACTCAATTAAAATGTAGTATCTTCTGTCTTTAATGGCAACTAACGTCCATTAAATTAATTTAAAATTTTTGTTTATACAGGCAACACGGTGAACTGATCAACTATGAGATCATTCTAAGTCGTGACATGTTGGACTCTTGCCAAAATTATCTGGTAAAATGTGGGTGTTGGGTAGAAAATTGCTTCAGTTTCTCTCTTCACTTTATGTGAAGCCTGAAGGTTTTAAAGTCATCCCTTAATAACCTAGACAAATAACTAATCTGGATCCTCCAGAGACATGACATATGTGGCTTTTTGGACACAGACGTATGAATTTCATACAATGCCTATGTGCGATGGTACAAACGACAGCATACTTCTGTATGCATAACGTGGTTGACGAAATAGCCGAAATATACAGCCTTATGGTATCTGTGAAGCAGCTTTATTTTTCCGGGCGAAAAAAGCTCATCAGAAAGAAAAAAAAATTTCCTTTAGGATTATTCCCTAACCAGCCAATGTCCAGTTATGGGAGAAGCAGGGTAACCCATCAGCACATTCACTGAAATAATACAGGCCTTAAAATATATACTCCAATATTGGGTTACCACTTTATGTACACTTAAAAGGTCCTGAATTTAATTCAGTATGTGACTCAACTTCCTTTAAAACCATCTGCCCCTCCCGAAGTCCCCACCTCTTTCAGTGGAGCCACGACCCCACCCATCGACATAAACGGAAAAACTTTATCCTCCATGCTGGTAAATTCTTTTCTGTCAGAGGGGATTTTGTACTTGGAAAGATAGTCACCACTAACTGTAAGTCATTTAATATCCAACTGACTTATCTTATAAATTTATCGATTAGCATTCTTTTAACCATTAAATAGTCAACATTTCCCTTATTAATCACATGCTACTTAAACAACAAATGAGTCAATATTTAGGAATTTACCCCCCAAATTTCCCCAATTATGAAAAGAGATTACAAATAACCCTTGTAAGAATTAAAATCTCGTCTGATACAGAAGCTTTCTTAAAAGTTCTAAAAGGATCCACAAAATATAGCTATATATATATATATCTTTACATCTAAACTGGTTGCAAAATGTGAATATCACAGATTTAACGCGTCTGTATTTTACAACATGCTCATTCTCACACCTTCTCAGCGCTCCAGTTTTAACATACCGTTCTAGGGTTTCCATAACTCACCCAGTAAAGTTTTTACACCTCCCTAGGTTTAAGGATCTTATCGTGCCCTCGCCCCCTCCAAAAGAGAACGCAATTTCTGATCGGCAGACTGAAGGTCCAGAGTTGTGAACCCGTGGGTTTGGCCTGGGGACGCGGGACTTGGCTCTGTAGTCTGTCAACTCACACCCGACCTCCTGGCGTCAGGTTCCTCCCTTTTCATACTCAAGGTACGTATCTTACATCAGGTGTTGGATAAAAGTGCTGCTTCTATTGCTATTATTGGGCCATTTTGTTGTGATAGAGCGAAAACCAGGTATTTCTTTAAGGTCATGAAATCATATTGATTTCTCCAAGGTAATAGCTTGTATAGTATTTTACTCTCCCTTTCTAAGGTGATTTTGTCAACTACTAACAGTCTCCTAAATTGACACTTCATATAGTCAGTTACAAACTGGCGACTTTGATTTCGAAACACTTCTTGTGCAGGCCTCTGCTCTGCCCCCCTCCTCGCCCCTAGCCCACGTCCCACTGCGGCTGATCGCGGCCCCCCACCCCACCCCGAGAGGCTCCCCGGTCCGGGCAGCGAGGACGCCCTTCTCGCGAGCCCGCTCTGCCCGACCGGAGCCCCTCCAGGGCGGCAGCCGCGTCAGTCGTCTCCGGGCCTCCAGCCGGGAACACGGGGTCAGACACCGCTGGCCGAATCACTGAGCGAGTGGGAGTAACAGAAGAGCGACTTTCCTCTCCGCCACGCCCTCCTCCACCTGGGGACCAAGGTCCGGTTTCCTCTGAAGAGCAAGACCGGAGGCGCAAGTCCCTCCCACACTCGTTCGCGCGCAGGAGGCGGGGTCGCGCGGCAGGAAGCAGGCACAGAGAGCGCGACGCTCCAGGTCCCGCGCCCGAGGCCCTCTAGATTTTCCCTCCCGGCGCGCGCTGCTTACGTCACAGCCTCGCCTCTTCCCTCCTCTCACCCGCCCCCTCCACCCGCCTCCAGGTGACCCGGAAGTTGTATTTGCGACCCTGCTTTCCTTCTCCCACAATCCCTCCCGGTCTTCCTTTCTAACCCCGGACGAGGAAGGTGAGTATGTGCGCTCGGTGCCGGCTGCAGGAATCCGGCGGCATCCTCGCCCCGGATTGTGTCGACTAGGACAGCGGGCTCTCTCTTGACCCGGCACGGGGCCCCGCGTTCCGACGGCACGGGAATCTGCCCTGCATTTAAGGGCTCCCGGAGACTGGGAGAGAGAGTGGCCAACCTTAGGGGAACCCGGGCCGCAGGGGTTTCCGGGGCGGGGGCACCTAAGGGGCGCGGATGCTTGGGCTGCGCGGGGTGGCCGGCTTGGCTTTGTCCAGACCTGGGGCTTCAGGGGCCTCGCCGGACCCGCTCCGAGGGCGGCTGCGTGAGGCCGGGCCGGGAGGGAGGACTTGGCTTGGGTTTGTCCCACTCGCTCTGAGCCTCGTTGTTGCCTGGGCTTAGATGGCTCCCGCAAAGAAGGGCGGCGAGAAGAAGAAGGGCCGGTCCGCCATCAACGAGGTGGTGACCAGAGAATACACCATCAACATTCACAAGCGCATCCACGGAGTGTGAGTACCCCTGCGGTCGTTTATGCGTTGCTGATGGGGGCTCCCGAGATGGCGGTCTGTTTGTCCCTGGGGTCAGTCTAGTCGTCTGGATGCTGTGTGGTCTAGAAATTACGCATTTCTTCAAAAGCTCGTCTGTATTCCGTGGACCCTGTTTAAGGCTTACAGGGGTTAAAGCGTAATGCTCAGAGGTTACTACCTAGACAGATTAGGAGAAATACGGTAATGATAAAATCATTTTACTCTGTTTCGCAGTTACACCTTGGCAGGCCTGAAGGGTGAAAGATGTGTATATGAGGGGAAGCAAGCTTTTTCGATGTGTCTAGGCCTTAGTAAAGGTAACCAGTTAGCTAAAGCTGTGCCCGGCCCAGAATACGAACACTCCGACGGGCTTCCTTTAGTTCGCTGACCTCCACAGATGCGTAGTAACATCGGTAAAGCTGTAATGCCGCAAGTGCAGCTGCTGGAGGGACCAGAAAAGAGCGTATCGGTGGGGTTATAGGGCAGTGTTTGTGCCGGCGACACCTGGAGGTCGTGGATTAGTGAGGCGCAAGCATATTGGGAACGATTTGGAACGTGCTGGTTCTTGGTTCTCGTCTCTGGGGTTTGGTTGTTCCCTGTTCTCAAGCTTAGCGAGGCCTCCCGTTTTTTCTGCACATGGTGCTTACTAGTGATGGTGGAGACCAAACCTCTTCCTGAATACTGGTACTGGGGGTATTTTTGATAGCACGTGTTGCACTGCAGAATACTCCATTCGGGCACCAGTCCGTGGAGCAGAATTGCCTGCGCTTGCTCGGGCAGTCTCGTATCTGGACGGCCCGTCTTGTGAGGGAGCTCAGTGTGCAGCAGCGTCCGCGTTGGGCCTGGCGTTTCCGGCCAGGCGTTGACCGTGTGTGAGCCAAGGAGTGTCGTGTACGTGGGGTCTCGAGGCTTTTGGGTCAAAAGTCCCGTGCCTTTTTTGTGCATAGATGCTGCTGGTAACCACGTTCTCTTCCCCTCACCCCTTAATTTGAGGGGCGTGCGTATATTCATTTGGGGAGCATATGAGGCACTTACTGTGTCTTGGGCTCTGTGGATTCAACAGGGAACCAGAGAGCCTGCCTTCCTAGTTTACTTAGTAGGGGAAGTTAGACAAGCATCCAGATACAAAATGCTGAAAAGTTGCAGGTGGAAAGTAAGTCACAAGGTGAAAGGGTGGTGTTTTAAAGGCCACACGGTTAGCGGACGTTAGAAGAGTGGGTGTGAGGCATTGTGGGTGGGCAGGTTTTTCAGGCATTCTGTGCTTTGTCGTAAGAGCCCTAAGTGAAGACCTCACGGAACTAAAACCTTCGGTCATACTTGATGGGCAGCAGTTGACAGTTCTTTGTTCATTCTTCGTTTTACTTCCAAAGATCCCACAGTGGTGGTTTTCGTGCTTCCGCAGCTGCTGCCCCTCCCCAGTCTAGTCTGTTGTTACTCACAGCCCGTCCTCTTAACATTGAGTCCAGGGCTCAGCCCCTCTCTACCTATGCTTGGTAACAGCGGCTAGCTTTAGGGTCTCGCGTATCCAGCTGCTATTAACCTGTATACTTGGGTGTTTAAATGGGTATCTCAAAAATTTTACATGGCCCCACACCAAACTCCTAGCGTCCATCTCCACCCCCGACCTTCCCATTTCCCTGTGGCCTTCGCGGCAAGTGAGTGTGTCTTCTTGGCTTGGCCTTCCCCAGGCTGATCGCACTGGTCCCACCAGCATTCTCTTGATGGTTGCAGTTAGCGGCTCCAGCTCCTGGCTCCCTCTTCCAGCCCCAGACACCCAGGCTGTTCTCAAGGCCCCCACTGGCTTCCCATCTTAACTCAGATGAGAAGCCAAAGTTCTTGCTATGATTCCACGTGGGTTGGCCACTTTCTCTCCTAATCAAAGCAGGCAAGTACCTGATTCAAGCTCACAGTTTGGGTTTAGTTTTACCTTTTTTCCCCTGCCGTAATGCTTTTTCTATTAGGTAGATAAATAGTTGCCCTCATCATCTTTGGGTCTGGACTTCAGTGTCTCAGTGGCCATCTTACTTGAAACCTGCAGCCCCCTTCCTTCCCTAATGCTCCCTCTTTTCCCTGGTCTGTTTTTCTCTGTGGCGCTTGATACCATCTGACATTCTCCATGTGTCAACTACGAAAGCTACGTGGGAAACAGGCTTTTGTCTGTTAAACCTACTGCTGTTATCTCTAGTGCCTTTTATTTCTAGGTGGTTAAATATTTAAGTGAACGAAGCGACCTTGCTTGATGGATTCAAGGAGGCTGGTGAGGGGTAGAGCAAAGGGAGCAAGGGGGACATGGTAATTGACATGGCTCCTTGTGACAGTCACAGTCCTGGGGCGGGGGAGCACAGCCTTTAAGCTTCGGTCTCTGCCCCACTTGGAATAACCTTTGCTTATCCAAATGCTTGACCATTTCAGCCGGTAGTAAACTTTGGCTTTTTCACGTTTTGTATTTAACTGAAAGCATGAAATTCAAAGGAATTTACGTACCCTCATCTAAACAGCAGGTTAATGATGCCTAACACATGCCGAGAGATCCGGAGCATTAACTGTTGCCCTCATCGTGTTTCTTGAGAGGGAATTGGTACATTTCAGGCCCTTGCTCTTTAAGCATAGACCAAGTTAATAATGAACCGTTAAATCCCATGTCTTAAGATGTGGCAAATAATAATATTGTGACCCGAGGACACGGTATTTACTTCTGTGTTCTTTATGTTCAAGCGTATTCTAACATCAGTCTTAGATTATACTCTCCCTGGCAGATGGTATTAGACCTTGGGGGTGTTTTTGTTTTATCAGGAAGGGGTCGGCCAGTGTGTATATTAGCATCTCTTAAGGATCGTATACAGAGTCCTTGTTCTATGTGACTGAAAGTAGATTGTGTGTCTTCTGTGTCCCAAGTATTATAGTAGTTGCTGGGCATTACATAGTGGTGGAGGAAAGAATTGTTCCTGCCCTGTTCAAGGTTTAGTTTAGTTTTATGAAAATAGGACATGGTATATTGTGTATTTCATTTAATTTTGTACTTAATTGATTTATTTACTTATGTTTGAATCTCAGGGGTTTCAAGAAACGTGCCCCTCGGGCACTCAAAGAAATACGGAAATTTGCCATGAAGGAGATGGGAACTCCGGATGTACGCATTGACACCAGGCTCAACAAAGCTGTCTGGGCCAAAGGAATAAGGTACTCAAGTTGTCTGTGTTACAAGATGAACTTTCACAATTCCACTAGGTAATGCACATGGAGGTACAAAGAAAATAACTGACTCAAGAGAGTGGGGTAGTATCTGCAGGGAAGCCCTTTGAACTGAGACCCAAATGACGTAGGAGCCAGCAGTGTGAGGGTCAGGTAAGAGCATCACGCGAAGCGAGACCAAACTTCGGTGACTTGGGGACAGAGGTTGGTGACGGTGGAGCAGGTTGTACGGCTTGAGAACAGTGGGGATGGAGAGTTAGGCAGGCGACAGATCTTGTAGGTGGTGGCACAGAGTTTGGACTTCTGTCTGGACGTATACTGGGAAGCCGCTGGAGCAGAGTTCCTGGGGGACGGGGGCTTTTGGTTGTCGGTAGTGGGGGGTGGTCACGGGCCAAACATTGTACCGCGCACAAGGCAGGCCACCCAAATACACGCAAAAGCAAGTATCCAGCCCAGGTATCAGTAGTGCCGAGGTTAAGACCTGCTTATAAGCAGGGGGCTGCTTTCGCTGTGGAGGACGGTGGAAGTGGGACCGGCCACGGGGCGTGGAGCTGGCGGGGACTAGGTGATGTGTAAGATGAGTGGGGGGGGGGGGCAGGGGTGTCTTAACATTGGAGTCCGATGCGGTGACAGGGACCTGAGATTCAGCCCTGCAGTAGGCTGGCATTGGTGCCTGTGAGCTCCCTTGAGATAGGGGAGGAGTGGTATGGCATGAGCCGAGAGAAGTTTCAGGACACCTTCTGTCCTTGGATCAAGAAAAGGTGGGGATGCAGTCGCCTGCGATGCTGCTGAGAGGTTGGCCGGGCCCCGAGGAGGAGTTGTGTGGGAGGCGAGGAGCTGAACCTTCAACAGTTGCATGTGCTCGGTATAGCCTGCAGGGTCAGTGCTGCCCCAGCGTGGCAGTGGTGGCTGCCTACTGACACTAGTACGTCCTGACACCAGCGTTCTCTATTTTTCAGGAATGTCCCATACCGTATCCGCGTGCGGTTGTCCAGAAAACGGAATGAAGATGAAGATTCACCAAACAAGCTCTATACGTTGGTTACCTATGTACCTGTCACCACTTTCAAAAGTAAGTTCTACTTCATCCCACAAAGGTGTTTAAGCCCTCAGCCTTTTTATAACCTGAATTCATTTGTTCAAATACTGTGCACCTATATCCCTGGCATCCTTCCAGTAGGGATATAAGTTACAGGCATAATCGGTAAACCTTTTTTAAATTGTGTCATGGTGTGGGAAAATGCAAAAGGATAAGAAGGATACAGAATAGGTCTGTTTTCTGGGTTGTGAAAGGGCACGTGGAATAGTAACATTTACCTAAACCCTTGAAGAAAAGGTTCTTGGGGTGTGAAAGTATGGGACGGGGTGTGTGGGTGTGGAAGGTGACGGGCTGTCTTCTTTTGCAGATCTACAGACAGTTAATGTGGATGAGAACTAACTGCTGATTATCCAATAAAGTTACAGAGCTGCCTTCGCATCTTGATTTTCCTTTTCTAGTTGCAGGTAAAATAGGCTTGTCTGTTTGAAAGCAGTTCCCAGTTACAGGAGCATTTGGAGAGTGTTTCCTAACCACTGTGCCTGGGCCCCTTCTCCCCATTCCCTGGAGTTTCTGAATATTTGCACAGGGCCTGGGCAGGTGTTCTAAGGTGCTTTTGAAATGCATCCCTGGCTTGGTAATGGCTGTTCAGGTGGTTGGGACATTGGGGGTGATGTTAATGCTTTTACAGGTGTGTTTTGTGAATTCTAAGGTAACATTTTTCCAGGCACTGGCATGTAGAACTTAATTGCCACTTTTAACATGCTGAAATGGTACACTTTGGATATTCTTAGATTTAATGAAGTATGTACAGTTCCTTTTTAGCTCGCTCACTTGTGGTGGCCCCGTGAGGTGTTCTTAGTCCTGGTTTACATGGAGTTAAAAGCTCAGGGGTAACCTTTCTTAAAAGGTTGCTAAATTCAGCCTGAAAGCAGGGTGTTGCAGGGATCATATTTCATCAGTGCTTGTACCACTGATACGAATAAAATGCCAGAAAGAGGTCCCCTTTTGAAGCCCTGGTGATGACAGTAGTGGGGTTGGGGGCTACCTGCAGTGTAGTGTACTATCCGCCGGGAACATGGTGGGGCAGAGGAATCTCCAGGTTATCCATTCACTGGCACAGTCCAGACCTCAGACACTGAAATAAGTAAAGATATAAACAGACCAAGTCAATACAAAAATTTCTTATTAAAAAAACTTGGAGGCCAACATTGAAAGCGTGGTTTGTACACATTTTTTGGAAGGACACAAAGTGAATACAACAAATATATTAAAATGGTTTCAATTACCAGCATTGAAACGAAATTAGTGCAAAAAAGCCAAATACAATTGCACAGATAGTGGCTCTTAAATCTTGAAAGTGAACTTGATTCTCAATCCCGCCCATGTGAAGTGAAGGATGAGTGCTTGGGCTTTTCTCCTCTCTGGGTTAGTATCATACATTTGACTTTCTTATATTCCATCTGAGAACAAAATACTAGCATCACAGCAGAAGTGCCCTTTACAGCAAATCTGGTAACAGTGAAGTTGCAAGTCATAGCATCAAGGGAACTGATGTGAGACACTCTCTAGCAATGACAGTGTCCAACTGAATTCTCTTAAAGAATAGACAGAAACGCTGGAGGGTTGCATCAGTTCCCCACCCCCCACCCCCGCCACCATTGTGGCTGTCAGGTTGCTTATCCAGATGCCCAGCTTGTAAAGTGTACTCACAATGAACTAGACAAACCTAGACTTACGGGCTGACAGCCCACAAACCTGGCCTGTGCTTTGGTATGGAGGCTGGTCTCAGCCACCCGCTGTCCTGCTACGGGCTGCTCAGCTTGAGTTCAGGCTGTGACTGGCGGTTCATTTCACACGTTTTGAGGCTGTACTGATTGATCTTGGCATTTTCAAGTTTGGATTTAATGTCCAGTGGCTTTTCAAAAAAGTTGACTAGTGACTGTTCAGTCAGAAGTGAAGCTAAAATATGTTCAAGGGAGACAGTCCAGTCCCCTTGTGCCGCTTCAGGAAATGCCTGGGACTCTCGGGGGCTCTTCCCATTGTGGGTGTCGGCAAACACCGAGTCCTGCTCAGGAGAAGGAACCAGAGCCTGCGGCTCCTCCCCTGCTTCCTGGGAGCAGCTTCCAGAGCTGCTGCCCCGCTGCCCCACTTCCCCGATCTGCAGCAGCAAAGTGGTTACCGTGGCGATGGCTTGATACAAATCATTTTCTTCTGGATCCTCATGGAACATACTGTACAGTGTTTTACAGAACTGGATAAATTCTCTCTGGAATTGAGAAAAAACAAGTCTGCATGTAGCAGCGTAACAAGAATAGCAGCATATCGTGAGCTTTTTTCAAACTTAATACCTAGTTCTTTGAAAAAAAAAAACCACATAGTACTTTTTGAAGCAGAAAATAAGAGGTATTCTCTGCCCTTCCATCATACTGAAGACACACCGTTAATAGTCCAGGGGATTTCAGCACACATGTAGACTTGTGCTGTCTATACAGAAGTGTTAGACCCTTTAACCCAGCAAGACAACTAATGTATTCAAAAGCTGTGCACAGAAATTTGTTTATAAGGATGTTTAGGCTAGGGTTTATTACAGCAAAAGGTTGGAAACGGCCTAAATATTAAGATTGAATGAGATTATGATTTGGTAATCTGCTGGGAATGCCAAGCAGCAACTAAAGGCCATTAAATGAAGTAGAACAGTGATGCCTGGTGCTTTGTCAAGCTACACACATACTCCTGCCCAAACAGAACCTTTATGTTGTGTGATAGAGGTACTGCAGGTGGAACTTAGCTGCACAATTACTCCAGGAATAGGAAAAAGGATGAGCTACTAATTTAGTGTTTAATGACCTGGGAGAAACATCCATGATTGTTAACTGAGGTATGACTGACAACACTGAGATTTAACTGACTTTATATCCAAAGAGTAGAATATTTGAAAGCAACTCAACAGAGTTGAGCAACACTTCTTTGTTTTGTGGGAAAAAAAAACCAAAATAACCCTGCTAAAGGGGTTTGAGTCCTATAGTAAAGGGACGTTTTCAGCTTGAAGCCTTATCAGGACAGTATAATATGTAGCCAGTGATTTTCAGGAAACCAGAAAGAGTACACTATTACATGAAGAATGCTGTATACACGCTCCCCCAAATAGCTTCCATCGCTCTAGGGCATAAATCTGCATCACAACCTGGTAAATGAATTTGATATAAAAACTTCAGGGACTCCCCTGGCGGTCCAGTGCAGGAGGTCCCTGAAGAGACTCCACGCTCCCAATGCAGGGGGCCCAGGTTCGATCCCTGGTCAGGGAACCAGATCCCACATGCAGCCAGATTTTTTTTAATTCTCTTATTAAAAATAAAAACTCTTCAAAGAATGAAGTGTGTGGCAGCCTCCTGAAGAGCTCTGGGTATCTGGACAGCTGAATGGATCACAGTTTAAATGTTTCCCATTTAAACATCACAGTGTTCAGCTCCCAGAAGTTATAAGGTCTTTCTTTGATTATAGCTCTGGAGGTAACGGGGGAGGGCGTGCAGCTGAATTAAAAAGCCTACGTCTGAACCAGTCACTCGGCAAAATGGTGACTCCTCTGCACAGAATACAGTCCATACCTGGCTCATTTTGGGCAACTCCTTCTCAGTTTTGTCTTTCTCTTTGGCTAAATCTTTAATCATCTGCTTCAGCTGTTTCTGATAATCAACTGTATCACCTTGAGACAAAGGAAACACAATATATACTTTAGTCTAAGTAAATTCCATGAAAGCAAAAGGAAACTAGGTAGAAAGGAATGGTGAGGGGTTGAGGAATTCCACTAAGCAAATGCCGTATATACAAACTGAAAAGCAGAGACCAGAAGTCTTGTTTTACAGAAAGTGGCCACAAATAGGTGATGGTAGCCGAGTTACCTCTTGCTACAAGAGGAGCCCTGAAAGATGAAGAGGAATAAAGTGGTGGTGGGGTTGAAGGCAGTTTGGAAGGTTTCTGGCCTCTGAAAGCAGTGGTCTCAGTGTTAACTCCCAGGCGGGAGGGAATAGATTAGTCTGCTTCTAAGAAGAGCCGTGAAATCCGATGCCCTTAACCACTGCAGTGGTGTGCCTGACGGAAGATAATGAAAAGAGGTATGTACCACTGGACTTGCCAAAAACCAGGGGTCTTGACGTCGACAACAGAGGATTCTTCAATGGTGACTGGCTGTCTCGGTCATTTTCAGTGAGTGCTTTTTAAAAAAAAAATAAATTTTAAAAATTAAATTGAGGAAATTGTGTCTTAACCAAAACTGACAGAGTAATTTAGCTTTTAAGGTAAGAAAACTAAAGGTGAAGCTAGGAGCCCCCAGCCTGATGGCCGCAGGGTCTTCCCAGGGTCTGTGAACCCTGTGTACTTCAAGAAAACATCACACACCAGTAACGCCTTTTCCCAGGTGTCTGCAGGTGTTGTAATGATACACAGGTTCACAGGACATTGCTGATACTGACCTAGAAAAGTGTATGTGTGGTAAAATCCCATTTTGTCAAACTAAATGTAAGGGTACACATGCACACATGGGATTCTAGAGATAAACACACTTAGATTTCTGGAGGGTGCATTAACAATTGCTTTAAACTGAGGGTATTTTTTTCCCAGTAATTAGCACATACTGCTATACTTACATAACTTCTAACAAAAATTAGAAAAAGCTTAACTGAAAGCATGTTACCATTACGAGTGTTCTTGAAACATACAAAAATACAATTACATCAGAACCCTCACACACTGCTGGTGGGAATATAAAATGGTATAGCCATTTTGGAAAAGTCTTGCGGATCATTAAAAAGTTGCCATTTTTACCTAGAAATTCCACTCAAAGGGAAATGAAAACATATCCACTCAGAACCTGTACACAAATGGTCACAGCAGTTCCAAAGAGCCAAAAAAGTGAAAACAAACCCAAATGTTCATCAAGTGATGAATGAATAAATCGGGGGATGGATGCCCACCGGGGTGTCACTTCGGCTGTAATAAAAGGAGTAAGCACCGACGTGCCACAGGACGGGCGAGACCTGGAGACATACTAAGAGAGCGGTGAGACACGAGGGCACGCACGGCATGACCTCATACGGTATGAATAGGCGTATCTGCAGGCAGGAAGCAGGGGCGGGAAATGTGTGGACTGGGGACAAGAGCTAAAGGGCACAGGCTTGCTTTTCGGTGTGAAAATGTTCTAAAATTGCGATGGTGGTTGTGTAACTGGATATACTAAAAACCATTAGACTGTTCACTTTGAAATGTATGGTGTGTGGATTACAGATCAGTAAAGCTGTTACCAAAATTATAAAAGGGATTGCAGATGAAGGATCCTCATTTTTAAAAGGTTGAAACTTAATAGCCATTCACTGAGAATAAATCAAAGGCAAAATTCTGTTGTGATCCAACAAATGTCCACAAGATGGCACCAAAGCCTTGATTAATCTACCCTCCTTCCTACTTGGGAAGCAGGTTCCTGGGGTTTGGAAGGTGGGAGGCTGTTTGGGGTGGTTTCTTTTGTTTTTTCTGTTGGTCCTTTTTCTTTTTCTTTTTTTTTTTTTTTTATTTAACAAAGTTATTGAGTCGTTTTTTTCCAACTTTACCCAAAACAAATGTGAGAATCCACTCAAACTGAATAGGAGGAAAATTACAAACCCTGGATGGTACGTGGGGCAGTCACGATAGAAATGGTTTCCCAAGTAATAGCCGCTGGGATGTCTAGCGGATACTGGGTCCCTATCCTCAGCGTATCAAACAGAAACGTGTACACGAGTCACTCTAAGATGCCCTAACAGAAGAACCAATACACACAAATATCATGAGAGCACAGAGAGGAACGATTAATTCAAGGGGTGGGTGAGTGTCCAGAAAGGAGCCAGGTCAAGTGCCAACAGTGACAAGGAGCCAGAAAGGCCAGCCAACCTCTCTCCAGTCCCTGCACACAGAAAGCACCAGCATCCGGACTGGACACGGGACAGTGGAGTCTTGGCGCTCACTGGAAAACACTCATGCTGCTATCTATTCCTATCAGAAGTGTAAGATACAGTGCATAAGGAAAAACAGTAAACACTGAGTGTATACCACCTTTAAAAATGTACTTTCAACCTTTCAAAATGAGATACTTGAGCTTTTATAAATGTAACATTTTTACATTCCAATATATGTGTAATTCATAATTCAAGACTATACGTGGATTGAGAGTTCTATTAAAGGTTTCACCGTATCTCACTTCAAATTCTGCACGTGTTAAAACTGGATGAAGGATCTGTATTTGGTTATCTTGAAGGTCCCGATCTCGCATGTCTGTGTGACTGGTGGGTAAGTACATTGCTTCAACAGACACAAGCACAACACCCTCCTTACGGCTTCAAGCACTTTCGTTAGTTGGTGCGCATACTCATTCCTTGTAACACTGTCATCATCACCGCTATCTCAGCACTTTCTAAATGGGATGCTTGTGGAGGGAAAAAGCCAGTTCCACTGAAAGTTGCTTCTCTCTGGCAGAAGAGTACATAGACTGCTTTCAACACAATTTGGCCTTCACACACAGCTGACACCACAGTCATCAAAATAATACCATTTTCCAATATATTTTCTTCTTGGAAAAGCCATACAGTGCCCCCCTTCGACCCCTCCATGTAGGCTAGAAACAGCAATCAATTTCTAAGGGAACAGACTTGCATTTGGATTAATTAGGAATTCCAGTATAACCAAGTCATTGATAGGAAAAGCAAACGAAGTATCCAACTTGTGTCTCAGATATCTACTATAAGAAAATCACCTGAGCTGCAACAAGTACTGGATGCTGGGACCATAAATCCCATTTTAGTGGCTTGACGATACTAGGGATCTTAAGCACCTAGCTTTTCTCTTTTAAAAAGCTCAGTGCAATCTTTTAATTTCACAAAACATTTCTCAGGAGGTTTATATTCTACACTTTTCATATTTTGCAAAACCCTCAAGTGACATTTTCAACTCAGGATCCCAATACAAAGAACAGACTTTCATCTAGCCTAAGCTGTCTTTCACCAAATCAAATGTGCCTGGTATCACTTCTGATGTAGCTGACATCAGTACTGCCTAAGTTATTAGATGTAAACTATCATTTTTGGATCCTGTGATAAGTTGACCTTTGTTCGAACTTTATTAGATTCAGCATTTTAAGAACGTCAGTTAACGTGGATCCAGACCAGCAGGGACACCTTTTGGGGAGCTGCTCTGCAAGTCCAACAACGTATTTCCTGAATCGCAGAGTTTCCAGGAGGAGCAAAACTGTGCTATCAGCTCCGCTCACAGTGTGCTGTCTTTACAGGAAGCCTCCAGTGCCTCATTCGCTTGTGTTAATTTACCAATTCTGACATGTCATTCTTGGTAGCTTGTTTTGATGCTTCTTCCTAATGAATCTAATGTTCTTCCAGGAAATGGTCGTCTGGATGTCTAGTTAGTGTAATAAGCTGAGTGAAATGACCAGTACTTACAGATTTAGCAATTTTCAGTGAAAACTCCTGATTCAGTAATCTTCCAGAATACTGTTCATCCCTCCATCACCTAATTTGGTATCAAATCATCTGGAATATTTCTCTTCTATTTGCTAAACAGTGTTGTAGTCACCATGGGGCCAATGAACTGAGCTCTTCAAAAACTGTGAGGCCTTGGGCTTAGGGCTTCTTTGCTTCCCGAGATGCATCACCTTTGTAAGTGACCTGACAAAGCCCTCTGCCTCCTGTTTGTCCCTGCAGAGTTCCAGCGCTCTCTGCACAAGGCGGGTGTTTGAGGCCAGAGGCTGGTGTGCTTTGTTTGGTTTTCCACCTCCCATCAGGGCAATAAGACATCACTCTTTGGGCACACAAATTCAAACCTGTAATCCTCAGTACACTTCCTAATTAGTGAGTTAAGCTTTTTTCCCCACGAGTGTGTTTGTTCCACCTTTAATCAAAATGTTATTCATGAGGGTGGAAAATAAATATTTGTTAAAATCAAATCTATTTAAATGAAAAGTGCCTAAATGTATTGTGGATCTTCATGGCCCTGTCAAACTGATGCATTTAAATAGAGGTTTTAGGTTGTCTGCATTCTTACGACTTTTTTTTTTAACTGCATCAAAAATTCAAATATTAAATACAGGTAAGCAAGGGAATGTAAATTGCTAGAGTCACTATGGAGGTTCCTTAACCTAAAACTAGAGTTACCACATGATCCAGCAGTCCTACCCTTGGACTATATATCTGGAAGAGACAAAAATTATAATTGGAAAAGATACATGCAACCCCAATGTTCATAGCACCACTATTTACAATAGCCAAGAAGACATGGAAGTAACCTAAATGTCCATCAGTAGATGAATGGATAAAGAAGATGTGTGTACGTGTGTGTGTGTGTGTGTGTGTGTGTGTGTAGAAAGAAGAATGAAATACCATTTGCAGCAACATGGATGGACCTAGAGATTATCATACTAAGTGAAGTCAAAGAAAGACAAATACGATATCACTTATATGTGGAATCTCAAAAAATAATACAAATGAACTTATTTATAAAACAGAAACAGACTCACAGACATAGAAGACAAACTTACGGTTCCAAAAGGGAAAGGAGGGGGAGGGATGAATTGAGATTCTGGGATTAACAGATACACACCACTACAGTATATATAAAATAGATAAACAACAATGATTTACTGTAGAGCGCAGGGAACTGTATTCAATATCTTGCAATAACCTATAATGGAAAAGAATCTGAAAAAGAGTGTGTGTGTGTGTATGCAAATTAAGTGAAAAACAAAACTCAATGAAAGGCAAGGAACTTTAAGATGCTCAACTGTCTGTACTAAAGCCATGAGTCCATGAGAAAGCAGAGCAGGAGCTGTGTGTGGCTGTGTGGCTGCCAGAGGGTGTTTCCATAAGCATCACGTGCACAACAGATGCCAACTCCGTAATGGCTGAGCTCAGGAAGTGTACTCGGGAAGCCCACAAGTAACGTCCACACGCATTTTCAACTACCGTACAGGTGTGAGTTTTAAAAGCCACCTGGATCTCGTGGACCTGGAAACCTCACAGCTCGCCACCTCCCCAGGGTCCCTTGTTAGAAAGTTCTATCAGAGAAACCGTCCAACACCAGAACCGTGGCACTGGGGTCCAGAGACCCTCTGGGATTCCTAATCTACCTCTGTCAGTTTCAGAGATCCAAGGAATACGTTAAGGGAAATGCCAAGCCTGATCTCACAGGTTTCAAAGCTGCTTTCTTTGTGTCTGGTTACCACTGCTTAAATTTGGAGGAAGCACGGTCTTAACACGCTGGACAAATGACATGTTCCTTCAAAACCAGTAGCTGGGGCTGCCGAGGAGCCAGAAACCGTGTCACGTCAGCACAAAACTAGGTCACAGAGGTTGAACCTACTCAGATTGGGGGTGGGGGTGGGGGCAATCCAAGATGGCAGCATAGAAAGTTCCTGGACCCACCTCCCCCCATGGACTCACCAAAACTACAGCTACATATAGAACGAGCGCTGCTGAAAATGAACAGCAGTAGCTGAGCAGCTTCTCCACAACAAGCGGTAAAAGGGCCACACGGAGATGGGCAGGAGAGGCAGACACAGAGTCTCACCAAAATCCCCACCCCCGGCCAGGCGACCCTCAACAGGGAGGAGTCTCAAAGGTCCAGGGCTATTCCCTGAGGAGCGAGAGGTTTGAGCCTCACATCAGGCACCCCAGACCTTGGGATCAGCACCAGAGAAACGAGGCCCCCAAACTGTCTGGCTTTGGAAACCAAGGGGGGCTTATGTCCCAGGGACCTGGGGAGTGTAGGGATCTGAGATACTCCTACTGAGGGTCTCACTGGTCCTAGGACCCAGCGCAGAGGCAGCAGTTTAAGTAGTGCCTGGACTGCATGTGAAGGAGACCCGTTTGCTAATTTTTTTTTTTTTTTTTTTTTTTTTTTTGCGGCACGCGGGCCTCTCACTGCTGTGGCCTCTCCCGTTGCGGAGCACAGGCTCCGGACGCGCAGGCTCAGCGGCCATGGCTCACGGGCCCAGCCGCTCCGCGGCATGTGGGATCCTCCCGGACCGGGGCACGAACCCACGTCCCCTGCATCGGCAAGCGGACTCTCCACCACTGCGCCACCAGGGAAACCCCCCATTTGCTACTCTTAAAGCTTCTGCTGGAGGGGCAGAGACAGGTGGGACTTTCTTCGGGGATGAAGCACCATTCTCCCCTTTGTTCACTCTACCTATACCTTGCTAGTGGAGGTGGGCGCACAGTCTCACTGAAGTCACAAGAGTGCCCCGCCCCAGGGCTCTTCACCTGCATCACTAAAGCTGCAGGTGTGTCCCATACTCAACCCTCTCTCCTGCAGCCTTGCAAAAGCCAGCAGATGAACGTGGTCCACACAGGGGCTATCCCTTGATCCCCTGGCCCGGGAGGGCATGAGTCCTGAGGCCCCACGGGACTGTAACAATCAGAAAGACGGTTCTGGGCAGGCTACCACACCCAGGGCACTGCACAGACAACAGACTGGAACACACCCCCAGCCCACCTGCACAAAAGGGCCCATTTACTTGTCCTAGGGCTTCAACTTGAGGGACGGGCTTAGATTTGCCACACACCTAGAGGCTACAGAGGCGCACTTGGAATGTAGGCAGGGAGGCATAACCCTTGCACCCTCTCTTAGCCTCACCACAGCTCTCTGGTACCTTCCAAGGGGCTTATACACTCATCTGAAGTCATGATTTTTGTAACTGTTGCCTGGGGAGCACCTCCAGATCTCCTGGTCTGGAGGTCAGCACAGTTTACAATTACAGTCCCATGGGACTCTCCCACAGCCCAGAGAGTTCCAAATACAATGAACCCAGAGAGACACACACCAAGACACACTATAACTAAAGTGATAAAAGTTACAGATAAAGAGAGAATCTTAAAAGCAGCCAGAAAAAAACAACTTGTTATGCACAATGGAACCCCCATAAGACTATCAGCTGATTTTTCAACAGAAGCTGCGGGCCAGAAGGGAGTGGCGCAACACATTCAAAGTGCTAAAGGGAAAAACTTCCAACCAAGAATACTCTACCCAGCAAGGTTAATCAGAATTGAAGGAGATTGGGCTTCCCTGGTGGCACAGTGGTTGAGACTGGTCCAGGAAGATCCCACATGCCGCGGAGCAACTAAGCCCATCTGTTGCAGCTACTGCACCTGCACTCTAGAGCCCACAAGCCACAACTACTGAGCCCGCACACCACAACTACTGAAGCTTGCGTGCCTAGAGCCCGTGCTCCGTGACAAGAGAAGCCACCACAATGAGAAGCCTGCACACCGCAATGAAGAGTAGCCCCCACTCGCCGCAACTAGAGAAAGCCCACGCACGGCAACGAAGACCCAATGCAGCCAAAAAATAAATAAAATAAATTAAAAATAAATAAATACAAAGGAAAGAACATTTGAATAGTCCTATGTCAACTGAAATGAATTTTAAAAAAAGAAAACAATTGAAGGAAAGATAAAAGAGTTTTCAAACAAGCAAAAGCTAAAGGCGTTTATCACCACTGAACCAGCCTTACAGGAATGTTAAATGGACTTCTTTAAGAGAAAAAGAAAAAACCCCTAGCTAGCAACAAGAAAACATGAAAGTCAAAATGTCACTGATGAAGGCAATATAAAGGTAAAGCTAGATCAACCACTTACAAAGCTAATATAAGGGTTAAAAGACAAAAGTATTGGGTTGGCCAAAAAGTTCGTTTGGAGTTTTCTGCAACATCTTTCAGAAGAACCTGAATGAACTTTTTGGCCAATCCAATAGTACAATTAACTACACCAGATTTGATTAAGGGATATACAAAATAGAAATATGTAAAATATCACATCAAAAACAAAACGTAGGGGGAGGGAATAAAAATACAGAGTTTTTAGAATACACTTAAACTTAAGTTGCTATCAACTTAAAATAGACTGTTATATATATAGGCTGTCATATAGTGAACCTTGTGATTAACTACATAGCAAAAACCTACACAAAAAATAATGAGAAAGGAATCCAAATATAACACTGAAGAATGTCATCAAACCACAAGGGAAGCGAAAAAAGAGAAAAAGAGCAGAGAGGAACTACAGAAAACAATTAACAAAATAGCAATAAGTGTATACCTCTCAATAATTACTTTAAGTGTAAATAGACTAAATTCTCCAATCAAAAGACAGAGTGGCGGAATGGATGAAAAACCAAGACTCATCTACATGCTGCCTACAAGAGACTCACTTCAGATGGAAGGACACAAACTGAAAGTGAAGGGATGGAAAAGACAGTCCCTGCAAATGAAAGCAAAAAGAAATCTGGGGTGGCTATACTTTCATTGGGCAAAATAGACTTTAAAACAAAAACTGTAATAAAAGACAAAGAAGAGCATTACATATCGATAAAAGGATCAATCCAACAAGAAGATATAACATTTGTAAATATTTATACACCCAAGAGAGGCACACCTAAATAAATAAAGCAAATATTAACTGACCTAAAGGGATAAATTGACAGCAACACAGTACTAGTAGGGGACTTTAAGACCCCACTTACATTAATGGATAGAACATCCAGACAGAAAATCAATAATGAAGCATCAGCCTTAAGCCACATATATATACAAAACATTCCATCCAAAAGTAGCAGAATTTTTAAATTTTTGAATTTAAAGCAGGGTTTTTAAAAATTTAATTCAACAATACATTAAATGGATTATATACCATGACCAAGTGGGATTTATTACAGGGATGTAAGGATGGTTCAGCATTCACAAATCAACATGATACACCACATTAACAAAATGAAGGATAAAAAACACACAACTGTCTCAATAGATGCAGAAAAAGCATTTGACAAAATTCAACATCCACTTATGATTAAAAACTCTCATCAAAGTGGTTATTTAGGGACCATACCTCAACGTAATAAAGGCCATATGACAAACTCACAGCTAACATTATAATCAATGGTGACAAGCTAAAAGCTTTTCCCCTAAGATCAGGAACAAGACAAGGATGCCTACTCTTGCCACTTTTATTCAACACTGTATCGGAAGTGTTAGCCCAAACAATTAGGCAAGAAAAAGAAATAAAAGGGAAGGAAGAAGTAAAACTGTCAGATACCATATATATAGCAAACCTTAAAGGCTCCACCAAAAATTCTTGGAATAAATGAATTCAGTAAAGTTGCACACACACATACATACACACAACGGAATACTACTCAGCCATGAAAAAGAAGGAAATCTTGTCGTTTGCAACAATACAGATGGACCTTGAGGGCATTATGCTAAGCAAAATAAGTCAGAGAAAAACAAATACTGTATGATTTCAGTTATATATGCAATCTAAAAAAATGAAGCAAATGAATAAAACAACACCCATCGACTGTTGGTTACCAGAGAGGAAAGGGGTGGGGGGGGTGGGCAAAATGGGTGAAGGGGGTCAATTTTATGGGGACAAATGGTAATCAGCTTTACTGTGGTGATCACTTTGTAGTGTATACAAAGACTGAACTATCATGCTTTACACCTGAAACTGGTATAATACCAATTTTACCTCAATTTTTCAAAAAACAGTAAGCTAAAATAACCATCTGTAAGGCAACGAGGGTTTGTCTTCCCCCACATTCCACAGGCCCGTGGTTCTCAAAGTGTGGTCCTCAGACCTAGCGGATTAGAAACCGGGGTGGGCCAGGTATCCTGTATTATAACAAGCCACCCAGGTGATTCTAATGCACACTCGAGTCTGGGAACCCCTGCCACAGGCCATACAATGTGGTCCTCAAAATCTGCCATCAGCCACCCCAAACTAGAAACATCTGTTGCCTCAAGTCTAAATAAATCTAAAAAGAGAAGAACCTCAAGGTCATGCACAAAGCTGATTTACGTCAAGGCAGAACAGAGCCTAACTTTTCTACTTGGAATTTCTTACCTGGAGGGATATGAAGCCTATATAACAGTTTAATTTTCTCATTCATTTCGCCATTATACATAATATCTGCAAAATCCAGAAAGAGAGAGAGAGACTGAGTACATGCAAATGGTTTAAGCACATGTGTCAGGACACAAAGTCACTGTAGAGAGAACGTAGTAAGGTCAGTGTCTGTTGACCTGACACTTCACCTGCTGCTACCCAGACAGTGTGTACCTGAAAGGGAAATGTGAAGGGTAGTGACTGGTGACTGCTGAGCGGCAACATAACCTCAGGAATTTTGTCTGGCTTCATACCTTCTGAAAGATTCCAATTTTAGCTGCAAGAGTTAGGAATGTGCGGGGGGGGGGGGGGGGAGGGATAAATTAGGAGGCTAGGATTAACATATACACACCACTATGCATAAAATAGACAACCAACAAGGACCTACTGTATAGGACAAGGAACTATACTCAATAGTGTGTAATAACCTATAAGGGAAAAGAATCTGAAAAAGAATATATATATATATATATATATATACACACACAACACACACACATATGTATGTATAACTGAATCTCTGTGCTGTGCACCTGAAACTTACACGATATTGTAAATCAACTATACTTCAATTTTAAATTTATTTTTTTTAAAAAAATGTGTCTCAGGACACATTCCTAACAAGACACCACCACACCCTGGGTGCCCAGGAGAACAAGGTCAACAACCATGTATGTTGAGAGCCTGGGCTGCCCTCCCCACCACCCGCTTAGGAAACATAAAAGTGGTCACGAGAGGAGCCTGCAGAGGGACTTTTAAAATCCCCAAATCACGTCAGGCGACTCCCAAACCCATTTCACTGAGTGGATGTGCCTGCCTGACAGTCTACTTGTCTTGTGTTCACAGACTCACATCCCAAATGAACTCACTGCAGGGAAGACCCACAGAGTCATACCGAGACAGCTCACGAATGCTTTGAATTCGATCAGATGGTCCATGTTTTCATCCAGGAGCCTGAAAGTCCTTTCAGCGAGGATTTCTGTGTGGGCCCCGCAGGTCCACGGCGAGACAAGCTGAAACAGGCGTGCAAACTGCCGGGCGTCTATGCGGTACTGCTCCGCGTAGGGCCTGCTGGGGTCATGGCGCAGGGCCACGGGCCTGGGCTGCTCCCAGTAGCAGCTCATCATGTGTTCTCTCTAACAGGGGAGCGAGAGGGGTCTGTGAGGGGCGGCGGCCCCCATGGGAGGCCGCACACGTAAAGGCCAAAGCCAACACAGCCTTCTCTCCTGACTTGCTTTGCCTCGTAAAATTCAGTATTGAATAAGCAACATTATAAAACAAACAAATGAAAAAATTAACTCACAATCTCACCACTCCAACCAGAAATGTAGTTACAGGTAACCCTGTAGTAACAAGCAAAAACTTTTTCCTTTTTATTAAGGTTTCTTTTTTCATTGTAGCAGAATATACATAACAAAATTTACCATTTTAACAAGTTTTAAATGTACAGTTCAGCTGCCATAGTTTTGTTTTGTTTTGTTTAATTTTGGCCACACTGCACAGCTTATGGGATCTTAGTTCCCCGACCAGGGAATTGAACCTGGACCCACAGCAGTGAGAGTGCAGAGTCCTAACCACTGGACCGCCAGGGAACTCCCCTGCCATAGTTTTAATTATTGAAATCATACAATTTTTATTCTGATATTTTTTCTTAAATCATATTATTTGAAAGTCAGAAAGTACTAGACAAATCTATAGGATACAGAAGCAACTATTTGCCCTGGTAACCTGTGAGGATGGAAAACGGGGACAGGGACCCAGATGGAGAAGCAAGCTTTTTTATATGTTCTGAATTTTCAACCACATGAATATATTAACAATTCAAAAAATTAAAAGTAAAAAAAGCAAAGGCAATTTGAAGTCTTGGGAATAGACTGAAAACTAAAGCAATCAAAACCGGCCCTGTCGCCCAGGACCAGGTTAGCCTCTTTAGAATGTTTCTTTTACACCTGTACTAAATCACCTCTTGGGACATCTCAACTCACTTGAATAGTTCCCAATGACTGCAGGGTTCTTCACGATTTCAATGCCCTCTGCCCATAAGGATGGCACAGAAACAAGTACAGATGCTGTAATATCCAAGTGCCTATCCTTGGATGGAAACCAAAATGCCATTTATAATTTTACTGCATATTCTCTGGAGTCATGTTCCTTAAACAGCCTTTGCAGAATCAGGAAAAGTACCATAAGAATGTTCAAGTGTGAAACAAAGGTCTGATAAATTCCCATTCCTCAAACCCAAGACACACTGTGAATTTGCGTGTATATTTGCCACCCTGTGATGCTAGAGGCCCTCAGAATCCTACCCAGAAGAAAAGTTATAAAGGCCAAGGACTAGTACAACCAGTTTACACAGAATCCTACAGAAAAACAAGTCAATATAAAAACAGGCAAAGGATATGAAGAGATGATACAAGAAAGTATATGATTAGCCAATAAACTTATGAAAGGGTACTCAACCTCACTAATGAGTAAACAAATGTTAAGTTAAAATGAAATTCAATTTTCTACACAACTAGTAAAATTTTAAAAGATCCATAATGTTAAATGCTGGGTGAGTGGGGAACATAGGAGATGAGCACCCTTAGGCATCATCAGTAGAACTGAAATTTGAAAAATCTAAAACGCTGTAGCAATAGTGACTAAAACTTGGTTTGTGCATCCCTAAGGAACCCATCCTACAGAAACGGCAGCACAGGTGTCCCAAGAAAGGCAGAAGCATGCTTGATACAGCACTGTTTATAAAGCAGAAAAAATTGGAAGTGAGATAAATGTCCCTCAGCAGGTGAATGGTTAATAAAGTATGGTTAAGCCCTACCATCAAATCCTGCAGCCATTAAAAAAGAATGAGAAAAGATCTGCAGACACTGAATCTACAAAAATGTCATAGGCACTGTTTCATGTTTCAGGTCCTGAGTATTTCCAAAAGTAGTCAATGACATCAAGTGTGTATTATATTGTTCCCATCTTACTTGAAGAGAGAAGACTAATGAAGCTGTTTTCAATTTCAGAGGATAAGGGACAGACATCGCAAATCTAAATTTACGTAATTTAAAACACTGCTTTATAACCTGGACGGACCTCAACGACATTACGGTAAGTGAAATAAGTCAGAGAAATACTATATGATCTCATATGTGGAATCTAAAAAAAAAAAAAAAATAGCAACATGGGCTTCCCTGGTGGCGCAGTGGTTAAGAATCCACCTGCCAATGCAGAGGACACGGGTTCGAGCCCTGGTCCGGGAAGAACTCACATGCTGCAGAGCAACTAAGCCTGTGCGCCACAACTACTGAGCCTGTGCTCTAGAGCCCACGAGCCACAACTACTGAGCCGCGTGCCACAACTACTGAAGCCCACACGCCTAGAGCCCATGCTCCACAACAACAGAAGCCACCGCAATGAGAAGCCTGCGCACTGCAACAAAGAGTAGCTCCCATTCGCTGCAACTAGAGAAAGCCCGTGTGCAGCAACAAAGACCCAATGCAGCCAAAAATAAAATAAATTCAAACAAACAAACAAACCCAAAGTCATAGAAAAGGATCAGATTCGTGGTTACCAGAGGCTGGGGCTGGCCGTGGGTGCGGGTTATAGAACGGGGTGAAGGGGGTCAAAAGGTACAAATCTCCAGTTATAAGATAAATAAGTCCTGGGATGTATGTACAACACGACAACTATAGTTACCACTGCTGTACGGTATATTTGAAAGTTGCTAAGAGAGTAGATCCTAAAAGTTCTCGTCACAAGAAAAAAATCATTTTTGTTCTTTTTTTTCGTATCTATAAATACATGACATGATGGATGTTAACTTACTGCGCATCATTTCGCAATACATGTAAGTCATTATGCTGTACACCTTAAACTTAGTGCTGTAGGTCAATTATACCTCAATAAAACTGAAAGAAAAGAAAGAATTGCATTAAGGCATAAAAGAAAGATTGCTTTCCATTCAGAATAAAAATAGATTTCATTAAGTACACACCGTTCATCTTTAATAGGAAAAAGTATGTAAGGAAGACAGAGCAGGCTATTCCTTGTTAACATAGAGAATGGTCACACCTGTACGTTCCAGGCTTAGGGAAGGAGGCAATGAAGTTAAGGAATGGACTCCTTAATAAGACCCTATCACATATTTATACAACAATGTAAGGGTACCTCTATGTGGCCCTTTCCCTTGAGAAAACGAATTTCTGATTCAAGAGACAAGAGGTGCATGTAAAACCCAACTAGGGACCATTATACCTCACAGTACTTAAAGAAGCATTAAAATATAAGAGGCCAGATTATGAAAGCCAAGGGAATTCAGGGAAGGTCAGCAGCAAGGGGGGCAGTGGGAGCGGGGGAGGACAGCCTGAGGGGGGTTCCGTGGCGGTGAGGATGGCTCTGGGCACATAAAGGAGGTACCTCAGGCTGTATGATGGAATTAGACACCATGATGATGACGCTACTGTCCTGGAATTTCTTTTGGAAGTGCATTTTGAAATTGGTCTTGTATTTATAGTTGAAGTTTATATTCATAGTTAGTCCTACACAAATGAAAGGCCTGCAGAGCTAAAAAAAAAAAAATATACGAAAATAAATTTCACCCACATTGTTCACAGAAAAGATAGAAATAGGACACAGGAAATAGCTGTCTGTCTTCTTTAAATACTCCTTGTATGAAAGATTAATGATACAGTTAGTACTTAATGAAACTTATTTTTATGATGAATTTAAGGCAGTCTCTTAAGTCATATAAATTCAAATGTGAGACGTCTTATTCTCTCAAATTGGGAAGTTAGCCCTAAATAAATCAAAGACGTTTTATGCTAAACAACACGTTTGTTAACCTGCTTTTGTGTTTCTAGTACTCCCTGTTTTTCCTCCTTGAAAGTCAAAGAGAGGTGGTGGTGTGGGACACTAAGTCACCTCTGGCTTCGTATTTTCTCTTCATGCAACAGAGGAAACTATAAAACTTGAAACCCGGTGATGTTTACAGGAGACGTAGCCTGAGGACTCATCACGCATCCTGCTGACTAGGCGTGAGGAGTGCCGGGAACCTACTAAGCCAGCCACCATGTCAGTGACCACAGGGAGATGTGACACGACAGCCCCAGGAAGGGTCAGACAATATCTGCGGCTCTGCTCAGGAGACCTAAGTGCTGCTTGGGATTATCTTGCGCACGCGGCCATTTGAGTGCAGAAGCGCTGGCGGCTCAGAGGCCCCACCAGGACAGCTCCGGTGGCCGACTCCTCCAGGCTGGCCTGCTTTCTGCGGCTGTCTTCTCCCCGCTTCACTGCCAGGCTGTAGGGAGTGGGTCCACCGTCTGCCTCTCTTCCCCATTTTTACTGACTGTTTCGAGCAAGAGAAAAGGCACCTGAAAACGGTCTTTGCAGGGGGATTTAATTCAGCAAGGCTTCCACCTAAATATCCAAATAGTCGAAATACAGTTTAGCATGTGAAGTATTACCAACATGACAGGTTTTAAATGATTTAAAAATGAGTAAGACCATAGGGCAATGTGAAAAATCGTCAATGACAGCATCAGGGGAAAACAGAACGTAAAGTAGCAGGCAGACCAGCCACACAAACACAAGAATATGTACACACGTCATGTGGGTGAGGTTATGATTAAAAAGTATTTGAGGTGATACAGGGAATTGTATTCAGTATCTTGTAAAAACCTATAATGAAGAAGAATATACGTATGGGACTTCCCTGGTGGTCCAGTGGCTAAGACTCCACGCTCCCCATGCAGGGGGCCCGGTTCAATCCCTGCTCAGGGAACTAGATCCCACGTGCATGCCACAACTAAAGATCCCGCATGCGGCAACTAAAAAATGAAAAAGATCCCGCATGCTGCAACGGAGACCCCGCACACAGCAACAACAAAGATCCTGCGTGCCACAACTAAGACCAGCCACAGCCAAACAAATAAATATTTTTTAAGAAAAGAATATATATACGTATAACTGAATCACTGTGCTGTATACCAGAAACTAACACAACATTGTGAATCAACTATACTTCAATTTTAAAAAATAATAATAGAAAAAAGTATACGAGGTGATAATTTCAATAAGGGTCACTGTTGCATCCACTATTTTTTTTTGTATTTTTTAAATAAATTTATTTATGTTTGGCTGCGTTGGGTCTTTGTTGCTGTGCGAGGGCTTTCTCTAGTCGCGGTGAGCAGGGGCTACTCTTCATTGTGGTGCGCAGGCTTCTCTTGTTGCGGAGCACGGGCTCTAGGCGCACGGGCTTCAGTAGTTGTGGCACGTGGGCTCAGTAGTTGTGGCTCACAGGCTTAGTTGCTCTGCAGCATGTGGGATCTTCCTGGACCAGGGATTGAACCCAGGTCCCCTGCACTGGCAGGCGGATTCTTAACCACTGCCCCACCAGGGAAGTCCCTGAATCCACTACTGACTGGGGGACTCGGCCTAGGGCAGTGAAGGACGTGTCCCCAGCACTGAGGGCCTATCAGCCGAGCGCAACAGCATCCGTGCTCAGGCCCAGGAGGCACGGCCAAGCCAGAGCTGGCCGGGGGGCCGCTCCAGCCTCGCTGCCACCCAACAGGCACATGCGGACCCCTCCAGCCTCTGCACCCTCCCGCAGGCAGGCGATGACATCAGCTGGGGCCTGGCTCAGGGCCTGTCACTCCCCCATCCTCCCAGATTTTCCTACCTTGAATAAATCGTAGAGTTCCTCTAGGTCTTCTGGAAGGACTGAGACTTCGGGGATAACGACTCGCAGCTTGAGGAAAGAACAAACGGTCATGGAGTGAACTCTGCCTGCCCCTGGGAGGACCAGAGGCCGAGAGGGCGCGTCCCGCCGGGGTGGACGCCAGGCGCCCAGCTCTTCCCGGGACAGAGTCTGTTCCCATCACAGAGATCACTTTATGGCAGCTCTCTCGGGGCTTTTTATCCTCGACTTTTCTGATTCACATGTCCGTGACTCAGGACAAGCATTGTAAGTCCTAACGGGAGTAAACAGTAGCAAGGCTACAGCTTGGGCAGGAAGTTCCTCCTGCACAGCCATCAACACTGCAGGCCCTCGGTGTCGGGCATGCTCTATACTGCCCCTCATTTAAGCCCACACGGGGGTTAGTATTATCCTCATTTTACAATCGGGGAGACCGAGGCTCACAGTAGTTAGTTTGCTCACAATCTGTCTGACTCTCAAACTAAACCCACGCTCTTTCTCCACCAGCTCACCCTGTCAAGTTGTTAATTCAATGCAAAAAAAAAAAGCTGGCTTTCTCCTGTTAGGAGACCAGCAGGGCACCCAGCCCAGGTCAGCACCTGGCCGCCAGGAGCAGTGGTTCCCAGGAGGCCTCTACTCACCACATTCTGCTTTGTGGTGTCTTCGTGGCCCTGCAGGACCCGGATCCTGTGCTTGCAGCGCATGTGCTCGATCTGAGCCACAGACTGGTCTCCGAATTTCTGCAGGGAAGGAAGGGTCCACTCACTCACAGGATCCCTTATGCGTCCATGCAGGAAACAGAAGTAGCCTGGAACACCTCCCTGGAAGTCCATCTCCCAAGAGAGCCGGGGTGGGGCAGGGATGGGGCCCAGGTACCTCGTAGGAGTCCCGGATCAGGTCGGCAATGTCGGTCATGGGACAGGGCTCCTGGTCATCCGAGAAAAAGGCATGGTGGCTGCCTAGCGGGGGTCCAGGGCTATCCTCGTTCTTGATGTGATCCAGAAACCTGGGCACACCATCCACCGGAAAAGCACAGGTTTACCCTCCCCTGGGCACCATGCGACACCTGCCTTCACAGGGGCCCCTGGACACGGGGCAGCAACTGTCAAACCAGCTCGTCTGCCTCCAAACGGTGGGAGGAGTGCCAGGCAGCAACTGCTACACTCATTTTAGAGAAAACGAGAGACGTGCGTGAAGCCAGACTTGTGGACCTGGGCGCTACGGGAAGGTTTCCCGGGGTCTGTGACCCTCCAGTGACATAAATACAAAATCCTGTGCATACTGCAATTTTAAGCTTCCACAGTATTCTGAAAAGGAGCTTTTCATTTGTCATCCAACTTGCCCTCAGCTCCAAGGGACCCGGGTTCCCGTCCTCAGCTTCGCGGGACTTTGCCTTCCCTACAACGCACCATCCCCTATGCACAAAATGTCCAAATCCTCCAGCTGGCGGCCTGAGGCCCACGTTTTCCCGTGTCCGCCTGCCCGCCCCCGTTCAAGGCCACCATGAGTCCCTCTCGACTAAGGACACTTGAACCTGCTCAGAGAAAGGCACCGATACCCTCGCCCCTCCTGCCTCTCACTTAGCGGACAGGAGCGAGGGAAGGCGGACTCCTCACCGCACACGGGTGACGGGGCTGCCTGATGGCCTGGCCCTGGGGGCACGTGGGGTGACAAGTGGTAGAGTGGAAGAACTCCCACAGTGACAGCCCGGCTGCCTGGACCTGCCGCCTGGCTCCTGGAGTCCCGCTGCTGCCCCTCCACCCCAGGCGGTCCCCACCTGCTGAGGACCATCAAGGCCTGGCTGTCGTCCTTGCTGCTGCACAGGTCCTCGGCGTTGGCCTCCAGCACGGCCAGCCCCAGCTGGAAGATGGCCTTGATGCCATCGTAGAAGAAGCAGTCGACCACGTTCACCGCGCTCTCCAGGGGCATGATGCTGAGGAACAGCGTCAGGAACCAGGAGAGGGAGATGGACGCCAGGGCCGAGAGGTCGTGCATGTGCTCCGCCAGCTCAGGGAGCTGCTCCTTGATGAGCTCCTCGAAGACCGATTGGTCCACCTGGGCCCCTGGGAAAGGAGGCCACAGAGATGGGGGAGAGAGTCACTCCCTCCAAAGTCAGCCCCAAATTAAAACGACTCTGAGATACGCACAACGATGAAACGGGACTGGAGGCCAGAAAAGGACTTACACTTAGTTCACTGGTTTTTGATGTTTTGACCAAGGTAATTCTATGGGGAAAGGACAGTATTTTCAAAAAATAGTTGTGAATTGGGACTTCCCTAGCGGTCCAGTGGTTAGGACTTGGCGCTTTCACTGCTGTGGGCCCGGGTCCAAACCCTGGTCAGGGAACGCAGGTCCTGCAAGCCACACAGCATGGACAAGAAAAAAAAAAAAAAAAAAAAAGTGCCGAATCAAGTGGATATCTGCACGGTGTGGGAAAGACAGGAAAAAGGCAAAATTTCTTAGGACACAAAAGCATTAACCATAGAAGAAAATTACAAATTGGACTTCATCAAGATTAACGACTGGTGTTCTTCAAAAGAGACCATTAATGAAATGAAAATGCAAACTTCAAACTTGGAGAAAGTATTTGCGATACATATACCTGACAGAGGTTTCATAATCACAATAAAGAACTGATGCAACTTAGTTGTAAGAAATCAATGACCAAATCTTTTTCTAAAAAGAGGTAGAATTTGGACACTTCAAAAGTGATGATAAATAAATGGCCAGTAGGCACAGAAAAACAGGTGCAACGTCATTAACAATTATCAGAGAAATGCAAATTAAAACCATCAGGACATTCCGTTTCTTACCCACTAGGATGGCTAAAATTAAAAAGACAATTCCAAGTGCTAACAGGGATGCAGAGCAACTGGAACCCTCACACATTGCTGGTGTGAGATAATATGAAGGCATTTCATCCACTTTGGAAAACTGACAGTTTCTTATAAAGTTAAGCATTCATCTAACTATGACCCAGGAATTCTACTCCTGGGTAAAGACAAAGAAAACTGACAATATACATTCCAAAAAGACTCATATGTGAATGTTCATTGCAACTCTACTTATAATAGAAGAAACTGGAAACTCAAATGTCTATCAACAGGTGACTGGATGAACAACTCATGGTATGAATGTACAGTGAAATACTACTCAGCAATGAAAAGGAACTGCTGACGCGCCAACAACGTCGTGTTATGCGAAGGAAGCCAGAACATTCTCTATTATTATGTTTATTCCAAGTTCAAAAATAGGCCAAGTTCATCTGTGGTGACAGAAGTCAGTACCAAGCGTCGCATGTGGCAGGGAAGAGGCAGAAGGGAACTTTGTGGATTATGGAAATGTTCCAAATGTTCTACCCTGTATTGTGGTGGTGGTCACATTATCATGGAGGGTCTACTGATCACTGTTGAGTACCATCTGCCCCATAGCAACACTCCTCACTTAATGAGAGCTTGGATAACATGCTTCCCAATGACCGCGAGGTTCTGGTTACTCCTTGCTGCTCTGTACAACATTAAATACCTCGCGTGATATGAGGTGAAAAGGGAAGGAAACCAATTAACCACTCAGGCACAGGAGGGGGCAGAGGAAGACAGTCAGAGGTCACCAAAAGGCCACCTCCTTCCCAGCCAAGCCCCACCCCACCTTCCTCCGAGTGGTCATCACACTCCTTTGGTCCTTAGACTTCAGCCTTCAAGCATCTTCTTCCTGCCTTGTCCCTACATCCACTCCTTTGCCAAATTCCATCTCGAATTGGTTCTTTTGTTTCTGTTCCCATGGCTGCCGCCCTAATTTTAGGCCATCTCCATCTCTCATTCTGGATTACTAAAAAGTGTCCCTAAGAGTATCACCAGGCCAGAGCAATTTTCATGTCCTTTTCCCCACAAGGAGGTTGCTGGACCACAGAGAGGATGCAAATTCCAATCTCAAGCGCACAAAGGACAGCAGCTCAAGTGCTTGAGCACTGATGGGTCAAACACAGGTTTGCCCAGAGCCCAGGCAGCTATAAATGTGCTTTCTTACGATCAAGATGTTAAGTGAGGCATTTTCCTCCTCTGCCCTTCACGTCGGCCCTCAAGGGTCTCCAGTATTGCTCTACTCCCCTCCTCTCCTGTCTGTACAAACTCCCTGGGTACCAGGAGCAGACCCCCTCCCTTTCCAGGCCTCAGCATCAGTGAAAAATCTCTTTGGTTTTCACTTTTTGATTTGCTTTTTGCGCCTAGGTTTTTCTTTCCTGAAGTTCAGCTATCCACATAATTCGTTTGTTCTTTATCCAAAACCTGTAAGAGTTTGTGGCAAGAGAGCAATCAGGTTGCCACATTCCACTCTTTTGCCAAAACTGTGCAGAGAATTACACTAGTTTTGCAAATTCAAGAGTCAAAATGGTGTTTGTGCAGAGACTAGCTGAGTGGCACAGGGGACTTTATAACCAAGACTGGTGATCAACATCTCTGCCCTGGCTCGGTCACTACCCCCGGGTACAGAGGGGGAGGAAGGAGGCAGTTACCAATGACTCGATGGTTGAAGTAGTCGGGCAGCATCCGCTCACACACAGCAACCAGCAACCAGAAGGCTTCCTCCTCCTCGGCGTATAGCAGCAGAAGGGAGGTCAGGATGTTCATGGACTGCTCAGGGGGTTCGCAGGGGAGGGGACAGTTATTGACGAGGCCACACAGTGCCACAGAGACATTCAATAACACACAAGCCCAAGTGATCCGCAGAAGTCAAGACTGCATGATGAGAGACCCAGCGTACCCACCCACAGCGACACCGAGCTGGAACGACCACGGTGTCACCGTGACCTCACAAGACACACCGGGCTGAGCGACCAGCCACCGCTCCATCCCTGAGCCCACGGTGTGATGCTGGACTGGGCTGTGGAGCACGCCTCAGGCTCAGATCCCACCCAGCTGTCTCTGTGTCTACGTTCGGACAGAGACACACACACACACACACACTCACCCACTAATTTCGCTTATGCACAGGAGACAAAGTTTAAAATCCTCTGTTTTTAAGGGTCAGTAGCTTCTCTCACCCAGCCTCGTGCCGGGGTTTTATCTTGTGCTTGCTTACCACTCGGAGGGCGTCTTACCTCCACTCGTGCATCCTGGAGGAAAGCGATCCACCCCAAACAGCTTTTTCCTCCCCAAATAGCATTTAAAAAAGAATCCCTATGACTTCTGTACGCTCTGGAGGGAGAAAGCTCCCACGGCAGCTTCACGGATACCGTCCTGCAGTGGAGGCCCAGAGACCGTGAAGACTGCACGGCCTCCCGTGGACAGAGGCCCAGCCTGTGCAACGCTCTCCCCGGGCACTGGGTAACGTTGCTCCTTCTGCATCATCAGCCTGACTACACGAGGTTGATTCCCTCCACACGACAGTCCTCGGTACAGACGGCTGAAACACAGACCCGAGGCCTGGGTGGTAGCCCAGGATGGGGGCTGTGACCTCCACCCCGCAGCGCACAGCTCACCTGGCAGTACCCGATTCTGGGGTTCCGGTGGGCATAAGCCGTCAGGACTCTCCTCAAAGCAGCGATCCCCGTTTCGTTTTGGAAGGCAGGGTGCTCCGGTAAGGAGCGATGCAGGTCCCGTTCTATCTCCTCTGTCACCAGGCAACACTTCCCCATGGACTCCTCCACC